>NC_092418.1:28717452-29342452 GCF_040894005.1 Engystomops pustulosus
TCGCTCCCATCACCATGCGTCCATAGACCTCCTGAAGGATAGCTTTGTGCACCTTCAGTCACCTAAAATGGACTGCCCGAAGGTAGAGCCTCGCTCCCTTTTTAATGTGTCCATAGGCCTCCTGAAGAATAGCTTTGTGCACCTTCAGTCACTGCAAATGGACCGCCAAAGGTAGAGCCTCGCTCCCTTCACCATGCGTCCATAGACCTCCTGAAGGATAGCTTTGTGCACCTTCAGTCACTGCAAATGGACCGCCCGAAGGTAGAGCCTCGCTCCCTTCACCAAGCGTCCATAGACCTCCTAAAGGATAGCTTTGTGCACCTTCAGTCACCGCAAATGGACTGCCAGAAGGTAGAGACTCGCTCCCTTCACCATGCGTCCATAGACCTCCTGAAGTATAGCTTTGTGCACCTTCAGTCACTGCAAATGGACCGCCCGAAGGTAGAGCCTCGCTCCCTTCACCAAGCGTCCATAGACCTCCTGAAGGATAGCTTTGTGCACCTTCAGTCACTGCAAATGGACCGCCCGAAGGTAGAGCCTCGCTCCCTTCACCATGCGTCCATAGACCTCCTGAAGGATAGCTTTGTGCACCTTCAGTCACTGCAAATGGACCGCCCGAAGGTAGAGCCTCGCTCCCTTCACCATGCGTCCATAGACCTCCTGAAGGATAGCTTTGTGCACCTTCAGTCACTGCAAATGGACCGCCGAAGGTAGAGCCTCGCTCCCTTCACCATGCGTCCATAGACCTCCTGAAGGATAGCTTTGTGCACCTTCAGTCACTGCAAATGGACCGCCCGAAGGTAGAGCCTCGCTCCCTTCACCATGTGTCCATAGACCTCCTGAAGGATAGCTTTGTGCACCTTCAGTCACTGCAAATGGACCGCCCGAAGGTAGAGCCTCGCTCCCTTCACCATGTGTCCATAGACCTCCTGAAGGATAGCTTTGTGCACCTTCAGTCACTGCAAATGGACTGCCCGAATTTAGAGCCTCGCTCCCTTCACCATGCGTCCATAGACATCCTGAAGGATAGCTTTGTGCACCTTCAGTCACTGCAAATGGACCGCCTGAATATAGAGCCTCGCTCCCTTCACCATGCGTCCATAGACCGCCTGAAGGATAGCTCTATGCACTTTCAGCCACTGCAAATGGACCGCCCATCCAAATTGGGGAACCACAGCTGGACAATATCGATGAGGATGGACAACCAGAGGGAGAAGAGAAACCAGGGAAGAAGGAAAAAGCTAAGAGAAAAAACAAAGGCAAGTTCTTAGCATTGCTCCGGAAACCCTGGAAATGGACTACCACTCTCAACCAGAGAGGGACCTACACCATCAAAGAGGATCATTCTAGTGAGATCGCAGGACCCAGCCACATGGTGGACAAGCGAGGTAGGAGATCACTTTTAGAATCTTTATTTCTGAATGAAAACATTCCATCTGTCCTTTATTAGTTGCCAATTGAATTAAAGACAATTATGCTACTAGTCGATTTTGACAATTGAGGCTCATAATGTGTTAACGTAATCCAAACAGTCTACTACTGCGCCAGATTTATCACAATGTCCGATGCTGAAGGATGAATCTGGCACAGTGTGACACTCTCTGATCTAATATCACTGATATAAGCTTATGACACAAAATTATGCCAAATTTTTGGTCTACTAGAATCAGCTCTGTAGCAATTTAGTTCACGCTCCATTCCTTTGCTGGCAGTCAAACCCATTGTCAACCATTGGGGCACATTCACTATGGACCTTTGGACAGATTTCTGTCGGACCTTGCATGTTCTTTCTAGTGCAAACTGATTACACAGGTATTTAAGAAGTGTCTGCACCACATATGTGTCCCAACCAGTCCCAACCAGTGTCCCAACTAGTCATCATGCGACACAAATTTCTGCACTACGGAAGGTGTTCCATTGCTCAGTCGGACCACGCGCCAGATTAAACGTGCAAAGTACAAGAAAAGTGTCTTCCGGGTCCCGTGTTACAGGTGCACCAAAATGGTTGGTGCCCACTGTAGGAGAAGTGCAGGGGGTTCTAGATTCATGAACGACGTGCGCAAGAAATCCTAAATCTGGCGCCCTCTCTACACTACCCAGGCAACTGCACATAGTACAGACTGCACTGTTCCTAGTCAATGTGCCCCTGTGTGTATAAAAACTGTTGTAAATACAGTTCATGGTATTTTAGAGATTTACTTAGGTGCAAATCATAACTAAATTTTATGTAGACTGCACCTCATGCCGTTATTTACCGCTATGATATGCCGTGTTACTTAATTCTAACATTATATATTTCTGCTTCTTCATAGGCAATAGATCATCCAGCAAAGATGGGGAGAAGAGCGTGAAAACATCTAACAGAGAGATGACCGCGTCTTCCATACCTGTGCTTGCCGTCCACAGTAACCACTGCCATATAGTCCTGATAACACCAGAGTAGCTCCACAGTTCTGTGCCAACATCAGTATGCAGCACTGGCCACAACACTATCCATGACTGCAGCTTGCCAGACCTACAACCATCCGAGGAGCACCCCACGACTGGACCATCATCACAGAGCAGCAGCTATCATGACGTCCTTAGTCTCCGAAGCGCTCTAGACCTGCATCCAATAGAGGGGCTTCCCAAGACTTGCCTGTCATCACAGAGCGGCAGCTTCCAGGACGTCCATAGTTACTTCAGCTCTCTAGACCAACACTCACTACAGGAGGTCCACAGTTCTGCATCTTCATCCCAGAGCAGCAGATGCCAGGACGTCCGTAGTCACTGCAGCTCTCTAGACCAAAACTCAATACAGGAGGTCCCCAGTTCTGCATTGACATCCCAGAACAGCAGGTGCCAGGACACGAAAGCCACCACAGCTAAAACCTCTGTGGAAGAAGCTGCCACCTCTGCAGGACCTTCCGCTGCTACAGTGCCCCTATCACTGTATAGCTTCAACTTCCACCGTGCATTGGGTCAAGGAACATTCGGACATGTTTTATTGGCAACAGATACAATCCGCAAAGAGCGTGTTGCCATTAAAGCTGTCCAGAAGAGAGTTTACACAGAATGTGGCTACAGCTTTGCAGAGCGCCAAGTCCTCCAGATCTCTCATCAATGCCCTTACCTAATTCAAGACCTGGCCGGCCGCCTTTCACACAAAGAATTATGTCTATTACGTGATGAAGCTAGCCGCCAGAGGGGACCTGCATGATTTTTTGAATAAAAACTTACCCCTGGATATTGAAGTATCAACATTCATCGCAGCAGAAGTGGTCTGTGGCACACAATTCCTGCATAACCAAGGAATTATCCATTGTGATCTGAAGCCACTGAATTTACTCCTGACCGCTGATGGCCACATCAAAATCGCAGACTTTGGCCTCGCTGTGACCGCTGAATTGTATGGTACCGAATTTCGCTGTAGGGGAACACCAGGATATGCAGCCCCAGAAATGGTACGTGGCTTGATGCATGCAAGTCCGGCCGACTATTTCTCCATTGGCGTGATTCTGTATGTAATGGTAACAGGCATAATGCCCTTCCCTGGAAAAGATAGAGCAGAACAGAAGATGGCCGTCCTCAATCACGTTCCAGATGGAAGACCTCCTGAAGGATAGCTTTGTGCACCCTCAGTCACTGCAAATGGACTGCCCGAAGGTAGAGCCTCGCTCCCTTCACCATGCGTCCATAGACCTCCTGAAGGATAGCTTTGTGCACCTTCAGTCACTACAAATAGACCGCCCGAAGGTAGAGCCTGTTGAAAATACAGTTCAAGGTATTTTAGAGATTTACTTAGGTGCAAATCATAACTAAATTTTATGTAGACTGCACCTCATGCCGTTATTTACCGCTATTATATGCCGTGTTACTTAATGCTAACATTATATATTTCTGCTTCTTCATAGGCAATAGATCATCCAACAAAGATGGGGAGAAGAGCGTGAAAACATCTAACAGAGAGATGACCGGGACTTCCAGACCTGTGCTTGCCGTCCACAGTAACCACTGCCCTATAGTCCTGATAACACCAGAGGAGCTCCACAGTTCTGTGCCAACATCAGTATGCAGCACTGGCCACAACACTATCCATGACTGCAGCTTGCCAGACCTACAACCATCCAAAGAGCACCCCACGACTGGACCATCATCACAGAGCAGCAGCTATCATGACGTCCGTAGTCTCCGAAGCGCTCTAGACCTGCATCCAATAGAGGGGCTTCCCAAGACTTGCCTGTCATCACAGAGCACCAGCTTCCAGGACGTCCATAGTTACTTCAGCTCTCTAGACCAACACTCATTACAGGAGGTCTGCAGTTCTGCATCTTCATCCCAGAGCAGCAGGTGCCAGGACGTCTGTAGTTACTGCAGCTCTCTAGACCAAGACTCACAACAGGAGGTCCGCAGTTCTGCATTGACATCCCAGAACAGCAGGTGCCAGGACACGAAAGCCACCACAGCTAAAACCTCTGTGGAAGAAGCTGCCACCTCTGAAGGACCTTCCGCTGCTACAGTGCCCCTATCACTGTATAGCTTCAACTTCCACCGTGCATTGGGTCAAGGAACATTCGGACATGTTTTATTGGCAACAGATACAATCCGCAAAGAGCGTGTTGCCATTAAAGCTGTCCAGAAGAGAGTTTACACAGAATGTGGCTACAGCTTTGCAGAGCGCCAAGTCCTCCAGATCTCTCATCAATGCCCTTACCTAATTCAAGACCTGGCCGGCCGCCTTTCACACAAAGAATTATGTCTATTACGTGATGAAGCTAGCCGCCAGAGGGGACCTGCATGATTTTTTGAATAAAAACTTACCCCTGGATATTGAAGTATCAACATTCATCGCAGCAGAAGTGGTCTGTGGCACACAATTCCTGCATAACCAAGGAATTATCCATTGTGATCTGAAGCCACTGAATTTACTCCTGACCGCTGATGGCCACATCAAAATCGCAGACTTTGGCCTCGCTGTGACCGCTGAATTGTATGGTACCGAATTTCGCTGTAGGGGAACACCAGGATATGCAGCCCCAGAAATGGTACGTGGCTTGATGCATGCAAGTCCGGCCGACTATTTCTCCATTGGCGTGATTCTGTATGTAATGGTAACAGGCATAATGCCCTTCCCTGGAAAAGATAGAGCAGAACAGAAGATGGCCGTCCTCAATCACGTTCCAGATGGAAGACCTCCTGAAGGATAGCTTTGTGCACCCTCAGTCACTGCAAATGGACTGCCCGAAGGTAGAGCCTCGCTCCCTTCACCATGCGTCCATAGACCTCCTGAAGGATAGCTTTGTGCACCTTCAGTCACTACAAATAGACCGCCCGAAGGTAGAGCCTGTTGAAAATACAGTTCAAGGTATTTTAGAGATTTACTTAGGTGCAAATCATAACTAAATTTTGTGTAGACTGCACCTCATGCCGTTATTTACCGCTATTATATGCCGTGTTACTTAATGCTAACATTATATATTTCTGCTTCTTCATAGGCAATAGATCATCCAACAAAGATGGGGAGAAGAGCGTGAAAACATCTAACAGAGAGATGACCGGGACTTCCAGACCTGTGCTTGCCGTCCACAGTAACCACTGCCCTATAGTCCTGATAACACCAGAGGAGCTCCATAGTTCTGTGCCAACATCAGTATGCAGCACTGGCCACAACACTATCCATGACTGCAGCTTGCCAGACCTACAACCATCCGAGGAGCACCCCACGACTGCACTGTCATAACAGAGCAGCAGCTATCATGAAGTCCGTAGTCACCACAGCGCTCTACACCTGCATCCAATAGAGGGGCTTCCCAAGACTTGCCTGTTATCACTGAGCGGCAGCTTCCAGGACGTCCATAGTTACGTCAGCTCTCTAGACCAACACTCACTAGAGGGGATCCCCAAGACTTGCCTGTCATCACAGAGCAGCAGGTGCCAGGACGTCCATAGTTACGTCAGCTCTCTAAACCAACACTCACGACAGGAGGTCCGCAGTTCTGCATCTTTTTTACCCCAGAGCAGCAGGTGCCAGGACGTCCGTAGTCACTGCAGCTCTCTAGACCAACACTCACTACAGGAGGTCCGCAGTTCTACATTGACATCCCAGAACAGCAGGTGCCAGGACACGAAAGCCATCACAGCTAAAACCTCTGTGGAAGAAGCTGCCACCTCTGCAGGACCTTCCACTTCTACCGTGCCCCTATCACTGTTTTAGCTTCAACTTCCACCATGCTTTGGGTCAAGGAAGATTCGGACATGTTTTATTGGCAACAGATACAATCCGTAAAGAGCGTGTTGCCATTAAAGCTGTCCAGAAGAGAGTTTACACAGAACGTGGCTACAGCTTTGCAGAGCGCCAAGTCCTCCAGATCTCGCATCAATGCCCTTACCTAATTCATGGCCTGGCCGCCTTTCACACAAAGAATTATGTCTATTACGTGATGGAGCTAGCCGCCAGAGGGGACCTGCATGATTTTTTGAATAAGAACTTACCCCTGGATATTGAAGTATCAACATTCATCGCAGCAGAAGTGGTCTGTGGCACACAATTCCTGCATAACCAAGGAATTATCCATCGTGATCTGAAGCCACTGAATTTACTCCTGACCGCTGATGGCCACATCAAAATCGCAGACTTTGGCCTCGCTGTGACCACTGAATTGTATGGTACCGAATTTCGCTGTAGGGGAACACCAGGATTTGCAGCCCCAGATATGGTACGTGGCTTGATGCATGCAAGTCCAGCCAACTATTTCTCCATTGGCGTGATTCTGTATGTAATGTTAACAGGCATAATGCCCTTCCCTGGTAAAGATAGAGCAAAATGGAAGATGGCCGTCCTCAATCACGTTCCAGTTTTCCCAGAGTCTCTGATGCCAGATGCAGTCATCATCTTAAAACGACTGCTGAACAAGAACCAGTTCCTTCGACTTTGAGTCAGACGCATCAGGACACATCCATTCTTCTCCAAAATAAACTGGGAAGATGTGGAGGCCTGGAGAATGGAACCACCACCAGCCATCCTGAAGACAGGTGCTGTTGACCTACATGTTGCAAATATCTTACACTATGCTGAACCAGCACAAAGAATCAAAACTAGAAATCAGAAGATATTCATTGAGTTCAGCTTTGTGTGTTCACAGTGGTCACAGAATTATCATCTTGTCAGACCAACCAGGAGCTGGATAGCCAGACTCTTTACCAGATTGTCATGCATAAAATAAGAAATATGGTGAATGAGTAATATTGTTGGACAGCCCAAACTCTCCTGCTACCTATCAGACTTTACCCGCTGGATTGGACTGCCTGAAGGTTGCATTCTGTACCTTCCACAACTGCAAATTGACCAGCTGAAAGTCAAGCCTTGCTCCCTTCACTGTGCATTCATGGACGGACACCGCATGAGGACCACCAGATAGAGCTTACAACTCTTCTCCATGTGTCTATAGACCTCCTGAAGGACAGGTTTGTGCAGCTTCAGTCACGGAAACTGGACCACCCGAACATAAAGCCTTACTCCTTTCACCATGCGTGCATTAACCTCCTGAAGGATAGCTTTGTGCACCTTCAGTCACTGCAAATGGACCACCCGAAGGAAGAGCCTCGCTCCCTTCCTCATGAGTCTATAGACCTCCTGAATGATAGCTTTGTGCACCTTCAGTCACTGCAAATGGACCGCCTGAAGATAGAGCCTCACTTCCTTTACCATGCATCCATAGACCTCCTGAAGGATAGCTTTGTGCACCTTCAGTCACCTCAAATGGATTGCCCGAAGGTAGAACATCGCTCCCTTTACCATGTGTCCATAGACCTCCTGAAGGATAGCTTAGTGCACCTTTAGTCACTGCAAATGGACCGCCCAAAGAAGGGCCTCGCTCTCTTCACCATGCGTCCATAGACCTCCTGAAGGAAAGCTTTGTGCACCTTCATTCACTGCAAATGGACCACCTGAATGTAGAGCCTCGCTCCCTTCATCATGGGTCCATAGACCTCCTGAAGGATAGCTTTGTGCACCTTCAGTCACCGCAAATGGATGACCGGAAGGTAGAGCCTCACTCCCTTAATCATGTATCCATAGACCTCCTGAAGGATAGCTTTGTGCACTTTCAGTCACTGCAAATGCACTGCCCGAAGGTAGAGCCTCTCTCCCTTCACCATGCGTCCATAGACCTCCTGAAGGATAGCTTTGTGCACCTTCAGTCACTGCAAATGGACCGCCTGAAGAAAGAGTCTCGCTCTCTTCTCCATGAGTCCATAGACCTCCTAAAGGATTGCTTTCTGCACATTCAGTCACTGCAAATGGACTGCCTCAAGGTAGAGCCTCGCTCCCTTCATTGTGCATCTATAGACCTTCACCACAAATGGACTGCTTAAAGGGAGAGCCTTGCTCCCTTCAACTATGTGTCTATAGAAATTCTGAAGGATAGCGTTTTGCACCTTCATTAACCGCAAATAGACCTCCTGAGGGTAGAGCTTCGCTCCCCTCATCATGAATCCATAGACCTCCTGAAGGATAGCTGTGTGCACCTGTTCAAATGGACCGCCTGAAGGAAAAGGCCTTCACCACATGTCCATAGACCTCCTTTGGAGGAGCAACTAACAACGCCCTCTCCCAATCGGCCACAAAATGCTAACAAAACCAAAAAGAAGTTAGTGCTCTGCTCCAATATGCAAATCCATCCGTATTTGATCCACAGAACAGTCTCACAAGCTTTCGAAATGGTTCAAAATAGAGGAGTTCCTCGGTAATTTCTCCTGGCTTTCTGTGAATTTCCTGCTGTAGCCTCAACAGTGGACCTTGTTCCACGAAGATCCTGTGTTGGAAATTTGGTACAGATAGTGCGGATTACCGGGGTAAACAAGTAAAATTTTTTATTATCTTTATACTCACAAAAATACGTTTATAAAAATGCGCATCACATTAAAGTCCATACGGACACCAAACAGTTTGCCCGACCTAGGTTTCGCCCACTTTGGCTTCTTCTTGGTCCTGATGTCTGACGCAATGTCCGAGGTCCAAATCCCAAGGTTGCTCCTATTGGTTGCAAATTACGTTGAATAAAATCTCATATACATTCTACATATCAAAGATTCCATAAAATCATATACATTATACATATTACCGATACAAATAATAACGTAGTTAATTCACTTAACAATATTGCACTTAAATAGATGCCAACTCTATCTTCCTAAGGAAGATTTATTAAATAAACCCAAAACCTCAGATATGGAGGAACAAAGAAATTTTCGTATTGTATTCTATTAGGGACATTCATTCTAAAAAACGTATCTTTAATTTTCTACCAGTCCTTCTAACATACTTTAAACCGCATGGACAGATAATCATATATATAACTCAGCAGTTATTACAGTTAATGTAATTCTTGATTTTAAAGAAATCATACTTTTTTTAGACAAACAACAGGTACAGCAATGGGTGCGAAGTTCACACCAAGTTTTGCGAATTTATATATGGAAGCATTCGAAGAAAATTATATATAATCCGATCGCAACCCATTTAAGTCACATATACATACATATAAAAGGTATATAGACGACTGTATCATTTTATGGACAGGCACATCTCAGGAATTTGAGGATTTTATAAAGTATTTGAATGACAATACATTCAGTTTATCTTTCACATATGAAAGTAGCAATGAAAGAATAAACTTTTTGGATTTAGACATCTTTCTGGAGGAAAATAAAATCTTTACAAAAATTTTTTTTCAAACCCACAGATGTGAATAGCTACATAGAATTTAATAGTTGTCACTACCGTCCTTGGATTGAGAATATCTCTAAAGGACAATTTGAAAGAAAGGATGGAACTGAAAAAATAAGGACAATAAAAAAGAGAGGAATCCAATGGATCCAATTTTTGTCACCCACAGGGACGTAACTTTTAGGGCATGCAGAGGTTGCGGTCGCACCCAGGCCCAAGAGATTTAGGGGGCCCTTATGGTGTCACTTTCCCATATGAGAAGACTATTACTATAAGCCATACATTATAGTCGGGGGCCTGGCACAGACTTTGCACTGGGGCCCATCAGCTTCTAGTTACGCCACTGGTCAACCATTAAAGTAAAGAGGCATTAGGGGTTAAAAAAAATCATAGAAAAGCACTGGCAACTTATTGGGAATGACCCGACTTTAAAAACCAACGTTGGTGATAAACCCATGATTGTGTTCAAGAAAGCTAATAATATTAAGGATCGAATCACCTCAAGTTATGTAAGAGAAGAAAGGAAGGAAAGCATCATGACACAAGGCTTTTACAGTTGTCAAGGTTGTAAATACCGGGATTGGATGGATAAAGGGGTAGTAAAGGATGTAGGGAATAAAGAATCTGGCCTATTTAAAATCAAGAATTATATTAACTGTAACAGCTGCTGAGTTATACATATGATTATCTGACCATGCGGTTTAAAGTATGTTAGGACTGGTAGGAAATGAAAGATAAGGTCAGGTGAACATATAAGGAATATTAAAAACACACTACCTTAGTGAATCGCCAGAAGAACCGAATCAGCGTCGGAGAACCCGCAGCTGTATCGCGAATGGACTGGGTAAGTAAATCTGCCCCATAGTCTTTCTGCCCACAAAACCCAAAGGGGCTGCGTTTCTTCGGGTTAGAGACGGTTAAAAATGGACTGGAGGGGGGAAGATTTGAATAAAAAGTTGAATACCTGAGAAAGTTTCTGGATATATCAACAAGGAACCTTATGTCCCCGAGGCTTAAATATTGACTTCGAATTAAAAAGTTTTTTAGAATAAATGTCCCTAATAGAATACAATAAGAACATTTCTGTGGAACAACTTCTTTGTTCCTCCATATTTGAGGTTTCGGGTTTATTTAATAAATCTTCCTTAGGGAGATAGAGTTGTTGTCTGTTTAAGTGCAATATTGAATTAACTACGTAATTGTATCGGTAATATGTATAATGTATATGATTTTATGGAATCTTTGATATGCAGAATGTATATGCGATTTTATTCAACGTAACTTGCAACCAATACGAGCAACTTTGGGATTTGGACCTCGGACGTTGCGTCAGACATCAGGACCAAGAAGAAGCCAGAGTGGGCGAAACCTAGGTCGGGCAAACTGTTTGGTGTCCGTATGGACTTTTATGTGATGCATGTTTTTATAAACGTATTTTTGTGAGCATAAGATAATAAAACATTTTACTTGTTTACCCCGGTAATCCGCACTATCTGTACTAAATTTCCAGCACAGGATCTTCATGGAACAAGGTCCACTGTCGATACTATTGCAGGAAATTCCCAGAACGCAAGGAAAATTACCAAGGAACTCCTCTATTTTGAACCATTTCGAAAGCTTGTGAGACTGTTCTGTGAATCAAATACGGATGGATTTGCATATTGGAGTAGAGCACTAACTTCTTTTTGATTTGGCCCGAAGGTAGAGCCTTGCTCCCTTCACCATGCGTCCATAGACCTCCTGAAGGATAGCTGTTCGCACCTTCATTTACTGTAAATGGACGACCTGAAGGTAGAGCCTCGCTCTCTTCTCCATGAGTCCATAGATTTCCTGAAGGATTGCTTTCTGCACAGTCAGTCACCACAAATGGACTGCCTGAGGGTAGACGTTCTGAAGGAAATCTTGGTGCACCTTTATTCACCGCAAATGGATTGCCCGAAGGTAGAGCCTCACTCTCCTCACCATGCGTCCATAGAACTCCTGAAGGATAGCTGTTTGCACCTTTATTCACCGTAAATAGACCGCCTGAGGGTAGAGCCTTGCTCCCTATGTTGTGCGTCCTTTGACGTTCTGAAGGAAATCTTGGCGCACCTTTATTCACTGCAAATGGATTGCTCGATGGTAGAGCCTTTCTCCCCTCACTATGCGTCCATAGAACTCCTGAAGGATAGCTGTTTGCACCTACATTTACTGCAAATGGACTACCTGAAGGTAGAGCACGCTCCCTTCATCATGAATCCATAGACCTCCTGAAGTATAGCTTTGTGCACCTTCAGTCACCACAAATGGAATGCCCAAAGGTAGAGCCTCACTACCTTCACCATGCGTCCATAGACCTCCTAAAGGATAGCTGTTTGCACCCTATTCACTGTAAATGGACCACCTGAAGGTAGAGGCCAGCTCTCCTCACCATGCGTCAATAGACCTCCTAAAGGATAGCTTTCTGACCTTCATTCACCAGTGACCTTCTACAGGTAGAGCCTCAATCCCTTCACCATGCATCCATAGACCTCTTGAAGGATAGCTTTGTGCGCCTTTATTCACCGCAAATGGACCGCCTGAAGGATGAGCCTCGCTCCCTTACCAGGCGTCCATAGTCCTCCTGAAGGATAGCTGTTTGCACTTTCATTCACTGCAAATGGACCACCTGAAGGTAGAGCCTTGCTCACTTCATTATGGAGCTCATTTACTAAGGGTCCGAGGTCCACACTATCTTCGGAATACCCGACGATTTTCGTTGTGCGTCGCATTTAGAAGGGGTTTTTGGCGCACACGATCAGATGGTCGGCTTTTACGCAACACAACTCGGGGGGGGGGGGCGGTTCGTCAGACGATCCGACGGATTCGGACAATGCACGGGATTTAACATGTCAAATTGTGTTGCAAGACATGCACTCACATACACCGGGAAGAAGAAGGTGAACTCGGCGGGGAAGTGACACATGCAGGATATCGGGCACATGACCTTGGTGAATCCCGCCGGACTTCATCTTCATCGGACCGTCCGGATTGGGGATCACGACAGAACCAGGTAAGTAAATGTGCTCCCATATATATATATTTAGAAGGGGATTTTGTCGCACGCAATTGTATTTTGGCGCAGCAGCACCGGCTTTCATGCGACAGAAATCGGGGGCGGGCAATCTGACGGTTTTGGACTGAGCACTGAATTTAACAGTAAAATTGTGTCGCAAGACAATGCACTCACATACACCGGGAAGAAGGTGACACTTGCAGGAAATTGGGCGTGTATCGCGGCAGAGTTCGTTCTCATCGGACACTCCGGATCGGGGAACTCGCATGGACGGGTAAGTAAATGTGCCCCATAATGTTTGGAAAGAAGAAGGCTTAGGTGTACTAAATTTCCATAGGCCTTCCTAATTCTCCTTTTTCGAAACATTCTTCATCTCATTATCATCATTAAGAACACACACACTAATCTAACGTAATTTATTGTTGACCCAACCAGTTTTTGACTGACGTCTTATGGAGATGTCTTACCAACTTAAGATTCAATGACGCCATTCAACCTTCCATGACCATTTACACAACTTTGTCATGTATTTACCATATTCCATTGTCAGTTCCATAGCAGGACATCACAAATTCAATAATTGGCTTGTTACCTATTAATGACTTTTGGACCACAACAAAATGTTGCCTAACTACCATATATACTTTACTGTATAAATCAAGTTTTTCAGCACAATAAATGTGCTGAAAAATCTCAC
Organism: Engystomops pustulosus; assembly: GCF_040894005.1. Taxonomy (NCBI): domain Eukaryota; kingdom Metazoa; phylum Chordata; class Amphibia; order Anura; family Leptodactylidae; genus Engystomops; species Engystomops pustulosus. The sequence goes on from NC_092418.1 coordinate 28,730,890, forward strand.
CTCGGCTTAGACACGAGTCAGTAAAAAAATAAACTTACATAGTCACCTCCTGGCGTCTCCAATGTTCGTATGGCTTCCCGATGCTCGTCACGGCTCATCTTCTGTCTTCTCTCCGGTCGGCACATATTATGATATGGCCACTGGTGATGTCATAGTATGCACCGGCTGGTAGATCGCATGGACATGTCTCTAACGGCTGTTACAGCAGAAAGAAGACAGAAAAGGACCCGCGACGAACATCGGGGATGCTGGAGGGTGAGTATGTAAGTTTATTTTATATGCAGGCTGGCTATATAGTAAAGGGGGCTGGCTGACTGTAGAGTGAAGGGTGAGTATGTAAGTTTATTTTTTTATGCTGGCTGGCTGTATACTTAAAGGGGCTGGCTGTATACTTAAGGAGCCTGGATGGCTGTATACTTAAGGGGGCTAGCGATATACTTAAGGGGGCTGGCTGGCTATATACCACTGAGGGCTGGCAGGTTTTATACTAATGGGGGCTGACTGACTATATACTACTTGGGCTGGCTAGCTATATATTACAGCGTGCTGGCAGGCTAGCTATATACTACAGGGATTGGCAGGCTATATACTACAGGGGCCGGCCGGCTACATACTACTTGGGGCTGACTATATACTACAGGGGACTTGCTGGCTATATACTACAGGGGACTTGCTGGCTATATACTACAGGGGCTGGCAGGCTATATACTACAGGTGACTCGCAGGCTATATACTACTGGGGGCTGGCTATATACTACAGGGGGCTAGCAGGCTATATACTACAGGGGACTAAATATATACTGTGAGGCTGTGACCAATGCATTTTCCACTCTCGGCTTATAGTCGAGTCAATAGGTTTTCCCAGTTTTTGATGGTAAAATTAGGGGCCTTAGCTTATACTCGAGTATGTACGGTACATATGAGTCCTTTAATCACACAGAAATATACAGTTTTTGTTTTGTTTTACATTAGATGGCTTCAGTGGAACTGGAGACCGTTCTGAAAAGATTAAGAAGAAAATCAAGGTTTTGTCAGATTATTAGAAAAATAATGAGAAAGGTGGAAAAAATAATGAAGGCAAAAAGAATATTAGGTCCAAAATAAGTGACAATGGCAGATACACACATATTAGGGTCAAAGTGCTAAAAGCAGAGGAAGGAAATGGAGAAAAGAAAAAGATATCTAGGACTTGAGAATTATTAGGTCATTGACACTGTTGCTGTCTCTGAAGTGTACATGGCGGAAATAAGATTGGAAGGGGTCCAGATATGTCTTGTAGGAAAGAAAGAAGTAGGGTTTTTGTAGTACCAAAACCTAGAGATGACTTGAATTTTAGGCCCAAGGTTTGTGTGCATCCCACGTGGCTCGGACATATTGCCCAATTGGCAACTGAACTGCTATCTTGGGCCTCATGACATCTTCTGGGGGTATAGATCCATTGCTGAGACAGCCAGGAGTCTATGTAAGTAAAGTTTAAAAAAATCTAAAATATTAATAAAAACCTAAAAGTTGAGCTCACCCCTCCCCCTCAGAATTGATATAAAAATAAATCAACAAATGAAATTAGAAACATGTTAGGTATCACACCTCAAATTGTCCTATCTATCAAAAACAGTTATTCCGGGCGGGGAACCCATAACAGAAAATAGCCCCCAAATGTCAAAATTTGCCACTTTTTTGCCATTTTGTAACACAAAAATTTTTTTAAAAAAAGTGATCAAATGGTTGTAAAGTCCCCAAAATGGTAGCAGTGAAAACGTAATCTCATCCCACAAAAACGACACTGTATACAGTTACATACACAGAAGTATCAAAAAGTTTTTGGCCTCAGAATATGGCAAAATTAAGTATGTTTTTTGTACAAAAGATTAAATTTTTCAAAAATCTAATAACATATAATACTTATATAAATATGATATCTCCAGGATCATACAGACCCAAAGAATAAAGTAGGGGGGTGGGGGGCCTTTGGAGTGCACAGTGAAATCCGTAAAAACAGGGCCCAAAGGAAAATGGTGCAAAAGTGTTTTTTTGTCAATGACACCACATTTGGAATTTTTTTTGCAGATTCATAGTACCTGGCATGAAATATTAAAGGAAATCTAACATCTCATTTCATGCATTATGAACCCAACATACCTTGAGAATGCTGTAAGCAACACTCAATCCCTAAACAATTATAACATTCAGGACTGCTGGATTGCTTTAGCCTGCCATTGATAAACACATAACATAGAGTTTTCTGAACTGCCCAGACAGGACTAATCAACCTGAGCTGGATGACTCACACACAGCAGCTGGGAAATGATGCAGCAATTGATTACTTCCGCCTTTCAGGGACAACACAGTGATTACATCATTCTCTGGAGCAGTGCATAATTAGGGGAAGAAGAGAAGCCCTGGAGCCAGGCAAAGGAGCGACATTATCTTGAATGTTATAATTGTTTTTCAGCAAAACCACTCAGCTCAGGGATGAAACAAGATATGTTTTTGCTTCATAATTTGGTTCATAATTTATAAAAAAAAATTAAGGAATTTTGAAAGTGGGGAATGAAAAATGGAAACTATGGTGATAGGTAAAATTAAGATAAATTTCAAAATCTGACTTTTAAAAATCAAAGTAATTTTTAAAAATTCTTTTCGAATTTTCCGATCAATTGAATTTTTTTTTTTCATCTGCCACTTGATACTGAAAGCTCTTTATTTCTGAATAATGAGTGTAATGTTTTAGATCTCAGCCTGAACTTCTCTGCCTTTGGAAAAAATGCGCCTTCACATAAAAGTCTTTTGATGGGGTTTTCTGCAGTCATAGGAGTTTTTTCGATACAATGATGAAAAGGCCATTCACAATGTAGACTGGGATTCAGCATGACACCAGGAGGACTTGGCAGGGTAAAGATACTATTAGCCTTTCTGGTGCCCAAGGTCAGTTTGTACAAGTTGTTAGAGAAATAGCACAGTAAATAAAAGAAGAAGTGTCATGTGTTAGGACGGGGCCTGTAAAACCAGCAGACCTTGACCTTGATCTTCCATTTTGTCCTTCACTCTTCACTATTCAAGTACTGCACTAAATCTTTTCCTAGAGCAAGACGTTCCCAGAACGAGATCCATCATTCTACAACTGTAATGAGCCTGTGATTCTGCCTCTTCTCTCATCAATGCAGAAATGAGAGCACAAAGCGAGTGAAAGGTAACTCCAAAAATAATCCACTGCCCATATAAGCCTCAAAATTTGTGTGCAATTCCATAGGAAATGAAATCATTTTGAATGCAATAAGTGATGTTTTAAAGTTGTTTTTTTTTTAATTTTTATCTAATACAACATGATATAAAAAAAATTTAATGTAATACATAACATACAATGGGCCGGATGTAGAACTTGTTTTTTTGTTGTGGTGGTTTTAGCGACTACTCAATTTGTCACCGTAATTTTGCGCCAGTTTTGGGCCTATACACCAAAAAAAAAACATGTTTTCTTCATTTAACCTATCAATCCAGATGTTTTGCTGTGCCAGCGTATCATTCATCATTAGCGACTTTTTGATTTAGTAGCAATTTTGGTGCAAAAACACTCCAGTCTGAAGGTGGCGTAGACTGAGAAGCAAAGCCCTGAGCTCTTGTGCAGAGCAGTGTATACCTTGTATAGTACAGCAGCGGTGTTCAGCCAGTGTTTACACTGCACGCAGCCTCTGTTTATAGCTTCTTTTTACAAATAATTTACAAATGCTGCAGCTCTGGGCAGGATAGAAAAGCAGGTAGAAGGGGAGAGACAGTACAGAGAAGTGCCCTGTGTAACAGTGTCTGCAGAGAAATCCTGTCCAGAATTACAGGGGTGCAGCAGAAGATCAGCACTGGGGGATTTCCTCCAGGAGAAGCCACTGCTGAAGAGGTCACTGGGTGAAGGGTGTCACACACCTAGACTCAAAAAGGTCATTTTCGTGCTGTGGTGGGAGAGAAGCAGAGAGGAGCTTGTAGGAAAAGCACATGTAAGTGTCCAATCTACAATTGCGCCTTTTTGAGCCTAAAGTAAAGTGCAGTCACAAAATCAACCCGAATCTCCCCCTCTTCTTGTGTATCCTAGGTGGCCCTGATAGATGTGGATGTGGCCTGTTCCTATAGACCAAGCCACATTGGCATATCCTGGCGCTAGCCGCACTACAAGCCAGCCAATCCGGTCCCAGCTTACCTCCTTTCTTCCTCATTTGGATACTCCACAGGAGCCACAAATTGGGACAGGAGTAGGACCTGGTCTATAGGTTATGCAACATCTCTCACTGGGGCCTAGCCTTTTTGGGTTTTGGTACTTGAGTGACTGGCTGAGCATGCCCTAGCACTCGCTGGGGTCCTGGTCACAGTTTGTTTAATCCAGAACACAGAAACGGCAACAACAGCAGATAACAGTTTCAACTTGGTCAAGGTCGCCGGTTTGATGGTGTTCAGCAAAGGGTGCACAGGGGTGTTGCATTTGCGGATCGGCCGCCCGGCTCGATCAATGTAAGGTGAGACAAGCTATGTGCATAATAGTTTTTGCAACTAGCTCAAGACCACCCTGCATTCCACTTTTCTAAACACTACATACTGGAGCTCACTTACTTATGGTCCGTGGACCGCATTTTCATCGGGTTTCCCAACGATTTCTGATTTGCGCCGCATTTAACAGTGTTTTTTGGCGCACGTGATCAGATTTTTGAGCATTGGTGCCGGCTTTCATGCGACACAAATCGTGGGGGCGGGCCGTCAGACAATCCAACGGATTTGGACAAGGCGCGGGATTTGACAAATCAATTTTTGTCGCAAGCCAGGCACTTACATACAACGTGAGGAAGATGGTGAACTCCTGTGGACCTGATCGGGGAAGCGACACATGCAGGCGCACAATCTTCATGAATCGCGGCAGTCGTGGATTCCGGCGGACAACGCACCTCGGGGATCGTGCAGGAACCAGGTAAGTAAATGTGCCCCACTGTTTTGCAGTATCATGTTGCATTTTATTGGACCTTTGCATTGCTCATCTTCACGTCACTCGGCACAACATTCGACTTATCCCTTTAAACAAACACGTAAAAGTTCATTTTAGGCAATCCCTTGCATGACAGTTGCGTTGACATTGCTTGTGGGCTGTAGGAAGGAATTCCTCACTGGAGCAGCTGTCTGTATGAATTTTCTAGCACTAATTTATTTTGCTGGGGAAATTACAATTATTAAAACCCAGAAGGTCATGCTGTAGTTGTGCTTGGAAGCTAGTCAAATATGCTTCAGGTTCGAAAGTATTCCGTGTTTTATCCAAGTTGTGAGTTCATAACAATGGAATGGTTAATTTCACACTCTAGATAACATTTCTCCGGAAAGCGGTAAGGCATGTAGATAGAGAAAATATTAAAGGTCAGAAAAAGCTGGAGAGACGTTTCGAGCCATTAATCCCGATCATCTGAAATACAGTGCGGTCTGTGAGATACTAATCACATTTGGACGTGCTTATCCTTTCCCTGTGTAATCCATTTTATACAGTTTGTGTCTGGGATTATACTGGTAATTTACGGAGAATGATCTGAAATAGGAGTTGCGGCGATTATAGCTACAGATGTATATGCAGTGATGTATTTATTTGTGTTAAAATGGATCATGCACAAATTTTTCGCGAATGAGAAATTAAGCATGAAAAATAGCATTTAATATCCAAAATATCAAAACTGAGTTTTTGTATGGGGATTAAAAAGTTAGTGTTTTTATTTGCAATTTGTTTTGTAGAAGTTTAATTTCATATATTGACCTCAAGTATATTTGAGAATTGTTATGGATCAGAGATGTAACTTCAAGCTCCTGGGTCCAGAGGCGTAACTAGGAGAGCCCCTTAGCCCCCCCCCCCTTAATATATATTCTGTACTTATTTATATACTTACAAATGTGAGTCACAAAAACACAGTATATTCTCAACATATATACATACATACAACATATACACATATACACATATACACACATACAAGCAGAACCATATACACACATACAGCGTATAAACACACACACAAATACATTATATACACACCACACCCAATAACCTAGATGCCGTGGCCCCCAGACACTGTGGGCCCCATAGCAGCTATAGCCGCTACCCCTGTAGTTATGCCCCTGCCTGGTCCCCTGTGCTAAAAATATGTTATGGGACCCTAAACCTTCCTTGTGGCATTTGTGAATTGGGTCTCTTTGTATGTGACCTGAGAGGTCATTGGGCCTCCTCAGGTTCTAGAGTCCGGTAATGATTGCTTCTTCTGGAAGACGACCCCCTGCTAAAGATCAATCCATTCTCAACACTAAATTTACCAAGGTGGTATTGTCTAGCTTAGATTTGAAGTAGACTGGGCTAGGTCCCCTGTTCAGGTTCATTTCACATATGGCATTGCTATCTATACCCAATATTTTCCTCTATCCCCTGGATTGGGCCCTTTTTCAGATCTATGCTATATTGGTTTACTGTCACAACTAAGGAGCGGAGCTGAAAGTGCGGTTCAGTTTAGATTTGGGTTTATTGGTTTATACTTCAACCCAAATGCTTACAGCCATGATCAGTGCTGGCACTGATCCTGAATGTTATCGTTTTAATGGCGCGGGCAAAGCCACAAGCAGCATTTAAACACTGGCAGTCATCATTGGGGAGTGACAATCATAGAATGGGCATATAGATGTTAAATGGTGGTGGGGTACACACACCACTATGTACTCCATGATCTTTGTTCCCGATGACTTCACAGGAAGCGCCGATCTTTAAAAAAAAATGGCGGCACTCCACTGGCATTTTATTGCTGCCAATGGTTTTGCTGGTGGCAATTAAAGGGAACCTGTCACAAGGAGCCATTTTTCTGGCGCCCTCATGTTTAAGCATGTTAAGTTTATCACTACTCAAAAATCTTGTAATGAAATTATTCCTTTTTAATCAACATATTGGACGACCTGAAGTCCTGATAACCTCACAGAGCCTCAGAATCCAGGACTGATGAACCTTCTGTACCGACATAAACTTTCATCTTCCTACATTTGCATTTTTCACCAAGCTTGTGTCCGTCTGCCAGCCCACCACCCTGTTCTTTGTTGGGGTGCTAAGGCACAGAAACTTGCCTAGTTTATCATGGGCACAGCCATATTTTTTTTTAAAAGCTTGTGCTCAGTAGTGGAATATGATATAGGCAGTTTGGGCAGTAGACCAGGACCCAAGCCTCCAATGGAAATCCTAACCACCCACCAAATTTTATACTGAAAAGGGCTTTCACCCATGACATTTTTGTACATCTGTTTCTGCTCTCAATACACATGTATGCAAGAGCCATTTGTAGACCTTTAAAGTTCCTCCAAATGTCCCTAAACTGCAGATAGCAGGTCAAAGGGACACATCCTCCATTGCTGAAAAAGCTGATTCTAGTACCTTATGTAGGAAGTGCATTCTAGACTTGAAGGGGCTATAATATTCACACAACCCAAGGCTCATGGTAGTCTTAATCCACCCCTGCCTGTGCTCCATGATTTATACACTATTAATTTGTGGGTTGGACTATGGGAACCGCTTTTTACCCATTGAAGTGAATGGATCAATGAAAGCAGAGAAGCACACACATTCTGATACTAATGAAGGGCTAAAGAGCTCTCAGATGTTAAAAATCTGTCCAAAAAAAGGCAATGGGGCATTCATCAAAGGTTTTTGCTCAAAAAGTTTCGCACCAAGGGAGTTTTTCATCCATCTTCACCACGTCCCAAAAGGAGGAATGGTGTGGGACAGTTTTCTTGCGTGAAAGCTACCAGACCCCTATGAGAGTCAATTGTGGTGAACTGTGTGCCTGAGCTAAGGCCAGCATGAAATACACTAATTAAAAATTGCAAAACAAAAAAATACATAAACAACTTGTCCTGTAACAACAAGGAAAAAGTGTGACATTGCTTTTTTAAAGATTTCTTTGGTCCACAAGAGTCCTAGTGCTCCTTGAATGCATTTTACTATACAATTTTATGTGAATCATGGATATAGTGGGCAGTAAGAGGACTGTGATTTACATACCCAGGGGCCCCGATTCCTCTCTATAAGAAGGGTTAAGCAAGAATTTTGTTTAAGGAATGCACCTTGTCCCAGTATAAAGTTTCAATAAAGGACCCTGGGATTGTGTAATGGAGGGCGATGTCTAGTAAACTATGGGAGAGTAACCGTGACAGGTGTCTTTTCTTTGCTGATATTTAGAAACTCGTATCCTTTAGCCTTGGCCTGACAGGACCTGTCACAATCCCTGTGCTGGCTCTAGTTGATGGTCACTAAAGAGTCTATGGGGATTAGACTTCGATTACATTGAGATCTCCCCGGTCAGGAACACTGTGATTTTCTCATTGTCCGAGTTGCCTGGCAACTACAGAGTTTAGTTTTCTTCCTTCCACTTTAGCAGATGTTATCAGATTGGTGTTATTTTCAGGCTGTCTCTATGTACTGGCGGACACCAATCTATGTGCATCACCGATCCCATAACATGAACGTATCCCCTGCTTGCAGATTTGCTGCATTTATAGTTCTATTACTCCCAATAATTTTAATTCCCATAGATTTGCCTGCAAATAGTTATCATTGACTTAGAAAATTCTGAATAAAACTCACCTTAACTTTATTTTACAGTTGAAGTGATATGATATTTATGGTGTTTTCAATGTTTTACCATTTTTTTTTCTGTACAAACACATTTTATAAAGTAAACATAATATGGGGACTTGCTTTTTTTGGTTTAATTGTAGTTTTGAATTTTCAGACCAGGGGTAGTGGACCCACTGGACCACCGCTGACAATGACACGGAGTGTCTAAGTGGTACCCAGTTTTCACCAGAGCCCACCGCAATGTGGGTGGCACTTGCTGCGGTGTGGTACCACCAGGTCGCTCCACTGACATAACTTTATCTGAGGTAACGACCAAGGCGAAGTACAAAATCATATAGCAGAATCATAGTTGGGGACAGGCAGAAGGTCAGGACAGGCAGCACAGGATCAGAGTTGGGGACGAAGCAGCACAAAATAAATTCATGGCGGAATTGGGATTTGGTTCTAGCGTTGCATTTTGATTCCTTTTTTTACAACATACGTACATTTATTGATAATTACTCGTTTGAAAACTTTGTTTAGTGCTTTTAAAATAAAATTTAATTATATTTTTTAATTGGTGTTCCTATGGCACTGTTGGTGAACCTATGGCACAGGTTCACTGCCGTGAGAGACATCACATGACCGGGATATAATGAGCCATGCACCTGTGTGACATCACATAACCAGGGGTATAACGAGCCGTGCACCTGTGTCACATCACATAACCAGGGATATAATAAGCCGTGCACCTGTGAGACATCACATGGCCAGGGATATAACAAGCTGTGCACCTGTGAGACATCACATGACCAGGAATATAACGAGCCGTGCACCTGTGTGACATCACATGACCAGGGATATAACAAGCCGTGCACCTGTGTGACATCACATGACCAGGGATATAACAAGCTGTGCACCAATGTGACATCTCATGACCAGGGATATAACGAGCCATGCACCTGTGTGACATTACATGACTATGAACAGTTTTTTATCCTCTGGAAGTAAACAATGAAGTTTCCTAGAGAAGCAGAGATCTTGCAAATTGCTAAGAATTGATACAGAGAGTGTATTGGATGACTGCATCAACTTTCTTTACACAGACAATATCAATTATATACTTCAAGGGCAATACCAAAAGGACTGTGATGGCCAGGAATTGCGCCTAATTCCCCTGTTATGCCACCTCTTTGACGAGTGGGTGTGGAGGGGCGTGAAGGGGGACACGGAATAGGGCAACATGGGGCGTTCCTGCCCTACACCTGGGCACTACCTATAGCCTGGGCCAAACCTGTCATAGAACTGCTTCCATTATAAATATGCCCCTCTATGTCAAAAATTGGTTACTGGATGGGACTAGTTTCGGCTCAATCCCCAGTCATGATGCAAGGTTTCTAAAGTCGGGATTTATCAAAACTTGTTTGTTAGTTTTTTTGGCATAGAAGCCTCGGTATAGTAGCAATGATATAGTCAAAATTCACCCTTTACGACACTTCCACTTCAAATGGGCTTGGGGAAGTGTGATGGGGGCTGACCCTGTCCGTGGAGTGGGTCGGCACAGGGCGTTCCTGCCGCGAGCCTGTGCACCAATAGTGAGGCAGCTTCTAAAAGTGGGTGCTAGAGGCACAGCTTATTTGCATATCCCTTTTTTCCTGCAATAGCTTAAAACAGGGTAGAAAACATTAGGAATCTGTGGAATGTCCGAATTTTTACATTCTTGAAAAAAGTTGAATTGCACAATGACACAGATTCTCCTTGGTTTAGTTTCTCTCAATTTTCAGTAGAATTCCGAAAATTGCATAATATATTCTCTAACTGTAAGCAGATTCAGGAATCTGAGAACAAAAGGAGGACACGCGGAAGATGAACCAAGTGCAATAACAACACTGACAGCCCTTTGTTCAGCAGTTTCCCTCAGTTACTGATCTCTTCCATATTTTCCACTTTTGTGAGGGTAGAGATAGAATCTTCTGGCGGGGCACGTGGTGAAATTTCTGTAGGTGACAATTGATCGAAGAACTGCTTAGAGCTTAATCCTTTGAAAATTTCAATTTCCTATCTGCATGTGACTACAGTGAGATCTAGACAATAAATTAGGTGCTCTGGAGCCTTAATGATCCCGACAATAAGTGAAGAAAGGAAAATATATGAAGGAACTAGTCCACGCTTCGCAGACCCATCCATCATCTTGTCTCAAGACCTCACTGTCTTCTATCTGCAGAACTGGCTCCTGTTCAGAAAAAAATCACACAGGCTTCAAAGAGGAGATGAAAAACAGAACCAGGGAGCGTACACAACTTTTGTTAAACTGCTTTCACCTCGGAGAAACAAGCCTCAAAGAATCGGCCTAAGCCAGTAAGTGACTGTTTAGCGAGGATCTGTCAAAGCCTTCTGAAGGATTGTGCAGCTGCGGTGCTACATATTTGCCCGATGTAGTTTAGGGGCCAAGAACTTACGCACACAGGAGCTGAGAAAAATATGAGTGATCTTCCAAAATGACCCCAAGACCCCTAAAGTATAAACTCATACTGTTATGCTTCCTACTGAAAACATGGATTCATGGGGAACCGGCATTATATATACTGTAAGTCCCCCGCCTCCCCCTGAGTCGGCAAAGTGCAACTGTCGTGGATCACTATTAAAGAGATTTTACTGTGTAGCCTAGAAACGTGGAAAATAAAAACAAAATATTAGACTCTGTTCCATCACTGCTGTCCCATTCCCTCTGCTTCCAGACTGGAAGGGGTGAGATTCTCATGGTCACATGTGTAAGAATGATGACTATGCTGTTCTTTTACAAGTGACCAATGAGGCCAGTGGTGGTCCGTTGTGGTAAAAGTATCCGCCAATCCAATCCAGAAGCAAAAGCAGAGAGAACAAAGGCTGAGGCAATGGAACAGAGCACTGCATGTTGTTATGGGTCTGTAGTAACTACTTAATTGTGTGAGGAAGCTGATACAAAAGTATTCATTTTATTTGTAGCTATCCCAAGGGGCAATTGAAGTAACACACTGCGGCACATTTACTAAGGGCCATGTGCCAGTTTTCCATCGGACGTTGCACATTCTTTTAGATGTAAACTGCTTGCACAGTTATATATAAGAAGTGTCTGCACCACAAATGTGTCGCTCTATGCTTCTTGCGATACAAATTAGGGGGCGTTCCGGTGCTCAGTCAGACCGAGTGCCACATTTATCACTTTATCATGCAAAGTTTAACCCCTTAATGACCGCCGTATCGGCTTTTTACGGCGGTAATTAAGGGTACTTCTTCTGACGCGTACGCCTTTCTACGGCGGCGCGTCAGGGGAAGATTTCGGGACACCGGGTCTCGCTGGTGCCAGTGTGATATCACAGCCCAGACCCGGCACTAACACCCAGGATCGGAAAAACTCCGATCCCGGGTGTTTAACCCCTTACATTGCAAGTGTGTCCCCCGTGGATCAGACCCCCCCGGTGTGCTTACCGGGGGATCCGATCCCTCCTGCCGCTGCACCGGGTCCCGACGAGTGACCCGAGGCTGTCGGCTTCTCTCCCTGCCGGGTTCTGCCTTCCTGGCAGGACCCGGCTGTGTGTAACTGAGCATGTGCGGCATGTTAAGGCTTAAATAAGCAATCGGATGATCGCTTATTTAAGCCAAGAAGTAGAAAATGTAAAAAAATTTTTAAAAAAATAAATCTTTTTATAATATAATTAAATAAATAAATAAAATAAAAGTCCCATAATCTCACCAGTAACACATAAAATGCAAATAAAGTAAATAAAACACAAAAACACGTACATATTTGGTATCACCGCGTCCGTATTAATCTGTACAATAAATCTAAATGAATATTGAACCGGCTTGGGGAACTAAGTAAAAAAAAAAACTCAAAAAACTTCCCATAACATACAATATTTCATCAAACACCATCACAAAAAATGTTCTAAAAAGTGATCAAAAAAAGTTACGTTTCCTAATATGATACGACTGAAAAGAACAACTGTTTTCGCAAAAAATAAGCCCTCAACTAGATCTGACAACAGAAAAATACAGAAGTTATGGCCCTGAAAAGTTGTCAATAGTAAATCAATGCGATTTTCCCCAATATTGGTTTTGCTCAGGAAAATTGAGCAAAAATAAGAAAACCTATATAAATGAGGTATCACTGTAATCGTAGTGAACCAGAGAATAAAGATAAAATATTATTTTTACATTACGGTGAGCAGGGGATAAAAATGCTAACAATCCAAAATAAAAATTGATGATTTTGTTTGTGTCCCCCTTGAAATGGTTAATAAAATCTCATGAATAAGCTTTAGACTCCCAAAATAAATTATCTATACATTGTATATCATCCCGTAAATAATAAGCCCTCATATGTTTGCATTACCAAAAAAAATAAAAATGTATAGGTCGTACAATGTGACAATACAAATCTGCTGTGAATGGCGCCTCCATTCATTCTATACTCGGCCGTGCGCCCGTACAGCAGTCACCACCACATATGGGGTATCAGTACACTCGGGAGGAATTGGGCATCAAGCGTAGCAGCGAGTTTCATCATTTAATTTATTCTGAAACTGTCAGTTTGGCCTAAATGAATGTATTTTCCCAAAAAATTCCATAGTTTCTAAATCGCAGGTCCATATTTTTTAACCCATGTGAAACACTTAAAGGGTTAATAGACTTAATAGACGTTGTTTTACATATGTTGAGGGGTGAAGTTTCTATAGTGGGGTAATTTATGGGGTTTTACTATTATTTAGGCCTCTCAAAGTCACTTGAAAGCTGAGTTGTCCCTCAAAATGTGAGTTTTCATGAAAATAAGAAAAATCGCACCTAAAGTTCTGCACCTCATAACATCCTAGAAAAATGACTGGAAGCATAAATTATCATCCCAACATAAAGCAGATATTCTGTAAATGTTAATTATCAAACTTTTTGGGTAGTTTTACATCTTGTCTGGAAACCAGAACATTTCAAACTTGGAAAATGAAGAATTTTTACAAACTTTTGCCAAATTTTCACTTTTTTTCTGAACGAAACGCAAAACTTATCACTTAAATTTTATAACTAACATGAAGTACAATGTGTCACGAGAAAACAGTCTCAAAAATCACCCGGATATGTTAAAGCGTTCCGATGTTATAACCAATTATCATGAGACATGTCAGATTTGAAAAATCGAGTCTGGTCATTGAGCTGAAAACTAGTGTCGGTGATAAGGGGTTAACAGAATTGTGTTGCATGCCCCATGTTATGGCTGCACCAAAATAAAGTTGGTGCACTCTGTCGGGGCAGTGCAGGGAGCCCTATATTCATGAAGAATGTGCTCCAGAAATTCTAGCGGTCGTAGGTGGTGCCAGGTGGTGCATTATTAGTTTATGGTGGAGCCTCGAGTTGATTAGCATGTTATTAAAAGACTAATTTTGCTAAAAATAAGCCATTCTAAGATATAAAAAAGAAGCATGTTGGAAACGGGCAGGGGATGGGGAGATGAGTTGTAAACATCTACCATCTGGTAAATTTGGGAAGATTCTCTTATCTATTTTTCATGGGAATATAGCTAACAGGAGCCAATAATAATGATATACGATTTGGATGGGTGGAGTCCTGTGGTGTCACACTAGTCTCCTTTTCGGTTATTCCATGCACTTCTAAACCCTCAGTATGCTGCAATAAGCCACGATTTTACTCCAACATTACAAGAAATAATAAAGCCAGTTGTAATATGTGATCTAAAGCTGATATAATATTATATAACATAGAATTTGTAATAAAAAGAGTAGAATAATTGCCATGTGTCTACTATGTGTGTAAAACAATAGCGGTAGCCGTGGCCTTGGCTAAAGACGTGAAGAAATGGAACTGGGGTGTATCAGTAAGAGCAGAGGTTCATCCAGAGGCCAGCCAGTCAATCGAGCTATGGTCCAATATCAGGATCCAAGCATAGATTATCTGTTCAGATGAGGCTAATAGATCCATGCTGGAATGAGACATGCCACAAAGACGTCTCGTGTGAGGTATGTATCTCACAGACTGCAACTTGTATCATTAAGATGGAACCATGGAGTACTGTGATAACTCAGGGTAGCTGTTTATTACTTAGTGGACGAAATATTTCAAGGATTTTATTTCAAGGATTTGGATGTATCTGGTGAATAGATGAGAAATCAGTCAAGTCTGGCCAATGAGACCCCATGGTAAATAGAGAAGGAGACCCGTGTCTTAATTTTCTCTTGACCAGAACATCTGTGATTTCCTTGTGTTTTTGATTAGTAGCCTTCAAGTGGACCACCCCACCGATTAATAAGGGGCATGAGCTTCATCAACACATTGGGGCACATTTACTAAGGGTCCGAAACGTGTTTTTCCGCCGCGTTTTCCAAATTTTACCATATTGCGCAGAATTGCCCCGGGTTTTTTGTGCACGCGATCGGATTGTGTCGCATCGGTGCCGGCATGAATGCGACAAAAAACGGGGGGGGGGGGGGGCGTGGCTGTCGAAAAACCCGACGGATTCAGAAAAATTCCGCTATTTAAAAAAAAATTAAGTGTTGCTTGACACACACTTACATGCACCAGGAATAGGATGGTGAACTCCGGCGGACCTCGGTGCTGCAGCGACACCTGGTGGACATTGGGCGCACGACCGTAGTGAATTGCCGGAAGACCCGAATCCTCGTCGGAGAACGCACCGCGACAGGACCAGGTAAGTAAATGATCCCCATTGTGCTGCTTTATTTTTTATTTACTAAGCAGGAGTTTTTTTAGACTTCTAGACTTCCTGGAAATGTAATTGTGGGTGTTTTGTTGTCCCCTGTTGACCTAATCAGATCACACTTGATGTACAGATTCTGCTGTCTGACCAGAACTGACAGAGAAAAGAAGACCCCATCACTAAGCTCCTCAGCCACCTAAGAAGACATGTGTCCAAACATACAAGATCTCCGGAGATCATAGCTAATATTATATAATAATTGGCAGATACAAGTTAACTTGAGCAGAGTACTCAAAGAAAGGACTGGGGGTCGGAAGTAAAATCCTATCTACGGCTGTGGCCTCTTGGCCTGTGTGGGAGCATTCACGTGTCACAAGGGAATGTCAAGTACGACCGACCGCTTTGTTCTTCTCAGAGTTTACAAGAAGTAAAATGCTGGCTACTTCCTATGCACACACGGGAACACTAAGCTGTGGACTCTTTGAGGTGGCAATGCTGATGCTGTAGAGATTGTCACATAGTTTTCTTTCAGGACGGAATTCTTCTTATTTAAGCATCAATAGAAAGATGTGGAGATACATAAGGTCCAAACTAAGGGCATAAAACCGCATTATTACCATCACAACAGGAGATGTCTTTACTGAGGGCATCTCAACGACTTCCTTCAAAACTTAGTATCTAATAGTAAATTGCCTGCGTATACAGTTGTTCCATGGGAACAGCTACATGTTTCCTTAAGTGATAAACTCCAATTCCCCTATTATTCTAAGGAAGTAGTTGTGCCAAGAGAACGCCTTGCCCCCTCCATGACTGACACTCTACCTTTTACCGCAGAGTGATTAGAACTAGTGCAAACAGTCTTAGAAAACTGTTTACATTTTGGCCTAAACACCGTAAAAAAACCCGAAGACCTGCCATAATCTCTGCTTCAAATAGCCCAGAGACGTTCTTGGGAGAAGTGCTGATCAGCCTCTAAGCCTTCAAGGATAATAGAGAGTCTATTGATGTGTATTGATTGGGCAATCATTCTATTGCTACGCAAAGAGTTCGGGAAAAGTGAGATCATCCGCTCAGTGAAATGTTTACAGGATAACCTGTTCCTAGCAGAATATTCCCTGTTTCTTAGCCAGGAAAGACAGATAATCTGAAGCCCAATGGCCCGGCTTTCTGTAACATTTGCTCGCTGGGAGAAGAAGTATAATATATTACTGTTGACTGCCTTCATTTGATGTGGTTTGGATGGTGCATTCAAAGTTTAAGAAATTGTTTTTATGATTTCAGTTCCTAAAATATGTAATGCTCCCCTGCCTGACCCCATGATAATGGCCAGGCTGTGTGCGTGCTATTCATCCAGGGTTGCAGACTCACTTACTACACTTCAGTTTTGCCACTTGATGGGGGCACCTCAGAAGACAACATGGTAGATGGAGGCCCGGTTACAGGTTCTGAGTTGGGGCCAAGGAGATGTTTCCACCTCTTCTAGTGGTTTTGACTATCAATTTAGAGCTTTAAAGAAGTTAATTAAAGGGGTTGTGCAACAACAGACACTTATCTACTATTCCGAGGATAGAGGGTATAGGGCAGTGGTGGCGAACCAATGGCACGGGTGCCAGAGGTGGCACTCAGAGCCCTCTCTGTGGATACTCAGGCCATTGACCCAAGGACGGAGTTCACCAAACAGGACCTAATCTTCCTGCAGTCCCAGGCAACTTAAGAGATGCTGCTCTCAGAGCTATTTTAAAGCGAAACTTCATTGTCTGTTTGGAACTGCGGGAAAAGTGAGAAGGTGTTGACAGAACTGCATTGTCTTTGTAGGTCATCCTGCTTAACCCACCATTCTTCCTCTATAGTGAGACCCTTTAGAGAAGCTACAATGATAGTCTGTATTTGCCCTCCTTCTTTCAACTGTATTGGTGGCCTCTGGGGGCCGATATGATTGAACGATGTCAAAGAACAGGTAGCAATAAGCTATTGCTTAAAATGCAATGTTGGCACTTCACAGTAAATAATTGGATTTTGGTTGTAGTTTGGGCACTCGGTCTCTAAAAGGTTCGCCATCACTGCTATAGGGTATATTTATCAGGGTTTCCCCACCACGTCAGACTAACACTTGCAATTATTTCCCCCTATCTACCACCTTTACGCCAGGGGGGGCGTGGAGGAGCATGAAGTCTAGGATGTGACCAGTTGATGTCCAGATGGCAAATCACTGCAGCCGGCGAATTTTCACTTATTTTCACGTTCATTTTTACAATTTTTAGGTTATTTATTATGCCAGACAAGCGCCGGCGTATGATAAATAACCCTCTAAGTGTCACACAGCTGATGGTCAGTTCTTCTATGGGATGTCCAGGAAAGCTTGCAAGATATCTTCACCCAAAAGTTCCATTGGAAGGCAATATACCTTTTGTCTTGGAATTTTTTGAACGTTGATGGTCCCATCAGTTGTTCCTCCAGCAACTTACCCCTTACTGTGTGGGATGGCTGATTTTGCTAATGAGATTGGTAATATGTCTCGTTTGATGTCTAAGAATTTTGTGTAAGGATAACTTTGTGTATGTTTCTAGTAGCAACAGGACTGTAAAAAATGTATTTATATTCCATATATTTGTAAATTTTTGAGTGCACTGGAGCTTAGTCCTCACACTGCTGTGCTCTCAGTTTTCAGCATAATTCATTGAGTAGAGTATTGCTTCTCACCCATTCCAAAATAACAGGATACATGGTTACATGGATCCACACATAACTCTTATCACCAGTTCATATTCATGGCTTAATATTCCTGGTGTAACGCCCAAAATGCACTGACGATGCCTTCTGAATATGGGATATATACTGTACCTGTTGAAAACTTAGAGCAGAGTTATGGTTCTGCAGAGCACTTCAATGTAGAGAGCACATCAGTGTAAGGACAACCCCCAGTGCACTTGATTAAGGAACTAGAATATAATAAAATTTTAACAGTCCTGCTGCTACTAACAACTTACACAAAGTTACTACTGTCTGCAGTACTGCATGATCAAAACACAATCCCTTACAGGGTATACGGCTTTAAATAAAAAGGCTATACAGCTTAACATACACTGCCTTGTGAAAGTATTCGGCCCCCTTGAACTTTTCTACCTTTAGCCACATTTCAGGCTTCAAACATAAATATATAAAATTGTAATTATTTTTGGTGATGAATCAACAACAAGTGGGACACAATTGTGAAGTGGAACGAAATTTATTGGATACAAAGTTTTGTAAAAAAAATAATAAACTGTAAAGTGGGGCATGTAATATTATTTGGCCCCTTATAGGGGTATTCCCATCTGGGCATTCACATTTAATTCATTTGTCATAGGTAAACATTTCTTCAATTGGATTTTATTTAAAAAAAATGTTCCTGTGTGAAGATAATTTCTCATAAATGTAGTCATGTCGTCCCTAAGAAACAAGATAGCTTCCTTGGATACGACCACCTCACATTTTGGCAGCAGTGGACAGACGTGCGCTATTGAGTCCTGCCTGACCACCTGGCTTCAGTGTTCATTACTACAGGACGGCTGTGGGACGTGTAACAAGTCTTGGACATTTCATATACAATATAACCTTTTGTTTCTTTATCCAATCCCTCCAGCAGAGGTGGTCGTATCCAAGTACACAGTCTTGTTTCTAAGGTTCCATATGACTACATTTATGAGAAATTATCTTCATGCAAGTACATTTTTTTTAATCACATCTAATTGAAGAAATGTTTATATGTGGCAGATTAATGAAACTGAATGTGAATGCCCAGATGAGAATACCTCTTTAAGTTAATACTTTGTGGCGTCACCATTTGGTGCAATTACAGCTACTACGTCGCAGGCCTGAAATGTGGCAAAAGGTAGAAAAGTTCAAGGGGTTGAATACTTTCTCATGGCACTGTACATTGAAAAGATCTTGTGGAATCCCCTAAGTGACAATCCCATTCTCGCTCCCGTACTCTCAGCACAGTTTATATTACAATAAAACAGAAGAGAGAAAGTCTTTCCTCTGCTGCAGCCAAGAGATGTGCATATCCTCCGACCCGTGTTTTGGCTGCCGAGAGTAAAAATAAACGTGGATTATTGTGAGAACCATGACAATAGATAAGAAGAAGCAACAGATTCTACATATACGTTGCTACACAGAATTCGAAAAATGTTATCTTTTGCCCACATGTACCACCTCAAAGCCATGGCCAATATGTCAACGCCTAATTCCCATAATAGGCAATATTTTCTACCCTTATCATCAGTCTGAAACACTTTACAATAAATACAATTCTCCACACTTACATAAATTTTATTATTTTTGTTCATTTTCAAAAATGCAAGAAGGAACATGTCTTGGGATGGAATTACCATATAAACACAAGTATAAGCTGACCTGAGTATAAGCCGAGGTACTTAAATTTAACACAAAAACTGGAAAAAAGTATTGACTCAAGTATAAGTGGAGGGTGGAAAATGCATTGGTCACATGCCCCACGTATATAGCCAACCCTTTCACCTAGTATATAGCCTCCTCCACGGTAAATAGTTAGTGCCCCCCCCCCCAAATATAGCTAACATTCCCTTGCCCAGCCTAAACCTCCCCCCAAAAAAACTCTGTACTCATCTTTTTGATGCCCCCCGCAGGGCCTCTTCTGTTTTCAGCTCCGGCTCCGTCTTCGGCTCCCCATGTGGTCGTGTCACATACACCATGATGTCAGCTACTTACTCACATCATAGTATGTACTCATGGCACCACACACACTATGATGTTGGAAGGCGTCGGAAAGGTGAGTACAGAGTTTTTTTAATTGACCCAAGTATAAGCCGAGTTTGGGTTTTCAGCACATTTTTTGTGTTGAAAAACTCGGCTTATGCTGGATTTGGACCTCCTGATCAGTCTGCTCTCCCTTAGGTCAAGGTAACATGTTCCAGTTAGGGGAGGTATTATTAACCAAAAAGTTTGGAGCAATGAAAGAATATTTTCAGGGAAATATTCATACACCGCATAGTGCTAGTCATCTGCCCTATAGATGGGGTTATATTCATATTCATTTCCCCTTTCATACTTTTGGTAGGGAGTACCATCTTTAGGCCTTTTGGTACTACAAAACAATACTATCAAATCGACATCAAATACATCAAATAGATTTCTAATTTTGGGTCCTAATTTTATAGGGCCAAAAGATGCCATAATAAAACAAGCACTGGGAAAAGGAGTTGGCAGGTCTTTGCCATTGTCAGGCAGATGAGAAAGAAAAAAGGCAGTAATTAGGTCTTAGATCAGGAGTAAGTGGAAAGGCGGTAATTAAGACATAGGTCGGGGCAGATGGAGTAAGAGAAAAGATGGTAATCAGAACATAGGTCAGGGTAGGTGGAGTTAGTTGAAAGGCAGTAATGGCAGGCTGGGTAAGTGGAGTGGAGATAATCAGGCCATAAGTCAGGGCAAGTAGGTAAGGTAGGTTAGAGAAAAGCTAGGGTCAAAACAGCAACTCAACACCAATGATCAGTAACAACTTATGAAGTCATGAAGCAGATATGCCCAGATAGCATTATCAGGGCTCGGGGTCAGTGAACCCCATGGACCACCGCGGATATGACATAGCCGACACCTGGGACCGAAATCTAAGTGGCACCCGGTCTTCACCAGAGCCCGCCGCAAAACAGGATGGTCTTGCTACAGCTTGGTGCCACCAGCTCGTTCCACAGGTGTGACTTGCCCGCGGTGGCAGGCAAAGTCGAGGTACAAACTCAATGGCCAGGCTTGAGGTCGGGGACAGGTAGGTAGTCAGGGTTGGAGGCAATGGTGCAGAATTAAAGTCAGGTCTGAGGTCACAACAGGAGATCAAAGCAGAACGGGAACAGGAATGGGAAAACAGGAACAGGAATCACAGATGAAGCTTTCTCTATGGCACTTAGCTCAAAGATCCGACGGGGGTTGATGGGAAACGTGGGCCTTTATGGAAAACCCGGAAGTGGCCAGCACCAATCAGCTGTGTGCTGGCCCTTTAAATATTCGAGAGCTGGCGCGCAGGGACCCTAAGGAGCGGGGTCATGTGCGGGGACATGTGCTCCAAGCAGGAGCTTGGAGAGCTAAGTGAGGGCCTGGGGTAGCGCCGCAATGGAGAGGGGCACCGGTGTGCCTGCAAACCGAGGCGTGGATTGCAGGGACACCTGCGACAAGCATCAATACTCCTCCTGCAGGAGTTAGCATGATACGAATCTAAATTGCTCAGGCAGCTTCATTTGAAGGATGGTCCATTATATAACAAGGTGCAAAACATTATTGGCCATTCAGTGCCAACAAGGGACTATAAAGTAAGTGCTAAGTAGAGGTTATAAGTAACCCAGCTGAGTTGACCCCAGGTAAGAGCAGGATATCAGTGGAAAGGAACTTTGATGGACTATATTTTATCATTAGGATCTTAATATTTATAACAAAAAGATGGCTGAGAAGTTATCCTGTGTTGTGTTGCCGTGGGCTACACATAGAAAAATGGCCGCATGAGACAAAATTCATCTCAGTTAACTTGGAAGATCAGGATTCCCGTTCACCTCCAATCTCCAATATTTCAACATATTGTAATAAAAGGAATCCCCGCCAGCCAAACTGATCATCTGATGTCATCTACAATGTGGGTCTTAGAAATCTGATTAAAGTCAGATTCTTAAGAAAACTACAAAACGACTGCAGAGATGAGAAGATCATATAAAAATATTACTTCCTCCTCCTGTTTGGGCAGGATGCACTGGCAGCTATAGCCTGCCCTTTTAGCACCCCAAACTTAATACAAAATTATTACAAACATTCTATAAAGCTTCAATAAATCAGTCTATAGGCAGGGCCACATCTGCCATCAGGGGTGGTGATGATTCTGCCTCAGGCGGAAGATCATAGACCGCTGACAGAGGCAGCAGATCGCCGGTCCATAATACCAGAAAATCAATTACATTGGTGTTTAGAAGGTACCAATGTAACTGACAGGCAGAACGTTGCAACACCTGCAACGTCATCATTAGCTTCTAATGAAGTTCAGGGCTGGGTTCAGTGAAACATAGTTTGGTACAAACCCAAACTTTGCTGGTTCAAGTCCGCTCAACGCCACTTATGATATAGAAAACTATGGGGTAGATTTATGAGAAGTCTCTGAGGTAAAACTGTTCTTGTTGCCCATGGAAACCAATCAGAGCTCAGCTTTAATCTTATAAACAGCAGTTGGGAAAATGAAAGCTGAGCTCTGATTGGATGCCCACGAGGAACTAGTAAAATTCTTCTCTCAGAAACTTCCTATAAATCTCCCCCATTGTTTATATGTGACTGGGGAGCTGAAAATTTTGGAAGCTCTACATTTAGGGTAGGGTTGTTAACAATGGTGGAGAGCTATATTTACTGATAAAAATTGTGTTTTTTACACATGGAGATCTCTGGGGCTTTGCTGGAGGCATCATCTCCTTATACAAACTTAAGATTTGCGATACACCCGCCATCAGAAACATGTCTGTCATCATGGCTTTTCTTCTGGTGAAGTCCTGGGGACACAATACATGAGTGAACTTCCCTTTTGTACAGTTATGTAGAAGCGCTCATTCCAGCCATATTACTCAAGAATTTAAAGTAAAAGGAAAACCAAGTAAAGCGATCACCTGGGCAAACATAATCCCATGTCAAGTGATTTACAAGACAGCCATGACATAGAAACTACTGAACCAGCAGGGAATTTTGCGAGGCTTTACCGCGTTGATAACAATATTGTAACCGGAGACCTTTTTTTTCTCAAAATCAAATAAAAATATTTTTGGGGGGTTCCTAGGTTACAATGGACAACAGCTTTAACAGATGGAAACAATATGCTGCCTGCTTAACTTCTCAGCATAGACATATGAAGACTAGGGAAGGATAATCCAGTCCAAAATATTGACATATGAGTTGGTGCCCACAACAACCCTTATTTATGGGACTTGTAAATATTGCCTGATTTTGACAAGACTCTTAGCCTAATGTCAGATTTCATTGTTTCATTGGGTCTAAAAGATAAAATGGTCCTGAGTTAAAACCACTTCTGCTGGACATGTTGGGGCACATTTACTTACCCGGTCCTGTCGCGATTCAGCGGTGCGTTCTCCGTCGAGGATTCAGGTCTTCCGGCGAATCACTAAGGTAGTGCGCCCGATGTCCACCAGGTGTCGCTGCTGCGTCGAGGTCCGCCGGAGTTCACCAACCTATCCTGGGTGCATGTAAGCGCGTGTCAAGCGACACATTTTTTAAAAAAATACAGCGGTTTTTCAGAATCTGTTGGGTTTTCCGATGGCCACGTCCCCCGATTTCCGTCGCATGCATGCTGACGCCGATGCAATCTGATCGCATGCACCCTGCAGGTTGTGGCGCATGCGCAAATGGCATGACGGACGTCCGGGGGCAACAGGACTATATAATGTCCTTTCCTACACACTCTGGTACCCCTGAGGAAGCCTGGTTAACAGGCGAAACGCGTGGGCATCTCTCCAGTTCCCGGTGCCCAGCTCCTGTACCTATGTTATACAGGTAATCATGATCTGACTTATCATACAGCTTACCAACTCATACCACACTTGTGGACTTATCATTTATTCTGATTTCATTTGTTCATTGCTGGTGATGTTTTCTTACTATAGTATAACTAACATTAAATAGGCACAGGATTTACTGTTTTGTTCTTGCACAATCAGTGCTTTTTAAATGTTTTTAAATGTATGTACTCTAATCTTCAATAAAATGGTTACAAATTGTTATACATTTTGGGCATCCCTATTCTTTTGTACAATTTAAAAGCTTTTGGAACCTGCCATTAGGTTGATATGTCAAAACCAAATGACAGACAGGTTTCTTATCATTTCTTCTTATTATTAATTACATTTGGTTATCCCTGCTCTAGCCCCCAGTTACAGTGCTGTGATGGTCTTTGGTTCCACAGAATCACCAGCTCTGCGAGTGCTTTCAGGCCTCATGGGAATTGTGCCACCAATTGACCCCAGTTATGTAGGACAAGTCATGCCACCAGAAACTCAGATCTGCAGTGGTTTCAATGATCTGTGGCCCAGTCAGCCGTGCCTTGGAGCTAAAGACTACTATGATGCTGGGATGGAGACAGGAGCATGGTAGGTACACTTTGATTTTATTTTTCTCACTCCTTTCCTAGCTCCAAGTTATAGAGTTGGAGTTAGATGTTATGGGTTCCACTGCACCACCAGCTAGGCCAGAAGTATCAGAGATCATGTGGTCTCCGTTGACCTCAGTTATGTAGGACACATGACGTGACCAGGAGGGCAGATTGGTGGCAGCAGGTCCAATGACCTGTATCACCTACAATCCAGAAGTGCTTGCAAAGTTGGAATTGTGAATTGAATTCCTCATAAATCTCTTTAATGACTTATCATGGTGCACAAAACCAAGAGTTAAATGACAAATTTAGCTCTACTGGATGTCATCATGTGAGTCTTGTTAACTATTACATAAGGTGAGAGTGGGTGGGGAGTACACAATGCCTTAGTTTTTGGTCATGATCAGAGAGATTTGGGCAGCTGACATCATACTCTTAACACTTTACCGACCTCGGACTCCTTCAGTTGATTGTCAAGTCCTCAGGATACTTGAGGGAATAATCAAGAATCCTGACCCCACCTTGAGCTTTCTGAGAATAGATGTCTCTTTCTCCTCCGGCACTGAATGCATGACCTGCTGATTGTGCTCAAGACGGCAGCCCACTCCTTAATGAGAGCAGATAATTATTTGGCATTCTCATTCATTCCTTGGAAAAATAATGGTTTGGAGCCATAGGATGAGGAAAGAGGTGGGTGAGACAACTGCCAAGTTACAAGATGCAGATGTAAGATGCCTGTCGGTGCCAGCAGTGGAAAAGCGAAGAGGATGTAGTACCGAGAGAAGTAACAAACATTTAATATTAAAAATTTCAACACATTTAGTGATTCTGTACAGGAAAGATTAACAAAATAAATACATTTCAGTTTCAAATGAGAAATTTTTAGAAACTCTAGGTAGAGACGACCGAATCATTGAAGATTCGATTTGATAAATGTTCACCAAATTTTTTTAAATATTGGGTCTGGGTCCAAATCGAATTGTTTTAAACCAATGTTGCTCCGATTTTCCTGGAAGTTGGTATATAACCCCCTCTAGTGCTATAGAGGTATTGGGGCACATTAACTTACCCGGTCCGCGGAGTTCACACAAAGTGCGTTGTTCTGATGATAATGCACTGCGCCGCGATTCACTAAAATCGTGCGCCCGATATCCTGCATGTGTCCCTTCCCCACTCAGGTCCGCCGGAGTTCACCTTCTTCCCGGTGCATGTTAGAGCATTGTCTTGGGACACAATTTGAAAGTTAAATCCTGCGCTCAGTCCGAATCAGTCGGATAGTCCGACGGCACGCCCCCTGATCTCTGTCGAATGAAAGTCAGCACAGCTGCGCCAAAAACCGGTCGCATGCGACACAATCACAGCGAAACCCCTGTTAAATGCCTGTCAAAGCCACGCAAATCCCCAAAACAGCGAACAGTCTGACGAAAGTGCGATCTGCAACCCTTAGTAAATAAGCCCCATAGTCTTTTTGTTCATTTACTATGAATTTGCTTATTAGGATTGACTTCAGGTCAGGTTGAGAGTTAACATTAGGGTTTGGAGTTAGGGTTACACTGAGGGTTAGGGTTAACCCTAACATTGACCCTAATTCTAAAAATTCATAGAACTAGGAGATGGGACAAAAACAGTGTTTTGGAGGATTGCAGTGGAGTTCTATGAATCAGGGAATAGCTTTGCTCATCTCTAAGCGTAAACTAGTCAAATCTTCACCAACTGGTTCTCATCGCAACAATATTACTGCATGTAAATCCTAAGAAAAATTAACAAAACAAGAAAGGAACTTTTTAGATTAAAAAAGGTTGTGTTTTAGAGGACTAGAGGGAGTTATAAACCAGTTTCAAGGACCATTGTAGCAATTGTGACAATGGTTTGGACCGGGATCAAATCATCTTTAAAAATTTGTTGACGCTTAAAGGGGTATTCCTCCCACAAAGACAAGTTTCTTAAATATACTCAGGATGACAAAATAACACATTCTCTAATTCACTGTTATCAACAAAAATACAGTATTTCACAGATATAAGCCCAACCTGTCTCTATCAGTCCTGGTGTACACAATTTTAGTTGCCCCTAGACAAGACCCTGTAACTTCTGACTTAGGGCTGGGGAAGACATGGAACAGCCATGGAACTGAGATTTCGATCTGTCTCTCTGCTCCTTGCACTCTAGCCCTGCCTCCCTGCCGGCAGCAGCGTGAGGAATGCTACAAGCTACAGGCAGATAAGTTATTTATATGGGGAGGGGGGGAAGGCACAGCATTTGTAGCAGCGTTTTTTGGAATAGCAGACATGTAGGAGAGCTGACCTTGTCATTGTGTGTAATAGGCATCTCATGGATCTCATCGTCTATGACAGTGATGGCAAACCTTTTAGAGATCGAGTGCCCAAACTACAACAAAGGCCCGCTTATTTATCGCAAAGTGCCCACACAGAAATTTAATTTATGATTTATACTCCCTTCTCTGTCACAGTTTTCATTGATACCAGCACCCTGAGGACACCAATAAAGCAGAAAATAGTCCCAGGTCGAGCTGTCACTTTAAAATAGCTCTGTGCACAGAAAGTCCTGGGCTGCCTGGGACTGCAGGAAGATACCTGGAGTCATCTCTGGTGATGGCCTGAGTGCCCACAGAAAGGGCTCTGAGTGCCACCTCTGGCACCAGTGCCATAGGTTAGCCATCACTGCTCTATGACATGACTCATCTCTCTTTCTATGTGTCAGATAGTACAATATTCAGAAGCTAAATGAAAGTGTATATAAACCTTGTAGCCTAATAATCTAACCACATTTTCAGCTCACAGAACTAGATGGATCATAATGTATCTGCTTAGAGAGTCCCCGCTCACACTATGGGATTTTACACTGACCATCACTGAGTGATAGGAGCTAAAATAGCAATTAAACTGAGTAAAGTTGTGATGTAATGGGTTAAAAATTATCTTTATTGTGTTAACATCACTAGGGGATTGAAATTTGACAATTTTCATGGGCAAACCCCTTTAATCGAAGAGAATCTTGCAAATATTGTTCATCTCTATTCAGCATTTAGACAAAGGGGCACAGTTAGCGCTAGGTGTGCCAGCGTATGATATGCCTCCGACACTCGTGAGATCTATCAGGAAGCTTCGGCCTCCACTGCCCGGCCAGCCACCACTAACTCCTAGCCCAAACAGTGCAGTAGATGCTCTGTGCCAGAAATTACAATAAGTCACGGCTTGTACGCCTGTTGGTACACCGTAATAAATCCCCTAAATCTAAGTCTTCATCCCATCTAAGAAAATCAGAAAAAATAAATTGTTCCATGTACCATGTGTGGTATGAATATTTCATCACATTTTCAAAATCTCTGCTTGCTGTCTTTAATTAGAACCCATTTCTCTAATACCAATCATAGCGCTGTGTGTGTGTTATGACCACCCAGGACTCCAGTAACCCTACTGGTCTGAAGTAAGATCACCCAAGAACCACCATTGTTCAGATCAAAAGAAAGAAGAGTATGGAAACTGTTTCTGTAATTCGGGTCTAAAAAATTGGGCCCTTTGTAGTCATTTGTAACAGGCCGCAGGCTGGGGGTACACATAGATTTGACTAATGTGTCCGACTGTGACACTGTTGCCCCTACATGCGACTTTTGCATGAAGCAACATCTTCTGATGGAATACTATAACTCTGTGGCCCAGATCTATTATTATGGCTGCACCAGTTTTCTGTCCGGCTTTGCGCTGAAAATAACGTCTTAGGGGCTTTCACATAAAGTGTCTGCGCCAGTTTCATGTTGCGGCGTCACTGTGCGACAAGACAGAAAATATGTGCACCCAAAGGGGCTGTTACTGCTTAGTTGTAGTTTCTGTAAGACATGTTCTGCTCACTGTAACAGCCTGTGAATCTGCTGCAATGAGGGGCTCTGGTAACAGACCCAGAGCCCTTCAGGATTATTAGCATTGATTTTAGAAGGAAGGTGGCCGTGGATAATAAATTAGAAGATTACCCCAATCATAGTGCCTGAATCTATGAGTAAAGGCCCCTGGATTATAATCCGTGAGTAGGTGGTAGGTTTCCTTTAAAGGAAACCTACCACTTGTAGGTTTCCGATGGAAATACCGGGCACCAGCTCAGGGTGAGCTGGTGCCGGAGCTAATTTTAGTTAGTGTTTTAAACCGCGGTATCGCGGTTTAAAACACTTTTTAAACGCTATAGCCGGCGCAGGCAGGTACGCGCTCGGCGCTTACCGTGCACGCGGCTACATAGGAAGTGAATGAGAGCCGCGCGCATGGTAAGCGCCGAGCGCGTACCTGCCTGCGCCAGCTATAGCGTTTAAAAAGTAAAATAAGCTCCGGCACCAGCTCACCCTGAGCTGGTGCCCGGTATTGCCATCGGAAACCTGCCACTACAAGTGGTAGGTTTCCTTTAAGGTAGATGATCAGTAACACTTTGTCTGACGCCCCTACTGAACAGATTCGAGATTGCAGCTTTCAGTGCATTCTCTTTGATCCTTACCTAGCACAGTGCCATATGTTACATAGTGGCTGGGTATGGTAATGCGGCTCTGCTTTAATCACTTAAATGACACCACGATGCAAACCGCACAAGTGATGGATATAGGTGACACCACTGACCTGTAGAAGCCGCCTGATTTTAGGGGTGCTCGAACTTTGGCCCCACTTATCTGATATTAATCAATAGGATAGATGATCAGTAGAAAAAGAAAGAGCAAAATACTGTGAGGACTGCTATCAATAGGAATGAAGGCTTATTCCTAATGGCTGCCACCCAGCTTTCCCAAAAATAGCTGCAAGTACAGGATATTTTTTGAATTGATGTATTTTCTCTTTGTTGTGTGTTGAAACCAGTCGAAAAAGAATTGACAAAATACAGACATAAAACAAAATTAAACAAGTGTGCGATGTGTCCATCTGTGGCGGATGGTTTGTGCTCCGTTATTACGAGCTGGTGCAACAGTCAACAGATTGTGCGCAATATTTCCAGAAATATCTAACCTTCATTCACTGTACACTACTGCCATCTAGTGGTGGGGAAGAGACAAGCACCACATTCAAAAAATCCTAATTGCAAATGGACATCCCACTCATACCAATAAAACTAACTAATTTTAAAGAGTTTAAAAAACTACCAAGTAGAGTTATAGACCTACGGCTTCTCGGTGACAGTGAACCCATTAATTAGTTGCTTAATGGCATCTGACACTTTTCCGGTGGTCCTATTTTTCCGACTTGTTTTGTGGCGCACTTTTTGTAGCCCAGATAGAGCAAATTTAGATATCTGAAGAGACACTGAACTGTCAATCAAAAGAAGGAGGTGTGGTTCAACGGCAACCTGGAGAAAAACTGACTCTTCTCTTCATAAGTTGACTCATGTCTATTCATTTGCATATCAGAAAATCGGCTGTAATTAGTTTGTACAGTACCTTGGTGGCAGATCATTTTATGTGATATGGGGAGGACTTTTAACCCTTTATTAGCAGGTATTACTGGTGTGAGGGGTAAAATTTTGGTGACTGGTCTCTTTTAATAATAATAATAATAATTCTTTATTTATATAGCGCACACAGATTACGCAGAGCTGTACAGAGTTTGGCAAAATTGGCAACCTACCAGTATGTTTTGGAGTAAATGTACAGTATGTAAGTTGGTCGACCTACACCTTGGATCTATTCCTACCATTCTGACCACACGGGGTAGATAAATATAAAAGTGATGCTACCATAGTGTGAATGGGTCCGAAGGCTGCAAGAGGCAGGAGGATATTGATTGTACGACTCCTTTGATTATCTATTTCCGACACTTAGAATTGTATTTGGTTTTTAAACACATTGGGGCACATTTACTTACCCGGTCCCTGCGCGTTCCCAGATCCGGAGTGTCCGACGGGTATACACTCTGCCGCGATTCACTAAGATTGTGCGTCCGATATCCTTGTGTGTCGCTTCCCCGCTCAGGTCACCGGAGTTCACTTTCTTCTTCCTGGTGCATGTAAGTGCTTGGGCTTGCAACCCAATTTGGAAGTTGAATCCGTCGGATCGTCCGATGGCCCGCCCCCGATTTGTGCCCTGCTAAATAGCTGTCTCAGCGGTGCGATCCCCGAAAAGTTGGAAAACCCGACGGAAATGTGGCCAATGGGACCCTTAGTAAATAAACCCCATCTTGAAGGTTTGGCACATTGAATAACACTTATTTTTGGTGTTTTTCTGGACCTACGCCGTAGCTCCCTTGTTTTTAACTTTTAAGTTTGATTGTGTTTTTTTATATTCTGCATACATTCAGGATATTGGTGGCCATTTACTATGGTGTTTCCGCCTATTTTTTGTAGTGCTCCCACCACATTTTCAAAGGCTTATTAGTGGTCGGCACAAGAAAAAAGGGGTTTAATCGTCTCTGCTCCAAAAACAGGCTCTTTTCTCCTGCAAAACCATTTCTTCTATGGCTGTGGAAAATTCCTAGAAAAAAGAATTTCCATGGCTTCAATTACCTTGTACTTAACTACATTCGATATAATCTCCCCTTTCCTGCAGCCCCCCCCCCCATCTTATAATACCCCATTTCCCACTGGCCACTCCCATTGCTTCTTGGGTGCCTTCTTTCACCACTTAGCTAGGAAGTTAGCGGTTAGTGGAGTGGGATGTGACTTTGTGACTTTGTGCATGGTTTTATGTAGAGACATGTCTACATACAACGGTATGATGGTCAATGATGCCAACTAATTTGGGTTGTTGCTAAGACTTCAGATATCAAATATTTTACTGCCATCTATTATGTTTTAATAAAGTTTTGTTTATATTTTCACATTTGAATAAGCTTAATTAAAGCTGTGACCATTCACCTTTTCAACAAGCAAGGCCGGCGCTAACAATGGGCATACTTGGGCAACTGCTGGGGCCCAGAGCTACTGGGGGGCCCACAGAAGGCTGTACACAAGGAAACCATGGGGGTGAGGGGGGAATAATCTAATGATTCCATAGGGGGAAAGACGGGCTTTATATAAAATAACCATGAGGAGGCTTTTTGGGATGATAAACTAGGGAATATTTTAGAGAACAGGAGACTGTTTTAGTTTCTGAATTTTTAATGCTGCCATGTGAGCTCACTGCAAAGGGGCCTACTGAGGATCTGTCACCCAGGGGCCTACTGAAACCTGGAGCAGACCCTGCCAACAAGCAGGTCTCTGTATAGTTAGGTTATCGTCAGGCCGTCTGGTTCCTTCCCTTGACCCATTTTATGGACTAGTCATGGCCCTTCTTGGCTTAATAGCTGAAACGAAGGGGTTCACTACCTTACTGTATTCTCTTATCATTAAAATACAAGCATAAAAATGCCACCCCTTATAATTCTCCCTTTTTCTGTTGGATCAAATTTAAAATACAGTATTTTCACTAACCCCCTAAAGATTTCGATCTTTTTTTCACATTTTTTACTGGCCGTTGTAATCTCAAAATTGAACACTAGATAGCGGACTTTTGCTTTTTATGATTCACCTTTCTGAAGTTTCAGGCATTACCAAAACATAGATTTCTTAATAATGACTTATTTTGGTAATGTCACAAATTGGATTATTTAAAATATTTCATAATTGAATTTCTTAAATGCGGGGATCATAATATTTAGGTGCAGAGGCACAAGTGGTAAGTCCATAGAAATAGGGGCACTGTGTAGGATATTGGTGTAGTACATAGTCTATAGGTCTATAGTCTATAGACAGTAATAGGTTTTAGGAGTGTGTGGTTTCTATGGCATTACAACTAGCACAGTCAATAACCAAACCAACTTCTGTGACAACACTACTCCTCCCAACAGTTCTGGAATGATGGGGCTTATTTACTAATGTACCGCGGAACGCATTTGTGCCGCTGTGACAGGGATTTAGCAGGGGATTGTGTCACTCACGATTGGATTTTGGCGCAGCTGAGGCTACTTTCATGCGACAGAAATCGGGGGGTGGGTCGTCGGACGATCCGACTGATTCGATCTGAGCGCGGGATTTAACATTTAAATTGTGTCGCATGATCAAGCACTTACATGCACCAGGAAGAAGAAGAACATGAACAATATCGGGTGCACAATCTTAGTGAATCCCGGCACAGTGCATTGTTGTCAGGAACTCAGAGGAACCGGGTAAGTAAATGTGCCCGACGAAAAAGAGCCATTCCGGCCCTTAGTAAATGACCCCCATTGAGTCAGTCCCGCAGTCCTGGCTGGCCGGTTTTATTTCTCAGAAAGAAACTTTATGGGGCACATTTACCAAAGCCCCTGCATCAGTTTTCTGCTGGATTTTGCACATTCTTTTTAGTGCAAACTGCTTGCACACATATTTGAGAATTATCCAAGACATATATGTGGCCCGTGAAACACTTTTTTTGGTGCAGTGTGACAGTGTGTCGCATGCCCCATGTTAAAGGTGCACCAAAAAAAGTTGGTGCACTCTGTCGGGGCAGTGCAGGGAGCACCAGATTCAGATGTGCCCCTATGTGAATCCTATATATGCATCTAGAGTTGGAAGAAAATGGCAAAGCATGGAGCTGTTAGCTTCCCTGCATCATCATTGAGCCTCTGCTGCTGCTGCGTCTGACAGAGGTCGGCAGGGATGTTGTGACAATGTCATTGTTTCTGCAGCTTCAGATCCATGCACAGTCATGGTGGGCATTGACCATCTTAAACCTCTTATCCCGGGCCGGCACAATCCAACCTGTGCAGAAGATGATCACAATTGTGAAACTACTTCAATAGACTCGGAGGGTCTCTGATGAACTACATTATCTGCTTCCTGTTTTAGAGGTTGATAAATATGTTATGAATATGCAACATCTTCCCACCGAGGCCTGAACTTTCATAGTGGGGACTGCATTCCCCCAGCCAGAGTGGAAGTGAATCAATATTCCCTCTGGCTGTTCCCTCAAGTTATAGAACAGTCTTACAGTCTGCAAAGACTAGCAGTCTGCTGCTGCTGTCTCATTTGAGGGAAATCCCCCTCCATCAAGACAAAACTGGCGCAGACACTTTATAAATACAAGTGCAAGCAGTTTGTACATTATTTCTAGTGCAAAGTGAGACAGAAAACTGGTGCAAGCACTTTGATAAATGTGGGCCTGAGAGTTTAATGTTCTTTACCTTGTCTCCATGTGTGAACCCTGGCTGCTGCTAACATCACGGGCCTCCTATCCATCTACCCGGGGATGCCATCATCACACATACACCGGGGTGTACCTTTTATCTTAATGCGACCTCCCCCTCTCTACTTGCATCCCCACGCTGACCCTAACTGATGAGGTCAAGGCCTATTCACCTGGACTTATTCACCTGATTATTTTGGACCACAGTCTCTATTAAGACTTCAACAAGGCAGTGGTAATAGGCTGAGGTAATGGTCCTATCTGACAATGTCTGATGTAGCTGTTGGATACAGTCTGGTATAGAAGATAATAAATAGCTCAGGTTCAGGAACTTGGGGCTGGAGAAGATAGAAGCTGCTTGGGCAGCAAGGTTAGGGAAGGCTATGTGTGGGAATTGGAGCTGCAGTCTTGATGGAGGGAGATTGCCCTGGAATGAGACAGTAGCAGACTGCTGGTCCTTGCAAGCCATCTGTGCTACATTCACACGACCATTTGGGGATGTATATTTGCGCAAGCTTGTGGCCGTACATACGCCCCCCATAGGCCGGCAATGAGTGCACGGAGAGAATTGGTGCCTCACACGTGCTAGAACATGTCGTATCTTTCCCCGTGTTATGGTGCCTTGCGCCATGCATTGCTATGGAGAGGGGCGGGTTACCCCTCCTTCTCTCCTTCGAGGCCAACGTTTGTGTAAATACGGTCTAAGATTGTTTTATAACTTAGGCCCCCACCCCAC
The DNA here is from genome assembly GCF_040894005.1 of Engystomops pustulosus. NCBI lineage: Eukaryota > Metazoa > Chordata > Amphibia > Anura > Leptodactylidae > Engystomops > Engystomops pustulosus. The sequence goes on from NC_092418.1 coordinate 28,765,188, forward strand.
CTTCCAGGCAGATAACAAAATACAGCTGTATTACCAATAATGGTCAGTAGATGGCATCAATACCAAGAAATAAATACATCATTGAGGAAACTGCCCTTGGACTATAGGATAAAGTTGGCGGTACTTCACCTACATAGCTAAGGATCACTTGAAGTATAAAGGTTCGTAACCCATAGTTTGGGTTCACCAGGGCAGTTTCTAGGTAAATTACTCAATAGAGCAAAAAGTGAAAAAGAGCCGCCCACCCCCAAGATGTCATTATATATACATTGCCCCCCAATTTACCATATATCCACCATTTATATAAAATTATAATATTATTATGTCTGCCGTGAATTATAAGAATAATGTAGCACATAACTACAGCCACAGAACCAAGCTCAATATATAAATAAAGCAAACGTACTAAGCTCCATACAGAAACTCATCACCAGAACCTAGTGATGTACTGAAACACAGCAACAGATTCAGGGTCTATGTGTATATATATATTTATATAAAATCCAAAATGATTTGACATTTACAAATACAAACTCCCCCTATAATAGAATAATACATACAGTATCCCTTATAGTCATGAATACCATCCATTGCACCAGCCTACTCACCAGGTAGGACCCAACTGAATCTGACCACCTACCAGCTTATAAATCTGACCTCCTACCTGCTCATGTATAACTGGCCTCCAAAGCTTTGACCTAGGAGGCTGCATAACAATGGACATACAGTGCCTACAAGTAGTATTCAACCCCCTGCAGATTTAGCAGGTTTGATAAGAAGCAAATAAGTTAGAGCCTTCAAACTTCAAACAAGAGCAGGATTTATTAACAGATGCATAAATCTTACAAACCAAAAAGTTATGTTGCTTAGTTATATTTTAATAAATGTTAAACATAAAAGTATGGGTCAATTATTATTCAACCCCTCAAATCACCAGAATTCTGTTTGGTTCCCCTAAAGTATTAAGAAGTAGTTCAGGCACAAAGAACAATGAGCTTCACATGTTTGGATTAATTATCTGTTTTTCTAGCCTTTTCTGACTATTTAAGACCCTCCCCAAACTTGTGAACAGCCTCATACATGGTCAACATGGGAAAGACAAAGGAGCATTCCAAGGCCATTAGAGACAAGATCGTGGAGGGTCACAAGGCTGCAAGGGGTACAAAACCCTTTCCAAGGAGTTGGGCCTACCTGTCTCCACTGTTGGGAGCATCATCCGGAAGTGGAAGGCTTATGGAACTACTGTTAGCCTTCCACGGCCTGGACAGCCTTTGAAAGTTTCCTCCCGTGCCGAGGCCAGGCTTTTCTGAAGAGTCAAGGCTAACCCAAGGACAACAAGGAAGGACCTCCTGGAAGATCTCATGGCAGTGGGGACATTGGTTTCAGTCAATACCATAAGTAACGTACTCCACTGCAATGGTCTCCGTTCCAGACGAGCACATAAGGTACCTTTTACTTTCGAAGCGTCATGTCAAGGCTTTTTACAGTTTGCTCATGATCACTTGGAGGACTCTGAGACAGACTGGTTCAGCGTTCTCTGGTCTGATGACCAAGATCGAGATCTTTGGTGCCAACCACATACGACCCCAAGAATACCATCCCTACAGTCAAGCATGGTGATGGCAGTATCTTGCTGTGGGGCTGCTTCTCAGCCAAGGGGCCTGGCCATCTGGTCCGCATCCATGGGAAGATGGATAGCACGGCCTACTTGGAGATTTTGGCCAAGAACCTCCGCTCCTCCATCAAGGATCTTAATATGCGTCGTCATTTCATCTTCCAACAAGACAACGACCCAAAGCACACAGCCAAGAAAACCAAGGCCTGGTTCAGGAGGGAAAAAATCAAGGTGTTGCAGTGGCCTAGTCAGTCTCCTGACCTTAACCCAATTGAAAACTTGTGGAAAGAGCTCAAGATTAAAGTCCACATGAGACCCAAAGAACCTAGATAACTTGGAGAAGATCTGCATGGAGGAGTGGGCCAAGATAACTCCAGAGACCTGTGCCGGCCTGATCAGGTCTTATAAAAGACGATTATTAGCTGTAATTGCAAACAAGGGTTATTCCACAAAATATTAAACCTAGGGGTTGAATAATAATTGACCCACACTTTTATGTTTAAAATTTATTAAAATATAACTAAGCAACATAACTTTTTGGTTTGTAAGATTTATGCATCTGTTAATAAATCCTGCTCTTGTTTGAAGTTTGAAGGCTCTAACTTATTTGCTTCTTATCAAACCTGCTAAATCTGCAGGGGGTTGAATACTACTTGTAGGCACTCTACAACCTACACCAGTGATGGCGAACCTTTTAGAGCCCGAGTGCCCAAACTACAACAAAGATCCGCTTATTTATCGCAAAGTGCCAACACAGAAATTTAATTTGTGATTTATACTCCCTTCTATGTCACAGTTTTCATTGATACCAGCACCTGAGGACACCAATAAAGCAGAAAATAGTCCCAGGTAGAGCTGTCACTTTAAAATAGCTCTGTGCACAGCAAGTCCTGGAATGTCTGGGACTGCAGGAAGATACCTGGAGTCATCTCTGGTGATGGCCTGAGTGCCCACAGAAAGGGCTCTGAGTGCCACCTCTGGCACCAGTGCCATAGGTTAGCCATCACTGACCTACACCTTATTTGCCATAATGTCATGGCAAGTTATGCCAGGCAAGAGAGGAAAAGCAGGAATGGACCCCTCCCATTAGATAATGACTCACTTCTTATGTATGACCCCGCCTTCAGTCCCAAAGCTAATTTTCGTTTAACGACCCATTGTCATAGGCCTCTATTAAAGAACATCTACCATTTTATTTCATGCATTATGAATCAAACATACTTTGAGTAGCTACACTGATGCAGAAACATATCTTGTATAATCCCCGAGCTGAGTGGTATTGCTGAAAAAACTATTATAGAATTCAGAGCCTTGGGAAAGATGGATGTCTATATAAACACATTACACACAGGGCTTCCTGAAAAGGGAAGACAGGACTAATCAGCCTGAGCTGGATCACTCATACACAGGATGGTGCAGCAATTGATTTCTTCTGCTTTCAGGCATAGCCCAGTGATTATATCATCCTCTGGTGCAGTGCATAACTAATGTGAGAGGAAAAGCACCGAGCGCCTGCACATGAGCGACACAGAGCTACGTTATCATAATTTTATCATTGTTTTATCAGCAAAACCACTCAGCTCAGTGATTAAACAAGACATGTTTCTGCATCAGTGTAGCTACAGCATTCTCAATGTATTAAATCAAATGGTAGGTTTCCTTTAAGGCTGCTCCCACTCTGTCCATACCTTACATCTAATTTCTAAGGTCCAAGCAGCACAATCTGTAACCAGTCAAGAGAATTCACACAATGGGATTGTCCAAAGTGGACATTATTTTTCCATAACCAGAAAACTGTGATCTGCGCTCAGCAGGATGAATGTGGTTAGTGGTGCAGTGACTGCAGATCTTTCCTCTGCCGACCTCTTGCTGCAGTAAGGAGAGCAGACTGGGCATAGTTACAGCGAGGTCTCCACATCCCTTCCGAATGCGTCTGCAGCCACAAATCTTGAAGGATTGAAGCCAACTGCTTCATAACCCGTGGCAAATCATTTGGCACATTAAGAACAAGACTGTTTAATTGTTTGGAGACATCCAGTCTCCCAGTCCGGAGAACATTTTACTTTCACATGAGAAAAAAAAAAAAAGATTGCATTTTCAAGTTGTTGCCCGGCTTCACCTGCTACTACTCTCCACATGGAATCAGAAGCCTAATATTCTTCTGTGTACATTGAGATTCTGTAACCTGAAACTTATTTCTCTGGATATAGAAATCTACATTTTTACTTGGGCAAAGCTTGAAGTGGTGCTTCTGTTTTCCTTAAAGGAACATTCCATGGAAAACTGTTACATTGGCCCATATTTATTAAAGTCTCCCCCCCCCCCAGTTTTCTGTCTGACTTTGCGCTAGAAAGAACGTGCAAACTGCGTGCACGTGTAGTAATAATGTGTCTGCGCCAGTTGCGTTGCGGCTGCTTTGTGTCTGACAAAACAGAAAAAAATGCGTCTGTTAGTTTAGTCGGAGTTTGCACCACATTTTTTTACTAAGGTTTTTTTTACTATTTTTTAGACCCTCTAGGTCTCTAGGCAGTAGTATTGCAGTACATGGTGTTTTTACATAGAATTCCTTACAATTTGCCACTGGCACATTGTAACGAATTTGCAGAAACTATACAGCTGAAGCTGTCATGGCGACCAATAGCTGCTCCCCAATGATATCACAGGGGGAGAGAGGGTGGTGATCTCAACCAAGATGGTGGCGCCCATATACTGCCATCTTTTAAATGCTGCCAGCGCCTTTGCATTGCACTAAAGGGGTTAACACCCGCAATCCATGCAAGCACCAATCAAGGTTGTTAGCGATGGATGTTTCTGCAATATGCAGCAAACCCCAAGTCATTAGGTTGAGCCCTCTCTTAACAGCTCTCTGACAGATATGTCTATCAGTGAGGGTTAAGGAGTTAAAATAGACCCTGCTTGAGACAAACCAAACAAAGAAAAGTAAAAACAACAACATACAAAGACTCAATTGATGAATTAATATAGAACAAAATGGAATCAATCATAGACAACCAAGTGAAAGACAAATTGTTATGATAATTATGATTGTTATCCCCACATAGACTTTTGTAGAGGCTCACTTCAAAGCATGCTGAGGTTGCTCAACCAATCGCCTGGATTCTGCTAAAAGGATTACAAAAGTTGCAACATTAATATAAACACATGGCATATTAACCCTCTAGTGATTATTATACTGCAGATGTTATACTTTATTCATCTACATCTCATATACATCTACAGGTGTAGAGTTCCTGGGATCAGCGTAGGAAGGCTGGCCAGACTCTCTAGCGGGTCATTACAGATACATGGGGGCAGATTTACTTACCCGGTCCGTTCGCAATCCAGCGGCGCGTTCTCTGCGCTGGATTCGGGCCGGGATTCATCAAGCTAGTTCCTCCGCCGTCCACCAGGTGGCGCTGCTGTGCTAAAAAGCATCTGAACGCGCTGGAGGTCACGGGCCGGACCAAGTGAAGGTGAGCGCGTCCCAAGCGACACATTTCTTTTTTTAATTGCGGCGTTTTTTTCCGAATCCATCGGGTTTTCGTTCAGCCACGCCCCCCCATCTCCGTCGCGTGCATGTCGGCGCCGATGCGCCACAATCCGATCGCGTGCACCAAAATCCCGGGGCAATACAGGGGAAATCGGCGCAAATCGGAAATATTCGGGTAACACGTCGGGAAAACGCGAATTGGGCCCTTAGTAAATGACCCCCATGATGTTTATGATCCAAAGAATTAGGCAGCTACAATTCGTAGATCCTGTCTGAAAATAGCAAAATCTATAATAAAACAAGGTTAACTGTCTCTAAATTGGCCCTTCGATTTTAGAAAATATAATGTAATGAAATGTGACAGCTCCTTAAAATAATAGATTCTAGAAAACATGGGGGATAAGTGTGAGACCACCAGTGATAAGAAAAAATAAGGAATTGGAAGTTCTTTGAAGTGCTATACACTGAATGGATATCACATAGGTGCTCACATATACCATGGCAGTCTTAAAGGAAATAGTAATTTATCTGTATCATTTTATAATTGCTGGGGGATAGCTTATACCTGGCCCCCGTAGTTAGCTTGTGTATCATAAACATGGGGTACAGAGCTGGAAGCAGTTGGCTCTGTGTCGTATGTAGTGTTCCAGATCGTATAGAACAGCCCACCATTGTAATTCCTGGACAACCCCCTCCCCCCCCTTTAATTCTGCCTGAGGGGCTTGTATGAACTATTTGAGTTATCCCCTATCTACAGGATGGGGTATAGCTGGCTGATCTGTGAGAGTCCAACAGCTGGGATCCCCACAAATTCTCTTCACACTAATGGGTAGAGGGCCTCCATGTATCCTGCCACTCTATGGGAGTGGTGGAAATTGCCAAGCAAAGCCCTGCTATCTCCTCCACTCCCAGTCACTGTGTATTGTAGTGCCAGGGATAACTGATACTCCCATATAATTAGTACAATTGAATAGAATGAACATGTATCCTGCCAATCCACTAATTAGTATGGATTGCCCTCCGGATTGCTGGGGGGGGGGGTGTGTCCCGTTTTTTGTGATATTAGGGGTCCCAGCAGTTGGACCTTTAACAATCTGCTTGTTATACCCCATCCTGTGGATAGGGGTCAATTTTAATAAACCCCTTTAATGAAGGAGGTGGTTTTATATGTGTAATGAATTCATCACAGCGACGTGTATTGTATAAAGGGTTAAACTTATGACTTTAAACTCGGTAAAAGAAAATCTTTACTCCGGCTCTGATTTGTTTCTTATTACCAAAGGCCTTTTCGGTAACATGACTTAAATGGCTTTGTGAATTTGTGTAAGAAAAATATTGTTCCACCGTCTAAATTACATCTCAATCAACGTTAAAAGACATTTGACATTTGTGTTTGATTTATGTATTAACCTTTACATCTAATAGTCTAACATTTTCTGTTTTTGCCTGTTCTTTATAACTCAGTAACCTCAAAGCTCATTGTGAGCAGCGGACTAAGCTAATTATGTTTTTCTGGCATGATCAAACAACTGGAGCTTTCTCGATCCAGATTCTGTGACTAGTAAAAGGTACAGAGGATTGGAGTCGGGGGGCGAGCAGATGCAAAGTCTACAAGGGGCTTTACATATAATAACATCTTCAAGAAGTTCACGGATGTCTCAGGAATTGGAGGTGTAGCTACTGAATATGTTATAAATTTCTGATAAAATTCAGCATCCCACCTCTGGGTCTGTTACCAATGTCGGACTGGCCCACCGGAGTACCAGAGGATCCTCCGGTGGGCCCTAGTTCAAAACAATACTGAAGTCTATTTTCTGGAGAATAATGAAAGTTGACCCATAGATTTATTTTGTCTGGTGGGCCTAAGAAGTTTTTAAAAGAGTAGTTGTCATTTCAACAATTTTTAGAGATTTAATAGCACAGGTAAAGATACAAGCAGTCCCCGACTTGACCTCTCTGCCCACTGGACTTCTCTTGTTTCCTAATGAACCCAAAATTTTAAAATTCAACTTAAAAACTAACCTATAGGACATTGTACGTAGCCCGGGGACTGCCTGTAATGTAAGATATTTTGTAATAAGAAAGCACCTCTATCCCTTTTTATTTGCTTACTCCTGCCTGCTAAACTGCTGAGTTCTCTACTCACAGTATTACAGTAGGTTTGAGTTCATCTGAGTAGTATACATTACGCTATGTCAAGGCTGATCTTTTAAAGGAAATCTACCACCAGAGCACAAAGGGGATATTACCGTGCATGCGCAGGAATTGGGAAGGGAGGAGGCGGAGAGTGACCCAAAGGGAGGTGTGTATAATTAAAAGAAGGCGGAGCCTAGAGAGGTTCAGATGACACAGCGCTGAGCTCCTGAATTGGTGCTTCCTTTTTGTCTAAGGTTATCTACTCCAAGTCCTTTATGCCTACTGTATATGCTCTTTACTCCTCTCCTCCTTACTTAAGACTGATGTGAGTATTAAGCACATCAGTTTAGCAGGATGCAAGGTTCAGAAAGAGACTTTTCCTTTGATAAGTAGTCACAGTCCTTCTCTAATAGCACGCAGATCCATAGGTCTCACCAGGTCCTGCCTTCATCTTTTACTAAGCATTACTACATATCCCTTTAAAGGAAACCTACCACTTAAAGGGGTTGTCCGAGTTCTTTAAAAAAAGCTAAAAGTGGCCGGGACAGGGCTGCTTAAAAAAAATAAAGATGTACTTACCTCCCGGTGCCCTCCCGTATCCGTATGGATTCAGCTTCCGGCCGGCCGTGGCCGGGCACGCCTATCTGTCCCTATACACAGCATTGTGTATGGGGGCCGGAAGGTTGTCGGGTCCGGCCGGAACTGAGTCCAGCGGACGGGAGGGCACCGGGAGGTAAGTACATCTTTATTTTTTTTAAGCAGCCCTGTCCCGGCCACTTTTAGCTTTTTTTAAAGAACTCGGACAACCCCTTTAAAAGTGGTAGTTTTTACACACATATACATGGCACCAGCTCATGGTGCGCCGTGCCCTAGTGCGGTGCGTCTAGATATAAGTTAATATAACTTATAAATCGGCGATAGGGGCTTTATTCTATTAATAAAAATATGGTCCGGCACCAGCTCACCCTGAGCTGGTGCCATGTATATGTGTGTAAAAACTACCACTTTAAAGTGGCAGGTTTCCTTTAAAGGGAAACTACCACCACAGATCTACATATAAAGGTAGATCGGGTGGTAGGTGGATCTATAGGACGTGAGCTGCGCAACCTCTTCTGAGAAACCTGCCATCTGTGCATGCGCAGAACAGCAGGCCAGCGTCTGCACAGTCACTACTCCGAAGCCAGAGCTGCACAGCCGCGAACCTGCTGTGCTGCACATGCGCTGCACGCCGAAGATTTCTGGTAGGAGGAACAAAGAGTTGCCACGACGTGTAGCCTCAGCTCCGGCTACTCCACGCCCCAGCAGCCTCTTTACAAAATTTACATATTAGGGGAATAATAGTTATTAAAAAATTGCGAGGACGTAAGGATTAGCCCTTAAAATGTCTATTCTCACGTCCTATAGATCCACCTACCACCCGATCTACCTTTATAGGTAGATCTGTGGTGGTAGGTTCCCTTTAACATAAATGCTGGTACACATTGACGTTGGGGGTCATCTTTCTTATCTCTGTTTGTTTTGGCTTGTTTTTGCCTGTCTTTTTTCTGTCTGCATCTTTGGTAATTTATCAATGTCATTTTTTCCTTGTGTTAAATGGGGGATCTTTTAAAGATTATTTTTTGAGACATTAGTTACAAATGTCGCAAAAATGGCGCACAAATGCCTCAAGTCATTTCTTTCCATTTTCTACGTTTTCCTTAAGTATGATTTGGTCTGGAGTTTTTTTTCGCCAAAAATGTTAGACAATTTGAAATGATAAATGTCATTTGCATCATTTAGCACATCTGGAATAGTAGATAAATGCATCTTACTGACGAAGAAACAAAGTTCCGGCAGACATTTCAAAATGTCCCCAAAAAGGCATAATTGCAAATTGTAATGCGCCAAGAAATGTCTCAAAAAAGACAGAAAAAACAGGAAGAAAAGTAAAGATAAATGACCCCCATTGACTTATATGTTATTAGTTATAAAGTACCGGTAGTTGGAGCGCTGTGTTTCGAGCTTTGTAGGTTTCAGCATTTTTGTGAGAATATCAGCTCATTAAATAAAAGTGTTGGGGATGGTAAATTCCTGCGCCGCAGTATTAGATGAAAGTTCACAATCTGCAGCTTAATACTTTTTTCTGTATAGAATGTTAAATGTCAACTGTGTTCCAACCAGCGATGTGAAAAATAAAACCATTATGTTGGACCCAAGCGTTCAGCGAGCAGATGCCTAAGATGCATTAAAAGGAATAGGATTTGCAGTGTATGGCAGAGTAGCGGGGGTTTACTCCAAGTTCTATGGAATCAGGCAGTACCGAAAAACATAACATTTCCCAAGCCCGCAGGAGGTTTTTACATAAAGTGGATTGCGGGATGTAGATTGTACAATAAATAGTGCCTATGGCTTCCACAATGGAGAAAAGTGAATAGTTTTAGTGCCCAACTTAAAAGAAGTCTAAATATACACTATTACATATATACATAAACACATATATATATATATATATATATATATATATATATATATATACATAAATACATATATACTCGAGTATAAGCCTAGTTTTTCAGCACAAAAAATGTGCTGAAAACCCAAACTTGGATTATACTCGAGTAAAAAAATATTAAAACTCACCTTTCCAGCTTCCCCTGCTGCTGGCTATGTACTGGGGCAGGAGGCTGGCTATATACTGGGGGATATGGGCTGGCAGGCTATATACTGGGGGGCAGGTGCTGGCTATATACTATGGGGCAGGGTCCGGCAGGCTATATACTGGGGAGGCTGAGACCAGTGCATTTCCCACCCTCAGCTTATACTGGAGTCAATAGGTTTTTTCCCAGGTTTTTGTGGTAAAATTAGGGGCCTCGGCTTATACTCGAGTATATACGGTACTTTTATTTTTGGTTTTAATTTTTTACCAAACTGATATCATTTACAGTCTTCTGTATTATAGTCCACATAAACCCCCTGAATAATATGCCAGGTATAAAACGTTTTATGTGGCCGTGGACCCCCTTAGGCACCAGGTCCCATGTGCAAAAGTTATCTCTGCAACCCCTGTAGTTAGTTATCTTAGTTCCTCTAAACTTCTGCACCTATAATCTTCTGTCTTCTTTAACCTGTTTTATATTAATTATTTCCTTCTTGCTATTTTGGGTATGCTCTTAGAACTTGGCAGAGGGTTTCAATTGTCTGGGGCATTGGTGATAAGGAAGAATGAGACCCTTTCTGGTGGTCGCCCCTTCCCCCTAAAGAAGCAGGTATGTCTCTCCTGTGGTGAGGGGAGCTAACATCTAGAAAGGGGTGACTGCAGGTCCTGTGATGATGTCACCACCATATGATCACATGACAGTGATAGAGCCTATATAAATAGATTTGCTCTGTCTTGACAATTCTGGGCTGCCAACCAATGACAGCGTATCAAAGATAAAAAAAAATCATCCTGGGCTGCTCAGTGATCACTCCCGCTGGGTTCCTTAGGTAAGAACTCCAGTGTTAAATTTCATAATGTACCAACTCCATTACATATGGTACCCTCTGCAGAGCAGAGAGTCAGACTTCATGGTCTGTCTCAGGTCTGATTCAAAGGAAAGAGAGATACAGTGTGTGCAGCACACCTTTACTGCTGTCACCGATACCAGTCTCAGGAACTGAGTCAGGAGACTCTAAACTAATAAAGAACCTTGAATTGATTTGCACAAGGTTGCCTCCACCTGATCCCTGGATACGGCTGTCTACCACCACGGGCTTCCTCATCCATAACCCAACTACTTATCTTATAGACACTGAGGGGATGCCCCAGGAAGAACCAGTACATCAGCCTCTCACTCCGTATTTCTTGCACACACCACCTGCTGGAGACCTGCCAGACTGTAGGATAGCCCTCCGGTCCCCATACCAAGCACAGTGACACTAGCGTGCCTAGGCCGCAATCGCCAGCCACTCCGGTATTCTGGGCCTCGGCTGCCTCCAGGCCCCAAGAAAAGGCTAGGCCCGGTGGGGGATGTTGCAATTATATTTGGCTCCTCCATTATCAGTATGTACACTGATTTTTATTATAAGTTTATACAGTATTCTCCCTAAGGCTATATTCACACTGCCGTTGCCCGCCCGTACCGTACCGTAGCGGGCAACGGCAGTGTACGGGGAGAGGAGGAGGAGGTGAGCGCAGCTCACCCCCGCCCCTCTCCATAGGAATTAATGGCACATGGCGCCGTATTACGGGAAAAGATAGGACAGGTCCTTTCTTTTTTTCGCACCGTACGGAACGGTACGGTGCCGCACACGTGCGGCACTATACCACTCCCGTAGGGTGCCGTGCGCCCATTGCTGCCTATGGGGGACGTATATCGGCCGTATATACGTCCCCCATACGTTAGTGTGAATGTAGCCTTAGATAAATTTTATACATATTTATATACAGGCAGTCCCCAGGTTATGTACAGGATAGGTTCTTTAGGTTTGTACTTGAGTTGAATTTGTATGTAAGTCGGAACTGTATATTTTATAATTGTAACCCCAGACAAAATTTTTATTTGCCCCAGTGACAATTGCAGTTTCAAAATTTTGTGCTGTCATGGGACCAAGGATCATCAATAAAACTCCATTACAGACACCTTACAGCTGATCATTGCAGCCTGGGACTAAAGTAAAGCATCCAAAGAGCTTCACCAAAGGTCACAGTGGACAATAGAGTTCTGTATGCAACTAGGGGTTGTCTGTAACTCGGGAACCACCTGTATTACTCATAGTGATGATCCGTATGTGGCTTCTATAGGATAGTGAAAGAAATTATCATTTTCATCTAAAACTACAAGCCACACAGGAGCTGGAAGACTTTCCAATGTGTCTGTTGCTGACTGTTTATGCCCCCTATTTCTTAGGCTAAATTCACACAAACATGTGCCCGCCATACCAGCGGTCACACGTCGGCGCCCAGGAGAGGAGAAGGGGGTGAGCACATGGCGCACAGTGCGGTATTCTGGGGAAAGATAGGACATGTCCTATCTTTTCCCCGAGTACGGAACGGTACAGTGCCACACTTGAGCTGCACCGTACCGCTCTGTATGGCGCCGTGCGCCCATTGCCGGGATATGGGGAACATATATACGATGTAAATACGTCAGCCGTATATAGGTCCCCCACGGCCGTGTAAATGAAGTCTTATGCACACGAACGGGTGGTGTGGTGTCCAGTAGTTTCAAGTTATTTCTCCTCTCTTTATGTTGTCTTTATACTGCCTGAAAATTTCAAATACTAATTCTTTAGAAGAAAAATATCAAAAAATTCCACATTCTTTTTCTTGATTCCTAGAGGATGCATTGACACGTTCAGTTTTTCAGGTACAGTCTTTGATGTCCAAACCTGTAGTGGAATGAAATGTCTGAATAATATGTTATTCATGTTATATCATCCGCACCTACTTTTGGCATCCGACATCTAAAACTTTTCTTCCAGGTGATAATACAGAGTCGTTTTCTGCAGGATACATAGAACTAAGGTCAGGTTCATCTGTATCTAAATACTCAGTTACAGCAATAACCTCTACGGCGCGGATCCTTGTGTGACCCATTAATTTATGCTAATATGACTGCCTGCTGCATATGGCTCAGCCTGTAAGTCTTCTAATAGAAAGCTGCTGATCCGTATCCATCTAGAAGCTGACGTTTGCTCAGGGGTAATACCATATTAATGTTAATATCACTGATCGATCAGGAGATTTACAAGACAGGCATATGAAATGAAATTCTAATTGTGGAGGGAGCGGGGTTCCCGGCTCCGACATTTAAATAAGGTCACACCGGCGCCACCTGTGTCGTGTCTCTGGATATTAAATGCCATTCACTTGAGTCTTGTACAAGACCACCACGTGGATGGCAGGATGAATAAAGCACAATCTGTGCCATCACTTTGTGAGAAATGATTGATATGGTGTCATAAATGAAATGCCAGCAGTTGTGTGTGCACATTTTTATGACTACATTACAATAATGTGATATATTGAGTGTGTTTGTGGCTTACAGGCATCAGGAGAAGGCTTTCCACCTACACAACGCGACCACTCAAAGCTTTGACAACTCTATTTGGGTGAGTCGTTAAGATGAAGAGTTTATGTAATGAGGTATTAAGGTCTTTTATTATGCAGGGAATTTATAAATATGTGAACCCGTTAGAGAGTAAGTTGATCTCGCTGAGCTTGGTGGAGTAGTTGACCATCATACTCAAAAATTATGATAATTTGCTCTTTTCTAAGGCATCATGCACATGGCTGTGTGCCTGGGTGGACCAGATCTGGTGCATAGCACCCCTTACCTCCTCACCCCTCTCCTCTGTGTGTGCTCAGGGTGTTACAGGGTGCCATAGACCTTCCATACGGCCGTGTGCTTGGCTGGAGTGGATCCAGTGTGTAGCTCACGGCCAGTTGGAGAAGGTAGGGAGAGTGATTGCTCCTCACCCCTCCCCTCTGTGTGTTGTCATGGCGCTACAGGGTGCCATGTGCTTGGCTGGGCCGGATCCCATGGTAACACACGGCCTGTTGGAGAAGGTAGGGAGAGTGATTGCTCCTCACCCCTCCCATTTCCATTGAAAAATGAGCAGCTTGTGTGCGTGTTCACTGTGCCACGACAGGGTGCCATAGACCTTCCATATGGCCGTGTGAATGGGGTGTGAGTCGTTATAATGAGATTTGGTTAGTTTTAACAGCTATTACTTAGTGATGATCATCCCCTAGATCAGTGGTTCTCAACCTTTCTAATGCTGTGACCCTGCAATACAGTTCCTCATGCTGTGGTGACCCCAAACCATGCAACTCGCAGTAAAAACACAGTAAAATTTTGGCTCCGATGGCTTTAGGTGACCCCCGGTTTTGGTCGTTCGACCCCCGCTGGGGTCCCGACCCACAGGTTGAGAACCACTGCCCTAGATAAAGCCGACTCATAAAGGCTATCACCATATACCCTCATTCCTACAGAGTATGACCCGTGTCACCCTTATAAACTATACCCCCTGTTCTCCCAATTCTGTAGACTTACTCCTTGTATCCCCACTCCTATATACTTCAATCCCCCTCCTGTGTCCTCGAAAAGACGATTACAGAGGATTTTCCAATCTACGCAATTTATGACATATCTACAGTATAGTACAAATAGATGTTTAGCATTACAGAGGGATTTGTGGAAGCTTGAGGGATGGGCAGAGAAATGGTTGATGAGGTTTAATGTAGATAAATGTAAAGTTATGCACTTGGGCCATGGAAACAAAAAGTATAATTATGTTCTAAACGGTCAATTACTTAGTAAAACTGAAGCTGAAAAGGACTTGGGCGTATTGGTGGATGGTAAACTTAATTTTAGTGACCAGAGCCAGGCGGCTGCTGCTAAAGCAAATAAAATAATGGGATGTATCAAGAGAGGAATAGATTCTCATGATAAAGACATAGTTCTGCCCTTATACAAATCCCTGGTCAGACCACACATGGAATATTGTGTACAGTTTTGGGCACCAGTATATAAAAAGGATATAATAGAGCTGGAACGGGTGCAGAGGAGAGCAACCAGGATTATTAGGGGAATGGGGGGACTAGAATACAATGACAGATTACAAAATTTGGGATTATTCAGTTTAGAAAAAAGACGACTGAGGGGAGATCTCATTACAATGTACAAATACCTGAACGGACAGTACAAGGATCTCTCCAAAGATCTTTTTATACCTAGGCCTGTGACCAGGACAAGGGGGCATCCTCTACGCCTACAGGAGAGGCGATTCTACCATCACCATAGACAAAGGTTCTTTACTGTAAGAGCAGTGAGACTATGGAACTCTCTGCCGCAGGAAGTTGTTATGGCCGACTCTATGTACATGTTCAAGAGAGGCCTGGATGACTTTCTGGAGAGAAAAAATATCACGGGTTATGGGGATAAAACATTTATTTAATTCTTGAAGGTTGGACTTGATGGACTTGCGTCTCCTTCCAGCCTTATATACTATGATACTATGATGAGGGTTCCACTTACACATATCTCAGGATCGGGGGTCTGCTGACCTCCTTCCTATGGCTGGGCTGAATGGATGGTGTGCGGTGCATATGCATCCACTCTCTATTCAATTCTATGGGAGCCCTGAGTGTTTAGTCCACGGGCGGATTAAGATTGCCCTGGGCCCTGTATGAATATTATAGTCCCTATAGTCCAGTGATGGAGAACCTTTTAGTGACCGAGTGCCCAAACTACAACCAAGGCCCACTTATTTATCGCAAAGTGCCAACACACAAATGTAATTAGTGATTTGTACTCCCTTCCCTGTCATAAATCTTTCATTCATACCAGCACCCTGAGGAAACCAGTAAAGCAGAAAATAGAAGAAATTTGGATGATCATTGTAGCTTCCCTCCAGGGTCCCATAAACAGGAAGAATAGTCAGGGCCGGAGCATGAGCTACAGTGATAATCCAGATCTGTCCACACCTTCCCACTCCTCCAGTAGTCCCAGGTAGCGCTGTCACTTTAAAATAGCTCCATGCACAGCAAGTCCTGGGCTGTCTGGGACTGCAGGAATATACCTGGAGTCATCTCTGGTGATGGCCTGAGTGCCCACAGAAAGGGCTCTGAGTGCCACCTCTGGCACCGGTGCCATAGGTTAGCCACCACTGCTATAGTCCTTGAAAGGAGAACCTTGAAAGGTCCTGAAATGGCTCTTGTGTACGTGTGTATTGAGAGCAGGAACAGATGTATGAGGATTTCATGAGTGAAGGTCCCTCTCAGTATAAAATGTGTTGGGTGCTGGTGGCCATGGGGCCCCTAGAAAGCTTGAGCCCTGGGCTACCGCCCAAACCACCCGTATTATGATCCACTACTAATTTAGTCTCATCAAACCATCAACCATAGGGTTATAGAAAATACAGCCCTGATGTAAACAGTTGGAAGTCAATAAAGCTGGTGATCTTCAGATTATTTTATTAGTTTTGTGTTTTGTAAATATTTTAACTTTTCTATATCATCATATTTTGGATTTTTTTTTACTACCATTAGGTATTTATGTAGCATGTACATCATATACACAATTTATTTCATTGCTGCTTTTCAGAAGCTTATCATCTATAATGTGTAATAGAATCAGTAACTGATTATTTAATGCAATAAATCAGATTTTTTTAAGTGCAAGATTAGGAAAATCATTTTTTTTTTAGTTTTTAGCTCTGGTATTGCAGTTTACTTCTATTGTAATGAACTTGTACTGAAATTGTACTACTTACAGGTGGCAAGGAAACAGTAGGTGACCTTCAGGCACGTAAATTGCATCAGAAGAACAACATCAGCAGGAGAAGTGCCAAAAACCAGCTTACACATGGAGCGGTTTTGTTACAGTGTGTCAATGACTCATTTATATGCCGTACACCAGACTTTGATGCTATTTTGTAACTTTCAGACCAATTTTCATTAGATCCCGCACCTTTATTTATGATGGCAGCAACTAACTGACATTTACAGCTTATACAAAGGGAGTTCTTTATCTTTAGTCTGTGAATTTGCCGCCTTTCTTCGGTTTTGGGCTTATTTAATTTACCTTAGGTGATATATCAGGCATTTCTTGTGACCTTTTTAAAAAAAAGAGTCCTACAAAAGTCACAGTTGCACATGTACTTTTGTTCTGGCTTCCTCTTCCTTTTTTGCGGCTTTTTATGGCGCATATGCAGTTTGGTGACTATTTTTGTGCCCAAGACAACCTCCCTTCGAAGTTCGCATGGCCGTGTTTCCTACATTTTTCCCTTAGCTATCAAAAATTGTATGTATATGTAAATTTGGCGCAACTCCATGGGGAACATTTACTACTGTTCTGTTTTCTTGCACAGGTATTTAAGAAGTGCCTGCACCACATTTATGTCGCGTGCGAATGTTTTGTGTTGCGGTTGCACTATTCTTCACTAAACGTAAATTTTGTCAGTGAAGGAGGCTTTCCGGTGCTCAGTCGGACCCTACGCCAGATTTAACATGCAAAGTCCGACAAAAGTGTGTCTCTCGCCCATGTTAAAGGTGCACCAAAAAAAAGTGGTGCAGTCTGTGGGAGCAGTGCAGGGGGTGCCAGATTCATGAAGAACGTGCACCAGAAATCATGAATCTGGAGCCCCCTGCACATTAGTCTCAGTAAATGTGCCCCCCATATCTGCTCTTGACAGGCATAGGGAATAGTTTAGAGCTGATTGCGATTTTTAATGGACTTTTTTCCAACTTTTGTTCAAAAAGTCGCAAATTCACTAAAAACATTAAACATATATTTAAAAGGTGCATGCTAAGACACAAAAAAGAAAAAAAGGGGGCAAACAAAGCCAAACCTAAGATATATGTACCCCACAGAGTCTTGAGCTACCTTTACCATTATGTTGCTTATATTTGTTCGGTACTGCAATTTACTAGCTCAAAAATGTGCAAAAATTTTGACTTTTTCGTACATCTGGATTTTAAAGATATATCATATGCAAAACTAAAAAAAAAAGGTCATGGTGAACTTTGCTGGTGGTTTTTTTTTACACAGATATTTCAATGCATCAAAAGGTGCAAAAATACAAGAAAAAAAAGAAATAACTAAGATAAATGACCCCCATGGAGTGTTTTTGGTGCAGTGTGTCAGCGCTGGTTTATACAGTGCACTGGCCTGAGACAATGCATGCTCTACAGGAAGAAGCATAACGAGGATAGTAACAACAACACTTGAGCATCCGCTCACTCACGTGGACCTCGAAAAGCCGTGGGAAACACTTCTGTGGAGTCCGGTGCACGTATCCCGAATGGGCTTGTCGGAACGCCCTTCAACAATAGTGGAACAGGAAAGGGTAGAGATCGGCACTCCAGGCTAGTTTAAAAGACTTTCTTCTTTATTCACAAATCCATAAAATCAATGCAGGTAGACATAGTGCATAGTCCATTAGACCTACGCGTTTCGAACATTAGTATTAGTTCTTACCATGAGTAAGAACTAATACTAATGTTCGAAACGCGTAGGTCTAATGGACTATGCACTATGTCTACCTGCATTGATTTTATGGATTTGTGAATAAAGAAGAAAGTCTTTTAAACTAGCCTGGAGTGCCGATCTCTACCCTTTCCTGTTCCAATAACGAGGATAGACAGGGCTTCAATGCAAAATTCTGAATGGGGCTCCCGTCCCCCTTAAAATACATACATATTTGTACTCACATGTATATACAAGCACATATACCATATATAGAGCATATGCACTTCTCATATACACACATACAGTAAATACACACATACTTACAGTACCATATACACATACCTCCCAACATTTGTGAAAACGTGCCGCGGCGATCCCCCTAAGTCACAACCCCAATCACTCCCTGGCCACGCCCCAAATTTTAGCCATATTAAAATAATAAAAATCATCTCAATAAAAAAGAAAAAATATTATCCTCATTGGGATTTGAACCCAGAACCTGCAGTGTCCATATACAATAATAACACAGCGCCTCAACCCACTGAGCTATAATCTCAGTGATTAACAAGGTGCCGAATTTTGGTAACTAAGAACTATGACTATATACTGCCTTGGTATATAGGGAGGGATCTTCTCAGATTATTGTAATTATTGAGACTATTATTATTATTATGGAGACTATTATTATTATTATTATTATTATTATTATTGAGATGATTATTATTATTTTTACCATTATTAATAATCATCTCCACAATAATAAAAATAATAAAATGTATAATAATAATAATAATAATAATAATAATAGTCTCAATAATTACAATAATAATCTCTGAGAAGATCCCTCTCTATATATCAGTGCATTAGTCTGTGTCACAGTGTAAATGGCAGATAACATGTCTTAGTTACCAGAAATCCTCAGCTCTGTATCACTGGGCTTATAGCTCAGTTAGTTAAGCTCCTGTCTACAGTGCAGAGGGTCCCAGGTTTGAATCTCAGCCTAGCGAAAACTTTATGTAATTTAATTATATAAAGAGCTTGTGTCTGGGGAAGCCCTGGAGACCATATATGGACAGATGCTGATCTGACCTGATGACGTGGCCCCTGCTCTCTCCGCTAAGCCCGACACTTCTCTGAAAAGGATTCCCTCCCGATGTCTGCTCTGGGGAACCCTAGGAGATGCAGAGACCATATATGGACAGATGGTGATATGAAGCTGATGACGTGGTCCCTGCTCTCTCCGCTAAGCCGACACTTCTCTGAAAAGGATTCCCTGCCCGATGTCTGCTCTGGGGAACCCTAGGAGATGCAGTGACCATATATGGACAGATGGTGATCTGACCTGATGACGTGGTCCCTGCTCTCTCTGCTAAGCCGACACTTCTCTGAAAAGGATTCCCTGCCCGATGTCTGCTCTGGGGAACCCTAGGAGATGCAGAGACCATATATGGACAGATGGTGATATGAAGCTGATGACGTGGTCCCTGCTCTCTCCGCTAAGCCGACACTTCTCTGAAAAGGATTCCCTGCCCGATGTCTGCTCTGGGGAACCCTAGGAGATGCAGTGACCATATATGGACAGATGCTGATCTGAAGCTGATGACGTGGTCCCTGCTCTCTCTGCTAAGCCGACACTTCTCTGAAAAGGATTCCCTGCCCGATGTCTGCTCTGGGGAACCCTAGGAGATGCAGAGACCATATATGGACAGATGGTGATCTGAAGCTGATGACGTGGTCCCTGCTCTCTCCGCTAAGCCGACACTTCTCTGAAAAGGATTCCCTGCCCGATGTCTGCTCTGGGGAACCCTAGGAGATGCAGTGACCATATATGGACAGATGCTGATCTGAAGCTGATGACGTGGTCCCTGCTCTCCGCTAAGCCCGACACTTCTCTGAAAAGGATTCCCTCCCGATGTCTGTAGAAGCCATTCTGTACTGTGAGTTCAGACTTTCAAAGTATTTACTATGCGGACACAGCGCCGGGACACAGCGAGACCTGGGGAGAAAATCCGTGACAATATCATAGCTGCCCGTGACGCGGGGCAGAGGTACGAAAAACGGGAAAGTCCCGTCAAAATCGGGACGGTTGGGAGCTATGTATACAGACAGACAGAATATGCACACACATAAACAATGTGCAGCATAACATGTATATAATGGTGCACATCCTCCAATGTGTATCAGGCGGATGCCGAGCCCCCTTACACTGTGGACCCTTAGCAGCTACTATGGCTGCTACCGCTGTAGTGACACCTCTGTCTACAGGTGAACCCAGTACAGCAACAGTACAGAGCATGACTGTTATTATAATATATGTATTTCTCCAAATGCTTTATCAATTTTTTGCTTTCAACATCTGTGCTTGATGTCTTTCAGGAAGAAGCATCAGGATAAAAAACTGTCTTGATTATCATGTCATACAGCACTTTTATAAGTACTTTACCTTTTGAAATTAGCACGGTGGCAGGGAGAGACCCTCAGGCCCCTACTTAAGCAAGGGAAAATCTATGTCATGTAATGTACTCACATCAGCACTGTAATATTTTCTTGAATTATTTGATGTGTGCCTGTTCTCAATGTAAAAAAACTAATACCTTAGAATGTTTTGGGAAAAAAAAATGTTATCATGTGACCAGGACTTATATCTGCAGGAAGGCTTCTATAGTATCACAGCAAGCAGAGATCTTGACCGATGAAAAAAACTCATATACTATATATTGGGAAAATGTAAATATTTTATAAAACATTTGGAAATCAAAAAACCCTTAAAATTATCAGCTATTTCTGATCTAATACAAAATCTGGGTAAGTCCCAAAATGACTTTCATTAGAGCACCCAGCTTTTCTGGAATCCTGAACAGAAATCTGTTTTATAGTACAGTGATTTGGGAGCAGGTATAGCTGAAGGTGTCTGAGAATGATGGATGACAGACCCTGCAGCAAATTTGGCTGTGATTGACATAAATAAGGACCCAATGATTTTGTTTTTTAATAAATGAGAGATTTTTTTTTTTAAATAATGTCAATTACAAGAATATGACACAGTGATATATTTACATTGTCAGATATATAAGGTACAGGAACACATATACCTGGAATTGCACACATCAGACATTGATATCCGGCCTCGCATGCTGCCTACATTATATGACCACATTTATTCTATTTTACAATAATCTAGAAAAATAGATGTTTTTCTATAATATAACCTATGTAATAACTTAAATCAGATTTTATATGGTAAGAGAATTCCAGCTGGTTATTCAGGAGATGGGAATCACTATGGAAACGGGTGAATTTTTAGGATTTTTGAGTAAAAATTTAAGCGAGAAGCATGTGACCCGAATATCCCATTTAAGATAATGATATGGATAAGGTATGACGTGTTATATATGGAGACGTAAGTTGAAACTCCAATTCGTAATAGGTTTATAACTGTACTCCTTTTACAGGTTATATCTTCCTTTATGTACCATCCCCATAGTGAATAGATTCGTAACTAGGCAGTTATGATGGCAACCAATCACAGTGTATCTTTCATTTCAAATACTGCTTTTGAAAAATGAAAGCTGTGATGTGATTGGTTGCTCGTGCATAGTTCTCTAAAATGGCTCCCAAACAATATATAAGTATAGATTCCTATTGTATTGCTATTGTCCTTCTGGATTCCTCATATTTTAGTCAGAGCCATACAAAAATGTTTGAAAGTGCAATTTTTCTAGTAGGTTTTACCTCATAAATACGGTTTGGTACAGATTACTATATGGCAGCACATGAAGTATAGAACCTCAGGGGCGTCTTGTACCGCTATACAGCTTGTGGATGCGACTTTGCTTAGTATATTAGGTCAAATATGTTAAGGAAGTGCAAAAACTCTGGGAATTTTTACAAAATGAGGGCAGATTTCTGAAACTATCTTTATTGTCCAATCACAGCACAGCTTACATTTCTTTTCACACTTTAGTAAAATCAAAGCTGGGCTGTGGTTGGTTCATATGAACAACAAAGGCAGATTTTCGGACTATTACAAAAATTTTTACAATAAGGATTTCTGGCGCACGTTCTTCATGAGTGCATCACTTTTTTATTGTATAGTGCAGCTGCGACAAATGTTTCTCGGACACTTCTTAAATACATGTACAAGAAGTTTGCCCTAAAAAGAATGTGCAATGTCAGACAGAAAACTGGTGTAGGGGCTTTAATGAATGAGGGGAAGTGTCCCTCAGCGTGTGGGTATGTCAGGAAAACTCCTGATGTACAGGTTAAACGTGTCCATAGACTAAATGGGGGGAGATTTATCAGAAGTGTCTGAGGTAAAACCAGGGGGGGAACTAGGAGAGGAAGGGCCCCATAGCAGACTTCTGAATAGGGCCCCCCTTATCCCTTAACTCACACATGTAAGTTACAATCAAACACAGTGGGGCACATTTACTTACCCGTCCCGTTGAAGCCGCCGATCCGAAATGTCCGACGAGGATTCGGAGCTGCCACGATTCACGATTCAAGATTGTGCATCCAATTTCCTGCATGTGTTGCTTCCCCCGCTGAGGTCCGCCGGAGTTCACCTTCTTCTTCCTGGTGATGATCTTGCGACACAATTTTGAAAGTTAAATTCCGCGGTTTGTCCGAATCAGTTGGGTTGTCCGATGTCCACGCCCCCCGATTTGTGTTGCATGCAAGCCGGCGCCACAATCCGATCGTGTGCGCGAAAAAGCCAAGGCAATTCAGCGCAAAACGGAAAAATTAGCAAAACCCAACGGAAATGCGTCCAACGGGCCCTTAGTAAATGTGCCCCAGTGTATACATACCATATATACATACATACAGCAAATAAATATATACAGAAATATAGCATATACACATCACATATGAACACACATATATAGCATATACACATCCCATATGCACACACATATATAGCATATACACATCACATATGCATATACATACAGCACATACACACATGCATACAATACCATATATTCAGTATATGCACAGCCAAAACCCCCAAAGTCGGGGCCTCCTGACACTGTGGGCCACATAGCAGCTGCTATGGCTGCTACCCCTGTAGTTATGCTCCTGAGTAAACTGTTCTAGTTACTAAGGGAAACCAATCAAAGCTCAGCTTTTCTTTAATAAACAGCTGTAGGAAATTGAAAGCTGAGCTCTGATAGGTTGCCATGGGCAACTAGAACAGTTATGCTCTCAGACACCTCTGCTAAATACCCCCTGTCTGTCATAAATCAAAAGTGAAAACAAATTATGAAACAATTTTTTTTTTAAATGTAAAAATTAAATATATATATAAACAAATAAATTGCAAATAAAAACAATTGTGTATCTTTGCATCCCAAATGCCCTAGCAAAATAAAAAAATAATCATTCCATACAGAAAAAAAACCTTAAAAAAACTTTACGCCATTTTGCCACGCGTAAGAATTGTAATAGATAGTGATTTCAACGTTATACAGTTTCCAAAATGGCCTCAATGACAACATCATCTTGTTCTGTGAAAATTGACAGACAGCTCTGTATGCCAAAGTACGAAAAAGTTGTGGGTGTCCCAATATGGGGATGGCAGACATTTTTTTAAGGATATTTTAAAATAAATAAAAGTTTGGTTTTCTCCGCGATCGTACTAACCCAAAGAATAAAGGGGATCTATTATTTGCACCTCACAGTGAAACCTGAAATAACTAACCCAGCAAAAAAATTACACACCTCCACAACATTTGGAATTTTTATGTACAATTTATATCGTAGATGACAATCCCTCATAGATTCTGTAAAAATAAATATGTTATGGCGGTGAAAAATGGAAACACAAAAACGGAAAATGGCTGTGTCCTGTAGTGGTTAACGGAGGTCACGTGATAGCTGAATACTTGCAGTCTTCTGTTAGGAATCTTTCCAAAATAGTAAGATGCAAAGAGATGTGAACGGGGCCTTAAAATTAAAAATATATTAGGACCTGCAGTTTGTAAATGGTAAACCTTCAAGGCTACAATGCTATGTACACAGAGCCTACTAGGGGACACACACTATGTTATAGAATCTGTTGGTACTGAAAACTTTTTGAACTCCAATGTTTGACCCAATCTAAGAATTGGTGCTCGGCTTATGGAGGGTCTCTGGTTCCACATAGGAATTTTATACATCCTCTGGTACATATGATATTTTTGATTTCCAGGAATGTTTGTATCAGTGAACCTGTTATTTAGGAGACATTAACATCATATAATATTTTTATATTTAGTTTTTTATTACTAGTTTTACTTATTGCTTAGTGGATATTAGTGGGCAATGAGATAAAACCCACTTTCGGAAGAATGGGGGACCTTTACCGGATAGAGACAATCAGTGGGGATCCAGAGGGACCATATGGTAATAACATTCTTTAAATTATTCTTAGCCCTTTTTATTTCTTTTATATATTTTTACATATTTCAATGTAAAAGTAACATCTATGTTATGTCATCAGTTATTAGAAACCAAAACCAGGGGTAGTCAAACAAGCAGAGGTGCAGATCTCTCAATCTTATCTCTGTGTAGTTCCCTGGTTTTGGCTCATAATGACTGATGCAAATAACAGAAGACAATAACTGAGATGTCACCAAACACAAAAAAAAGTGATCAGTGATCTGTTCCAACTATTACTTGCAGCTAAAATCCCAAGACGAAGCGTCCATGAATGTCATAGACTCCAGAAGTGGAGATTCCTTGACTGTGAGTCCAAAATATGGAATTTGTTGTCAAGAATATTATGTTGAGGTCTGAGAACTGGTAAAGGGTCCGGAGAGGATAAAATGTAATCAATACTAAACTTGATCTCTTCTGTTTTTCCAAGGCTTGATTGACTCTGCGTGGTGGAAATGTTGCCGGAGAAGATGATGTTGGTGTCCATCGGTCTGGTTCTTGGTTCAGTTCTGTTTTCTTGTCCGGTCGCCATTTGTTCTGAAGATTCCATCAAGGTAAATTCTCCAGAATGATGGCTCTTCATCAGGCTTTGCTTCCTGTCTTTTGGGGATTTTTTCATATTCCGTCTTCTCCTTCTCCTCTTATAATTCCCGTTTTCAAAAAGATCGAGCATGGACTCACATCCTGTAGCGAAAGACCAATAGTTTCCTTTCCCCTTATCATTCCCTTCTGTTCTTGGAACCTGTAGATACATAAAAGATGCTGTCAGAATCCGGTATATGAAAACCATATGCATGAAGCTGCCAAAACATCAAGTACTCAGAATCTCGGCGCTTACCATGCGCGCGGCTCTCCTTCACTTCCTATGTAGCCTCGCGCATGGTAAGCGCCGAACGCGTACCTCCCTGCGCCGGCTATAAAGTTTAATATCGATATCGCAGTTTAAAACACTAACAAAAATAAGCTCTGGCACCAGCTCACCCTGAGTGGTAGGTTTCCTTTAACTTTAAAATTATGCTAATGAGTCTGAGGGGCTACCTTAGCCCCTGTGTGATCTGTCTTTACAGGCTGTTACATTGTCTCATTCACCCCCTGCTTCCTCACTAGTGGACTCCTATGTCAGAGTACAGTAAGTATGTAAGAAAATGTACAAAAATGGAGGATGAAGTTCTACATTATTTTCATATTATACAGCACAAATCTACTCTACATATTGATCTGCTCAGCTTCTCCGTTATGTAACATGCCTCCTGCAGATATGACACTGTATATAATCTGCTCCTCCTGCTCTATAACATGCTGCCTGCAGATAGGACACTATGTACAATCTGCTCAGCTCCTGCTCTATAACATGTTTCCTGCAGATAGGACACTGTTTATAATCTGCTCAGCTCCTCCTGCTCTATAACATGCTGTCTGCAGATAGGACACTATGTACAATTTGCTCAGCTCCTCCGGCTCTATAACATGGTGCCTGCAGATAGGACACTATGTACAATCTGCTCAGCTCCTCCGGCTCTATAACATGCTGCCTGCCGATAGGACAATGTTTATAATCTGCTCAGCTCCTCCTGTTCTATAACATACTGCCTGCAGATAAGACACCTTGTACAATCTACTCAGCTCCTCCTGCTCTATAACATGCTGCCTGCAGATAGGACACTATGTACAATCTGCTCAGCTCATCCTGCTCTATAACATGCTGCCTGCAGATAGGACACTATGTACAATCTACTCAGCTCCTCCTGCTCTATAACATGCTGCCTGCAGATAGGACACTATGTACAATCTGCTAATCTCCTGCTCTATAACATGCTGCCTGCAGATAGGACATTATGTACAATCTGCTCAGCTCCTCCTGCTCTATAACATTCTAACTATAGATAAAATATTATGTAAAGTCTTTGTCACTCCTCCTGCTCTAGTATTTGATGTCTGCATCTAGGACACAATGTACAATCTGATCAGCTCCTTTTGCTCTATAACATTCTGCATGAACATACCTGTATATGTGTCCATCATCCTCTGTTATTCCTCTGGGTAATGTGCTATACTTGTTTTTAAGAAAATATCATGACTTTTTTGAGGACTAGACCTTCCATGCCTCTTTACAGGTTACTGTGATCTATTTATCTTGTAAATTTAGCTATTTTGACCATTGCTGGACCATTTCTGTGTATGTTGTCTTTTTAAATGGATTTGTTTTAATTGATCTAATAAAGTGTTATTTTTTGCATTCTACATTTTGGTTTTTTTCCCCTCTTTTTTGTGGTGTTATGCTTATAGGCCAAACCGCACGTTTGTGCAGCGGGCGACACATTCATGAAGACCGAGATCCAGTCTTCATGAATGTGGCGCACACTGCATACGCCCGAAATGCAGGAACTGTGGGCACCAGATTTTTTTCTGGTGCACTCAGTTCAAGGGGCGTTTGCCATATTTCTGTTGGACATAAATGTGGCGGCTGATAATAATAATAATCCTTTATTTATATAGCGCACACAGATTATGCAGCGCTGCACAGAACTTGCCAAATCAGTCCCTGTCCCCAATGGGGCTCACAATCTAATCAACCTACCAGTATGTTTTGGAGTGTGGGAGGAAACCGGAGGACCTGGAGGAAACCCACACAAACACGGAGAGAACATACAAACTCGTTGCAGATGTTGACCCTGGGACGTGAAACCAGGTCCCCAGCGCTGCAAGGTTGAAATGCTAACCACTGAGCCACCTTGGCGGCCTCCTATGTGAATAGACCCTGGAATGCCCCTTTCTGTGTATGGGATTGTGTTGTGCCGTGCATAATGCAGTACTACAATACAATACTATGTGCAGTCTACGCCAGAATTCTGGTGCTCAATGCTTAATAAATGTACCCCACTACGTACAATCGGTTCACCTCATTTAGCAGATAAGTTGCTCTTTGCAATTTGTCTATAAAATGACCTAATCTTAGAGAAATATGGAGAGTAATTGCTGCAGGTGAGCCACCGCAAACTCATCTAAGACGCAGATGAATTTCAGTGAATATTGCAACTAGGTAGAATCTGTAAGTTGTATGAAGCAGTGATAAGATACATACAACAATCTATGGGGCAGTGACCCCTATTGTATGCAAGGCATTGTTATGCTACATTCAGTACCATATTATGCAGAAATTCTCCTCCATTGGTATTGCTGCTGAAGACTAATGTATATTTATGCTTAAATTATATGAATATATAATTGTAACCATGGAATCTTATGAGCGTAAACAACTACAACTTCCAGGACTACAGGTCACATTCATCATAGTTATGGTAGATAGCACATACATGGTGCAGCTGCTGCAGGACTTCTTTGCACTTCTGGTACGTGATTTGGATGATGGTGGATATAAAGCTGGCTAGATACGAATTACAAGGTGCTGCAGCAGATGAGGTTGAGTATTCTATAAAGCACACTGATGCAGACTTTGAGAGAATACTACACAATGAGGCACATTTACTTACATTCCCACCGAGTTCACTGACGATAATGCCCTGTGCCGCCAATCACTAAGATCGTGCGCCCGTTATCCTGCTTGTGTCGCTTCCCTGATCCGGTCCGCCGGAGTTCACCTCCTTCTTCCTGGTGCATGTAAGTGCATTGTCTTGCGACACAATTTGAAAATTAAATCCCGCGCTCAGTCCGAATCAGTTGGATCATCCGACGGCACGCCCCCCCGATTTCTGTCACATTAAAGCCAGCACAGCTGCGCCAAAATCCATTCGCGTGCGACACAACCCCAGTGTAGACACCTGTTAAATACCTGTCACAGCCGTGTTATCGGGGCACAGTCCGTCGAAAGTGCCATCTACGACCCTTAGTAAATAAGCCCCATTGTATAGAAGTAGAAGAGCTGAATTTGACTACTGTTATCTAAGTAGACCTGAAGAGAAACTCAACTCTGCTACATCTGCGAGGTTTGTCTTGTTCTTACCTTTACAAAACAGCTGTTGAGGGACAGGTTGTGCCTGATGGAGTTTTGCCAGGCTCTCTGGTTTGATCTGTAGTATGGGAATTTCTTCATGATAAAGTCATAGATACCAGACAGGGTGACTTTGCTGTCAGGACTTTGCTGTATGGCCATCGCAATGAGCGCAATGTAACTGGAACACAAAAAGTTAACACATGAGAGTTTTGCCTGCAGTATTTTGGTATTAGGGACCTGTGACTGTTGTTAAATTACAACTCACACCTGAAACCTTCTTCAGTGACATCAAATTTTATGTCATCCGTTGTGGTCAGTTTGACAAGTATCCGTTATCCAACGGAGGAACAGTCCTGCAGCCTCCGTCATTTTTTCAGTCCAAATTTTTTTAAAAAAAAATTCAATATTTACCGATGGAAAAGTCACCGATAACTTCTATTGCGTAAATTCAAAGAAAGACAAAATAAGGTTGTTCTGTAATTGTAGTTGGTGACACATTTGTGCTTTCTGAATATTGTAATTAACAGTATTAATAATAAATATAACAATAAATAATTAATAATATGAATTAATAATAAGTATAATAGCAATAATTGTTATTCATATTAATAATAATATTATTACGTTTTATTACTATTATTTTTATGTGTTTGAAATGTTCCAGGTAATTTTTTGATTTGATTTATTTAATATTATTATTAATATGATTTATATAATGCAAATTCTTTAGACTACGGTATATTCAACTTTATAATTTTCTCCGAAAACAAAGGTTTAATTAAAGTCGTGTGTATATATATATATATATATATATATATATATATATATATATATATATATATATATAGGCTGTTATAAATGGCTTTCATTATTATTACTATTATTATTATTTACAGAGATTTACAATTAATTTTGTAATTAAAATGATTAAAGTAATAATAATACAATCATTATTATTATTACTACAATTATAATTTTACCATTAACAATATTTTAGCTATAGTAACTACATCTATATTATTTAATTATTTTTAAACTTTTTAATAATACTTGATGGTGTATTATATTATATTCTTTCATAAATATAGAAACTTAGGAAAAAAATATTCTTTCAAATATCCTATAAGTTACAATAAATTATATTATTTTATATAAATATATATTTTTTTAAATTAATTTTTAGCATTTATAAATTATCATTAAATAACCCATGATATTTCACCGAAAGAGGTGGTGCCGTAGGACTAACATAAAATCTAATCTTTATTAGAACATTTTCTAATATAATGTAATATTCAAATATTTACAGGTTACATTTGCATATTATATTTAATGGTTACATTTTCATTTACTCCTATGACACCAGCGCTTTCTGTTATATAGTAATATTTTAATCAAATTTTAGGCCACCATTAAATATTTTGTTCTGTTTTTCCAACTTTTACAATGAAGGGAAAGAAAATAAATGTGAAAAAACAATCAATGAGATTCTGTTCATTTTCGAAAAAACATTGCAGTGAGTAAAAGGAACACCTAGCGTCAAATAGACAAAAAGTGAAAAAACAAAATAGTAAAAAGTCATTCTTCTTACCTGTAGGCCGGTCTGGTGCACTTCTTTTCCTCGTCCGAGCTGCAGGTCGGATACTCATCCCCATCGTAGTTGAAGCAGTTATATGGGTACTGAGTATGGTCAAACATAGTGCAGGTCCCTGAATATGGATCTAATGTGGCTTCTGTATTTGTGCCGGGTCCTGTTTGTTGCAGCTCCTGTAAGGGAGGAGGAGGAGGGGGGGGGGGACGTGAGATGCTCTACTAGCTCTGGTCTCCGAATCTACTCCCCTCCCTCTGACTAAGGCATGAGGTTGTTCTCTTGACATTCCTCGACTCCCAGACAGTAAGTCTGTTGGGATATTTTGTTTTGCATCCAATCTGGTTATAAAGAAAATCTTGATTAAATTGGTCGGGTCTATCGTGAACCCTTGAACTCTTTGAATGTCGCTCGCTGGGTGGTCCTGATGTAGACACATAAGATGTTGGTGCCTGGAATAAATATTTTTTTTTTCTTTCTATATAAGCAAACAAATGTGATCTCTGCAATACGCATATATGAAAGAACTTTATTTTCATAGAGTTTATTAAAGAGACGTAGGCGGCCGAGCCGAGCATCCTGCGCAGGTACCCACGTCAGCCACCAAGAGTCAAAAGCTCTGATGTTCCCTGGCCTGTAATAGATAGCAATTCCATCTCTTTTAATAAGAAGGAAGCAATATTTTTCAAAAGAGAACAGAGCGGTGGATATGAAGGACCGCTGTCAAGAAGCGGAGTTAAAGGAAAATAGCTGCGGGCCACAGAGCTGCCTGTGTGTGGGCTTTGATCTCCCGGATGAATTAGTCTTAATAGCTTTCCAACTCCGTATTCAAAATCGTAACAATGCGAGCCGACGCGTTCTTCTCCATGCCATATTTATTGGATCTATCGTGTAAACTTGTTAGAAGCGAAAATAGGTGAATGGGAGATGATAAGGCGGATGCGTTAATATTCCAGGATCTGTGCCAACCATCAGCCGGGGCCCGAGAGAAAGCGAAGACATAGGGAGCTGGTTTACACTGTGACGCTTTTGTATAACGCTGAAGGTCAAATAAGTTCCGTAGATTCATTTTTGGCACGCTGCGTTTTGCGGCAGGCTGTGCAGCGTACAGTGGGAGGCATGGAGAAATTTGGGTAAGGATCACTTTGTCTAGACAGCTCTGATTTATATTACAAAGCGATCATTCATCTAATTATGGCGCGCTGACAATTAATGCTTAAAAATAGGGTTGAAGGATGGTTGTTGTTTGTTTTGCGTTTTCTTTTTACGCGGGTGTTATTATGCATGAAAGTGGCAAGTTTCATCCATCTACTATCTACCTATCCATCTGTCTATCTATTATCTATCTATCTATCTATCTATCTATCTCATATCTATCTATCTATCTATCTATCTCATATCTATCTATCTATCTATCTATCTATCTCTCATATCTATCTATCTATCTATCTATCTATCTATCTATCTATCTCTATCTACCTATCTATATATCCAAAAGTACAAAAATCGTAGGCAGCACTCCAGCAGTGGCACCGTTTTGCTGTAAAACACCTTCATCAAGCCTTTGGCCTTTGGATTGATAAAGGTGGTCTACAAACGTCAACGTCACCACTGCTTCAATAAACTTCCCCTTTTTTGGAATTTTGGAAGTCTGGAGTGCTGCCTACATGTTTTCTAATTTTGGTAAACAAAGGATCTTTCCGGGATCTGTTGAGGTTCTTTCTTCATTGTGCGGACTTGGCTTTCTCTATCTAATTTATCTATCCATCTATCTATTCCATATCTATCTATCCATCCCATCTATCCATCCCATATCTTTATTCAACATTACGGAGTGCTGCTTCACCGTCGATTGTTACTTTATCTTGGGGTCGGTGTCAGACCCTCTGAGAAGACCTGCACCCTACTTTTTTACATGGTGCTGCTCCATACCTGTTTCTTTAGACTATCTATCCATGCCATATGTATCTATCTACATATCTATCCATCTCCTATTATCTATCTATCTATCTATCTATCTACATATCTATCCATCTCCTATTATCTATCTATCTATCTATCTATCTATCTATCTATCTATCTATCTATCTATCTACATATGTATCCATCTCCTATTATCTATCTATCTATCTATCTATCTATCTATCTATCTATCTATCTATCTATCTATCTATCATCCAATTCATATTTATGTACCGTATAGACTGAAGTATAAGTACAGTAAG
The DNA here is from genome assembly GCF_040894005.1 of Engystomops pustulosus. Lineage (NCBI taxonomy): Eukaryota > Metazoa > Chordata > Amphibia > Anura > Leptodactylidae > Engystomops > Engystomops pustulosus. The sequence continues at coordinate 28,797,545 of NC_092418.1, forward strand.
CCCTTCTTACTGTATACTAGAGTGAGGTTCCAGCCATTGCCGAATTATATCATGGCTTCTGCTTGAGAACCCACAATCCTTTTCAGGGGAGCCCCGGAGTGACGCTCCAATGATAATGGAAACCTCCCCTCCTTGTTTCAACAGCATGTGGCAGAGCAAGGTGCAATAAGTTAGCAGCCTGCTCTACCACACAAGACAGCGCACCTATAGCCCAACATCGCAATAAAGTGATGTCACCACATCTACTGCTCTGGACTACAGAGGCTGAGTTCTGACCCACGCTGTGACAGAAAGGTAAGTATTTTTTATATCTATCTAATTTAATTTTAAGTCTATATTTAACCTATTTTAATGTCACCGGAGTATAAATCCATTGTAATTCTTGCTTTTTCAATAGGGCATGGACATGGTCTATTATCCGAAACTTTAATTGTCCTTCTGTATGACCATTATCCAAGGAATGTTTGGACACTGTGAAATCATTCCTATCCATTTGTCTCCCCCACACACAGCAATTGGCGCTGCACTGCTACTTCACATGTTCTTTCCCAGCATGCACGCTTGCCAAGTCAGCTGATCTGATGCCCATATGTAAGATGGGGTGGGTTGGTTTTCTTTATCCACTACATAGGGCGTAGCGATTGCGGTGGAAGGGGGTGCGACCATGACCATGCCAGGGGATGAAGGGAGCTCGCAATCTGCTATGTGCAAGTCCAAAGGAGGGAAAACCAATCAATTGTAAGGGGGCCTAAGCCTCTTGATGTATCCAGTAGCCCCAGAGCGATAGAATTCCATCATATTCTGAGGAACAATTATCGTCAGATGATAAATCTCACCCATTCTATGGAGATGTTAGATGGATTCAATGGAAATGATTTATCATACACTGGGGCCTGGTGCACCAGCATGTGATGTTCCCCCCTCCCCTCAGGCACACCAGATATCAGAAAAATCTAGCCTCCTGATGTATCTGGCGACTATTCTCCTCTGCTATTCTATGCCAGGAATTGCCATAGTTTCAGGGCTTGTACACCAAAAAAATGATTCCTCAGATGCCACATCTCCAAGGATGTCCATCATCTTTTCTCCCTTTTTGATTTTCCTCAGAGCTATTTCCACATGCTCCATGAGGAGATCATGAAAAAAAAAATTTGTGATGAACTTTCAACGTTTTTACATATCATTAAGTTGTTTTCCACAAGTCAGCAGTAGAGATTAGCGAGCACTAAAATGCTCGGGTACTCGTTATTCGAGACGAACTTTTCCCGATGCTCGAGTGCTCGTTTCGAATAACGAGCTCTATTGAAGTCAATGGGAGACTCAAGCATTTTTCAAGGGGAGCAAGGGTCTGCACAGGGAAGCTTGACCAAACACCTGGAAACCTCAGAAAATTATGGAAACAGAACGGAAATGGACAGGAAATAGCAGGGGCAGCATGCATGGATGCCTCTGAGGCAGAAGAAATCAGACAGCAACCTCAGAAGATGATTGCTATGGCTAGTTTCTAAGCAACACTGACAGCACACAAAAGGATTTTGTGCTGTGACTGTCACTTTAACTTTTGAAAAACGCTATGGTAGCCCTAAGAAGGGCTGTTGGGTTGTTGTAGAATCACTCCTGCCTAACAGTAATCTACTAGCACCCGAACGCTTTCCCTGCAGCAGCAGCTCTCTCCCTAACGGCATCCAGACAGAGAATGATCCGAGCAGCGCGGGCAGCGGCTAGTCTATTCCAGGGTCACCTGATCAGGCCAGCCAACCACTGCTATCGACGTGTAAGGGTACCACGTCATGCTGAGTGGAGTGCAGAATCTCCTGGCTTGTGATTGGCTCTGTTTCTGGCTGCCAAAAAGCAAAACGGCGGGAGATGCCATTTTCTCGAGCGGGCGAAGTATTCGTCCGAGCAACGAGCAGTTGCGAGTACACTAATGCTCGAAGGAGCATCAAGCTCGGGTGAGTATGCTCGCTCATCTCTGGTCAGCAGACATCTGTCAAGTATCAAGTCAAGTATATAAGTATCATCTTTGCCATCTGTATACAAAGTGTTTGAAAACCGAACATTGCAGGTTTGGATCCCCAAACCGGACTTCAGCCAGTTCAGAGTTCAGAGACCCAAATCTTTAGCGCTCCACCGTACAGACCCTGGATTGGTGCTGGAAAAGTGCTCGGCTCACCAACCCAACACCCCCCCCCCCCCCCAACCCCATTAGTAACATCCACAACCAGTGCTGGCAAAAGCATTCTCCTCCACATCTATGGAAATACTTGCATTCAGTGCTGGCACTGATCATGGGTGTTACTGGCTGAACGTTCCGATGAAACTTGGCCAAACCTGAACCAGAGCATTCAGAGCATTGTGGGTGCTATCCTTGCAGAGATAAATGGTGAACTGTGAACGTGCATCTAAAAGAATAAGTTATTATATAGTCCTGTCTCATCCATAAAATATAAGTGGTTTATCATATTATTACTTATAACTCAGAATATTAAGCTCCCATTTCACCATTGGGCCTCAACCATTACTGCTTATAAATCCTGTCACTGCCCTCGTAGTATTTAAAGTCTCAGGGCACATCATCTACATAAATACAGCACCAGACCCAAGCTCAGTACATAAATGCAGCACTGGAGCTGAGCACCATACAGATATACAGCACCAGAGATAAGCTCAGTACATAAATACAGCACCAGACCCAAGCTCAGTACATAAATGCAGCACTGGAGCTGAGCACCATACAGATATACAGCACCAGAGATAAGCTCAGTACATAAATACAGCACCAGACCCAAGCTCAGTACATAAATGCAGCACTGGAGCTGAGCACCATACAGACATACAGCACCAGAGATAAGCTCAGTACATAAATTCTAGCACCAGACCCAAGCTCAGTACATAAATGCAGCACTGGAGCTGAGCACCATACAGACATACAGCGCCAGAGATAAGCTCAGTACATAAATACGGCACCAGAACCAAGCTATTGATTTTAGAATATTTTCAGTAAGTTCTGATTCTACATTAACACTTCTACATTTACAGAAGGGTTTTTTTTTCATTTTCTCTCACTTTTCAGGAAGCTGTTGTATAATTATGCAAGATAACAAATACCGTGTAATCTAAGGAAAAACAGGATCAACTTCTTAAGTCATTATCAGCAGCCTTAGGATTTGTTCTGTAAATGTAATATTTTCACCATGTAGCAGAACCAGGTTTATCATATGATGTACACAATAGGCAGTCATATTCCCAACAGAAAGTTTATAACAAATCTAAAGAGGGCTCTTTAACAAATCATCGGAACGGGGGACTTGTTTCCCCCTGTAAGAAGGAACTACAGACATTGGATACACCAATCAGAAGCACAAACCATAGCTTGCTCATAGATTGCTCAAGGTATATAGTTATTTCATGTTGAATATCGAAATGATAGAGGGTAGCCCATCAATATAGAATAATAGAAATACGTTTAAGACACAAAACAGGGAGGGAAAGTACATATATATATAGATAGTTATAATAATAAGCTTTATTTATATAGCACTTGCATATTCCGTAGCACTTTAAAACTCATAAGGGACATGTTAAATGTTAGATGATAGATAGGTTTACAGACAGACATTTGGAGCATTTGCCCCAAATTGATTCAAAATATAGTAGAATCAATAGTACCCCTATCTTCAAGCTCATGCACTTAGCTTGGTTCTGGTGCTATATTTATGTATTGAGCTTATCTCTGGTGCTGTATGCCTGCATGGTGCTCAGCTCCAGTGCTGAATTAATGTACTGAATTTGGGTCTGGTGCTGTATTTATGTACTAAGCTTGGCTCAGGTGCAGTATTTACTTACTGAGTGTGGTGCTTGTGCCTTGTTTATGCACTTCACTTTGTGCCAGTGCAATATTTATGTACTGAGCTTGGTACTGGTGGTGTATTTATGCATGGTGTTCATCTCTGTTGTTATATTTATGTTGCAAGCTCAATTCTGGGGCAGTATTTCTGTACAGCACTTTGTTCTGTATTTATGTGCTGAGCTTGGTTTAGGAATGATATATACTAAGCTTTATGCTGGTGCTTTTTCGTGGGAGGCACTGTATCAAAAGTTACTGTTTTTTTATGATACATTTGTGGGGGGCACTGTAAATATTTTAACACCTTAACAATCATCGTATTGTCTTTTTACAGAGGCCGTTGAAGGTATTTCTTCTGATTGAACGTCTTTCTATCGAAAGAAGATTGCAGGATATCCTGTTTAACATCTTAGACACAGCCGTCAAATATAGACAACGGTGTCTAAGCGGGTGCACAGGGAGTGGGTTCCCTCTGTCACCAATCTGCACCCAGCAGCTGCAATTGATGACATCACACAGCAGCCTGGGGTCCAGTGAAGGACCTCAGGGATTGTGGGCCAAGAATATATAAAAATAAGTGAAATAAGAATAAAGTCTTAAAAAAAAGTTAGAAAAAAACTCCAAAACATGACCTGCACTTGTACCTCTACACTCATACCAACCTAGGCTAGAAACGTTTAAAAGTTTTTATCCCGAAAAAAAACAATGAAAACCAATGCCTAAAATGACATTTTTAAATCATCCAACACACAAAACAGATAGATAGATAGATAGATAGATAGATATGAGATAGATAGATAGATAGATAGATAGGAGATAGATATGAGATAGATATGAGATAAATAGATAGATAAGCAGCAGAAAATAAGCAGCACTCCAGAACGTAAGATGTCCGGTAGCAAAAAAGGTGTTGATTAGAGATGAGCGAACATACTCGTCCGAGCTTGATGCTCGTTCGGGCATTAGCTTACTCGAAACTGCTCGTTGCTCGGACGAATACTTCGCCCGCTCGAGAAAATGGCATTTCCCGCCATTTTGCTTTTTGGCGGCCAGAAACAGAGCCAATCACAAGCCAGGAGACTCTGCACTCCACCCAGCATGACGTGGTACCCTTACACGTCGATATCAGTGGTTGGCTGGCCAGATCAGGTGACCCTGGAATAGACTAGCCCCTGCCTGCGCTGCTCGGATCATTCTGTGTCTGAATGCCGCTATGGAGAGAGCTGCTGCTGGTCAGGGAAAGCGTTAGGGTGTTCTATTAGAATAGTGTTAGGCAGGAGTGATTCTACAAGAACCCAACAGCCCTTCTTAGGGCTACAATAACGTTATACATTTTTTTTTTTATTTGCAGCTAGTACCATATTGTGAGGAATTTGCAGGGGGACTTGCTACCGTTGTGTTTAGCTCTTAGTGACACACATATCCACCCCAAACACCAAAGTGGGAAAATTTATTAGGGGTTGGATTTCAATTAGGCACAGTCTGCCAGTTTCTTTTTATTTTACGTTTATTTTTTCATAACTCAGCGTCATCTCATCTGGCATAGCAGTGTGCTTTCATACTTGGCTAGAAAATAGCCATAGGAGAATCCAAATGGCTTACTTAGGCCACAAAAAAAAAGTAAAAAAAAAATTAAAGTTATAACTTTCATTTTCAAAATGTTTAACCCGAGGGCTAGGGGTAGAGGACGAGGGCGGGGACGTCGGCGTCCAACTACTGCAGGGGTCAGAGGCCGTGGTCCTGGGCGGGGTGAGACACCACCTGCTGATGAGGGAGCAGGGGAACGCCGCAGAGCTACACTCCCTAGGTTCATGTCTGAAGTTACTGGGACTCGTGGTAGAGCACTGTTGAGACCAGAACAGTGCGAACAGGTGATGTCGTGGATTGCGGACAATGCTTCGAGCAATTTGTCCACCAGTCAGTCTTCCACGCAGTCCACCCATGTCACCGAAATCGGCACTCCTCCAGCTCCTGCACCTCAGCCTCCTCCCCCCCAGTCTGCCCCCTCCCAGGAAAATTTGGCATTTGAACCGGCATACTCTGAGGAACTGTTTTCTGGACCCTTCCCACAGTCACAAACCACTTGTCTGGTTGCTGCTGAGCAATTTTCCGATGCCCAGGTTTTCCACCAGTCGCAGTCTGTGGGTGATGATGACCTTCCTGACGTAGTGGAAGAAGTGTGTAAAGAGGTGTCGGATGATGAGGAGACACGGTTGTCAGACAGTGGTGAAGTTGTTGTCAGGGCAGGAAGTCCGAGGGGGGAGCAGACTGAGGGATCGGAGGATGATGAGGTGACAGACCCAAGCTGGGTTGAGAGGCCGGGTGAACACAGTGCTTCTGAGACGGAGGCGAGTCCTATAGCAGAACAGGTTGGAAGAGGCAGTGGTGGGGCCAGATGGAGAGGCAGGGCCAGAGCTGGTGCATCAGCGCCAAATGTGTCACGTAGTGAAGCTCCCATGGCGAGGGCTACCGCGGCGAGGGCTAGATTTTCAGAAGTCTGGAGGTTCTTTAACCCCTTAAGGACCAGGCCCTTTTTCGTTTTTGCGTTTTTATTTTTCACTCCCCACCTTCAAAAATCTATAACTTTTTTATTTTTCCGTGTACAGAGCTATGTGATGGCTTATTTTCTGCGTAACAAATTGCACTTCAAAGTGATGGTATTAAATATTCCATGCCGTGTACTGGGAAGCGGGAAAAAAATTCTAAATGCAGTGAAAATTATGAAAAAACACATTTGCGCCATTTCTTGTGGGCTTGGTTTTTACAGCTTACACTGTGCGCCCCAAATGACAGGTCTATTTCATTCATTAGGTCAATACGATCACGGGGATACCAAATTTGTATAGGTTTTATAATGTTTTCATACATTTACAAAAATTAAAACCTCCTGTACAGAAAAAAAATTCTTCATTTTGCCGTGTTCTTGCGCTAATAACTTTTTCATACTTCGGTGTATGGAGCTGTGAGTGGTGTCATTTTTTGCGACTTCTGATGACATTTTCAATGCTTCTATTTTTAGGACTGTGCGACCTTTTGATCACTTTTTATAGAATTTTTTCTATTTTTCAAAATGGCAAAAAAATGCCATTTGCGACTTCGGGCGCTATTTTCCGCTACGGGGTTAAACGCAGTGAAAAACGGTTATTATATTTTGATAGATCGGGCATTTTCGGACGCGGCGATACCTAATGTGTTTATGATTTTTACGGTTTATTTATATTTATATCAGTTCTAGGGAAAGGGGGGTGATTTGAATTTTTATGTTTTTTTAATATAATTTTTTTTTTTTTACTTTTTTTTATTTATTTTTTTCACTATTTTTCAGACTCCCTAGGGTACTTTAACCCTAGGTTGTCTGATTGATCCTACCATATACTGCCATACTACAGTATGGCAGTATATGGGGATTTTGCATACCATCTATTACAATGTGCAGATCGCACATTGTAATAGATGGCCTAAAACATGATAGCCTCGGATCATTGTGTGATCCGAGGCTGTCATGGTAACGGATCGCCGATCGGAGCCAAGATGGCGGCGCCCACGCGCCGCCGGCTCTTTAATGCCGCCGGCAGCTTTGCCGGCGGCGATCAAAGGGTTAACACCCGCGATCGGTGGAAGCACCGATCGCGGGTGTTAGCGACGGGCATTTGCTTCATTATGAAGCAAATGCCCGGTGAGTATGAAGAGGGCTCAGCCCGTGAGCCCTCTTCATACTCCCCCATGCGCAGTAAGACGTAAGGGTACGTCTTATTGCGCTATGGGGTTAAGGAAACACCGGATGACCGACGGACTGTGGTGTGCAACCTTTGCCAAACCAGGATCAGCAGGGGTTCCACCACTACTAGCTTAACTACCACCAGTATGCGCAGGCATATGAATGCTAAACACCCCACTCAGTGGCACCAAGCCCGTTCACCTCCGGCCGTGCACACCACTGCTCCTTCCCCTGTGTCAGCTGATAGTCAGCCCCCTGCCCAGGACCCTGGCACAAAAACCCCATCGTCGCCTCCACGATCCTCCACAGCATCCACCAGCGTTCAGCTCTCCATACCCCAGACGCTGGAGCGGAAAAGGAAATATAGTGCAACCCACCCACACGCCCAAGCCCTTAATGTCCACATCTCCACGGACACGTGGACGAGTGCTGCCGGGCAGGGCCACTATATATCGCTGACGGCACATTGGGTTAACTTGGTGGAGGCTGGGACCGAGTCTGACCCTGCGGCTGGTCATATACTGCTGACGCCGAGGATTGCGGGGCCTACCTCGGTCCAGGTCTTTCAGGCCTACTATGCCTCCTCCTCCTCCCACCCCTCCTCCACCTCCTCCTCCGAACTACCATCCGTGGGCATGGCGCCATCAGTCGCTAGCTCTAGGCACAGCAGCAGTGCCGTCGCTAAGCGACAGCAGGCGGTGCTCAAACTGCTGAGCCTAGGCGATAAAAGGCACACTGCCCAAGAACTATTACAGGGCATCACGGCGCAGACTGATCTGTGGCTGGCACCGCTGAACCTGAAGCCAGGCATGGTTGTGTGTGACAACGGCCGTAACCTGGTGGCGGCTCTGCAACTCGGCAGACTGACACATGTGCCATGCCTGGCCCATGTGTTGAATCTGATAGTTCAGCGTTTCCTCAAGACATACCCCAATCTGTCTGATTTGCTCACGAAGGTGCGCCGCATCTGTGCGCATTTCAGGAAGTCCAGCACAGATGCTGCCACTCTCAGGGCAGCGCAGCGCCGCCTCCAACTGCCCGCTCACCGACTGTTGTGCGACGTGCCCACGAGGTGGAATTCAACATTAACCATGTTATCCAGAGTTTACCAGCAGCGCAGAGCGATTGTAGACTGCCAGATGTCAACTTCCACCAGAACTGGTAGTCAGGTCAGTCAGCTTCCTCAAGTCTACAATGAGGAGTGGACGTGGATGTCTGATATCTGTCAGGTGCTGAGTAACTTTGAGGAGTCAACACAGATGGTCAGTGGCGATGCCGCCATCATCAGCCTCACCATCCCGCTGCTTGGCCTGTTGAAAAACTCTCTGATCAGCATGAAGTCGGAAGCTTTGCACTCGTCACAAGAGACGGGGGAAGAAGATTCCCTTGTTGATAGCCAAAGCACCCTCAGGTCTGTTTCTCATCGCATATCGGAGGAGGTGGAGGAGGATGAGGAGGAAGAGGAGGAGAATGTTGGCGAGACACAAGAGGGGACCATTGTTCAGTCCTTCACTGTTGAGCGTGTATGGGCAGAAGAAGAGGAGTTGGAGGAGTAGGAGGAGGAGGAAATGGACAGTCAGGCCAGTGAGGGAAGTGAATTCTTACGCGTTGGTACTCTGGCGCATATGGCAGATTTCATGCTAGGCTGCCTATCCCGTGACCCTCGCGTTCAAAGAATTTATTCCAGCACCGATTACTGGGTATTCACTCTCCTGGACCCACGGTACAAGCAAAATCTTTCCACTCTCATCCCTGGAGAGGAAAGGAGTGTGAGAATGCATGAATACCAGCAGGCCCTGGTGCACAAGCTGAAACAGTATTTCCCTTCTGACAGCGCTAGCGGCAGAGTGCGTAGTTCTGCGGGACAAGTAGCGAGGGAGAGTAGGCGAGCAGGCAGCTTGTCCAGCACTGGCAAGGGTACGCTTTACAAGGCTTTTGCCAGCTTTATGTCACCCCAGCAAGACACTGTCACCTGTCCCCAGTCTCGGCAGAGTAGGGCTGATCTTTACAGAAAGATGGTGAGGGAGTACGTAGCTGACCATACCATCGTCCTAAATGATCACACTGCTCCCTACAACTACTGGGTTTCAAAGCTGGATATGTGGCACGAAATGGCGCTGTACGCCTTGGAGGTTCTTGCCTGCCCTGCCGCTAGCGTGTTGTCCGAGCGGGTTTTCAGTGCAGCTGGTGGCATCATCACCGATAAGCGTACACGCCTGTCGACTGACAGCGCTGACAGGCTGACGCTTATTAAGATGAATAAAGCCTGGATTTCTTATAATTTCCAATCTCCACCAGGTGAAGGAAGCTCAACCTGAATAATTTATGCACTTATCCTCCTCATTTTCCTCCTTCTCCTCCTCTTTGTACACTAAAGCAGAGGAAACTGGCTATTTTTTGACAGGGCCCACTGGCTCTAGCTATAGTACTTTATGCATTTTATTTTTCTGGAGGGCCACCTACCCGGTCCTCTGTTTTAAACAATTTTTGGGACTGCCACATACAGGCACTCAATCTATTCAATTTTTCTGGAGGGCCACCTACCTGCTCCTCTGGTTTATAAAACTTTTTTGGACTGCCACATACAGGCACTCAATCTATTTCATTTTTCTGGAGGGCCACCTACCTGCTCCTCTGGTTTGAAAACTTTTTTGGACTGCCACATACAGGCACTCAATCTATTTAATTTTTCTGGAGGGCCACCTACCTGCTCCTCTGGTTTGAAAACTTTTTTGGACTGCCACATACAGGCATTATCCAAATTAAATTGTCTCCATAGCAGCCTCCACACGTTGTCTCCATTGCTACCTCCAAAAGTCCTCCATATAGCTGCCTCCATACATCGTCCCCTTATCAAACGAGGTGTGTCAGGCAGAAATTTGGGTTGTTTTCATGGCTTCCACAACAAACTTGTTAACTTTGTCGCCACCCTGCTGTGTAATCCACAAAATATACTGGCAAACTTTTATCATTTACCGATATTATTTCAGCGCTTCTTGCGCATCTGTTTACATTCCCCTCACCCGCCATATCCCAAACTTATAAGAACGCTACTACACTTAATCTTATACAAAAGGTTCTTAGAAGTGCTGTTTGGGGAGTAGCCTAGAGACAGGGGCTTGGATTGGCGAAAGCTCGCCTGGCAGCGGAGCGCCAGTTCCATCTCAAGATCCGACTAACATAGTTTTAACTGCAGCACCTTTAATCTACTACTAGTTCACTGCCTCCATACATCGTCCCCTTATCAAACGAGCTGTGTCAGGCAGAATTTTCAGGTGTTTCACCAGATACATAGTGGAACGCGGCCCATCTGTCGCCGCCATGCTGGAGACCTGAAGTTGCAATCATAGCAGCGCAATATGGATGCCCTATACTATCGCTCTTAATCATGGAACCATTTCCGTAAAAACAATTAAAAATAGAACCACTATGCTATTCCATTATTCCTAGGTGAAATATTCAAACGACCCGGCCTGCTTTGAAAATTATAATTTTTTCAAAGTAAACGCTTCTGGCCCCCAGGCCCATTTTGGGTGGGGAGGAGCCGAGAGACAGGGGCTTGGACAGGCAAAATCTCGCCTGGCAGTGGACCGCCAGCTCCATCCCAAGATTAGGCAGCCTCAGAGGCATCCATGCATGCTGCCCCTGCTGTTTCCTGTCCATTTTGCCTCCACGATCCTCCACAGCGTCCACCAATGTCTCATTTCAACTCTCTATACCCCAGACGCTGGAGCACGAGAGGATATGCAGCACATCATCCCCTTATCAAACGAGCTGTGTCAGGCAGAATTTTCAGGTGTTTCACCAGATACATAGTGGAACTCGGCCCATCTGTCGCCGCCATGCTGGAGACCTGAAGTTGCAATCATAGCAGCGCAATATGAATGCCCCATACTGTCGCTCTTAATCATGGAAGTCGTCTCCATGGCTGCCTCCACATGTTGTCCCCTTATCAAAAGAGCTGTGTCAGGCTCATTTTTAGGGTGTTTCACCAGATACGTTATGGAACTTGGTCACTATGTCGCCACCATGCTGTGTTATCGACTAAATATACCGTCAACCTTTTGTTCACATAGGAAATCATTTCACCTCCTTTGGTGAAACCTGAGTCCATTTAGGGTATGTCGCCATGACACTCTCTAGCCTGCCACTGCTGCCGCTGCCTCTGCATGCCGTCCCCTATAGTGTCAGGGTCAATTATTGGATGTTTTAGATGCTATCTAGCCTCATTCGGTCACTCTGTCATGGCCATGCTGTTGCCCATAATTTTGGCATAATGGTGCGATTAAGCAGCCTCAGAGGCATCCATGCATGCTGCCCCTGCTGTTTCCTGTCCATTTCCGTGGTGTTTCCATCCTTTTCTGAGGTTCCCAGGTGTTTGGCCAAGCTTCCCTGTGCAGAGCCTTGGTCCCCTTGAAAAATGCTCGAGTCTCCCATTGACTTTAATGGGGTTCGTTATTCGAGACGAGCACTCGAGCATCGGGAAAAGTTCGTCTTGAATAACGAGTACCCGAGCATTTTAGTGCTCGCTCATCTCTAGTGTTGATCTTTATTCCATGTTTTAAGAGTAATGAAGTACAGAAGCAACGTTTCGGCTCCTGAGAGCCTTTGTCAAGCCTGTCAGGTTGACAAAGCTTCTGTACTTCATTGTACTCTTAAAACATGGAATAAAGATCAACACCTTTTTTGCTACCTGACATCTTACGTCCTGGAGTGCTGCTTATTTTCTGCTGCTTACTTGGAGGATCTGGAGCCCGATCTTACTAAGCTTGCACCCAACTTCTCCTTTGAAAGACAAGCGTGTGCTGTTTGAATTTTCTAAAAGTAGGTAGATAGATAGATAGATAGATAGATAGATAGAAAGACAGATAGATAGATAGATCCACCATTCTCCTAAATCTGATACGCCAAGTTTTTCTCTGAGTCTCCTGGTATGATTCATGCTCTGTATTACCACCCACCACCCACTAATTGTTGGGTGCACTTGTAGCTGTTAGTTACTAATTGTTTGCTGCGTCCCCCTGTTCTATAAGGCTGCAGCATGTGGTTACTGTTACATCTCTCCGCCATAAACAGGTGTCATTGATTAAAGTGACTCAGATTGTGAAGAAGCCGTCGTGTTTTCCTGCTGGTTCATCAGACGTGTGCAGCGGGTGGAGAAGATGTGCAGCTGCTTCTTATATTACATTCATTCAATGCGGCAGCAGATGTATAAGAAAGTCATATACAGTGGGTACCAAAAGTATTCACACCCCTTTACATTTCTCACTCTTTTCATTGCAGCCACTAGGTAAGATCAAAAAGGTTCTTTTTTTTTGCTCATTAATGTACACTAGTCCCCCATCTTGACAAAAAAAAAAAAAAAAACGCAGAAATGCATATATTTTTGCCAATTTACTTAACAAGTTTTTAAGCATGCGTTTTCATTTTGTTTAAAAACGCATCCGTTTTTGACCGTTTTTCCCAATCATCTTAATAGATAAACAGGATGTAGGCAGCCATATGCATGGTAAATGGTCCAAAAAGGACAAAAACGGATGCTTAAAAATGGACCAAAAACGCCATGTGTGGCATCACCCTTAGGGTCACTGGGGGGGATTTATTATGGCCTTTCAAACTGAAAACTGGCAGTCATTTTTCCCCCCTCTCTCTGTGCCTCTTGCACCTGAATTTATGAAGTGTCGGCACCATAATATTGGTGGTTTCCGACACTCTCAACTTGTTTCTATTTTTGGGCGCAAAATTTTGGCGCAACTTATTAATCCACCAGTTTTCTGGCACTTCTATTTTTGACAAGTTTTTTGATGCCTTTTGTGATGCAAAAATTGCCAATTTCTAAAAAATAAGAATAAAAAATAGATAATTTATTAATTCCTTGCACCACAAACTTATACCCCACTGAAAAATATAGAGTGGTTCTAGCTCCATCCTGCATCAAAAATAATAAATGCCCCTCATTGTCTTGAACCTTTGCTGCCACCACCATGTGTCACTGCTGGGATTGTATTTGGCCTGGTGATGAGCAGCGCTGCTTAGGCTATATTCACACTGCCGTTGCCCGCCCGTACCGTACCGTAGCGGGCAACGGCAGTGTACGGGGAGAGGAGGAGGAGGTGAGCGCAGCTCACCCCCGCCCCTCTCCATAGCAACCTATGGCGCGCGGCGCCGTATTACGGGAAAAGATAGGACATATCCTATCTTTTTCCTGGGTACGGAACGGTACGGTGCCGCACGTGTGCTGCACCGTACCGCTCCCGTAGGGTGCCGTGCGCCCATAGGAGTGTATGGGGGACGTATATCGGCCGTATATACGTCGGCCGTATATACGTCCTCCATACGTTCGTGTGAATGTAGCCTTAGAATTAACACCAAAATGTTCAATCTTTGTCTCATCAGACCAGAGAATCTTATTTCTCATAGTCTTGGATCCTTCATGTGTTTTGCACACTGTATTCAGCTTTCATACGTCTTGCATTGAGGAGAGGCTTCCGTTGGCAGAATCTGCGATAAAGCCCCGACTGGTGGAGGCTGCAGTGATAGATGAGTATGTGGAACTTCTTTGCCTCTCTCACTAATGCTCTTCTCCCACTGTTGCTTAGTTTGGATGGACAGCCAAGTCGAAGAAGAATTTTGGTTGCCTAAAACTTCTTCCATTTAAGAATTATGGAGGCCACTGTGCTCTTAGGAACCTCGAGTGCTGCAGAAATTCTTTTGTAACCTTGGTCAGATCTGTGCCTTGCCAGAATTCTGTCTCTGAGCTCCTTGGGCAGCTCCTTAGACCTTAGACACGCACTGGGAGCTGTAAGGTCTTATATAGACAGGTGTGAGCCTTTCCTAATGAAGTCCAATCAGCTTACCATCTCAAGGAGAATCAGAAGGAAATGGACAGCATGTGAGTTAAATATGTGTCACAGAAAAGGGTCTGAATACTTATCACCATGTAATTACAGTTTTTCCTATTTAATAAATTAGCCAAAATATCTACATTTTTGTTTTTTTTCTATCAAGATGGGGGACAGAGTTTACATTAATGAGCAAAAAAAAACGACATTTTTTTATCTTGACAATTGGCTGTAATGAAAAATGTAAAGACATCTGAATACTTTCTGTACAACAATTTTATACACCTGTCGGACCTAAGGAGTCATATACTGTATGATCTCCATCACTAAACTATCTATATACTCAAAAAACCTCTAAAATTGCCGCCATTTTTTACATAAACAGCGCCACTTTTATCTGGCCTCTGACTCTTAAGAAATATGTTGTAAACTTTCCCTCAAGCCTTCTGCTGTTCCTGCTGTGCCCTTCTCCTGAGCTCAGCTATTGTGGGGATACCCAGTTCTAATGATAGAGAGGAGGACGATTTATTATGGCTTGTGCCAGGCGTACAAGCTGTGATTTAGTTGCCGGTACAGAGCTAGGAATGGTGACTAATCCGCCATCTATGCCTGTTGGGTGGGTAGATGACAGAGCGGGTAGCTCAGTTGGCCGAAGAGGGGTGTTGCTGCCTGTGCACTGGCTATAGTCCTTGCCCATTCAGAGGCAGACTAGGGTGCAATTCTGCCCCACTTCAGTCCTGCCATAGAAGTGCCCCTCTAGCTCAGCTCTCCAAGAGGCCTGTGCATATGATAAATGTGACCCATTGGCACCTCTGTAGATGTTGAGAGCAACCCCCTAATTTTTTGATGTAGTTCAACACTGAGCACAATTTCACCAGATTTTTTTACACCTACTTATATATTTTTGCAGATTACTCCATTTTTGTAGAAGTCTCCTTCATTGTCTCTGCTCAAAAGTAAATGGGGGTCATTTATAATTAAGCAGCTTCTTATGACACCTTCATGTTTGTTTTTGGAACTCTGCTGCGGTCAGATTAATTATAAATGGCTTTGGCCTTTGATAAATCTGCTGTCAGTGACTTATGCGTTGTGGCTTTTTTTGTGACAGTTGCAAAAAAAGTTGCAAAAAGCCACCAAAAGTCGCAGAACATAGACAATGGTAGGGACTGGCGTCAATTTGCGCCAAAACTTGCGTCTAAACGGAAAGCCGCAAAGCATGAATTTAGTGCTATTGTGAAAACTAGTCTATGCAAATAATGAATTTGGTGAAAGCAGGGTCTATGTCCTGTTCATTTGGCGCAAAAAAAAAAAAAATTCGCAAAACTGCATTTGTACCCAAACTGCGCCAAAACAACACTACACATATTTTAAAATCCTTCCTACCAAAATGAATTGTCCTTCTCTCTTAGATTTACCCTTATGTGGCATAAAGCTTACTAATAGTTAGCCCTCGGGAACATAACCTTACAATGTCCACATCAAACCATATTAACCAAGTGGCTTTCCCAAAAAAACAAGACGCATGGTGACTTGTAACATATGGGCGTCCTCCATAGGCTGCATTGTGATACACAACTTGGGGACATCTGTTAAAATAAAAAGCAATACAGGCGGTCACCTACTTTAGAACACCCGACTTACAGACGACCCCTAGTTACAAACGAAGCTCTGGATGTTGGTAATTTACTGTACTTTAGTCCTAGGCTAGAATGATCAGCTATAACAGGTATCA
This sequence comes from Engystomops pustulosus, assembly GCF_040894005.1. Lineage (NCBI taxonomy): Eukaryota > Metazoa > Chordata > Amphibia > Anura > Leptodactylidae > Engystomops > Engystomops pustulosus. Next base: position 28,813,684 of record NC_092418.1, read on the forward strand.
GAGGTGTCTGTAATGAAGATTTGTTAATCCTAATTTTGGCTGGGGTTACAATTATAAAATATGCAGTTCTGACTTACATACAAATTCAACAACATGTATATAACCCAGGAACTGCCTGTACTATGTAATCCAAATTTCTATATCTTTAGTAAATAAACTAAATAATATTGGGGCCAGCACTGAGCACCAGCACCAGTAAGGAGTCTTTTGGGGAAGGGAATGTATGACCCACATCCTGCACCTTGGTTCCTGCTGGACTTAGCAGGTGGCTCTTTCCCCAATCGATGTGCCTGCTCTAAGGCAGGTCCAAGCAGGCATAGAAGAGCGCTATAGTCTCTGCCCGGGCCTGGTGCAGGGTGTAGCTAGTGTACAGGCGCGAATTGTCCCCGCCCAAGCACAACATGGCACCACCCCCGCCCAGCCAGCAAAGAGGGCGAAGTAGTCACTCAATACCGGGAATTGTGAATAAATTAATGCCTGTAACAAGACAAACTGTGATAATCCGCCCCCCTTCCCTATGTATCCACAGTTTACCCTCTATTCAAGCCTTCACCAGAGCACTATAGGCAGGACACTAATCTCAGTGACTAATATTTTGTGCAATGCTTGATTTCCCCTGCGGAGGTGCTGTAGGGAGAGTAAAAATGTTTCCTTACAGATTATTTTACAGCATTATATCCAAAGGAAAAACTTTGATCAGATGTATTGGTGTATTAGAGTACAAGGACAGGTTATTAAACTTTATATTTAGATATTCAGATTAGAAAACAATAACATATAAGTAGTTTCATCCCATGAACTAGATTCATGCAACTTTTCTTCACTAACTCTATCTCTGACTGGTATCAGTCTAAGTAAATGTGGTCTCGGATTTTTAACCACTTTTTTTAGCTACTTTTGGGCCGCGCTGATGCTCTCAGTTCATGTATATAAAAGACATTCCCCCCAAAATGAGCTGAGTGTAAATCACGTTTGGCAGGTAATCTACTTCTCCGTGACTCCAGGTAAATCTCATATTCACCAGCTCTAATGTCTTCAGAGGTTACAAGTAGAAGAAAGGTCTAATGTGAAGGGCAGGAATCCATTTATCCTCATACTGGTGTATCCAGCAGACAGGGCCAGGACGCTCCTCTGTCTGTTTTGGATGAATCAAATTTTAACTAAAAAGAAACAAGAATAAAGAACAGGCTCCTGAAATATTATCGGGAGGAAAGAGACGTGACAACTGGGACTTACATTGTCCTATCGAGGAGGGGTGAGACTTGTAAGGAGGACGGAAAAATAATCCTCGGGCGCGGTGCCTTTGGATAGTCTAAAACAAGGCGAAGATAGGCTAGACATCTTATATTGGGCCAAATTTGGTAAAATTATTGCCAATTTAGGCCTTGACCATTTGTCCAAGACAACACCCCTCTCCTGAAAAGCCACTCCCCATTTTTATATGGGTAAAGGCCTCTAAAACGGTTTTAAAGACTTTAAGGAAGTTTTTAGTGTATATTATGCCATCATCTGAAGCTATAATTTGGAGCTATAATCTGGAGCTATATTCTTTGCCTATCTGCCCCGTGTATATTGAAATCTTTACAACTTTAAATGGTTTTCTGGGCTATTTAACTACTAGTGACCCACCCACTAGTATTTGATTGGTGGGGAACTGCTGGGATCTCCATCAATCAGCCGTGTGCAATTGTGCTGGAAAAAGGCTTTGCTATAGATGGAGACAGCAGCAGAGGGCTACTGTTGATAGATCATCAGCGGTTAAGGAAACTTTTCCATCAAAATCCATCATGATAAACACTTACTCATATATCCAGGCACCGTGACTGTGGTAATCTTATATTTGTTATCCATGGCCTCCATCCTTCTAAAATCTGATTGTAAGATTAAGGTAAAGAGCCTGAAGGGCTCTGTGGAGTGTTACCAGAACCCCTCCCCTGGCTGCTGCTTCGCAAGCTGTTACATTGTCTCTCTGCCCCTCTGCTTCCTCAGCACTTCCTCCCTCACTCTGCCTGATGCAACCTGAAAGCAGCAGAGGGAGTTTCAGAACCCAGTGGGAGGGGGAAGTGCTCCTACCCAGTGTAACAGCCTGTGAATGTAAAGTAACAGTTAGATTATATAAGGCAAAGGGCAGAGGGAAGTGTTGAGGAGGAGCAGGGTGGGGGGAGGCAGTGTAACAGCCTGTGAAGCTGCAACACAAATGGGCTCCTAACTTCTCCCCCCAGAGATCTTCTTAGCATAATTTTAAAAGTTAATTATAGAAGGAAGGAGGCCATGGATGACAAATATAAGAAGATCACCACGGTCACAGTGCCTGGATCTATGAGTGAGTGTCCGGGGTTTATCATGATGGATATTGATGGTAGATTTTCTTTAAATAAACCAGAAATCGCTTAAAGGAGAATGTCCTTTCAATGTACTGCCCAAAGGACCAAAAATCCCTTACGAGTCTCTCCTGATAGTAATGCCTTCTTTCTGTAGACTCTCACTGTGTAATGTCTCCTGCCCTGCCTCCCGAATCTGTAAGGTTTGGGAGGAATGATTGCATCGCACTCACATTACATACCCCCTATCCCAATTCCCAATGTAATGTTTCAAATACATTTCGTATATCCCCCATATTTGTCTGCAAGCAATTCCCTACTTAGGACATACCTGTGCACTGAATAACCTAAAGCTACTGATCCCCAATCTGTAAAATATGTATATACTATATACTTCTCATAAGGACCCCCCATAAGCATACTGAGCTGTAGGTTGGACTCCCCGCTCTCCAACCCCAAAATTAATTCCTCTTTGTAGACATTGGGGCTCATTTACTAAGGGTCCGTCGGACTCATTTTTGTCGGGTTCCCGTCGATTTCCGCTTTGCGCCGAATTGCCCCGGGATTTTCCCACACGCGATCGGATTTTGGCGCATCGGTGCCGGCTTGCACGGGCATCAGAAACCGGGCAACCCAACGGATTCGGACAAACCGCAGAATTTAAAAAAGGATTTGTGACACGCACTCACATGCAGAAGGTGAACTCCGGCGGACCTCAGCGCGGAAGTGACAGATGCAGGAACTCAGGCGCACAAGCTTAGTGAATTGCGGCAGATCCGAATCATCATCGGACAACGCACAGCAGGATCGCGACAGGACCGGGTAAGTAAATGTGCCCCATCGCCTCACCTATTTCTTTATTGCAAAGTTGCAAAACTGTAACAATACTTTTCACACCTGTCATTTTCAATATGTCCTCTAGATGGCGAAATATGATCAGGATTCAAAGATCCCTATAAATGGAAATCAGGTTTTTTTTTTTTTTTTTTTTTACAAAATATGATTCTTCTCCTCAAAAAATGGTTACTTTTTAGTCGTTCCTGTGGTCATAGAATATTAAACGAGGCGACTGACAACTAAGTGAACTATCCCTTTAAGAAATACATTTTTGTTATCATTTTTTTCCATATTCATACATAAAAAAAATCTAATTCACACGTGTTTAAGCTCTTTTTTTTTATCCCCTTTCTTACTTGAGACTGGGAATAGGCTTCATTACACACAGGGAGATTATATTGTGATCCCGTCTTGTGGATCGGCATTAGCGGGCTTTAGATTTCCGGGTTACGCAGTAGATTAGAATGATCCCCCGGATGCCTTTTTCTCTGCGTCTCGCTTCGTTTTTTTTTTTTTTTTCATCTTGTGATAAAACATTCATTGTGAATTTCACGTTTGTTTTAGAACACTATGCCGAACGTGTTCACTGGTTCAAATATGAAAATCTTCTCGGGAGATATGTACTTGTCAATTATGGATGAACACGCGAGCAGACAGGAGCCCGCTAATGCATTTTTAAAGCGCGCCTTTCATTTCTGCCAATGCGGCTTAATCCCATTAGATTAGATGGCTAGGTGGTTGGTGCGCTACATTTAGCCACTGTGCACAGATTTCTATACTGAGACTCATTGTGGCAGATTTATCAAGCTGTCTGAAAGTCAGAATATTTCTAGTTGCCCATGGCAACCAATCACAGCTCCCCTTTAAAATATTCATGAGCACTGGTAAAATGAAAGCTGAGTTGTGATTGGTTGCCATGGGCAACTAGAAATATTCTGACTTTCAGACAGCTTGATAAATCTGCCCCATTATTCTGTGTTGTCCAATACACATTCTATAATGTAGAATTCCCAAAAATGTCTAATAATGTCACCAGAATTCGGAAAACTTAGTCTACTGATGGAACACTGTTGCAACATCATCATCACAGGGAAGGCACCTAACAAGCTCTGCACTCACTCTCTCGTAGCCTCGGTAGTGCTCTAAATTGTCTTAAAGGGACTCCGTCACCAAAACTTGCCCCATTAAACTACTAACCCTTTAAGTAGAGTATGAAAAAATCCTCTCTAGAATTCCCTCTTTTAGGTAAAAACTAAATAAAAATTCTCATGCAAAGTTCTATGCAAATGAAGTGAGAAGAGTCACTTTTTTCCTGAGATGAGTCACTTTTAGATGCTGAGGGACTTTTGGATAAAGATTGTGGACTTTTCATCGAGTGCTGCAGTTGTCTTCATGCTCATAAGATTACTTCTATTTCTATTGCTATCAGTGGCGTAACTAGGAGAGACAGGGCCCCCTAGCAGGCTACTGCATGGGGCCCCTCTTCCCACTTAAAAAATATACATATTAGTATACTCACACATGCGAGTTACAATCACATATAAATACACTCATGTGCATATACACATACGGTGCCATATGCAACATACTCACATACAGTGTATACAGACACCGTATATACATCAGTTTGGATGACGGAGCCCCCTGACACTGCTGTCCCCATAGCGGCTACTATGGCTGCTACCGCTGTAGTTATGCCCCTGATTGCTATACTGTACTTCTGAGCACCACAGTATTAAGTTGATTTCGGGGGAGATTTATCAGTAGACTGAGAGAGGAACCATTCTGGCAACTCATGGAAACCAATCAGATCTCAGCTTTAATTTTATAAACAGCTGTAGGAAAATGAAAGCTCAGATTTTATTGGTTGCCATGAGGAATTATAACAGTTCTGTTCTTAGACTCTTGTGATAAATCTCCCCCAATGTGTCTGCCTCTAATCCAAGCTGTGATGGTCCGGTTTAAAGGACTGTGCCCCTATTGTTTTTATCTCATCTTTGGCACCACATCAACCGGAGAGACATACAGTTTAATACATGCACAGAGACATGCACAGAGATTTATCAGAAGCGTCTGAGGTAAAATGGTTCTAGTTACCCATGACAACCAATCAGAGCTCAGCTTTCATTTTATAAAATGCTGTGGGAAAATGAAAGCTGAGCTATGATTAGTTGCCATGGGCAATTAGAACAGTTTAGCTCTCAGACACTTCTGGTAAATCTCCCCCATAGTTGGTAATATGAGCTGAAGAAAGGAAAGGGAAGAAATGTGTGTGTTGGAGGGGTAAACAGTAAAAGAAGCAATATAGAGATGGGGGTGTATTATAAATGGGGCGACAGGAAAGGAACTATATAGGGAGTGCTTCAGAAAGGAGGAATTATAAACAGGGGGGCAACAGAAAAGGGGACATTTTGAGTGGGGTGAAAAAGGAAAGGATTATAAGTGGAAGCTAAAGGGTGTATTAAAAGTAAGGGGCTACACACAGTTGGTGGGTCACATTAGAGGGCATTATAGTAGGTGGGGGCCAATTACTGTGATGTTATGTGGTATGTGGACCAGTAAGGGTATAAGGTTGGTATTATATATTATGGGAAGCTGATGGGATGGGGTTAGGCAAGCGGCAACCACAGGGTTTGTGTACTGAAAACTTTTTCAGTATCCCAAATTCTAGGTTTCTTCCCAAGACTATTGGACAGCACATTTGCTTCCATGCACCTCTGACCTGCTGCCAAAATACTGAACTATTAGGCTCCGACCTCCGGCTGCGTCATGACTCGGATAAATAGGTTATCTGGTATTTGATAAAATGGCCACCTTCATCCATAAACTGTGCCACACCTCACGCTGGTTGATGCTGGTACTACAGCTCACCTGCATAGAGATGAATGGAGATCAGTTGCAATACCACTCACCACCAATGTTCAGGGGTGGCGCTGTTTACTAAAGGAAGCAGCCATGTTTTTCAAATGCCAGAAGACCGGTTGTACAGTTCTCTTCAGTGAAACTAACTGTTCCATAAACTCTACCCTCTGAAAGTGGTACAACACACATAATCCTTCTGGCTCTGACTTCACAAGACTAGTCTTGATATTTCCTTCTTTAGGATTTATGTGTCAAATAGCTGCAGGGCACCCGACAGGTGTATCCGGCTCAGTGTCTGGTTATGACTCCCTGAAATCCGGGAGCACTGACGCTCAACTTCTGACGATCCTATGGCAAAGAATTGCAACATTTTCCCATTTACGCCACCTCTTTGCCAGGTGACCTTCCGGCCAGTGGGGTAACTAGAAGCTGATTTGCCCAAGTGCAAAGTCTGTGCCAGGCCCCTCAACTATAATGTATGGTTTATAGTAATAGTCTTCTCATATGGGAAAGTGACACCATAAGGGCCCCCTAAACTTCTTGGGCCCTGGTGCGATCGCAACCTCTGCAGCCCCTAAAGTTACGCCCCTGATCCTGGCACAGGTTATGGCACAATTCTACACCAGGCACAACCTGGCTTAGAATTCATCTGGATCCGGAACCATGCACTGTGCAGCGACGGGGGAAGATCCAGACTGGCGCAAGATGCTATCAGTCTTAATAAATTCTCTGCATTGTCCTTTTTGACACTTGGCTTGGAGGTGCCGAAAAGGGGGGGAATAATTGCAATGTCTGGAAGTTTGCAAGACAATGGGGCAGGGCCGGTGCCAGGGCCCAGGGCTCCTGGAGGGGCCCACATAGGACTGTATATAAGGAATCCATGGTGGTGAGGGGGGCTTTATATAAAATAAACATGAGGGGGCTATATGTATATAAAAAAAACCATGAGGGGGCTATACGTATATAAAATAACCATGAGGGGGCTATTTGGGATGAAAACTGGGGAATAATTTAGGAAACAGGAAACTGTTTAAGTTTCTGAATAGTTACCACCTGCAAAGGGGCCTATGGCGACTTTGTAGTCCAGGGGCCTACTGAAACTTGGAGCCGACCCTGCAATGGGGGACATTTATAATTGGCTTTGCTCCAGTAATTTTTTGGTAATTCTTTCCCTTGCTTGCCCATGTGCACCATATTTATGGAGTGGAGGTGCCACAATATTGCTCCTTTTCCAACACTTTCCGACACTTTTTTGCCACAATTTTTGTCGCACCGACTAAAAGCCGCTCTACCAGGTTCTATTACATCTTAAACGTCGAGACAGTTCGGAACTGTTTTCGGTCGTGCACCAATTCATTAACCCCTTGCGCCACAATCTAGCATCCCAGTGTAAATCACTGCATGATTTGTCCCCCAAAAACACGGATTTTGCAAGCCCTCATAGATGTCCTCCAAGGAGATTTCCAGCACAAGTTCCATAAATCCACGGTTGGATCGCTCCCATAAGGCCTGATTAGCAATGATAAAGGCCTGAGAGCTGGAAGGTCTTCATCATATTACACAGTAACGCAGTATCAGCTCTGCATAATTCCTTACCCATAACAATAGATGGATGCTCATCCTACAGCCGAGCCGCTGGATAATAAATCACACAGAATCAAATTACTATAACCTGACTTCCAGAAAGAAGTTTAGATAGCATTACCCGGCCTTCGATTATACCCCCACCCCCTCCCCCACATTACTACAAATGATTGGGTTCGGGACACAGATTGATGAGGTTAAATGCCCTCGTCTATTGATTGGCATAGAATTATGACTCTTCTACTGAGGCCATTCCCCGGCATTTCACTTCTAATCATTGGATGTTTTGGAGCTTTTCTTACCCTTGTTTTGCCTTGTTAAACATTCACACATCTGTGTGATTTATTGTAATGATCGGGATAGTTCCGAGAGAAATATTTATGGAGAATAAGCTTTGTCTTTTAGCTATGAACACTCTTTAACTTTAACCCTTTGTTTAACCCTTTTATTTATCTTTATGAGGCAAGACATAGTTATGGAGTTAGCTCTGTGTGTGGTGGATTCCTCTATCATGGTAACTCTGATACAGCAGCTCTATATACTGTATATTTGGTGAATACCTCTATTATACTCTAATACAGCAGCTCTATATACTGTATATTTGGTGAATACCTCTATTATACTCTGATACAGCAGCTCTATATACTGTATACAGGCGGTACCCTACTTAAGGACACCCGACTTACAGACAACCCATAGTTACAGACAGACCCCTCTGACCTCTGGTGAAGTCTCTGGATGCTTTACTTTAGTCCCAGACTACAATGATCAGCTGTAATGTGTCTGTAATGAAGCTTTATTGATAATCCTTGGTCCCATTACAGCAAAAAATGTTTAAACTCCAATTGTCACTGGGGCCAAAATTTTTTTTGTCTGGATCTACAATTATAAAATATACAGTTTCGACCTACATACAAATTCAACTTAAGAACAAACCTCCGGACTCTATCTTGTACATAACCCGGGGACTGCCTGTATTTGGGGAATACCTCTATTATACTTTGCTACAGCAGCTCAATGTATGTAATATCTCTTTATCATGGTAGATTTGCGATGTTACCCCACAAGGGCCTGACTGCAGTACAGGGGGGTAGCTGGATTTCCAGGGACCGGAGTGGCTGTAGTGCAGCTTAGCACCACAAATGTGGGGCTTATTTACTAAGGGTCACGGATCGCACATTAGTTGGACTGTTCGCCGGCTTTGCATGGCTTTCACAGGTATTTAACAGGGGTTTGTCTGGGATTGTGTCACACGCGATCAGATTGTGGCGCAGCTGCTCTGGCTTTCACGGACTTAAATTGGGGGGAGTGCCGTCAGATTCAGAATTCAGCGCGGGATTTATAGGGAACCTGTCACCAGGAGACCCATTTTTAGCACTCCCCCAGTCCCCACAGAGCATAGTACATACACTGCCAAAGTGTTTTTGTATAAAAAATAGGTTTTACAGAAAAAAAGATATGTTATATTGTACCTTTCATTAGCATCTGCTGTGTGACTAGGCAGTTGCCAAATGGGAGGGGCGGGAAAGGAGCAGTTCCCCTCCACCCTTGGGAAACAGCTTCTCCATGTGTCCTTTCAGTGTATGTACTATGCTTTTTCGATTTTGCGGTTTCATTTTTCACTCCCTACATTCAAAAATCTGTAACTTTTTAAATTTTCCATGTACAGAGCTGTGTGCCGGCTTATTTTCTGCGTAACAAATTACACTTCAAAATGGTGGTATTTAATATTCCATGCCGTGTACCGGGAAGCGGGGGAAAAATTCCAAATGCAGTGAAATTGGTAAAAAAACGCATTTGTGCCTTATTCTTGTGGGCTTGGATTTTACGGATTTCCCTGAGCTCCCCAAATGACATGTCTACATTATTCTTTGGGTCGGTACGATTACGGGGATACCAAATTTGTATAGGTTTTATAATGTTTTCATACATTTAAAAAAATTAAAACCTCCTGTACAACATTTTTTTGGGGGATTTTGCCATCTTCTTTTTCATACTTTGGTGTACGGAGCTGTGGGTGGTGTCAATTTTTTGCAGATTTTGATGACGTTTACAATGGTATGATTTTTAGGACTGTACTACCTTTTGATCACTTTTTATAGAATTTTAAATTTTTTTTTAAATTGCAAAAAAGTGCCATTTTCGACTTTGGGCGTGATTTTCCATTACGGGGTTAAACGCAGTGAAAAACCGTTATCATATTTTGATAGATCGGGCATTTTTGGACACGGCGATACCTAATGTGTTTATGATTTTTACTGTTTATTTATATTTATATCAATTCTAGGGAAAGGGGGGTGATTTGAATTTTTAGGTTTTTTTATTATAATTTTTTTTTTTAACTTTTTTTATTTTTATTTTTACTATTTTTCAGAGTCTGTACGATCCTATCATATACTGCCATACTACAGTATGGCAGTATATGGGGATTTTACTACTTATACATTACAATGTGCTGACAGCACATTGTAATGATGGGTTAACCCGAAGTAGCTTCGGGTCTTTGTGAGACCTGATGCTACCTACCATGGCCACGGATCGCCGCTCCCCGATGATGTCACGGGGAGCGACGATCCACGGAAAGATGGCGGCGCCCGCGCAAAGGTGCCGCCGGCGATCAGCGTTAAAACACCCGCGATCGGTGCTGGCACCGATCGCGGGTGTTACCGGTAAGCCTTTGCTGCAATATGCAGCAAAGACTTTCCGGCTATGGAGAGGGCTCGGTCCGCGAGCCCTCTCCATGTACCGGGACCCGACATGTGACGTACTATTACGTCACATGTCGGGAAGGGGTTAAGATTCAAATTTTCAAGCACTTACATGCACCAGGAAGAAGGTGAACTCCGGCGGACCTGAGCGGGGAGCAACATATGCACGATCTTAGTGAATCACGCCACAGTGCATTATCGTTGGACAATGCACTTTCTGTGAACTCCAAGGAAAGGGTAAGTTTATTGGAAAATTAGATACAACAGCTCAATTCTATGTATGGGGGAAACTGGAAAAAGTAATGCTAGGGCCATGAGCATCTTAAAATTACCTAATAAGATGTCTGAAAATTGGTATAAACAAGTATAAAGTGTATAAATATATGTGTCTAGATATATTTCCTGTATTTCTGTATTTCTTTCCTGTAATTGTAGCATAGCTGGTGTCTGCATTGTGTTTTATGCTCTTCTGAGCGCTGTGGATGTTGTGATGGAGAGGCAGCGACGGTAAATTACCTTTCCTTCCTCCCTTTGTAGGTGTCTCGCTGTGCCTGACAGGTGGGGATCTGAGCAATGGCCACACAATCGTCTGTGCAGCCATTATAGTACAGCGCTATTTCTCAATTTCGGACCTCAAATACCTCTAATAGGCTTCAATCGTTTTTTTTTAAAGAACAGTTTTTATTTATTTTGCTTTGCTTAATAAAATTTATAAAGTTTTACATACATTTAAATACATATATTTTTGTGGCAAGGGATCCAAAATATCTGCCATGGACAATGTACAGATAAGTGGAATAAGGTGACATAGTGGGGCTTATTTACTAAGGGCAGCGGATCGCACTTTTGTTGGTTTGTTCGCTGTTTTCAGGATCTGCGCAGGTTTGAGAGGTATTTAACAGGGGTTTGCACCGGGATGGTTTCGCACGCAATCAGATTGTGGCGCATCCTTTCATGTGACAGATATCCGGGGGCGAGCCGTTGGACGATCCAACTGATTCGGACTGAGCATGGGATTTAACTTTCAATTTGTGTCGCAAGATCAAGCACTTACATGCACCAGGAAGAAGATGGTGAACTCCGAGGGACCTGAGCGGGGAAGCGACACATGCAGGAAATTGGACGCACGATCTTAGTGAATGGCGGCACAGTGCGTTATACACGGACAATGCACTTTCTGTAAACTCCTCCAGACGGGTAAATGTGCACCAGTATTTCTGCTATTTCGATATATTGTTAGATCTTATTTCCATACATTTTCAGGTGAGTATTTGTAAATCCAGTAAATAAGTTACTAAAATACGACCCATGGACATCTCCCCAGGGGTGACAGTTAAGGGCAAGAGTCAAGAAACAAAGAAAAATAAGAAAGTAAGAAAGGGGCAGTTTGGATTAAAAAAATTAGTTTTGTGTAGTAGAATTTGTAAACATTATTATTAGAATCCCTCATATTCTGTAGATCTATTGGCCATTGTATATTTGTAATATTAGAGCACTATGGGGGGATTTACTAATTGTGGTGCAAGCATGTCTGTCGGCATCGGAGATCAGTCTTTGCAAAGCACAGCCCGATGTATTTAAGTGGTGCACGGCTGTTAGTAATTAATGGGTAGACGGAACTGATCAGTCGGGCGCCATAAAAATGCTGACATCAATGAGATGTGCACCAAAATCTTACATGGACTGCGCCTTAATTTTGCTATCTGACCAATTTTTTCCTGGTCTATCCTGCGGCAAAAATTGCACCTAAAAATGCAGACAAAATGCACATTAATGTGGAGGATAATGTGGAAACGTTAGGCCACGCCCAAAAAAAGACGGAGGTGTCGGGATTGTCGGAAACATCTGTTCTTTCTGGCTCAACCTCATTATAAATGATCCGCAACAGTTCTCTGCCAAAAAAACATTCAAATCCTGGCATTTTTTTGGCGCAGATGCGATAATACATGTCCCCCAATGTGGCAGCATTTGCTTATGCATTTCATACTACAGTACAGTGTAGAACAGTATATTACAGTATTCTTGGGATGCCGAGCATAATTCATCCGGCCTTGGATTGAAAGTTTTTTTTTTTCTAGAAATATAGACAAGAGTATAACACACAATTGGGTTAAATCTAGGGAATTCTCAATGAAGATCTGCACATAAAGAAGGTGCAAAGGTCTGAGTAGTAGAGTTACACCTCCTGCTTATTTTAAAGGACGCAGGGTTAGCAAATTTACTTATGTGTCACAACCATACATCTTATAATGGAGCAGAGGTCATGCTTTTATACTTCCCATCTTAGTTACGGCAAATATGCAGGACAGACTATTATTTGCTAGAACTATATGGATTCCGTTAAGGACCCATTTGTATCTGTTACAACTCCTATGGGAGAATTTCAGTTTTTCTGTTATGTGTTCCCATTTGTGAACATATCCAGGGGCACGTAAATTTACCCCGGCCTGGGTCCTAGCCCGGGTGTAGCATCCGTTCCTGTGAAAGGAGCCTTACCCTGCAGTAGTCCTCTCCTCTCTTCTTCTCTGTGGGCTGAGTGCCGCTCTAAACTAGCTAAGTCTGGAGGAGTAGGCCAAATACCTAGTAGTCTTACCAAGCCCCGGCTGCCACACCGGCTTTATGATGGTGCCCCCCGCCCAACATTCTGATAAATCCCGGCAGGCAGGTGTGATGCACTGCCATACAATAGCTATATGCACTACATGGGAAGCGCCAGCCCATTCTGCCAGCCCACTCTGCCGCAGACCACTCACTCTTTACACCCATCCAAGCCCAGTTGGCATGAAGGTGGCGCAAAAGGTTGAATGGTCTCAGTTTCTGACTGTGTTCCAGGAATTGTGCCGGATTTCATGGAACACAAGCCCTGATAAATGTGGCCCACAGGTCGCACACCTACCTTGATAGCGGTGGTCCTCTAACTTCTGTCCTCCTGTAAATGGAGAGTTGGCAGCGCATGGGCAGTTCTATCCATTCATTTTCATTGGAGTCCGGCCTCAGCTTAGTATTCACACTACTTTACAACCTCTTTAACTTCTCTCCAATGAAAGGGTTCTTTAAGCATGAACTTAATATTTATTTAAATTATTATCTAACAATTAATCGGAACAGTCTGTAACCGTTATGCCCCAAGCAAAAAAATATTTATGTTTACAGAGATATTACTTTAATATCTCGTATTTGCACACTCAGGTGAGTCTGTACAGAGCAAACACAGGAGCATGCAACACCAGCTGGCAGCATACAATGTCTCTACTATCTATATACTTTGTTATATAAGCCTTAGACTGGATATACAAGAAATATGACTGGAAATAGACTGGATATATGTGATTTGTAAATTATTGCGATTAAAGGACACCTACCATAAGATTATTGGTGGTAGACTGTCCTCACAAGCAGGCTCGTTACCATTAGGGATTGCTGGCACCGTTTTTTCTTACTTTCTGGACTTCGGTATTCAGTAGAAAAGAAATTTATAAAAATATGTGAATGAGCATGACGTAGCGCCTCATGGCTCCACTCCACTTTAACTAACAAGTAAGAATGCAATCTACACTATATAAGGGTGTTACGGGAATATGAATGTCTGAAAACCCATGATGCTATAAATAAATGAATGTAAGAACACTCAATGTCATTAGTCACAAAATGGAGCTTAAATAATTAGATTTTTAGATTCACAAAATTTTATGGTCTCTCTAAAGTATGCAGAGTTATCACCAAGATGGCCGCCACTGGAAACTACAAGTCCCATGATCCTTTAGTCCTCAGTAACTCCTCCCACCTCTTATGCTCTTCTCCCAGTGATGATGTAACAGGTTTTCTTACTCTGCTACCATAGTAATAATGTGTAACTGCCATTACTACAACACTGGCCATACTGGATGCACTGCAACCAACCGACAACAGCCAAACGTAGTGGTGATCACATGACCTGACCAGGCAATTGCAGGACATGTGATGTGGACATGTGACATCTTCTGTCCTGTGTCATCTCCGTGCGGAGAAAATCAACCGACCGATTAAAGGGCCGGTAGCATTTTAATTCTTCTTTACAGTCTATGTCCGCAGCATTTTTCTGCTAAGGGGAGCAAAATTTTAAATAACAACTAATTACACATTAGCTTCTATTTTAAGGACCCATTTGTATATGAATTATGCTGATTCCTGGAATACCTGTTTAATACCTTTGCCCACCCCCACATTTGTGCCCTCAATGTGATCCTAAAATTATGCCGGCCTAATCATGCCCAAATAAAGGAGCACTCAATAATAGCAACACTAAGTAATATCCCCCACAGCCCCCAGTAATGTCCTCCCATCCCCCAGTATATAATGTCCCCCACAGACCCCACTAAGAAGTTCCCCAAAGCCCCCTTGTAATGTCCCCAGAGCCGCCAATAATGTTCTCTACAGCCCACACTAAGAAGTCCCCTACAGTGCCCAGTAATGTCCCCTACAACCTCCTGCAATGTCCTCACAGCTGCCAGTAATGTCCCCAAGGTCCCTGTAATGTCCCTCACAGCCCCCTGTAATGTCCTTACAGCCCCCTGTAATATCCCTACAGCTCTACAGTTCTCAGTCTCTTTGTATGTACCACCTGAAATAGTCACAATTCCTGGTGCACAGGCAGGAGTTGTGACTAGTTTCCCTATTTTGTCACTTCCACTCCAAATGGATGTGGAAGGGCATGAAGGGGGCCGTGCCTGGTAGCAGAGTGGGTGTTACTGGCCCGTGTCTGTGCTATCTATAGTCTGCAATGCGAACCGCAGGTTATAGCGCAATTCTATAGCGCAACAGGACCTGGCAAAGAATTGGCCATGATCAGCCAGAACAGAAATGATAGAATTGATCCACCACATTTAAACCCTTCACATGTTCACATTTACAGGACCATATTGGGGTTATTCTCTGAAAAACAAATTGTACATCCTAGCAGAACCAATACATCTTCTGTGCAATAAACTGGGAATCGGGAAAATGTGGGGGACTTGACAAAAAAATTGCAGTTGTGCCATATTCTTCAGAGCTTTGCGTTTACAGCTTTCACTGTGTGCCCCAAATGCTCATCCCCTTTATTTTTTTGTTAAGTACTTTCATGAAGAATGAAGATGCCACATTTATGTCTTAACCCCTTAGTGACGCAGTCTTAAAAGGCTTTAAAAACCTTGAGCATGGCCTCCTTCCATCTTTAGCAAACTTCTTTTTTTTGTGTGAAATGTAAATGCACATTTTTTTCTGCACCAGTTATAAAATATGACAGGTTTTTTGTGAAGGTTACAGTAAATTTGGCTGGCCAGGGCATTCCTGCTTTGGACCCAAATGTTCCTAGCACCCCCACCCCGCACTTTAGGAATTACAGTTATACAGAGCTGTCTAATTTAAACCCAACCAACAATGGAATCCCTACCATAGAGCAAAATCCCGCATTACAAGCTCCGCCCCTTAAATTTAAATCACAGAGATGCAATCCCTTTAAAGTTATTTGCAACTATAATATTTAAAGTTTTTTGTAAAAAAGAAAAAAAAACTGTTAAGAAATCTGTCACATCTCTGTCTGGTTTTAGACAGATGGCTGCTTTATTTATTAAGGAATCCAGAGAGTGACAATGACTATAACTATAATGACAATGATAAGTGGCCCTGGTTTATCATCATGGATTTTAATTTGGGGAAATTCCGCATTGTGTCTATGACAGAATTCTGGTCACCAGAATACAGGCAGTCCCCGGGTTATGTACATGATAGGTTCTGTAGGTCTTGTTCTCAAGTTGAATTTGTATGTAAGTCAGAACTGTATATTTTATAATTATAACCCCAGACAAAAATTTGGTCTCTGTGACAATTGGATTTTAAAAATGTTGGGTTGTCATAAGAATCAGGATTAATAATAAAGCTTCATTACAGACACCTGTGATAATTGTTACAGCTGTTTATTGTAGCCAAGGGCTAAAGTACAGTAAATTGCCAACATCCAGAGGTCCGTTTGTAACTAGGAGTCGTCTGTAAGTCGGGTGTTCTTAAGTAGGGGACCACCTGTATTTAGTTATTGCACCAGACAAATTCAGCCATGGGCCACAAAATTCTGGTGTTAACTAGACCACCTAATAGCTGGTCTAGAGTCCGACTCCTCAGTCTTACACGGCACCAGATACATCATCCAGCGCGATGGTATCGAGCACAGAATACAACTGTGGAGTTTGGCTCTGCGCTGGTGTATTTACTGACAGTTTTAATAAATCTCCTCCATTGAGTCCACGTATAACTCCTGGGGCAATTTCTGTACCAGACTTTTGCTCTTTGGAAAAAAACATCCGTGCAAACACTTTGTGTGCTACCGGTACAATGGCAGGTTGCCATCGCTTTACCATTGAAGTGTAGGACAAGTAGAACTGACTCCTGTATCCTACCACCGAAGTCTTGTCTCCTAGGACAGAGTATACACAGCTGCTTGGACAGTATAACATTACTGATGTAAGGGACGTCCAAAGTCCAAGTTTACAATCACTTAGGACTCCTCCTTCCCAGAAATCCTTTCTTAAACTGGATCATCTTGGTCCAGATTTAAAACTATAACAAAAACCACGAGCTATCAATGATATCGTGTACTGTACCAGATATGCTGGTGCCCTTCTGTGTAGAATGGATATATAAAAAGCCCTAGATAGATTAAATTGAGAGGGGGAGATTTATCAAACAATTCTGCTCTCAGACACTTCTGATAAATCTCCCTCCAGAAAGTCTTCAGACACTTTTGCTTTTTTTCTCACATTTTATTATATTGTTGGTTTAAAAAAAAAAAAAGCTTTCCTCAATCAAACTGAGAATATGAAACGAAAATTTTAAATTGTTTGCAAATGGAAAAACTAAAATGTCAGACAATGGGGCAGATTTATCAAGCTGTCTGAAAGTCAGAATATTTCTAGTTACCCATGGCAACCAATCATATCTCAGCTTTCATTTTACCAGTGCTCATGAATATTTTAAAGGGGAGCTGTGATTGGTTGCCATGGGCAACTAGAAATATTCTGACTTTCAGACAGCTTGATAAATATGCCCCAATAATCTGTGGGGCAGTTCCATATCACTTGATCATCTTTGTGATGTTTTTACATTATGATTCGAATCCACCTCCGGCACAGAGCTAGAGAGTGTTACATTGAAAGTTCCTAAGAGCACAGTGACCTCCACAATTCTTATAGAGAACCTGTCATGCAAATTAACCCACTCAAAATATAGACTTCATTGAAAACTATGTTTAAAAAGCATTGCCCTTATCCCTAAATGGTTCCTCTCCAGCTTCAATGTTACAAAAATCAGTTTGCAAATTTATATGTAGCTCACCTGATGTGAGTCATTCACACTAAGTGAGTCCTGCATATTAAAATGTACTTGCATTGTCCTTTCTCCTTTTATGCTGTATGGGGAGCTCTGTTACATCATTTTGCAGTCATGTGATTAGAATGACATCATCTAAGGCTCTGTTACATCTGCACATGGGGAGAAGTAGACATGCATGGAGGATGAGGAGAAGTAGACATGCATGGAGGATGAGGAGAAGTAGAAATCCATGGTGGATGGGGAGAAGTAGAAGTCCATGGAGGCTGTTGTGATTTCATGTGATCAGATATATGCATGGGGTCAAGTTTTCTAAGGAACTTAGGAACCTGTGATGATGTCACTCTGGTCACATGAGATGCTGAAAAGAGGCATGGTATATGGGGAGGAGTAGATGGGTGGGTCCAGCTGAGCTGGACAAGCCATCTCTGATTCCTGGGAATATAACATAAAGTTGATTTATGTGGATGTAAGGGAAACAATTTTAGCTAAAAGAAGGGTGTCAGTTAGCTAAGCTAAGAGGCAAAGTTTTCCTTATCACATCCTGGAAAACGTTTGCATAAAAGGGCTCTACAGGAACCTGTCACTAGTTGTATATGTGCAAATGTGGTGACAGGTTCCCTTTAAATGGAAGACATTTGGATCAACCAGAAATCTTCCATGATTCCATACCATACTAAGGAATAGGGAGTGAAGGGCCTTGGCAAGAGAGGTAACCAAGAATGAAATGTTCAATCTGGATGAGCTTCAAAATCACTTGCGGATTAGAGAAACTTCCAGGTCAACCATTAATGAACAGTCTTGAGTAAAAAAGAAGGAAAAAACAAATGACAACTACAAAACAACCATAGAAAGAAGTTCCATAGACTGTGAGAATTATGTGGTCTGATGGAAGCAAAATTAAACTTTTAATGGCTCACACAGGGAGACCTCTCAGGATAGAGGGAGACATTAAAGGAGCAAACTATGGAGATGTTTTTTATGAAAACCGGATCTGGAGTGTCCCAGACCACAGATTTTGATTGGACTTTACCTTTCAACCAAATAGTGACCCTCAGCAGAAATCAAGACAACACAGGAGTGTAGGGATCAGCTACAGCCTTATGGATGACATTTTCCACAGTAGCTGCCCATCCAGACTGGCATAACTTAAGGGTATCTGGGCAGAAAAATAGAAAATCACCAAATCCAGGTTTGCAAACCTTGTGGTGTCAAAACTGGAGAATGCAATCACTGCCAAAGCTGCTTCGAGCAAGTTGTCTTTATACTTATGTCTATATAAAATTTTTCGTTTTTCCATTTCAATAAATTAGCAAAACGTTCTAACCTTCTGTTTTCACAAGACCATTCTAGGGCATTGAGTGAATAATCGGTATATTTTAACATCATGTGTATCAGGAAAACACCCCATGCCATATACTGTAAATCAGAATCAATTATCAACTTTTTTACCTTCCACTGATAATGATATTTCTATCCATCGTCAGACTGGCCCACCAGAGTCACTGAGGATCCTCCGGTGGGCCCCTGCTCTAACCTAGTGTAGAACCCCAAGATACAACAGAAGACATCCGACTTTGAAGACTACTATGTTAGTATCCCAGTGGATTGTATAGATTGGGTTCCCAGAGTAAATTTGTTATGTGGGGCCAAGTAACCCAAATCCGACACTGCTCCTATCCTTCCTATATATTTTCTCTCCATCCCTGTGTCAATATGAATTCACAATTGAGAAATAAATCTGCCTCCTTCCACTTTCCGTGCCCCTTTCTGTCAATCCCTGTGAATGCCCGTGTTAAAGGTTACAGCTCGTAGCCATCGGTCATGCAATGTTCACAGTTGTAAAAGGATGAATAGTTCTACTTGTCAAAACACATCACATGCGTTTTAGACTGATCAAAATTGGTTATTTACAAGTGCAATGTAATGACTTGATGTTTGTGAGAAAAACGAATAATTTTTCAGAAGAAAGTTTCTTATATGTAGCGTTTACTTAAAAATATGAAACCTCCCCCTTGAGGATTTTGGAGACTTAGTGATGATTATGTCATTGATTTTTCGGGTAGTAATGAAGCATGTTTGTACCTTGTGTGAGCATTTTATAACATAGCAAATTATCTGAATTTCGTAAAAGATTGTTGCCCTTAAAATAAACCTACAAGTACAAACTACTAATGACACACCTCTTTACATGGTAGTTTTTTGTTACTATCCTACAGCTCACAGTGACACAACAAGAGAAAAAAAAAGGCTCCTTCCCATTTGGCTACTATCAGCTACCGTACATACACTCGAGTATAAGGTTTTCAGCACAATTTTAGTTTTGAAAAAGGCCCACTCTGCTTATAGTTGAGTATTTGAAAAAATTGAGTTAACACTTTGCTGGACATTATACTAATGTGGGCACTTTCCTGGACATTATACTAATGGGGTAACTGCTGGACATCACATTAATTGGAGGGGCTGCTGTGGACATTTCATTTATGAGGGGAAACTAGTGGACATTTTATTGGAGAGAAGCAGCTGCATTTCCCACCCTGGGCTTATACTCAAGTCTATACATTTTCCCAGTTTTATGTTGTAAAATTAGGTGCCTCAGCTTATACTCAGGCCAGCTTATATGTATATACTTTAAGTTACCAAGGGCCTTATCTTTTCATCTACCACCAGAAAGTTACCTTAAAGGGGTTGTGCACTTATACTAAACTTGAACCCGGGTTAGTATAAGACCCTAATAGGGTCGCCAATATTGTACTTACCTTGTTACTCTCTGTTAAAGTTTTCACTTTGCTACCGGTAACTGAGAAACAATGGGCCAGCAGGATTCTGTGACGTCCTGTGTCCTGCTCTATGCACTGGCGGATGGAGGAGGCCATGCAATGGCATACAGTAATATGTGCACCGATCCCTCGGCCAGAAGCCAGCAGGATACAGGAAGTGACAGGAAGTCCTGAGTCATTCTGCTTGGGGGGTCACGTAACAACAAGGCTCTTGGCGCAAAACTTTAACAGTACAAAATGGACAACTGTATTAGGGTCTTATACTTAGTTTGGCATAAGTGACCAACACATTTTAAGAGGTTGTCTGAGATCGAAAATTAATTTAGTACAGGAAGTCCCAGACTAAAGGACCCCTGACTAACAAACGTTTCCTAGTTACAGACCTCTCTGCCCACTGTGACCTCTGATGAGGCTCTCTGGATGTTACTTTAGTCCCAGACTGCAATGATCAGCTGTAAGGTGTCTGTAATGAAGCTTTATTGTTAATCTTTGTTTCCATAACAGCACAAAATTTTGATATTCCATTGTCACAGGGACATAAATTTTTTTCTGGAGCTACAATTAGAAAATATACTAGTTCCAATTTACATACAATTTCAATTTAAGTACAACCCTAAAGAAAGCGTGGAACCTATTGGGGCAAATTTATCAAGCTGTCTGAAAGTCAGAATATTTCTAGTTGCCCATGGTAACACAGCTCAGCTTTCACTTTACCAGTGCTCATGAATATTTTAAAGGAGAGCTTTGATTGGTTGCCATGAGAACTTGAAATATTCTGACTTTCAGACAGCTTGATAAATCTGCCCCATTGTTTTTTGTGTTCGATAGTCTAGTACCTAATGGCTTAAAATAAAAGTCTGAACTTAATTCCAACATATTAAGAAGTGCTAAGAAGTTTTTATGTATCTTACTCTTCTAATTATTTTGTGACTTTGCATTCATTTGTAAATTACCGTTCCTCCGTTACTGAAGTATTATTTATTATTTGTGTGTCCAATTGCATTATTTATTTCCTGCCACCGATCCTCCTGTTGTTGTATTATGGTGAATTGTTCTCATTGTAACTTCTTTTAAAACATACAATTTTTTTAAAATATTTTGTTATTTACCTGTGTGACATAGATGCGATGTGATTGTGGTTGTGTCCTCCGATGGGAGAAATTTCCTTCATCTATGTCATGAATCCAACAATCATGTTACTAGATCATGGCTATGATGTTCAGATCTCCCGGCGGTTCCTGTAAGTGCTGAGCTTTCACCCAATCTTTGTGACAAAGAATCTATCTTGTATGTAACCCAGCGGGATGTAAAAATAAGAAAGGATTTATGCTTATGGTTTCTCCAATCACCACCAGCCTCAGAGCATCAGCAGTGACATCAGGTCAACAGTGGGCGCCCGCTACACCCATAGGTGCAATGCTGTCCCAACATCACAGCTGAGCCTTTGTACACCAACACAGGACGATGGTGATGGAGGATGCCAAGCTCGTTTGGAGTACCAGAGAGAGGTCAGTGTACCTTCTTATTATTTTTACATCAATTGGGGCAAGTACCCCAAAATCTACGTTACCAAGCAAAAACCTGCTGAAAACCACTAGGTACAGTTTAGTTGGCTGAGTAGTTTACAGAGAGAGAGTAAAGACACATGTATGCACCCTGTAACACAACTAGTGTAAGTAGTAATAAAAAGTTGACTTTTGGAGGATATAGGTGAACCCAGTGGTGGCGAACCCATGACAGAGGTCGCACTCAGAGCCCATTCTGTGGGTACTAAGGCCATCGCCCCAGGACCTTATCTTCGGAGATCATCCCGCTGGACCCACCATTCTTCCTGTACAGAGAGACCCTGGAGAGAAGCTATAATGATAATCTGAATTTGCCCTCCTTCTTTCAACTGTATTGGTGGCCTCATGCGGCCGATACAATTGAAAGAAGTTGCAGAACAGGGAGCAGTAAGTTACTGCTTAAAATGCCACGTTGGCACTTCACAGTAAATAAGTGGATTTCGGGTGTAGTTTGGGCACTCAGTCTCTAAAAGGTTTGCATTCACTGGGTGCACCCAAAGGCTTCTTACATTGAAACCAGGACCAATTATTATCCTCTAGAACTGAACATTGAAGGGCTGCCAGCAGAGAGAGATCTATTAATAAAGAAATGTGTTTTACCCCCCGAAGAGAAGATTATCATTAAAAATGCAGCACCGGGTCAGCAGGCATAAAACAATACAATAGAAATATGCGCAACGTTAAAGGAAATACTCAGGACGTATTCCAGAAATATGCAAGTTCAGTATCCATGAAATGTGAAAAAAAGCCTTCTTCATGGTCTGAAGTTCATAGATTTTACATCTGTTTGATCAGGCAGTGCTTCAGAATGACCTCTGCTACTCTCCTCCTTCTCCCGCTGTACATTCAACTATAAAACTCCAATTACCCCTTCTGGGAAATTTCTTTTCATGAAAATATAATTGGATCTGTAGCTAATGTCTCCCACTGACTCGCCAATAATGTTGATGTTCTGGGGGAAGGGATGAAAGGCTGCCATCCACTTCCATGACTTGTGATGTTGGATAATTGCATTAATGTCATTGAGAACCCACCGGTAGCTGGAAATGTTTTTTTTCTATAGGAATGGAAATAGCTCTGAAGGTGTCAGGTAGGTAACCATCCATGGACACCTCATATAGCTTCCGTCACGTCTACTAATTGGAAGTTGGTTCCCTTGAGTGGTGGAGCTATTAGATAGAGCGTGATGAGTCTAATTCTAGAGACATGGGAATAAATAGATAAATAAGTGGGTAGGCCGCCTCCGAACATATATTTTTTCCCCACCCGAGCTCTCTCGAGTCTTGTCTGGGCGATTCTTCACCCATCAGCAGTTTCGAAAAAGCCAATTGAAGCAAGTCATCATCATTCCATCAAAAGATCAAATGCATTAAGCCACTTCTCAGGTTTGATTGATGTGTATATATATTAACAGCTTTCTGGCTCATTTGCCGATTTCCCGCTGATATCACAGCAAATGAAACTTTCCTATCGGAAACTTAGAACAAACAAAAGTGGCAGAGGTGACATATCCTATAGGAAAAAAATACATGACACCTTATATAATCATTCATAGGCTAATCTGCCCCAGGATCTACACAAATAAGACTTAAAAATGTGGTCCCTCAGGTATGAGATGATCTTTAGCTCCACGCTACATCCTAGCCGTTCATAATTTTTTGCAGTAAAACCTTTTAGCAGGTTGGTTGCCTGCAGGGAAGAGTAAAATGAAGAAATCGTTCAGTGACTGTCGCCAATTTCCAAAAAAAAGCATATTTCCCCCCTCCCCCCATAAGCAGGGCACTGAAGTGTTTGTAATATAAGGCACTCAATATAACGTTCTAATACAAATATAACTATCAGCTTAAGGTCTGCCTATTAGCTATTCTAGAATATGTTAAGTGCCTTTATCATAAAATATTTGACCCAGAAACCCATTAGAGATGCCATTAGTGTTTCAGAATTTCATGAAGTTATCACTGAATTCTTGAGAGATTTCATGTAATAAGCGGTTTGTGGAAAAATGCACCATCGCGATTTCACAAAGACGTAAACCCAAAATCTAATTCTTGTCATTTAAGACGCAGCGATGACAATGTATCCAAGGACTGAGCAAGAAGAAGATTGATTTGACCAAGTGAAGGACAGCGTTAGGGAGGTCTAGAATGTTGGATCTTCCAAGTTGAAGCTAGACCATTGAAGCTCTACTGGATGTTGTGGTTAGAACATTATGGATCAATGGGGTTTTTGGTTATCGTGTTACCACCAGTTTTTTCACAGAATGTCTAAAAAAAACGATAAAAGAGGCCAAGAGTTATTAATATATTACAGAACTATTAAAGGTTGAAAGTTTAGGGACTAAGAGAATCTTTGATAGACCCCAAGACAAAAAAAAAAGTGGTGATAAATCTCCACATGGATTTATTCCCATAACATAAACAATGTGGTCCACAGCAGCCGTGTACCTCAAATTTCGGCAGATCAGCTGCTAGGAAGTCTGTGGGCTAAGGGTCATGGGCAAATTCTGTAGCCCCTTTCTTCTGCTGCTTTACCCAGCACCGTATAATGGGGCGGGGGGGGGGGGGGCGAGCTACAACCACTCACCGGCACATGAGTTTCGGCGTATGATAAATTCACCCCATAGAGTTTTTTGACATAGTTAGCCTGTCTCACTAATGCTGCTACTGCATAGAGCCAAGCATGGCGTAGGGTGATGGCACACAGCAGTGGTGAGTCTGTGAAAAGACTGTGTACCGGCCAGATTACATGGACCGACCATGCTCATGTACCATCGGCTTCAGTTCTCCTGCACAGGATAGTATGCAGGTCATGGACCACAAACAACGTTGCTGTGGAACATTGTCTGCAGCCCTTATCTCATCCATGGTTGTGTCCCGCACACCCACCGATGACAATAATGGACAGTAGACTCCCATTATGGGAAGCTAGGATGTGGTGTTGTCTAGTATTCATGTTTTTTTTTAAATTTTAAGGTATTTCATAACAATAATTTTCTGTGGAAGCAATTTAGAGTAATGCAGCTATCCCTTCCTCTCTCTCAGCAGGAAATCACAGCACAGTCTGAAATTCCAATTAGTAGTAATGCATTTTCTCTGGGTATTTGCTATCAGAAATATTCTTCTGTAGAATTTCTAATTCTTAAGCACGTCTTAGTAGCAAACATGATAACAAATTCTTAAGTCAAATATCTCAGTAAAATATTAAGTAAAAATTCTAAACTGATAATTGAATCACAGATTATATCCCGTTATATGCTAAATGCCCAAAGAGGGATTCTGTAAAAAAGAGAAACGTGTTTTTCCAGCAATCATTAAATTCCGTCCCTTTAATTTTATATCAACTGTACATTGTGTCTTATTGATTGCGTTCTGACAAAAAAATCAATGTTAGACTTGATTTCGGCTGGTATTAGTTAGTGTCAGCTGCTTAAACATCTATCAAGTTGTTTTCTTCAGTTACAGTAATACCAGCTCCTGGGGGACAAGCTATTTCACACTCGGTAACTTGCTACTGCCAAGTGGGAAGAGGTTAAATGCAACATGAGCTTAAACATTTCCATCATGAAAAATACATAAGTCTATAAGTCAGCTTTAAATTTTTACTAAAGCTAAATCTTGATACATTTTGCAAGCAGTGTTAGGTATCGGTCCTGGAGATCTG
The DNA here is from genome assembly GCF_040894005.1 of Engystomops pustulosus. Lineage (NCBI taxonomy): Eukaryota > Metazoa > Chordata > Amphibia > Anura > Leptodactylidae > Engystomops > Engystomops pustulosus. Next base: position 28,839,339 of record NC_092418.1, read on the forward strand.
TGTGACCATACCTTATGTATGTTGTTAGTAGCAGCAGAACTGTGAAAAATGTAACTGATGTGTAAGATTTCTTCACCCAACTTCTGCACAGCCCTTTCCACTGCTCTGAGCAGGTTTCTGGTTAGGTATTACAGCAGATGGGATGGGCTGGGCAGCAGTTTGCAAGGCCAATCCCCTAGTACCTCAGGTCCAGATAAAATCCTGGAATATAAATGGATTTATAAATAAATGCATTTATTTTTATTATTGTTCATAGTCCTAACCACACACACAAAGAAACCTAACACTTTATGCACCTTCATATGGTCAAAATTGCTGACCAGCTCCCCTCAAGGAACCACCAAGCCTGAAAATGCTGTCAACTGCCTTACCCAGTGTCTTCTGGGTTATTTACTAACAAAAGGGGAATCCGAAATTCATCATCATCATCTAGTAGACCTTAACCAGACACAGGCCACCACACATGGAAGGATTGGAAGATGCTCGTATATGTATTTTTGACCAGAGAGATCATCGGCCACCACTCAGGCTCCACCTCTCTTGTATAATGCAGACAGGGGTGGATTATGAATATTATGGCCCCTACAAGTCTGGAATCACTTCCTACATCTGGTACTGAAATCAGCTTCTTGGGGAATGGAGGATGTGTCCCTTCTGCCTATTTCAGAACCTTTGGAGGACCTTCAAAGGTCCTGAAATGGCTCTTGTGTACATGTGTATTGAGAACAAGAACAAGATGTATGAGGATTTCATGGGTGAAGGTCCATTTTTGTATGGTGGTGGTGGTGGTGGTTGTGGTGGTGGGGGGTTTGGGTGGCCACGGCCACCAAGAAAACTTGGCCCCAGGCTACTACCCAAAGCACCTATATGATAATCCACTACTGATTGCAGACATCGTATGAACGTCCTTAGTGTTTTGAATTCATATAATCAATGAGGCACATTTACTTACCTGGCCACATGAGTCTCCGAAATATGTCCGTCGATCATGCACTCTGACGCAATTCACAAAGATTGTGCGCCCGATATCCTGCATGTGTCGCGTCCCCGATCAGGTCCGCCGGAGTTCACCATCTTCTTCCTGGTGCTTGTAAGTGCAATGTCTTGCGACACAATTTGCACTTTTGAATCTTAAATCCCGCCCACAGTCCGAATCAGTCGGATCGTCCGACTGCCTCACCCCCCGATTTCTGTCGCATGAAAGCCGGCGCCACAGCACCAAAATCCGATCGCGTGGGACACAATCCCCTTCTAAATCCCTATCACAATCCCCTTCTAAATTCCGAAATTTCTAAAATCCGAAGAAAGTACGATCTGTGGGACCCTTAGTAAATAAGCCCCTATGAGTTCTTCAAGGTGAAAATCTTCTCTAGTATAAGGTGGAATAATTAGTCTTTGTATGCTGTGATGTTCAGTTATGACTGTACCTTATACCTTCTCTCTGAGTCATAGACCTTCATAACGTTAATACAACTAACACAATTATTCCGTGTTTGCTTTCCAGCACTTTATTATGTGAAGGAAAAAATTAAATCTTGTCACGAAAGCTTTTCAAAGGCCTCATTGTATTTTCCATATAACACAGATATATATATAGATATACAGTTTATTTCTCTGGTCACGAAACTCTACAACTTTACTGTAATCACCTCAAGGTTCATGTCTGCCAAATCCTTAGTCAGTATTCTAGGATTTCCACATACAGTTGTATAAACTGGGTATTTCGCCATCCGCTTGACAAATGAGGTTCAATTAGGTTCAAGGACCTGGGGGTACAAGTAGAACTTAGATTCCTTTTTTTATATAGCGCACACAGATTACGTAGCGCTTCCTTCCCTGTCCCCATGGGGCTCACAATCTAATCAACCTACCAGTATGTTTTGGAGTGTGGGAGGAAACCGGAGGAAACCCACCAAACATGGAGAGAACATACAAACTCTTTGCAGATGTTGACCTGGATGGGACTTGAATCCAGGACCCCAGCGCTGCAAGGCTGTAATGCTAACCACTGAGCCACCGTGCTGCCCTATTAGATAAAATAACAGCATGCAATGTCAGACAGCTGCCTATAAAGGCAGCAGGATCTTGTCATTTATCAGTAGTGGTCAGGACTCTTGTGATAGCGATGTAATTTTAACACCGTACAAGGCATTGGTTCAGCCTCACCTGGAATATGCCATCGAGTTCTGGGCACCAGTCCATAAAAAAGGAGGTCCTGGAGCTGGAGAGGGTTCAAGGTAGAGCCACAAAAATGATAAGGGGTATTGAGGGTCTTAGTTATGAGGAAATATTAAAACAACTAGATTTATTAAGTCTGGAAAAAAAGGCGACTATGGGGGGGGGGATAACTAATTTATATAAATATATAAATGGTTTATACAGAAAATATGGTGGAAAGTTGTTCCAGGTTAAATATACTCAAAAGACAAGGGGGCACTGTCTCTGTCTGGAGAAAACAAGGTCAAGGAAGTACCCCTGGTTTATCATAATGGATTTCCTTTAATAGACAGATGTTGTATGATCTTTGTTGCAATTCTCTTCTCCTGCTGATAGATCATTCTAAATGGGAATTTTCCTATAATTCATCAATATTTCCTAATATAGAATGAAGTTGAGTTTTCTTTAAAAGGCCACCCCAGAGCAGGAGGATAGTAAAAAATACCAATACAAAGTACAGAAGATGAATAAACCAGATGCTTAGATTGATAGTTATTGTGCAGTAAGACTATGGTCTGACATATAAGCCTAAACAAATTAGCAGAAGGAGAACATAATATTCTAGAAATGACAAATTAATGTCCTGCAGTGCAGACAGCAGATGTATCCCTGCGGGTAAATGTCAGGAGGAAATAGATCTGTGGTCCGGCAGCGATGAAACAAATGCCAGAAATCAATTGACAAGATACCCAAAGGCACAGAAATACCCATATTAGCCTCATGGTAAGGTAGGTGTGGATACCACCTACTATTCAATGGGGACAGTGTCAGAATGGGCCTCCTAAGCCTCAACAGATAAAGTAATTCTGCCCCCCCCCCACCCTCCATCAGGACCAGACCTAGGAATTGTACGTCCTGCGAGCCACGACCAGCCCTCTATCATTGACCGGCCCGCCCTCATCATTAAATAATAATGCAATTAGGTGCTTCATCTTTTCATTGTGGTGTTTTATTTATGTTTTTTTTTAATGTAGGGTCAGGTTATATACTGACTACTGTATATAGGTATTGGGTAGAACTAAGATAAGTATATTGGTCTGGCCCTCCAAAACCATTCCAGGTTCTCATGTGGCCCAAATTAAACACCCACCCCTGAAAAAGATCCTTTGTCACCTCTGAGTTGGGTTGTTTTCCACTGAATATCTGGGACGCATTTGTGGGTTAGAGGATGGATCCACCACAGGACCTTTTGTTACTCTAGTGGGTCAATTGGACACTGAATGAGTAGAAGAACCCTAACCTAGATCATATTTAGGACAGAATTATCTACTGGTGGTCTCCAACCATCTAAAATGTTTTCTTTTTTCAAAATAATTATCTTACTTTTGTTTTTTTTTATATATAAAAACATATCAGTGGGAAAGTAAGGTTTGAAGGAAATCTACCATCAACATCAAGCATGGATAAACCAGGGACACTTACTCATAGATCCAGGCACCGTGACTGTGGTCATCTTCTTATATTTGTAATTTATGGCCTCCTTCCTTCTAAAATTAACTTTTACAATTTCCAGTTCTGGGTGGTACCAGAGCCCCTCAGGTAGCTTCACAGGCTGTTACACTAAGCAGGAGCACTTTCCCCTCCTGCTGTGTGAGATCCCAGCAGGAAGGGGGAGAGGAAAAATGTTGAGGGAGCAGAAGGAGGGGGGTAGACAGTGTAAAAGCCTCTAATGATACGACATGAAGGGGGTTTGAGAATACCCCCAGGAGCCCTTGAGGCTCATTAGCATAATTGTGAAAGTTGATTTTAAAGGAAGTTGGCCATGGATAACAATATAAGAAGATTACCACAGTCATAGTTCCTGGATTTATAAGTAAGTGTCTCTGGGTTATCCTGATGGATTTTGATTTCCTTTAGTCAATAAATCAATGCTCATTTTTTTGTAGGCAGAATTAAAAAATATTCTTTACCAAGACTTTGCACTGAATTATTGCATGAGCAAAAAATACATGGGAAGAACTACTGAGGAAGATAAAAAAGAAAGAGTGGAGAAATACAAGCCAAATATTCCTCCATAAAGGAATTGGAGAAGAAGGTGATGGCTTTGGAAATGTGACACTTGAACCAGGGTTGGAGACCTTTCTGTAACCATTCATGATCCTGCAATTCAGCACAATGAAAAAAAACACTCTGGGGAAATTTTTGGAAACATTTCTGAGAGGTCAGCTTTCATTTTTCCATAGCAGTTTAGAAAAGGAAAGCTGAGATCTAATTAATTGCTATGAGCAACTAAACCTGTTCTGCTTTAAGACATGCTGGAAAAATATATTCCATGGAATCCATCTAATATCTTCATTTCCATTTCCTAAGACCATCCAGATACCGACCTGACTGACCGCTCATCATCTTCACTTGACAGTCCGCTCATCATCTTCACTTGACTGACCGCTCATCACCTTCAATTGACTGACCGCTCATCACCTTCAGTTTCTCAATTCATATTTCTATGTTTTTCTGTTTGTGACGTTTATATTGTTTCTATGTAACAATAACTGTGCAATCTGGTTACAAGCTGGATCCTATGGTACGAAGGATATTTGGGATTTGTCTTGATACATAATCAGCAGATCCTTAACTCCTCACGCACACATGCTGGGTGAGGGTTCATGGAGAGCTACCGGCGGCTTAAAAAAAATTGCGGCGCATGGGTGCCATCTTACCAAGAAGATTCACTCCCCTTGACGTCGCCATGACAGCCTCAGGTCTTCCGAAGACCCTAGGCTGTCTAGTTTTAACCCTTTTATTACAATGTGCGATCTGCACATTGTAATGAATGAAGAGGAAAATCCCCATATAGTAGTATGGCAGAATATGATAGGATCGATCAGACAACCTAGGGTTAAAGTACCCTAGGGAGTCTGAAAAATAGTAAATATAAAAAAAAAGTAAAAAAAATTATAATAAAATGAAAATGTATGAAGACGTTAAAAAACCTATTCAAATTTGGTATCCCCGTAATCGTACTGACCCAAAGAATAAAGAAGACATGTCATTTGGAGTGCAAGCCGTAATATCCAAGCCCAAAAGAAATGGCGCAAATGTGTTTTTTTCACCAATTTCACTGCATTTGGAATTTTTTCCCTCTTCCCAGTACACGGCATGGAATATTAAATACCATCACTATGAAATGCACAAAACAAGCCGACACACAGCTCTGTACATGGAAAAAAGTTATAGATTTTTGAAGGTGGGGAATGAAAAATGAAAACGCAAATACGAAAAAGGGCTGCAGCGGGAAGGGGTCAAAGTCATCAGGTGATAGAAAGGGATTTTTATAGATCCAGGATCATCTAATATATACGGTAATAACATTAGTTTAGCGTCTTCAGAGGGTGTCAGGTAGTAGAATTGTAGGGGTTTAAAATATTCTTCAATTCTCTTTATCAATAGTATAATGTGACACGGAGTAAGATCCTCGTGAACTATCTTACATACACAAGAAAAAAAAATAGCCACTTCTATTTATCAGCACAACATGATTGGTGCTAAGCCAGTTGTAGAAGCATTTTCAGTATTTAAAATGGATATTTTTTTTATATTACAATTTTTTTTTTGTAATAGTAACAACCCTGGTAACAAATATAATAAAAATTTCCAACAGACTTATGTCAAATTGTCACAGACCACAGGCAGTACCATCTACCACAATGCACTCCTCCGGCTTGTCTGCCAGTGAGTTATGTGAGACTTCTTGCTCGTTTTTTATTCTGTTATTATATTTTATTTATATATCTCCAGCACATTGCGCACTACCTGGGAACAAAGTATACACTACATACAAAAGACAAATCACACATTATATAAAACCTGCCATCTTTTACAACAGCCATTGAAGGTAAAGCTCCTAAGCTCGTTTTACAGAATGTTTTGTTGGATATCCAAAAAAAATAATACTGTAACTAAATTATCCTATTTTCCTCCTTTTGCGTAGTATAAAATTACATATTTTATATATACTGTAACTGGGTGTAAATATGATGGATTTAATAATAAATCTCTCTATATAGGTCACATCGTTTTACATTAAAGGGGGTGGGCAGCAATATCTATTGATAGCCTATCCTCAAGATGGGTCATTAGAAGTTGATTGATTCCATCCATGAATGCTGCTATAGGGCCGGTGTCTCCAGGGGGCCCATGGACCCCCATAGGTATTGGCCATTCCAAGTAATAGCTTTCAGTGACCAGTACTGAAAAGGTAAGAATAAATGGTATCTGTGTATTTTTCTTGCAGGGGGGCAAACTTGACTTTTGCTATAGGGCAGTATGTTTTTTCTGTACACCTGTGGTGGGGCCACTTGTTCGGCAACAAGTGAATACAAGTCACAAAACCTGAAGTAGTTGACTCCACATTGAGGTTGTCCAAACACTTTAGGGGCACAGAGACAACAGTTTTCGACTGGTACTGAACAACTGTAATAAGGGGGAAGGTTGCCCAACAATTTTTTGGCCTATTTTGGGAATAGGTCATTAGAGATGAGTGGACCCAATCTTTACGGTCAGCATCCTCTGTCCACCTAATCTGGACATGTCGACAGACAGCTTTATGCCCCTAGCAACTAGGCATGGCTGTGATTGGTCAGGTGTGTCTACCAGATGTGCACCTGGCCAACTAGAGCCATGCCTAGATGTTGGGGGCGTAAAACTGCCTGATTGGCTAATCTTCAGTGGATCAAGAAGCATGTCTGGTTTAAGAGGACCACAAACCTCAAGTTACCGTACGCTCTTCTCTATTGGTCATCAGTTTATCTTCCTGACAAAATCCTTCAATGTTCGTACACAGAGATGGGTTGTGTGCTACAAAATATTTTCATTCTAAAGAGCCATAGACGTGTCATGTCTAGCTGTATGGTGACTCAATGTGCCCAATTCATCATGGCATGCTACATTTACTGGCATGCAATGCATCCTGCTCATTCCCTCTTCAGAAACCATGGTTTCAGCACAGTGTCCTGTGGCAGTGGCATTCTGGGTCTTGTAGGTAACAGATCTTCATTACAGCCACATCTGGGAGGGGTGAAGGGAAACTGAGATCAAAATGGGGTTCAGATGGTATCCAAACTAGTGCTAGGGCAGTGGTGCTAGAGATACTTCAGTGGTTAAAATCGGTTCACTATAGTTTTACCATCTATTGGAATTTTATCAGGACTTCTTGTATGAACAGCTTCAGTTGGCTTTAACTGTGCTGCATTGGTGGTGATGAGAACCTATGAAGGAAACACCATGCTCAAGGAACATCTTAGCAAGCAAGGAGTAACTGAGGCATATCTGGAAGTTCAAATCCCTAATCTGTAAATGGGTTGCCCACCATTCATGTGCCGTTGGTAATACTAGTTTACCTCCCTGGTATCATGACCCATGTGCCAATAAATGGTCCTTCTATCCTAAGTAATTAAAGTAATAATGTGGGACCCATGGTGGTCTCTATCTCTGAGCATGAAAGGACCTCAACGCAGCAACAAGTGATTTTTCTTATGGTAGAATTGTCTATGTCTTCATTCCTAAAGGGGTATCCCAGAAAGAAGAATACTTAATTTTCAAATGGGTATTAAAAATATAAGCTAATATGTAATTCGTTGTCAGTTAAAATTTTGCTCCTCTTAGTAGAAAAATGTTCTGGACATACACTATAATGAAGAATTAAAATGCTATTGCCCTACTGGCGAGGGCAATCATTATTATGGTAACAGAGCAGGACAGTCTGTTAAATAATCACTGATAGCAGAGCTAGAGAGTGAGCAACTGTTACTGAAAACTCTGGGCTCATGGGAGTTGTAGTATCCTATGTTGTAAATCTTGGAGATTACTCCGCCTACTTTAGAAAGCCCATAAAGTTTTGTAAATTATAAGGCAAACTATTGAAGCTCCATTTTGTTGTATTGATTTATTTATAGCATTCTGGGCTTTTTGTGTCAAAAATTTGTATCATATTCCCTTTAAAACACAAGAAATTTCACCCCCATTTTACTCATAAAACGCTCTTTTGGGAGCAGGATCCGCAACATAACATCTTGAAGATCAAATTTTTTTGTTATATTTTCTGAGTTTACGATGTAATTTATAATAATAGCCCACGGGAAAGAGGAAAAACAAGTCTTTGGAGGTTTGGAGATAGAATATAAAGGCGCAGTAGCTTTAGGGGGACATAGTAATTTGGTTTGAATTGACTAGAAAAAGATGAACATGTGTCTAAATGACCCAGCAGTATAGTTCTAGAGAAGAAAAATCCATTCTGGGGAATATTAACGATACTTTCCACCCATTTTGATTCATGGTGTCTTTTTTTCCATGTGAAATCCCTGTGTAGTTTTAATTCTGAATTGTTATTTCATTTTCTTCTTTTATTGTTGCAATTAATGTCCACAAATTGTGAAACCGCAGCTTATTTCTCCCTCTCGACATTTAGTGCCACTAAACTTACTGAAGTGGAAATCTGGACAAAAAAAGATTTAAAAAAAAAAATTGGTAATTATTTCTGATTTTGTGTCAGTTGTATTGCAATATCTGTTCATACTAATAGTGATTTTGCTCTTCAGTACATTTTGCTGTACAATGCATGATGGGATATCATGGTACCTCCCCACCCACCCACCCACCTGGGAATGATATCTTTCTGTTCCCTAAAGGAGGGGTCACAAAAGGCCCTATTATCTATTACAGTTACTGCCAATCATTAGACAGTCTACCATATAGTGCCTTACTTAGAATTTTTAAGATGTTACAGAGAGAATAACAATTCCACTGTCCTCCCAGCAGGTAATAATAATTCCTTTATTTATATAGCACACACAAAGCTTGCCAGATCAGTCAAAGATGGTATTGTTTCTAGCTGCCTGCATGATTCTGTACTGAGGCATCATGGGATTGATAGCAGTGCACAGAAGGTAGGAAATCTAACAATGAACTTGGTGTCTGATCCGTGTGGAGGTAAATGTGAACCTCTCATGCAGAGTACATCTATCATGTACAGTAGATTGCAATCATTTTTACATTTATGGCTCCATAGTAAGTATAAGAGTGTATATGCTACAAGGTGATCTGGGCTGAGCCGATTAAGCCTGTAGGCACACAGGGCTCAGTTAAGGCTACATTTACACCTCATACTTTAATGCCCCCAGTGTTGAGTGTATCCGTATATTTCCTGCTCCCTCCTGTGCAACGTATATGCTCAGTGGAGGCGATAACAGTGTATTGCATCCATACCCCAGCCTCCACTGACCGTACGCTCTTCAAGGTCCCCAATGATGTTACTCTCCATATGAGGACAGTAACCAGGGCCAGTTTTAGACAAAGTGGGGCCCTGGCAAAATTAAGAGTGGAGCCCAAACATCAAACTATTTTATGAGCAGCAACAGTCAGTAAGAGACTCCTTTAGTCCTGCACAATAATAACACTTTGTAGTTTACAAACAGTAGTATTGTAAGGCAATCTGTAATATGGGACTGTAGGAGAATTTTATAGGAGATAGACAGATGGTAGGTGCATTGATGATAGATGATAGACCAATAGATGACCTTTAGATATATAGGCAGGAGACAGATGATAAGCATCTTCACCAAGAGATTCATCCTCTGCCCACAAAAGCCCACATGAGGGGGCCCTTTAGGACAGGGGGCCCAAGGCAAATGCCCAGTTCCCCGCCCCCTAACGCCGACCCTGACAGTGACAATCACTGGGTGAAACACCCCATTCAATCATTCAGTTCATTCCTCCTCCCGTTTCAGGGATACGGGAGGAACAAGACAAGTTACATACAGTCTTTCTGACGTATAATTACAATGGAGAACAAATAACGAGGTCTGAACTTGGCCTAAATGTCTTGAAAGCAGTGTTTAAGCAAAAGCTGTAGGTCTCAGCACCCCTAATCCTACCTTCTGATGTGTCAAAAATGTTATAAGCTCTTTAAGAAGGGCAGATGTATAGTATACACAGTGGGAGTCATTTACTAAGGGCCTGAATCACGTTTTTTCCGCCGGGTTATCCGAAAATTTCTGATTTGCGTTGTTTTTCCCTGAATTGCCCCGGGATTTTGACGCATGCGATAGGATTGTGGCGCATTGGCGCCGGCATGCACGCGACGGAAATCGGGGGGCGTGGCAGTACAAAAACCCGCCGGATTCAGAAAAACCGACGCATTTTAAAAAAAAGTGTCACTTGACACGCGCTTACCTGCACCCAGCGTAGGACGGTGAACTTCAGTGCATGCCGATGAACTTCAGTGCAGCAGCGACACCTAGTGGACGTCGGAGGAACTACCTTAGTGAATCCTGGCAGAACCCGAATCCACCGCAGAGAACGCGCCGCTGGATTGCGAATGGAACGGGTAAGTAAATGTGCCCCAGTATGTATGAGACCTCTGTAGTATGTTACCATATCAGACTGCACTAATGTCTAACAAATCTGGACATCTGCTCGCGATGCCCTCCGAGAAACTTATTTTCCCGCTTGGGCGGTTCTTCTCCTTTTCTGAAATAACATGAATCAGAGACATGAACCCATTACTACACACCGAAGACAAAACACAGATTCCTCCAAAATTTTCTATCACTCATTGATTGTTTCATTGTGTGAATCATAGTCGTATTACCTCCCGAGCCAACATAAGTCATCAGGCCGGTCTTGTGCCGGGCGGACAAAGCTGTGCCTTCTGGGAAACGCTGATTGCTTCTGAATTACCAGACTAATAGTCATTATATTTCAACGAGAACGATCCAGCTGAGAATATAATATTAATGTTCCATACAACAGAGGTATCACGTCTCAGATTTGTTGGGAAACAGAAAAAGAGGAGCAAATTGAGCCTTGCTGCATGAAAAGAAGGTCATTAATAATTAATAAATGAGAGGAGAAGACATCATTCTCTGTGTGAAGGACCTACAGCAATAATGAAGTTTTTATGTGTAGAGCTAAATAAAATACAAGGTGCAGGAACCTACAAGGATCTTAAAAACAGATTCATGGTGTTACATTATAAGCAGGTTTCATGTTTAAAGGGAACCTGTCATGAGCAATGGGTCTAATAAACCACTAAGGCTATATTCACACTGCCGTTGCCCGCCCGTACCGTACCGTAGCGGGCAACGGCAGTGTACGGGGAGAGGAGGAGGAGGTGAGCGCAGCTCACCCCCGCCCCTCTCCATAGCAACCTATGGCGCACGGCGCCGTATTACGGGAAAAGATAGGACATGTCCTATCTTTTTCCCGGGTACGGAACGGTACGGTGCCGCACGTGTGCTGTACTGTACCGCTCCCGTAGGGTACCGTGCGCCCATAGAAGTGTATGGGGGACGTATATCGGCCGTATATACAGCGGCCGTATATATACGTCCCCCATACATTCGTGTGAATATAGCCTAACAGTATATTGTCAAACAGTGTAACACCTTTTCTGCTTCTTTTGTGTTCCAGTGCGGTGGCATCAACCAGAAATTCAACTTTGAAGTGAGGTGTAAATTGGTTGTATAAAGTCAAGGAGGCGGAGAGTTTAACACTGAAGTCAAGGTGGGAAGCACTCAACGCCTCCTAGTCTGGGATTGACATAGGAGATTTGCTTAGTGATGTTTTTTGGATGTAGGACCTTCAGTTACAGTGATGGGGGCTTTCTGAGGAAGAGGGAGCTTGACGTCAGTGTAACATCTCTCCACCTCCTTGACTTTCTAAAACTAATTTACATCTCTCTTCAAAATTGATTTTCTGGAGGATACCACCACCCTGGGTCATGAAATATACACGATCTGGAAGGTGTTCAGTTGTTTGGCAACCTACTGGTCGTGGTTTAATAGGTCAATTTCTGCTGACAGATTCCCTTTAAGTGGACCACAGACAGAATAGTCACAATGATTGGATTGTCAGAATGAAACGGGCAGAGCATGTCCATTCAAAGAGTCATGGACCCTCCAAGCTCATATGCTCAAAGCTGATGCTAGGCGTATGCATCACCTTATGGAATCACACCCTCTGTGTATACACGGAGAAGATGTTTATAGACACTACCATAAGTTATGGCTACTGCTTAGAGTGGACTGACCCACAAGATTAGAAGAAGACCAACCTCTGAAAAATAATAATGGGCATCCAAAGTCCAGTAGAAGACAAATCCATTTAGAGGTAATCACTTCCCACTAGGGAGGATTCACAAATTACTTAGATCATCACAAGTTGGCGATATGTCCTCCGAGGACATTTGTGTGTCCGTTATAGATTGAGGACAAGCATCATCATCTTTGGCGATCCCTTGGTACTCTTGTCTATAACTATTGACCACTGTCCTGAATTGGACATCAAAATGAAAATTTGTAGGCACAGGTAGTGCTGTCTCCGTCATGGCTTAATAATAATAATAATGTACAGTAGATACAGATAGTGCTGCTTCCTTGTCTTTTCCTATAATGATAAGGTTTTCCACCTTATTGTTATATCCATCGATAATAGAAGCACCGCAGCGATCGTAGCCGGAAGAAAGATGACTTATTATAGATCAGTTACATGCAACTCTACCTAGAAAAGTTATATTGTACAGTAAACCCAGCTTCACTACAATTTCTTTTTTGATTTAGGTTGACATGGATTTTGTTTTCCTGTCTTCCCATCAGATATAGCGCCAATGTGTTCAATGTGCCGTGTCTGGTATTGCAACTCTGCCCCCTTCATTTGATTGCATTCAATTGATACAGAAAGTATATTGGAAAATTCTATAACTTTTCATTACACAAACAATATCAATTATTTGCTGAAAGTAGACAACCCCTTTAAGATAACCATAAAATCATCTCGGTCTTAGCAAACAAACAAACAAAAAAATCAGAGAGATATTTTGGATCGTTATTTGCTGTTTCTTTTATTGCACTTTTTACCACGCTGCAAACAAATCACAAAAACGCTGCAAAATGAAGCTGACAGCCGTGGAATCCAGCTGTCATCCATGTATGTATATACAGTATATACACAAATATAGTAAAAGCAAACATGGGAAGGCAGCTACCTGGCTACAAACAACAAGAAAGGTCCAAGGCAAAATGCTGCAGTCCAATTGTTACCCAGTTGTCCCTTCCTGCATCTACGAACAAGACCTTCTGGAAGTGTTCCACCACCACAAGTGAAGAGCAACATGTGGCCAGCCCCTGATCTAGACAATAAGGCCCGCCATCTTGGTTTTATTTTTTTATATATTTAAGTAGTTCATCTCAATGCTCAACATTCAAGTAAAGCTTCCACCACCGAAGATTTAGAAACCATCTACTCTTAAGACTTTGGATTTATGACCTCCAGAAATACAACTTGCAGGAGATACAGTATACTCAAGTTAAGGGATTGAAGTGATTTTGAAGGCGTCAATGTGGTATAGTCAAGTCAGCATCACAGGTAAACAAAACTATACTGTCCCTTTTTTTTCTCAAAAAAAGTATTAGGTAGGTCATCACTTTGTAATATTATACCATATATATATATAAATACAAAATGTTTTCATTTTCTTAAATAAAGGCCTCCTATCTGTACAAAAAGACTGGGATGTGATTAGAACCCAAAACCAATTCTGTAGGTCTTCGACCGTATCGTCTCACGTTCCTCCATATACAATAGACTTATTATATCATCTAATCCAATTTTTCCTGGGTTTTTTGTAACTTGTCTACAGTGGGAACAACTTCATCTTAAATCTGAATTCACTGAATTCACAGAGGAGCATTCGCAGTCTTCGGTAAGACTATGTCTTCTTGGTTGGGGGTGTGGGGGGGGTAAGTGATTCTGTGTCACTACCTCTTGGTTGTCTTGTTGCTCAGGTCAGAGTCCAAATCATTTGCGACTACGTTATCGTAGCTATGTTTTTCTAAGCAGTCACTGACGGCTTTAAGGATAATCCGAAGCCTTCGGTCCATCGCTTCGAGATGTGGTTGGTAGAGGATCGGAGCGATTTTGTCCATTTGAAGTGACTCCTCCATCAACTTGCTTAACTTGTATTCTTCCTTGGCCAGGAGCTGCAGTCTCAAGTATGTGGATTTCTTTATCCTGTTGATGGTAAATTATTACAAAAAATATATATAAATACAAAAAAAACACATAATATTTTAAAGAGTATACTTAATTCTGTCTTAATTCTTAATTCTTGGGAGAAAACAAGTATGTCCGAGAGTTCCGAAAAAAAAAACTATATGTGGCCGGGAGCGGGCTGCTTAAAACAATTAAGATGTACTTACCTTCCGGTGGCCTCCGGCATCCAGCGTTGCTGTCGCTCCGGTCCGGGCGCCATGTAAACACACATGGCTGCCAGAGCAGCGTTGCATTCAGCTTCCGGCCGGCCGTGGCCGGGTACGCCTATCCGTCCCTATTCACAGCATTGTGAATGTGGGCCGGAAGGTTGTCGGGTCGGCCGGAAGCTGAATGCAGCGCTGCTCCGGCGGCCATGTTTGTTTACATGGCGCCCGGACCGGAGCGCTGGATACCGGAGGGCACCGGAAGGTAAGTACATCTTTAGTGTTTTAAGCAGCCTGCTCCCGGCCACATATATTTTTTTTTTTTCAAAACTCGGACAACCCCTTTAAAGTCCACAGTGGCCCTAACCAGCACGTGGAAGGCCTGTGGGGTTCCCATATTTATAGTAACTCCATACCCGATTGCCCCTTAGAGGTCATTGCTATGTATGAAGAAATGTGTTGAATCAAGTTTTTTTTTTCTTTTGGCGCACATTAGGGCAATCATAACCCATTAGGGACAGTTTGATAATGCCCTTTTTAGGGCAGGAGTCATAACAGGTTTAGCAGTGGAAGAGGGTTTGTTATCCCAGGAACCAATTCCCCTGTCCAAATACTGTCCAATACACTTTGAGGACTCCCACTGAACTACACATGAATCTTGGTAAGACTGTTCCAGTTTATTTTTGATAAACTATTGGGCCTTCTGGCCCTGACTTGGTGTTTGTGAGCTTATAAAAGATATGTGTGTTTTTAGATGTTCTGTTTTTTGTATCTGCTCCCGTAGTATCCGATGAAGCGGCAGGACAGATGATTGACCTGCTGCTCCATTGAGTTACAAAATACTCCATATAAATATATCTCGGGATAATTAAAAGTCCGATGACTCCAATGGACATTGTAACATATCTGTTTGTCTTCCCTTATTGTTTTGTTGATGCAAGTCAAGAGCAGGTGTGGACTGAGACATAGACATCTACTCCTATCAAAGTTTTCTGGGTCCCACGGAAGAGCCAAAACAATAGTAAAAATAATAATACCTGCAACACTGGTTCAGCGGCACCAGGATAGACAGCTCATCGTGAGAATATTTCCCGAACCTGTTAAAAGTAAAACAAACCATTGACAATCCTCATACACCGACCGCGTATAAACAACATCAACCTGTCGGGAAGATTCCGGAATCCAGTTATATGTCAGTTTAATATCCGCCTTGAGTCTATTTTGTAGAAAACAATTTACGATAAAACAGTTATTGCAAGGAAATGTTTTATCTTCTGACAACCCAAATCTCCCTGTGAGATGTGAGAAATGTCTTATTCCGAGAGTTCAGACCTTTTATCCTACGAGTTGTGTGAACACACGAATGGGACTTGGAGAACCAAGAAACCCCACGTAGACTCTCAACTTTATTATTCCCTTTAAGACTGAATAAGATATTTGAGGATGAGGTGATGAATAATCCATTATAGTCATATATATATATGTATGATCAATAAATTAAAAATACAACATTTCACAGATATAAGTCCATCCTGTCCCTATTAGTCCTGGTGTACACAATTTTGGTAGCCCCTGGGTCTAACCGTGAAGCTTCTGATCTTATCAATAGCTTCTCTGGTCTGCACGCTGCAGTGCTCTCTGCATTTATGGGGTAAATTAATGGCTGTATTGTTACAAAAAAGACTAGATGTCAGTTGGACGGTTTTTTTTCTACCAAACTCCCCCCATGGCTCGGTAGGGAACTTCCACACTGGTTTACATATGCCATATCACTCATTGATGGTCAGTGTAATATTCCAGAGTCTCTAAGAAGACACATTATGATCCTTCTAGTGTTGACAATGTGCTTAGATTATCACAGCACAGGGTTTATATACACTTTCATTTAGCTTCTGAACATTCTACTAGTCTGAGAAAAAGAGAGATGAGATCCATGAGATGGATATAACACACAAAGACATTCTCAGCTTTGCTACATCTCAGCTTTAACACACACAGAGTCAGCTCCGCTATATGCTTCTCATTTCCTGGATAAAGACCTTATCTGTCTGTAGCTAGTAGAGTAGGTCCCTACACACTGCTGCTTGCTGGCAGGAAGTGCCTGTGTCTGAGCTGGTCTTGTAATGCCGGGGAGGAAGGGCACGAGGCATAGAGTACTGCAGCGTGCAGACTAGAGAAGCTATTGATGAGAAGAATCCGATCATAAGATCAATAGCTTCACGGTCGGATCCAGGGGCAACCAAGATTGTGTACACCAGGACTAATAGATACAGGTTGGACTTATATCTGTGAAATGTGTTATTTTGTTATCCTGCTTATATATTTAAGAATCTGATCCAGTAGGATCAGAAATCTTGGGCTTGTGAAGCCTTTAGAATATGATGTAGGCTTCGTTGTTGTGGGCGATTTAAAGACTGTCAAGGGGCCAGGGCTGTGTGAATATTGTAACCCCTATAAGTCTGGAATCACTTCTTACATATGGTACTAGAATCAATAGAGGATGTGCCCCTCCTGTCGGCTTTCAATCTGTGATTTCAGGACCTTTTGGGGACCTTCAAAGGTCCTGAAATGGCTCTTGTGTACATGTGTATTGAGAGCAGGAACAGATGTATGAGGATTTCATGGGTAAGGTCCTTCTCAGTATAAAATTTAGTGAGCGGTTTGGGTAACCATGGGACCCCTATAATGTATGGTCCCCGGACTACCACCCTAACCGTCTGTATTATAATCCACTACTGTTCCTTGTGCAAGTGCTGTGAAAGGAAATCTACCATCAAAATCTTTAATGATAAACCAGGGACACTTACTCATAAATCCAGGCACCGTGACTGTGGTCATTTTTTTATATTTGTTATCCATGGCTTCCTTCCTTCTAATATCAACTTTTAAAATGATGCCAATGAGGCAGAAGTGCTCAGAGGGGTATTACCAGAGCCCCTCCATGTTTTAGCTTCACAGGCTGCCCCCCCCCTTCTAATGTGTACTGAAACTCTCTCTGCTTTAATATTACTACAGACAGATGGAGGAAGGAAGTTCAGAGGGAGCAGGGGGAGGATACACAGTGTAACAGCCCATGAACCCGGAACCCAGAGGTGCTCAGGTTAAGACATCCCTAGGACTTCTGGCTAATTAGCCTAATTTTAAAGTCCCTCCGAGGCTCAAAATCGTACGTTTCATCTAACACTCATATCTACACTCTATATTTTTCCTTTACCGCCCTCATCCCAATTCCCACATTACGCTGCATTCAGAAGACGCCAGCTTTTATAACATTAGATATTTTCCAAGGTCAAAGTAAATCTTTCTTTATCCGCTAACACAAAGTGCTATTATTACCATGGTAACCACTGATACAATATAGCTACAAAAGTAAAAATTTAAGAATACTCCAATGGCAGCTGAATACAACAATAAGAGGTGAAGGAGGGACTGGCAGACTTTATTTACTGTTCAGATGCGATTATGGAGCAATTACATCTACAGACATGGGCTCAATAGAAAGGTGAGGACAGGCACGTATAGGTTCAGGAAATCAATGTATCAATCCTTACAAGTTTCCAATCGTTTATATGTAAGGTTTGTGGAGTTTTTATTCATAGCTCCGAAAAGATGAGTAAATCCTGAAGAGAACAATAAAGTTCTGCTTTGTTTTATCTCTTTGGGGGCGGTACCTGTGCAGGACTCCCCGCCCTAGAGGAACTAGAGGAGGGATAAACAGACCAAGCCCCTGAGGAAGCAAGACACAAAACACGTGTTGGGGATCCTGACCACTTTTGTTCTCGAAACTTTGGAGAACAATATCTCTGAGGATTGATTTAAAGTACCATATTTTTCGGACTATAAGGCGCACTGGATTATAAGGCTCACCATCAATAGCAGGCTAAAACGTCTAGGTTCATATATAAGGCGCATCGGATTATAAGGCGCACCGGATTATAAGGATGAATGACCAGCAGGTGGCAGACCTGTGCACAGTTCAAGGCAGCTGTTATCTGTAAGTAGGGTACATGTATAAGGCGCACCGGACTATAAGGTGCATCTTTGATTTCTGAGAAAATCAAAGGATTTTTTGTGTGCCTTATAGTCCAAAAAATACGGTACCTACAATTGATATACAGGATTTGGGCTCTTGTATACCTTTCTTTTGGCTATAATTTAGTTGGTATACCTGATCACCTATATCACTATCTAAAGTTACCACCATGAGTGATGACTTAGCTGGACGTTTGGTTGTGTGATTATCCCATTTCACTCTGTGTCCTTTTTGTTGTGCATTATAAGAAATTCTAACAATTTTATTTTTCAAACTAATTAGCCCTTTAGAGCTTTTATGGAATATTAGATACAATTGATGATATGTCCTGCATGGACATTCAAGGTTCCATTATAAATGGAGGGTAAGTCCTCAGCATCATCACCCTTGAGGGTCCTAGTTACCCCAGTCCAACACAGAATGCAAAACATACAGTGATATACGATGATACAACATAGCATATATGACGTCAATCATATTGAGCAATATTTACCCTCGTCCGTTATCCAGGTGAATTATGAATGTTTCATTTCCAAACTTCTCAAAGGTTTCGTAATGATGACGATCCATATTACCTATAGAAAAAGAAATAATAATTATGAATAATAATAATCCATAATCAATCAAATTATGTTTGTTAAACTGTCTTTATCTGGAAGAGGGGTCTTTCTAAGATAAAAGGGGGTTTTCCAACATCTACAAACAAGAGAAAAAACTCTCAGAGGCAATTTTTGGATAAAACAGAAAGTGCCAACTCTGGAACGGGAGGGACACTGGTTGTATAAAGTTAGAAAACCTCTCTGCAGTTTCCCATCACTGGAAGCTTCAACAATAAGTGGTAACTTGTAGGACAACCAAGAAGCAGGTGTTTAGTTTCTGCGCAGTGCCTCCGGAGGGGGGATTAGGTATTTCATGGTCCTCATAGAAAGCAATGGGCTTAGCTTTGTTATAATCAGCATTTCTTCTTTCATTAGTCAGTCACATCACAAGTTTTAATACATATTAATCTTATTTCGGCATCTCATATCACTTACCCATAAGAAAGTCGAACACTGTCATATCGATGACGTCTAGAAGTCTGGTGCCGCTGTCATATGGCGGCGTCTGCTTTACTCCCTCACAGTAGTCACTGTCAACTTCCCATCTGTAAGACAACATGAATTACAATGACTTGTTACTATAGCTTCAAAATGAAGAGAATATACTATGGCTTTTAGCTATTTAGCTCCGTAATTGATCTTAATCTCCAACCGTTTCATTTACACAGCTCCTAGATAGGGAATTATACATGACTACGGGATCAGACTACACGCAAGGTTTATTTGTAGTCTGTCACCATAGAGACGCTGCACACAAAACAGCAGAATATTAAAGAAATTGATTGCATAACAATTACATAACAATTGTTCTTTTTGCTCTGTACCGAAAAATAAATAAGCAACTCTATCAATGAAAAAATATCTCTTATGGTTTTATGTGTACTGCTGCTATGCACAGTAGATCTGTGTCTCCTTGGTTACAGACTACAAGCAAACCTTGTTTGTAGTCATGATTTAATCTCGTCCATACTTTTCTTATCTTTTTTCAGAGATATAGGGGCTCATTTACTAAGGGCTCTGCAGCTGCTCTTTCGTCGGGCTGCCCGAATTTTTCCGTTTTGTGCTGAATTCCGCCGGGATTTTGGCACACGCGATCGGATTTTGGCTTTCAGGCGACAGAAATCGGGGGGCGTGGCCGTAGGAAAACCCAACGGATTCGAAAAAAAATGCAGAATATAAAAATTGAATTGTGTCGCAAAACCAATCACTCACATGCACCAGGAATAGGTTGGTGAACTCCGGAGGACCTTGGCGCAGCAGTGACACCTGGTGGACATCGGGCGCACAACCTTAGTGAATCGCCGGAAGACCCAAATCCTCATCGGAGAACGCGCCGCTGGATCGCGACAGGACCGGGTAAGTAAATAAGCCCCATAGTTCTGCATTGGAGCTGTATACACAACACAATAAATGATTTTTCATCGGCTATCTATTGGTTTTCGGTAAGTCAGAGCAATTTCATTGTTGTCTTCATTTACGAAATTACCCATTTTATGAATATATACAGGCGGTCCCTTATTACTTTTGGTCTCTGTGACAATTGGATTTTAAAAATGTTGGGTTGTCATAAGAACCAGAATTTACATTAAAGCTTAATTGCAGACACCAGTGATAACTGTTACATATGATCATGGTAGCCTAGGGCTAAAGTACCGTAAATTACCAACATCCAGAGGTCCGTTTGTAACCAGGGGTCGTCTGTAAGTCGGGTGTTCTTAAGTAAGGGACCGCCTGTATACCTCTTTTTGCACTTTCTGATACACATTGCCGAGTACAAGCTTAGATATATTCGAGAATATGTAACCTAGAGAGCTCTATCCGGAAAATCTAGGCAAATATATCCTGAATTAATTGCCCTTATGGAGGATTTGTAAGCAAACACTATGCTACTTTATTAACCCCTGGATAAACACTTGGCTCTTAAGGAAGCGATATCGATGAATTTTGCATTAGGGCCTAGGACTGGAACTGTACCCAGTTCTTGAATAATGAGATAGTCTGCATTTTATTCAGCCTAGCAAATCCATCAGCCGGATGATGAGGCGTTTTCCATATCATTCTGAAAACCCTGGCGTGAGATTCTTTTATTAAGCACAAAGGTCTATGCTACGTGTCCTCTCACATAGGCGCCGCATTCACAGACCCAAAACAAAAGACTGATCCGATATTTTTATTCCTAGAATTCATCTTCCCCCCACGCTGTGGCCATGCAGAGTACAAATACATCTTAGAAAATGCCGAGAACGGGATGTACAAAGAGAGGCCATTATCATTCTTTCCAATCTCACCGAATACTGAAAACTCAACCCTCTTCATACAAATGACGCTCATTAATCCTGACGGCGTGTGCCAGGGCAACATATCCCTTATAGCTTAGTGCAGGTGGAGATGTAGGGATGTTAGGTAGGGGGCAGAGCTACCAACAATGAATACAATGGAGATAGTAAATAAAATGTAACACTGTGGGGATATTGTCGGTTAAAGACGTTGTTGAGGGTTGAGGATTTTTTTTGTTACTGGCTCCAGGTGGTGTAAAAATAGTAAAAAATGTATATTTACCTCCATCCTTTATTCCAGTCAAATAAAATGCCGCCCATTACAGAAAATAAAGACGTAAGAGTTCTCCTTACAGAGACTCATAGCAATTGATGCAACACTAGGGGATTCTGGGAAATATGCAAATATGTTTTCCAGGATGGAACAGGGAAAAAAACGCCTCTTTTTGCTACCTTGAAAGGCAGCCCCTAAAACATCAAGCATGACTTCCAAGAAGCCTAATAATATGATGTGGAATTAAAGCCAACCAGTATATCTATTCCAGAAGGAAGAGATTCTCAACTCTAGACAGCGCTGTTTTGATGTGGTTGCGACTCTTCAGTACAGTGTAGGGAACTAGTTTGGCTGAGTGAGAGGGTTTTGACAAGTGTCAGGGAGTAAGAGTTCCCCCCTTATGGAGAATTTTCCATTCCTGATCCTAGTCAATAGCCTTTCACTTAGCCAAACCAGTTCCCTACACTGCACTGAAGAGACACAACACAAACAGAGCTGGCTCCAGCCTCTTCTTGTATCCGATGGCTGGCTTTGCCATCCAATGGCTTTTTATTTTAAAGGTCCTACAGGGTAGCTTTAATTTCTAGGTCCTACCTCACGTAGAAATAATATACAGCAAGCAAACTTTCCAGCATCCCACTGCGCGGGGCAGAAGCACTGACTCCACTGCCGGCTTCGTAACCCGCCATGACCCTCCACGCCCACTTGGCGTGGAGCTGGCATAAAGGTGGAAAGGTGGCAGATTGCAAGCAATTGCAATTGTTTTAGGGCTTATACAGCAGTTTTCTGACCTAAAAGCCCTGAAAAATAACCCTCAATGGCTTAATGAAGTCAAGAAAAATATCAATTAATATTAAATGACACTAATGAATGCAGACTTAGAGAAAAATAAGCCTTATTAAGGGGTCACTCATCTATTTATTTTTGGAAAACAAAATAAGGGGAGGGGTCAACATATATGGACTGACACTAAATACGGGGAGAGGTCAACATGTATGGACTGACACTGAACTTGGTCCAACAGTCTGTGTTGCCATCTGCAACGTGGATTTGGTTTATAATGCAACCCGCAATGTATAGCTGGTGCCCCACTTCCTGCATTGACTCTAATGGGGTCCACCAGTGTTAAAGTCGATCTCCAATGGCAACATGAGCTCAGTTGTATTCATAACAATTGATATTGACAGATACATTTAAAGCGAATATCTTATCCCTGTTCTAACGTCTTTGTCTCTGGCATTAGATCCCTTTCATTGTATAATTCCTCTTCTGCTTTTTTTTAATTCAGAACCAAAGTGACTAATGCACGGAAGAATTCTCCGCAGTGCATCGTCCTCTTTGAGTTATTTTTACATTCTCTCTAATTAAGGCAGTGATATTTGTAAGCACGGCGGTCGCGCTGTTCCTTTGTTAACAGTTGCTTAAGCATTAGCATTGTAGGGAGTCACGGACCATACAGCTTGCCTCGTCTAAGTGAGAAAGGGAACTAATTGTGACTCGGGTCTATAAAATCACTGCTGCTAATTTCTTTCTTAAAGGTGGCATTGAACATGAAGATGACAGCCAATGTAGGAGATGCGACACTACCTATATGCGAGTCAAAATTTGTAAAAGAATGACTCCACTGGTTGGCCAGCTTGACCTTACAATGGTGGAAGAATTATTGAAAGAATTGGCTAAAGATTAGACTGGACCCCTACTCAAATATGGACTTAAAATTGCAACAATGGATAACACAATTTTAAATTTTTGTCTTGGGGATAAGCCACCTTCAGAGATATCTACAAGTGGCTTTCCCCTCATTTAGAGCACAAGCATTGGCCGAGTTGAATATGGTCATCAGGTATTCAACAGTCAGTGGGCTGTTTCCTACAACTCCCAAAATTCCCCATTGACTATCTTATTCATAGGATATGTTGTCAATCTGGGTTCATTAGCGGTCTGAAACTCAGTAACCTAACCATTTGGTTGATTCTAGTGACCTCTGACAAAGAAAAAAGTCTAGGAAGAAAAGCAATTCTGTTATCTGAACACTTGCTAGGTCAGGTAACTACAGCTTGGCACAGATTCACTTTACCTAGGGGATAGATCATCAATTTAAAAACCTATTATGTATGCAATGTGTAATAATATTGGCAAAGTTTACAATGCAGTTAAAAGTGCCTGTGATATGTATAGATAAAGGAGATGGATGAAGGGGAGGTCCTCAGATGGATGAAAAAGAGGTTCTCAGATGGATGGAAAAGAGGTTCTCAGATGGATGGAAAAGAGGTTCTCAGATGGATGGAAAAGAGGTTCTCAGATGGATGGAAAAGAGGTTCTCAGATGGATGAAGGAGAGGTCCTCAGACGGATGAAGGAGAGGTCCTCGCATGGATGAAGGAGAGGTCCTCGCATGGATGAAGGAGAGGTCCTAAGATGGATGAAGGAGAGGTCCTCAGATGGGTGAGGGAGAGGTCCTTAGTTGGATGAAGAAGAGGTCCTCAGATAGATCAAGGGGATGTTTTCAGATGGATGAAGGAGGGTTCCACAGATGGATGAAAGAGAGGTCCTGAGAAGGATCAAGGAGATGCCTTCGGATGGATCAAGGAGATGCCCTCAGATAAATTAAGGAGAGGTCCTCAGATAAATTTAGGAGAGGTCCTCAGATGGATGAAATAGAGGCCCTTAGATGGATGAAGGAGAGATCCTCAGAAGGATGAAGGAGATGTCCGCAAATGCTTTTCTTCTAGTGACCCAAGAAACTATAGTAGACATGTCTTTATTTTTTAATATAATACTCTCCAAATATTAAAATCCGGAAAATGGCTGCTTACAGGAGGGAAGGAAATGTATTTGATGACAGTCGATGGAGACGTTACATTGAGTGTCTCTTTAGCAAGCAGGATTCATAGAGGGTTAATGCTAAGCAGGGAGAGGGTAATCAAGCAATAATCTGATGACACATCAGCCCCGCCATCCCACCACTCTGCTCCATCCTCCCTTCTAATAAGATCTGAAGGGAGAAGTCTTCGGAAATCATATCCACATAGCTGCCAGGAATGATAAATGGAGAGAATACAGACGTGTAATGCAATAGACATGGAGCACCGGCCTGATAAGCTTTTAGATATCCATAAACAGAAGCCCATTAGGTGCCATATATCCATAAAGGTGGAAATGTATCAATTTCCTTGCGGCCTTATCCGGTGCTAATATAAAGGTTTTGTGTAATACGGAGCATCTCCATGGGCTCTATCACTATGCTGCATGGTGCACTTCACTTTAAGGCCGCCCAAAGGATTTGCTTTTTAGAGAGTAAATGGAGCCATAAAATACAATCGAAGCTGCAAATTTAAGAAGAATATAACACATTATGATGCGGTTTATCGCGGTTACGTGCATTTATCGCACTTTAGGTCTGCTAAACATCCGACTGTGGCAAAATGGAGAGACTGGGTGAAACAAAATAGCAATAAATGTAGATATTTCAGGACTGCGATGATAAGTGACAGGTCTTAATATGCACAATAGGATAATGCGGGGAAGGGTATAAATAGTATGAGAAGTTATGGCAGTCGATAGAAGCTCGGAGTATCAGGATGATAGGGATTTACTGTAGGATCCGACTTTATGAACATCTTTTTGCCGAAAATTTAGAGCTCAATAATAAAAATATGTAGTAATTAGGGGGGTTTGTAGAGACATTAAAAAGCTTAGGATACGCTACATGATCTGTTTTGTTATATCTGACATCAGTTGTATGAAGGGGAGAGAAATGGTTAAAGGGAACCCGTCAACCACAAAGCTAGCAGCCCCTTCAGTAGAGGATGAAACAGGGCCGTGTCAATGAGGCCTCAGGTTGAGAGGCTGCAGGGGGAGCTTCAATTTGGATGCCTATATCTATCACTTTAAGATGAGAATCTCATCCTTAAAAATACACCGGACCTGTGGTCCTGAGAGCTACAGAACCGGAGATACAGGCTAGAAAAAGGCAGGAATTAGATCTTTTTTGTGGGGTAATAGTAGGTGACAGGTTCCTGTAACCCTCATCAATTTGATAATGATACCCTATCCTATGATTATTGGGATCCTAAAACACACCATATTGGTCCCAGAAGTTGGGAAAATTACAAACAAGTTCGAAGGAAATTTTTATGGGTCAAGATCCTACAGCTCGTGCACCATATGTGGTTCTTTTGATGGCTGCATCTGGCTGGCGACCCATAGGTTGTTTATAAGACAGTGATTGGCCTGCTGGTCCCAGGATGGAGGCAGCTAAAACGTTGCCTGAGAAACGATGGCAGCGTTGGCGCCCAGAACATGGAGAGTGGTGAGGGGTGTGGGAGCGATGAGGAGCTTGCTGCAGGAAGCAGGTAAATGAGTACTCATTTTTTTTACTGTGGATACCTATATACTTTGGTCATGTTCTGGGGCTACCTATTGTATCTACTGGGGGGCATGTGCTGGGGCTACCTATCTACTGGGGGGCATGTGCTGGGGCTACCTATCTACTGGGGGCCATATGCTGTGACTACCTATCTACTGGGGGCATATGCTGGGGCTACTTATATACTGAGGAGCATGTGCTGGGGCTACCTATCTACTTGGGGCATGTGCTGGGGTTACCTATCTACTTGGGGCATGTGATGGGGCTACCTATCTACTTGGGGCATTTGCTGGGGCTACCTATCTACTTGGGGCACAAGCTGGGGCTACCTATCTACTTGGGGCACATGCTGGGGCTACCTATTTACTTGGGGAATGTGCTGAGGCTACCCATCTACTTCAGGCATATGCTAGGGCTACTTATCTACTTGCAGCATATGCTGGGGCTACCTATCTACAGAGGGACATGTGCATATTGCATGGCTCTCACAGAATTATATTTTAAAATATGTGGCATTCGTGGCTCTCTCAGCCAAAAAGGTTCCCGACGCATGCTTTAGGCCCTAGAATTATTTTATATAATGGGCCCAGAGATCCCTTGTCCAGGATTAGGTTCTAAAAATGACACTTTTTAACATTAGGTTACAATGGATATTGTAGGAGTCAGGCCCTCGGCTCCCAACAGGTTCATAAACTCTCTAGATATCTGTATGGCTGTATTATTTTTGTATTATTTTCTGTCCTGTGTTTGTTGATATTCAGTGAGCACTTTATAGTTATATTTACTCTATAGTGTAACTCTGTAACTTAAACACGGAGCAGTATATTGTTTTAGTATTATTTCACCCGCTATAAGGTAAACACTGTACAGAACGATTAGCGGTATATTGTGATCCCTGGTTAGACAGCAATTTCTGTGGAATCCAACTACTGAGACCCCAACAGAGCCCGAGCCATGAATCCATGGGAAAAGTCTGGCACGGCCTGGAGATTTATGGGTAACTTATCTATTGATGTAAAGGTCATGTTTGTCCTAAATATCATAGATAAACATGGAATAAGAAGATCTTACTCTGCTTTTTTGCGTTTATGATAGGAGCGTCTCCATGGATTCCTCCATGTCTTCCGTTTCGCTAAGGACAAGTCCGGAAGGAAAGCAGCCAAGGATCCTTCTATCTGATCTGGCTTTCCACATAGGGCATGTTCCGTTGAGCAGTAGTAGGAACATTCTCCATAGAAACAAATGTTGTTTGCTGCAAGAAGACAAATAATGAGTTACTTTCAGTCTGATACACAGAGAATCGCTAACTACAGATAGCAAGGAGACAAAACAATCATGGAAATAACATGACAGTGGGTCAAGGATGAGGTCCATTTCATGAAATACAGCAGGAGCCTAAGTTTTGTCAAGTGGGACGTCTTGCTTCATCCTTATTGAGTGTCAAACATTCCGAATATTCCTAAATGGATGATTCATGTCTGACTGGTGGGGTCCAGACCTCTGTTAGGTCCAAGCCTTCTAGAGGGGTCCATGGCCACCCAAACCACCCACTAATTTTAAACTGAGAAGAACCTTCACCCATGAAATCCTCGTACATCTGTTCCTTCTCTCAATACACATGTACACAAGAGCCTTAATTGGCAAACTCTCCGTAAGGAGAACTCTTACTTCCTGACCATCAGCCAGACATTCCTGACCATAAAATGACTGTCCATGAAGGACCTTAATCTTATATTCATGAAAATTATCATAGGGTTCTGGCAGGGAGATTGCTCATGGACAGATAGAGATCACATGACCCTCCATCTGCGGCCATTTTATGGTCAGGAATGTCTGGCTGATGAGGTAACAGACATGAGGTAAAATGATGAGGTAAAAGACAGGAGGCCTCACTTTACATATCAGGAAAGCGGAGCAGAACTATTACTAGATGTATATTGGAGAATTACCTCATATCCTGGCCAGGGCCGGCACCAGCACTGGACATACCTGGGCAAGTTCCAGGGCCAAGTGCTGCTTGGCCGGGTGGGGGGGCACATAAGGCTGTACATAATTAATCCATTGGAGAGAAGGAGTTGTATATAAAATAACCATAAGGGGGCTGTTTGGGATGATAAACTATGGAATATTTTAGGGAACAGGAGACTGCTGTAGTTTCTGCATTTTTAATGCTGTCGCATGAGTTCACTGCAAAGGGGCCTACTGAGGCTCTGTCACCCAGGGGCCTACTGAAACCTGGAGCTGATCCTGCCCCCCTTCACTTTACATACCAAGAAAGTACAGCATCTATTACTAGATGTATATTGGTAACTGACCTCATATTCTGCCCCCTACACTTACACACACATTACAAAAACATGAGGTAAAGTGAGCAACCCCTTTATAGGGTGTATAACACATTGGGGCACATTTACTTACCCGTCCGAGTCACGATCCCCGAGGTGTGTTCGC
Organism: Engystomops pustulosus; assembly: GCF_040894005.1. NCBI lineage: Eukaryota > Metazoa > Chordata > Amphibia > Anura > Leptodactylidae > Engystomops > Engystomops pustulosus. Next base: position 28,867,748 of record NC_092418.1, read on the forward strand.
TGACGCTCATGCCCTGTGCCGCGAATCACTAAGATCGTGCGCCCGATTTCCTGCATGTGTTGCTCCCCGCTCAGGTCCGCCGGAGTTCACCTTCTTCTTCCCGGTGCATGTAAGTGCTTGGTCTTACGACACAATTTAAATGTTAAATCCCGCGCTCAGTCCGAATCCGTCGGATCATCCTACGTCACGCCCCCTGATCGGTGTTGCATGAAAGCTGGCGTGATTGCGACAAAATCTGATCGTATGTGCCACAATAGCCTTTTAAATACGGTGCAAATCGGTAATCGTCGGAATATCCGACGATTGTGGACCCTTAGGAAATGAGACCCACTGGGTTCACACTGTTGCATATTATTATCCATGACTAATACTGTACTTACTACATGCAGAGTAAATCTGAAAAGACTAATACTACTCTATACCTCATATTTGTACACATTATTGTACTACATACATGACTTTGAGTGGATCTGAAAAGACTAATGATTGCCATGAACAATGATCCCAACGTGTGTTACTTCCAATTTTCAAGAAAATATAATATAATACAATATGAGAAGTCTTAGCGCAGTACAAGTATCTCCTTGAAGAATGCATATCAAATAGCCATATTGAATTTTCGGTACATTACGCCTCTGGCAGTGGTACACTGTTGATAAATCTAATTTTCGCATTATTTATGCTTCTCCCTGGTCGATTTCTAGACACAACTACGCGTTTAATTGCCTCCTAATAAATGCCACTAGTCAAGTTACTAGTAAAAAAAAAAAAAGAAAAATCATCCTATCTCTCCGGAGATTACAGATAAAAGCCTGACGCGCCTTCGCTGCTGTCCCTAAACAAATTCCCGGAGTCTACAAAACAGACAAATGGGGACGGGTGAAAATAATCCACGGGTAACGCAATCAAAATGCTGATGCGTCGGAATTACAGAGTAAAGCGGGTCCCAGATTGAATTTTCGTAGCGCCGCCTAACCGTCGCCGTACGGAACATGACTGAATATTGAATAAAAACATTGACAGATTTCACTGCGAGAGAACTTCATCAGCCAAGTAGAGGTATTACCAGCCAGCGCAGGAAACCAAATTATTGCAAATTATTAAGGCGTTTTTGGCAGCGTGGATTCTGAATATATGAATAATGGTTCCCTGTGTAAGGAAAAAGGTTTTCGTTTGCTTGGTTTTGGGCAGAAATGTAGACAGAAGAAGCAGGTTTAGATGTGTAGGACGCTGTGAGGTCTGTGAGGCACCTTCTCAGATGTGATATTAACTCTACTACTGAATCCTAATGCTAAGTAATACCACCATACAGTGGGGCAGATTTACTTACCCAGTCCATTCGCGATCCAGCGGCGCGTTCTCTGCGGTGGATTCGGGTCCTGCCGGGATTCACTAAGGCAGTTCCTCCGACGTCCAGGTGGCGCTGCTGCGCTGAAGTTCCCTGAGGCCCGACGGAATGCACTGAACTTCATCGGCCTATTCCTAGTGAAGGTAAGCGCGAGTCGAGTCCCGTGACACTTTTTTTTTTTTTTAATGCGGTGGTTTTTCCGAATCCATCGGGTTTTCGTTCGGCCATGCCCCCGATTTCCGTCGCGTGCATGCCAGCGCCGATGCGCCACAATCTGATTCGGTTCGCCAAAATCCCGGGGCAATTCAGGGAAAATCGGGAAACCGTGAATCGGCCCTTAGTAAATGACCCCAGTGTCTATAGAGAACCCACAAAATGCTACCCTATTAGTAAACTAATACCACCTTACAGCTCCTATCTCATATTAAAACAGAGAACCCAGAGAATACCACTATATAGTACACTAGTAGTAAAATAATACCACCATACAGTGTCCATAGAGAACCCACAAAATGGTACACCAGTAGTAACTAATACCACCTTACAGCGCCCATCTCATATCAGTACAGAGAACCCAGAGAATACCACTATATAGTACACTAGTAGTAAAATAATACCACCATACAGTGTCCATAGAGAACCCACAAAATGGTACACCAGTAGTAACTAATACCACCTTACAGCGCCCATCTCATATCAGTACAGAGAACCCAGAGAATACCACTATATAGTACACTAGTAGTAAAATAATACCACCATAGAGTGCCCATATATTACTAAAAAGAACTCACATAATACCACCATGTAGTGCCCATAAAGAACCCACAAAATGGTACACTAGTAATAATTAATGCCGCCTTCAGAGCCCATCTCATGTCACTACAGAGAACCCAGAGACTACCAACCACTATATTGTACACTAGTAGTAAAATAATACCACCATAGAGTGCCCATATATTACTAAAAAGAACTCACAAAATACCACCATTTAGTACCCACAGAAAACCTACATATTACCACTTACATTACTATACTACGTACTATAGTATTACTAGGGAATCCACATAGTAGTAAAATAATACCTCCATACAGTTCCCATCTCACATCACTAAAGAGAATTTATATAATACCACCATGTACACAAGTAGTAAAAAATACCACCATACAGTGCCCACAAATTACCACTTGTAATGCTTTACAATATACTATAGTATTACTATAGACCAGTGATGGCAAACCTTTTAGAGACCGAGTGCCCAAACTACAACAAAGACCCGTTTATTTATCGCAAAGTGCCAACACAGAAATTTAATTTGTGATTTATACTCCCTTTTTTGTCACAGCTTTCATTGACACCAGCACCCTGAGGACACCAATAAAGCAGAAAATAGTCCCAGGTCGAGCTGTCACTTTAAAATAGCTGTGTGCACAGCAAGTCCTGGGCTGTCTGGGACTGCAGGGAGATACCTGGAGTAATCTCTGGTAATGGCCTGAGTGCCCACAGAAAGGACTCCGAGTGCCACCTCTGGCACCAGTGCCATAGGTTAGCCATCACTGCTATAGACAATCCACATAAAAACATCATATAGTATACAAGTACTGATAAAATAACACCATACTGGGCCCATTTAGTACCACTACTATTACTATAATACAAACTATAATATTGCTATGAAGTACCCTCAAAGTACCATCATACCTAAAGTATAACTGCCATAGAGTACTCACAAAATACAACCATGGAGTGCTAATGTAATATGAATATAAAGTGCCCTCCAAATGCCACTATACTAACAATATAGGGGCAGATTTACTTACCCGGTCCTGTCACGATCCAGCGGCGCGTTCTCTGTAGAGGATTTGGGGCCGCCCGGGATTCACTAAGGTAATGCGCCCGATGTCCACCAGGTGTTGCTGCTGCGCTGAAGTCCGTCGGAGTTCACTGGAGTTCACCAAGCTACCCTGGGTGCAGGTAAGTGCATGTCGAGCGACACTTTAGTTTTAAAAATTAAGGCGGTTTTTCAGAATCCGACGGGTTTTCTGACGGCCACGCCCCCAGATTTCCGTCACGTGCATGCCAGTGTCGATGTGCCTCAGATCGCGTGTGCCAAAAACCTGGGCCAATTCAGGGAAAATCAGCGCAAAACGGTAATATTCGGGTAACCCGATGGAAAACCACATTTGGGTCCTTAGTAAATGACCCCCATAGTGTCCATAATATGATAGCACCACACAGCTCATACAAAATACAATGTCAAAGTACCTAGGAAATACCACCATACAGTGCAACATACATCCTAATATTTCCTTATGCTATATAATGATATAGTGTGCATATTATGCTACTATATTAGTATATTACAAGTACCTACAAAATATTACCATACAATACCAATATCATACTTCTATTCACATAATATCACCATACAGTGCTTATACAGTATAATATTACTTCAGAGTACCGACAGGGCTCCCAGGGAGCGCGCCCCTGGGCCGCCACCACTGTACTCATAAGGGCATCCGACCAGCAATGTCCCCCACCGCCTGCTGAAATAGGGGGAAAGAGAACTATCAGGGAAGTAGTGGCGTGTGGGACTGATGTTGAAACAAGGAATAGTAGTCAGCGCTACATCCACTGCCACTGGACCAGCCAGGCCAGCAGTTGACATGTAAGTAGAAGAAAGTTTGGAATATTACTGATAATTTAGAATAGTGATGTGTACCACTGTCTGGGCTACATTCAGTGGGGGTCTCCACCAAATTTTGCGCCCAGCAGCCTCCACCTACCTTAATCCGGCCATGGCCAGATAATGCTCCGCCCATGAGGAACACATTTCCAGAAAAACCACCCCTATTGTATACAGGCAGGATTTATATACACTTCTCTACATGGGGGTTTACTGCAATACCAGACCAATCCTTTGGATAATGGTGGCGCTGTCTCTCCAACAAAAATTACATTCTTCCTTTAATTGTAACTGAAACCGATTAGTCCCCCTATTAGTCCCCCTCCTCCACCTTCTCCTCCCTCAGCCGAGACGCTCAGTCCTCAATGACCTTTATTTCTTCTCTGTTTTGACATCAATTCAGCGAATACTTTGTAATTACGACAAAGACTGTAAAGTCTGTCTTGATACAGACGCAGATTGGAGTCGGAGTTGCCTCTTATATAAGAATTCCCAATTGGGCAAAAAAAAAAAATGAAAAATCACCAAAAAAAACCTCAGATAAAAGCAATTTAAAAGATACTTAATAACCAGCAGGACCATCTGCTTTTAAGGCCGGGCACATTCTCCGGCAGCCTCTTTGCTTGGTGCGATAACAATTTTATTTCATTTTCCCAGCAGTGTCCCTTGTGATAAAAATAAATGATTTATAAGGAAATCTTCTAAGGAGAAGACAAGGGAAGGAGGCTCGCATCCGTCTGATTCACATTCCATCTTCCCGGGAACACAATATATGGCATTTGTTAGCCGAAATCTCCCCCTCTCTGCTATTGGTGATGTCCTTCAGATGAAATCTACGTCCCGCGCTCCTGTGTGTTGTGATGTCTCACAGAACTATCCGCCTGCAGAGTATATGTATATATATATATAATTCCATGGATAATTCTATCCCAAACTGAGAATTACATGCTCTGACTGCCTGCCTCTAACACAGCGGGGTCTCCATGTACAAGACTGCACAGTACTGCCTCCCCGAGCCAAACCTAACTACTGCTTACTATTGTTATGGTATATGGCGGTATAATTCCCTGTATATATGATTATATATGATGTATAGAGAGTGCACAGTACTACTTCTCTAGATCTATACACCAGGTATAACTCCCTGTATACACTCACCGGCCACTTTATTAGGTACACCTGTCCAACTGCTCGTTAGCACTTAATTTCTAATCAGCCAATCACATGGCGGCAACTCAGTCCATTTAGGCATGTAAACATGGTCAAGACAATCTCCTGCAGTTCAAACCGAGCATTAGTATGGGGAAGAAAGGTGATTTGAGTGCCTTTGAACGTGGCATGGTTGTTGGTGCCAGAAGGGCTGGTCTGAGTATTTCAGAAACTGCTGATCTACTGGGATTTTCACGCACAACCATCTCTAGGGTTTACAGAGAATGGTCCGAAAAAGAAAAAACATCCAGTGAGCGGCAGTTCTGTGGGCGGAAATGGTCAGAGGAGAATGGGCAGACTGGTTCGAGCTGAAAATCGACACCTGTTACAACCAAGGTAGGCAGAAGAGCATCTCTGAACACACAGTACGTCGAACTTTGAGGCAGATGGGCTACAGCAGCAGAAGACCACACCGGGTGCCACTCCTTTCAGCTAAGAACAGGAAACTGAGGCTACAATTTGCACAAGCTCATCGAAATTGGACAGTAGAAGATTGGAAAAACGTTGCCTGGTCTGATGAGTCTCGATTTCTGCTGCAACATTCGGATGGTAGGGTCAGAATTTGGCGTCAACAACATGAAAGCATGGATCCATCCTGCCTTGCAGGGCCGGATTAAGGTTGGTGGGGGCCCCTGGGCGCAAAATCTGGTGGAGGCCCCCACTGAGTGTAGCGTACACATACGTCCTCCTGCTTCCTTTCCACTATCCAAAGAGTAACACCACTACATACAGCCGCCTCATCCCCAGTAACTCAGCTACATACAGCCGCCTCATCCCCAGTAACTCAGCTACATACAGCCACCTTGCCCCCAGTAACACAGCTACATACAGCCCCCTCGCCCCAGTAAACACAGCTACAAACAGCCGTCTCGCCCCCAGTAACACATCTACATACAGCCGCCTCGCCCCCAGTAACACAGCTACATACAGCCCCCTCGCCCCCAGTAACACAGCTACATACAGCCGCCTCGCCCCCAGTAACACAGCTACATACAGCCCCCTCGCCCCAGTAAAACAGCTACAAACAGCCGTCTCGCCCCCAGTAACACATCTACATACAGCCGCCTCGCCCCCAGTAACACAGCTACATACAGCCGCCTCACCCCCAGTAACACAGCTACATACAGCCGCCTCACCCCCAGTAACACAGCTACATACAGCCGCCTCACCCCCAGTAACACAGCTACATACAGCCGCCTCACCCCCAGTAACACAGCTACATACAGCCGCCTCACCCCCAGTAACACAGCTACATACAGCCGCCTCACCCCCAGTCACACAGCTACATACAGCCGCCTATCCCCCAGTAACACAGCTACATACAGCCGCCTCATCCCCAGTAACACAGCTACATACAGCCGCCTCACCCCCAGTAACACAGCTACATACAACCGCCTCACCCCCAGTAACACAGCTACATACAGCCCCCTTGCCCCCAGTAACACAGCTACATACAGCCGTCTCGCCCCCAGTAACACAGCTACATACAGCCGCCTCGCCCCCAGTAACACAGCTACATACAGCCGCCTGGCCCCCAGTAACACAGCTACATACAGCCACCTCGCCCCCAGTAACACAGCTACATACAGCCCCCTCGCCCCAGTAACACAGCTACAAACAGCCGTCTCGCCCCCAGTAACACATCTACATACAGCCGCCTCGCCCCCAGTAACACAGCTACATACAGCCCCCTCGCCCCCAGTAACACAGCTACATACAGCCGCCTCGCCCCCAGTAACACAGCTACATACAGCCCCCTCGCCCCAGTAAAACAGCTACAAACAGCCGTCTCGCCCCCAGTAACACATCTACATACAGCCGCCTCGCCCCCAGTAACACAGCTACATACAGCCCCCTCGCCCCAGTAAAACAGCTACAAACAGCCGTCTCGCCCCCAGTAACACATCTACATACAGCCGCCTCGCCCCCAGTAACACAGCTACATACAGCCCCCTCGCCCCCAGTAACACAGCTACATACAGCCGCCTAATCCCCAGTAACACAGCTACATACAGTCGCCTGGCCCCCAGTAACACAGCTACACACAGCCGCCTCATCCCCAGTAACACAGCTACATACAGTCGCCTCGCCCCCAGTAACACAGCTACATATAGCCGCCTCACCCCCAGTAACACAGCTACATACAGTCGCCTCGCCCCCAGTAACACAGCTACATACAGCCGCCTCGCCCCCAGTAACAGAGCTACATATAGCCCCCTCGCCCCCAGTAACACAGCTATGGGCAATACGCCTTTGAGTGACAGGACCGGTACCAACTGATATCTGAGGAACAGTGGTGTAAATATACTATGTAAATACATATGTTATGACTTTATTTGTGTATATTCAAGCCAATTAACATGTTTTATTTCCTTCTTTTATAGATGTCACAATTACAGCACAAATACTCACCTTGGAAAAGTGGTCACCACAAAATCACCACAATCACCTCTAGGATCAGAAACTATGCCTAAATGTATTCTATCCACAATTGGGGACTTCTGCTTTTAATGGGGGACTGCTATTCATATAGGTACAAAACGTTCCAACTATGAGACTGTGTGAGGAGTAGAGAGCTGACCGGTAATGGGCACCTGTTGGACTTCGGTTCACAAAGGGTTACCCCGAAGTCGGCGTGTTGCCAGGCACACAGCCGGCCATATATGGCAGGCGATTGTCTAGGCACCTACACCTTTGGTCTCATTGGAGCGGTGTACTTGGGGATTCTTTAGGATTATTTCACCTATATCTCCTTTGGTAGTCTTCCCTTTTTCAATATGGTTTCTCTGGCCGAATTGTCCTGTGTGCGCAGGCGCGGCCGACGTCACGATCATGTGATCTAGAATTTCCCAGTATTCCTCACTCGCATTATGTCACGTGACATGCGAGCATGCGCAGTAGCGTTTCTCGGACGCCAACTCTTCTTTACTGATCCCATGGTGAGCACGTAACCCTTACAACTGTATAGCACATTTGCACTTTATATGTATCTCTGTACACTAGATATATGAATTTTGGATATAATATTGTTATGCCGATGAAATTCACAGATGTATTTTTGAAATGATGTCACTTCCTTTTTATTGTATATAAATTTGAGTCACTCTGTATACACCTTTGCTTGAGAAAGGCTCCAGGCCATAGGAGCCGAAACGTAGCTTGGCACATGTTGGAATAAACTACACTTTTTTTCACAAGCCTTTGGAGTGCTGCCGTTTTTACACAATAGATACATATATACACAGTAGATGCCTATATACACAGTATATACATATATACACATATACACAGTGGATGCCTATATACACAGTATATACATATATACACAGTAGATGCCTATATACACAGTATATACACATATACACAGTATATACCCATATACACAGTATATACCTATATACACAGTATATACACATATACACATATACACAGTGGATGCCTATATACACAGTATATACATATATACACAGTAGATGCCTATATACACAGTATATACACATATACACAGTATATACCTATATACACAGTATATACCCATATACACAGTATATGCCTATATACACAGTATATACATATATACACATATACACAGTAGATGCATATATACACATATACACAGTAGATGCCTATATACACAGTATATACATATATACACATATACACAGTAGATGCCTATATACACTGTATATACACATATACACTCATATACATATATATACACATATTTACACACAGACAAATACATGTATATACTTACCCCCGGTGACCGGCCGTGGCGTCAGGCAGGCGTTCGGGCGGGTGCTTGTTCGGGCGGGGGGGGTTGGGTTGCTTGCTCGGCCGGGGAGGAGGGGTGGCGGGTGCTTGTTCAAGCGAAGCGGAGCCGTGCGGGAGCAGGGGGCGGGAGCGGGGGGTGGGGCCGGTTCGAGCGGGGTTGCTTGCGCGGGGTGAGCCGGCGGGGCGGGGCGAGCCGGCGGGGGGGGGGGCATTGTTGGATAGCGGGGGATGGGGGGCCATAGCGGGGGATGGGGGGCCAGGAGCCGGCTACCTGTGTCGGGGGGGGGGGCGGAGGCGGAGTCACCTGTGCCGTGCGGGGCGGGCGTCTCCGCCATGCTGTGGTTTGTAATGCCGGGGGAGGCGGGGGGAGCACGCTTGCGGAGGCGGAGTCACCTGTGCCGTGCGGGGTGGGCGGCGATGGGCGGCAATGGGCGGGCAGCGGGCGGCTCCGCCATGAAGCGTTATGGACGGACGGGGAGGCCATGCAGGGGGATGGGCGAGCGTGGAGGCAGTCACCTATGCAGAAAGATGGGCGGGGAGGCGATCACCTATGTCTAGGGGCGGCGGGCGGCTCAGGAGAGTGTGCGCGGGAGGAGTGGGGGTGCGGTCTGGTGGGGGCCCCTAGGGGGGGCAAGATGGTGGGGGCCCCGGGGCTCTAGCCCCGCGAGCCCCGCCTACAATCCGGCCCTGCTGCCTTGTATCAACGGTTCAGGCTGGTGGTGGTGGTGTCATGGTGTGGGGAATATTTTCTTGGCACTCTTTGGGCCCCTTGGTACCAATTGAGCATCGTTGCAACGCCACAGCCTACCTGAGTATTGTTGCTGACCATGTCCATCCCTTTATGAGCACAATGTACCCTGTAACATCTGATGGCTACTTTCAGCAGGATAATGCGCCATGTCATAAAGCTGGAATCATCTCAGACTGGTTTCTTGAACATGACAATGAGGTCACTGTACTCAAATGGCCTCCACAGTCACCAGATCTCAATCCAATAGAGCATCTTTGGGATGTGGTGGAACGGGAGATTCGCATCATGGATGTGCAGCCGACAAATCTGCGGCAACTGTGTGATGCCATCATGTCAATATGGACCAAAATCTCTGAGGAATGCTTCCAGCACCTTGTTGTATCTATGCCACGAAGAATTGAGACAGTTCTGAAGGCAAAAGGGGGTCCAACCCGTTACTAGCATGGTGTACCTAATAAAGTGGCCGGTGAGTGTATATGATTATATATAATGTATAGAGAGTGCACAGTACTACTTCTCTAGGTCTATACACCAGATATAATTCCTTGTATATATGATTATATAATATGTATAGACAATGCACAGTACTACTTCTCTAGGTCTATACACCAGATATAATTACCTGTATCTATGATTATGTATAGACAATGCACAGTACTACTTCTCTAGCTCTATACATCAGCTATAATTTAATACATATAATCTATGTATCTATATATATATTATATTTCCAAAGAAACATATCTTTTTGTAAGTCATGGTATAAAAAAGGGATTCTGGCTGTCTGAAGTCACCACTAGATGGAGCTCTTTACATTCAGCCAGTTCCGATTGAATTTGAAGGGGAGTTCCAGTTATGGGCTCCAACTGATTGACAGAGCATTGGGTTCCATAGCAGAGGATCTATTCCATCAAAGCCCCTCTATTAAGTACTTGCTCTGGGCGATACTATAACTGTTGTTCTATATTGTATAGTTCTACGTATGTAATGACCAGTAATAAATGTATAACCTATAAAACTCCGCAGTCACGGGAGGAGTTCATGTGTGCCCAGAAGACAGGTCAAATAATAATAACCGTCCATTTAACAAAACGCCCCTTTAAAACCCATAAAACCTCAGCAGTCACGGCAGGAGGTCAATGCGGTCGATACAGAGGGCACATTCATCACACAAATACCCCAAGAAATTCATGTGATCTGTGTACACGCGAGACAAAGGACAATGACGACAATTGTGGATTCCTAATGGAATCTTTCACAAACGCATATTTATCACATTTATCATCTGCTCATTTCCCACATTACGTCGCATCAAGCAGAAGAAATAATTCCTTCAATAACTCATTTCATGCAAATTCTTTTTTACCATAAACTTTGTGATAATCTGCCCTTTAAGAGTCCTTTGCTTTGGTCAGGTCCTACGTGTTAGAAATATCTCTTCATAGAAAATGATCATCTGTCATCTGAGTAGGAAGTTCCCTGTGGTGTAAGTTGACCTCTACATTGGATTGTCTTCTGCTGGAACTTTGGAGTCCTTTACTGCGTTAGAGCCTGTGCCCACTTGAGCATCCTCTGGATTATAACACAAAAAATCCACAATGGGTGCCCTGAAAAGCTTCCGACTGGCTATTAGACTGAACTCTGGGGTAAGAGATTAGGACAGATTCAGTAGTAAAGGAGTAAAAGGGGTCATTTTCATGAGCTAGGGGACATTAAGGGTCTCAAATCCATTACACAGAGACCCTGTGCACTCTAGGTTAATGTAATTTCAATGACCTTTAGGTGGTTTATATGGACACCACCTATGGGTGCCAAGCAGAAACAAAGCTATCAGAGGGGGATCGCGAGGGGTAACTCCAAACTCCGGGACTTTGGGAGGTCTAATGTCCAGATTTTAACTCCATGGTGGATATTTATTACGGCTTCTCTACCAGAAACAAAATGAATCACTCCGATCCAGGACAGTTTTTGGTATTCTCCAACCTGCAAGCCACTATGGGCGTGTCCAGGTAGAGACTGGGCGGAAAGCTTGGCTGGGCGGAAGGCGGGCTGGGGCGTCACATTTACTATAGTCTCTGCCAGAAAAATGGGGAAAAACTAAAGCAAAAATTTCCGCCAGTTCAGATCTGGTGTACAGGTCCAAACTGGCAGAGTTTGTGCCAGTCTTTAATAAGAGGCTGTAGCCTTTTAGTGAATACGGGTACACAACCACTGGCCGGGAAAATTTTAAGACTGGAATAAAAACCTGTCCCGCCTTCCATCCCACCCCGCCTTCCTTCCCGTCCCGCCTTCCACCCGCCCCAGCTCTCTGCCCACTCTCCATCCGGACACGCCCATAGTAGCGTGCAGGTTGAAGAATACCAAAAAATGGCCGGGATCTGAGAGATTAATTTAGTTTCTGGTAGAGGAGCCGTAATAAATATCCCCCATGGAGTTAAAATTCCCCCCTGTTTCTTAATACAGCCCTTTCATGGTGTGGAAAGAAGTGATTATGGAAGAGAAAAACAAATATGGCTAAATATAGTAAGAGACGTATCCTTTAAGTCACTACAGAATAATCAAGCCCTAACAAGAACCTATATCTTCAACTACACAGTCATTTCATTGGGTTGGTATAGATTGGTATAGCTGGATTTGCCCCCCCCCCCCTATATTAAACCCCTGGGTACACCTCTGCTCCACAGTCTCCCTCCAGCAGGTAATTTTACTGGTAAAATGAATTGTAGAGACCATAGAGGCCAGAAAGCATCATTATGGCAACTTGTCAAATCTCTTTTTCTTCCCTCTACCAATCCACGGGACGCTGGAGGCTTCCCATTGGCTTTTCTCCATCTCCTCTGAAGTCATGTATGTGCAGAGAGATCCTAATTAAATATATGAAAAATGATGAGGCACCCACCGGTCTATGTACCGAGATAAAAACTTGTTAGGAAAGGAGGATTTATAACAAGGCCCTTAGGAGGCACCGAGTCAGCGCTACTTCACAAATGTCAAGATTCCTTATCTCACTGTTCATCTATAGAGGACCCAGCACCGTGCATTGTTGTGCCTCGTGTTGTGTCCTTCAGACCTCTGCAGGACTCCGTCACTTCCAAGGTTTTCAGCTAAAGTATCATCTAAAGAGAGGATTTTTATCATGCGAGCCCATAAGACAGCTCGAATAATAATAACCATCCGGTCAACAAAACGTCCCTTTAATTGTAATTACCCAAAGACAAGAAACCATACGGAAACATTCAGCCTGCATATTATAGTGTGCTCACCACCAGTACCGCCTTCACGTAGTCAGCTCTAGAGGGGAGGGGGGAAGGAGCCTGAGCACCACTTACAGAGGCCATCACTTAATTCTCATGACTGCTTTAACCCTAGGGCTATCAAAAAGTAGTAGTAGTGGTAGTAGTAGATATATCTACATGTTTACAATTTAAAGAATAAGAACATATAGATGGTAGATGGGTAAAAGAAAGGGATGGTAAGTTAAGATAAAATAAGTGTAGGGGGAGGGACAAGGATAGTAGAGCAATGGAAACCCTGGAGAGGGGGTGGAGAGAGGATAGGGAGACCTATGTGTGTATATAGTATGCATAAATATATGATGTATATATACCGGTACTATAAATGTGTGTATTTGTGTATATATTGTAGGTATGTATTAGAAGTATATATACTGTATGTATAAGTTAATAAATATGTATAAATGTGTGTGTATGAGTGAAGAACTGTATGTGTATATAAAAGTGTTATATTGTAAAAAATATGTATATTTTTTAAGGGGCCCTATTCAGAAGTCTGCTATGGGGCCCTGCCTCTCCTAGTTACGCCCCTGGAGTTGGAATATTATAAAACTAAGGCAACATTTTAAAAACATCACTAAGGTCCTTGCACCAGTTTTCTGTCGGACTTTGCACGTTCCTTTCAGCGCAAACTGCTTGCACTGGTATTTAAGAAGTGTCTGCATTACCCAAACTTGGGTGCGTTTTGGTGCTCAATCGGACCCTGCGCCACATTTAGCATGCAAAGTCAGACAGAAGTGTGTCACATGCCCCATGTTAAAGGTGCACCAAAAAAAAAGTTGGTCACTCTATCGTAGCAGTGCAGGGGGCGCCGGATTCATGAACAAGTTGCACTATAAATCCTGAATTTGGCGCCCCCTGGACACTACACAGGCAAACTGCATTTAGTGCATTTTGCAATGTTGTTAGTAAACGTGCCCCCATGTGTGTGGCGAGGCGAGGTGCTGGGACAGCCTTCTTATTCATACAGGGAATGTGGCCGCGCACTATCCATACCAGGAAAGACGGGTTACCAGAGCAATGGGATGCCGGAGAAAGTGCGCCGCCCCCTCTCTCCCCAACAAAGCCAGGTCCTGGAAGTTTTGGTAACCCTGGTAACATGGCGCAGAAGGCGCACCGGTGAACGAGGACAGGGGCGGAGTGGCCAGGAGCTGAGCTACCATGGAAACAGCACCGCATGGACCCCAGCCTTCATTTGATAGGCGTACTTTCAAGTAAAAATCCTGAAATTTTACTTTCACTTTATTTTTCTTGCTCACTCTGTCAAATTTCGCTCTTACAAGAAATCACATGATACAAAGGTCCCTGAAGACTCAATCTGCAAACTTTAGATTGGTAACTGGTTAAAGAAAAGGTCATTGCACTGAAGCTCGTTGGTATCTAAGCTGAGCATTCATACACAGGGCCAGGGGATTGCATAGGATTCGGACAGAATAGGAATGTAATTCATGCGATTACAGTACAGTAACTGCAGCAGGGGGAGCAATTATAGAGCAGGAGGAGCTGAGCAAATTGTACATAGTGTCCTATCTACAGGCAGCATGTTATAGAGCAGGAGGAGATGAGCAGATTGTATATAGTCTCCTATCTGCAGGCAGAATGTTATAGAGCAGGAGGAGCTGAGCAGATTGTACATAGTGTCCTATCTGCAGGCAGCATGTTATAGAGCAGGAGGAGCTGAGCAGATTGTACATAGTGTCCTACCTGCAGGCAGCATGTTATGGAGCAGGAAGAGCTGGGCAGACTGCACATAGTGTCCTATCTGCAGTTAGCATGTTATATAGCAGGAGGAGCTAGGCAGTTTATAAAGTGTCCTATCTGCAGGCACCATGTTATAGAGAAGGAGGAGCTGAGCAGATTGTACATAGTGTCCTATCTGCAGGCACCATGTTATAGAGCAGGAGGAGCTGAGCAGGTTAGTCTAAATCTTTTGTTAAAAAACTTTATATCAATCTCATCAGCTAATTCTCCTCTATATTACGATGCCTAAATATTGGATAGAAATTTTCGATGACATCCATGTTTCCAGTAGACATCTCCTTTAAGATATAGTCATTAAATGCAAAAGAAATGTAGTCCTAAAGAGTTAAGTGACAACTCCGGCTCCACCATCTGTAGATACAGGGGGATGCTATGGAAACAGTAACTGTATGTACATTCTGCTGCGGAATATTATGACAGTATAATAATGAACACAGTATAATATCTGTAACATTATAGCTCTGGCTCCACACAAAACACTGCTCAGAAAAACAATGCAGTTTTTGATGCAGATTTTTGAGCAAATGCCAAAAAATGGGTTAAAAAAAGAACTGGAGATGTAGCGAAAGGTTTCTAGTATCCCTTCTCCCTGGATGCAGCTGGGGCTTTGGCTCCAAAAATGTAATGAAAAAACTGAATCATATTTTTCAAAAAATACTGCAGTGCCTCCACAGGAGACATTGGGTATTACATAGTCTTGTATGTGCTGGGTCCTCCAGAGAAAGAGGAAGCTCGTTCCATTTATGGTGTGGATGGACTGTAACCATAGAATAGGATTGAGGGTGATATTTAGAAAAACTTTAAAAAATCCCGTTAAAATATTCGTATTGATAGCAATTACCCATTTGTGGGCCCAGGATAGTGCTCCTTGGTGTCCATAGACTCCTTTCAGAATGGGAATGATTGAGTGTTGATGGAGCAGGGCGAGGATGAGACAGTGTAACAGCAGAGCCCTTCTGTCTCATTAGCATCATTTTAAAAGTTGATTTTAGAAGGAAGGAGGCCATGGATACTAAATATAAGAAGATGACCACAGTCACGGTGCCTGGATCTATGAGTAAGTGTCCCGGGTAATCATGATGGATTTGGATGGTAGATTTCCATTACGAATTCCTCAAAAACTCTTTGGCTTCCAATGACTCATAAGACATTGAGTCTATAGACACCAAGGTGCTCCCGGCTCGAGAAATCAGTAGTCCCCTGGACGCCGTGCCTTAGTGGGCCCCTTTGCAGTGAACTCACATGGCTGCATCTCTGTCCTAAAATATTTCCTAGTTCATCATTCCAAACAGCCCCCACATAGGTATTTTGTATAAAGCACCCTAACACCATATGGATTTATTAAATACTAGATATTAGATGTGGGCCCTCCCAGCAGCTCTGGGCCCTGACACTTGCCCAGGAATGCCCAGTGCTGGCGCCGGCCCTGCCTGTGCCCATAAATGAGTAATTGCTATCAATACGAATATTTTAATAGGATTTTTGAAAGTGGCTTTCTAAACTTTGCTGCTCAAAACAACATCCCCCCCCCCCCTTCGCGCTCCCTAATATCGATTTCCCTAAACAGCCGCTTCAATTAGCGCCCGGCCTCCTGTATGTGGCAGCATTTTCCTTGACAGTAGAAAAACCTATAAAACAATTTGCAGCTATGAGCTTATTATTCCGACTTTGTGTCTTTAATGTTTGCCTTAATGACTCCGGCATCGCCTTCATTAGTCTCATTGACTGCATCCCATATAATGAATAGCCCCGGATTCTGGTTATAATAGTAAACACACAGACCGCGGATTTTAATCCCACTTTCTTCTCGCACAGCGTCTGCAAACTCCTACACAGAACAGGTAAAGCCACAAAAACAAACCCGAAACCAGTACACAACATAATTTACAATCTGTCCCCAATCCCCTGCCTCTCTGTTCATAGACAGGAGTTTACTTATAATTCTTTTTTTTTCCTTGTTTTTTTCACATTTTCTTTTTCTTCCCTAATGCTAGTGCCATCAGAACAATGTCCAAACCTTTGGACCAAGAATCGATGGCCTTTCCCTACCTTACATCTACATTACATACCTACCAGTTAATATGAATGAGATGACTCTGCTCATGATGTCCCAGTCTGTACTGTACTTTATAACTGACACATGAGCTGCAGAGGACTGGAAGCCTCAGTCTATTTTTACTGGTCTACCAGAGTGCATGAAAAATGGCATATCTAAGTTTGCATCTGGTTCAAGAATTTTGAACATGTAGAATTGACAGAGAACCTGTTAATAAGTATGAGGGCCCCCAATTTTCTTTGTGTCAGTGTGCCCAAGCCATCAGGGATTTAGTGTCTCATACCTTTTTACTTAATTTGTGAGGGTGGAAATGTTCTTGAGATTTCAGGTGGTAAAGGTAATAAGTGTCTGATGACTTGATTCCACTAAGAACCCGACAAATACACCCGATGTTCATGCATGATGCACAGTGAAGTGTGCTGTACTGTGAGCATGGGCCAGGGGTCCGAAGAAGATTCAACTTACAGGACGATGTGGCCATCAACCCAGATAAAAAGGTTTGGGATCCTAAACCCTGGTTGCTGGGGGTGTAACTACTGGGGTGGCAGGCATACCAACAGCTAAAGGGTCTGCAGTGTCAGGGGGCCTCAGCATCCAACCTGACACACTAAAGAAAAGAGTATGTGCTCCATTATATACATTTTATCCTACACATTGTACAGCTTTATAAGTATATAACAGTGCACATCATGGACAGTTCACAGACAGTGCTCAGATAAGAAATTTCAAGGGAGGGGACATAAGAATGACAGGACTAGGAATCTCTCATCTCTATTTCCTGCCGTCTACTCCCCCAATGTGATCTGCAGCTACTGGGCTGCATGAAGTTGTATCTGTGGCCCCAAAGAACCCCTTGGGACCCCAAACAACCGCCTGGGACAAGAAGACTGCCTGACATTGAGTATATACATATATGTGTATAAATGTATTGGTATTTATATGGCATGTATATATGGTACTGTATGTGTGTATATATACGTGTGTATATACTGTATGTTTAATTATATGATAAATATATATTTATATACAAACATACATAAACTATATGTGTGTGTATTTGATGTGTACATATATATACTGTATGCATAAGTGTAGAAATGTAAATATGAGTGTAGAACTGTATGTGTGTATGTAAGTTTATAAATGTATGTATATATGAATATATAAGTGTGTGTGAATGTACAATTATGTATATTTTTTAAGGGGAAGTGGGACCCCATTCAGAAGTCTGCTATGGGGCCCTGCCTCTCCTAGTTACACTCCTGCCTGTTGCCTGAAGGCATGCAGGTGGATTAAGGGAAACCTTAAACCTACTGACACGATCTCTTTAAAGGGAACCTACCACCACGAATCTACCTATAAAGGTAGATCGGGTGGTAGGTGGATCAATAGGATGTGAAAATAGAATTTCTTTTGGAAATTTTTATTAGGCACAAATGTAAACGATCCTGCCGTCTGCGCATGCGCAGAACAGAACAGTACAGCGCAGGCCTGCTGTTCTGCGCATGCGCAGACGGCAGGATCGTCGGACGATCCACCATCTTCCTCTGTGCCGATCCTGCATTGCAAGTCACTGAGGTCACCTATATTCATCATGTGGCCTGTTTTTGGTTCTGTCCCATTAAAATAATTGGGGTTGAGCTGCAATACCAAGCAGGGACACTCTGTTCTGTACTACAATTCTTCATTTTAAAAGTTTTGGACAACAAAAGGACATTTCTTGATGATACTTCCCCTTTACGTTAAGATCAGGACAATGAGTAATGCAATAAGAACCAGGAAGTGTCAACTAAAGTCACATCCTTAAGATCCGATAGTCAACCCCCTCTCGCCTCATCTGACCACAGCATCTGAGTGATGTAACACATTTCAGGGTCTCGCTGCTAAAATGATGACACCAGCCCAAATTATTTATGGAAGTCTGATTCATCGCCCATGTCATATCTGTATGTGTCCATGTTTTATGAACTGTGGCCACTTACAGCCCATCAGCTCCTGATCCGATCCCATTCACAGATAAAGCAGATTTCAGGCCCAATAAATAATCTGGCTCCGAAGGGCCCTCCGGACGGTTCTCTGCATAATGATACTGATATAATTAACAACCGCATCGCATATCATTAGAGGATTGTACGTCTAAGAATCAGCGCACGAACTCGGGGAAGTGCTTCACCAATGCTCTTACATCTTCAATCATTACTCAAGGGGACGAAAAATGCTATTAGCCCGCTCCTTCAGTAAGACAATTGCGCGAGGATGTGACCTGCAAACGCGCCTCTCGCGTCCCTGGAGTGAATGCGGCTCCCGGTGGAGTAACTGTGATAAATGGAAGAAATATGCATCATGCCTGATATTACGAGGCATAAAGAGCTGCCTATATTATTCATCATACTTAGAGGCTTTTTTTCTCTTTAATGATTGCAGGGAAAAAAAGGGGCTTATTTTGCAAAAAGTGTAGGGTGTTAAAGGGGATCTCCCATCCAAATGTATAATTGTTCCTCTGTGCTTTTATTTGAATGTATTATGTTTTCTACATCGTATCACTGGGACACACGAAAGGATGGAAATAAAATATTTCCCTATATTCGGATCAATTTAGGATCGACTGAGGTCCTGCGCTCATCTCTCCTGTTGATTGGTTGCTTGGAGCAGTCAATTACACATTTGATGTGTACATACTCTATGGGGAAGATTCATCAGAAGTATCTAAGAGCAGAAGCGTTCTAGTTGCCCATGCCAGCCAATCAGAGCTCAGCTTTAATTTCCCACAACTGTTTATAAAATTAAACCTGAGCTCTGATTGGTTTCCATGGGAAAATAGAACATTTTTACCTCAGAAACCTGTGATAAATCTGACTTTATGGGGTAGATAGGTGAGGTTATTGGTTTTCATGGGAAAATAGAACATTTTTACCTCAGAAACCTGTGATAAATCTGACTTTATGGGGTAGATAGGTGAGGTCATTGGTTTCCATGGGAAAATAGAACATTTTTACCTCAGGAACCTGTGATAAATCTGACTTTATGGGGTAGATAGGTGAGGCTATAACCCATGTGGAGGATAAGGGTTCTTCACCTAACAAGGGAGGCTGCCGTTGGTGGGGAGGGTGTCTCAGTGGTGGGACCTATATGTATTGAGATATTTATGGTTTGTGTTAGACCCCTTTATTAATAAACATCCTAAGAAGGCAATGAATACAGAAGATCCATGTTGATATGAATACATTTTTCATCATCTACCTTTCAGGATCCAGATTTCATATAGAAAACACACAAGTGAAACACGATCTATTAATCATGTCCGTCACACATGAAGGTTCTGTTACCTGGAGAAATGAAAAACGTCCTCCACAGTTTCTTATCCCTCGTCACATCTCTTATTTCTTTGGTCATGTTCACCAATCTACCAGCGACAGGTGGAACGCGGCGGAAATCCAGGATCCTGTGAGGAGCAATAGAAAATCGAAATGTATTGTATTATGGGTAATCGCAGAACCTCTATTGCTTGGAATGACCACAATTATTCTGAAGGCTTCTTCTAACCCTGACAATGCCACAATTTCTAGGACATAAAAGTTGACTTGTATCGGGGGACGTCTAATCCATTAGGAGCTATGGCCACAGCTAAGGAGACGGCAATAACTGCTCATCTATGACAGATTCTAGGTCCCAGAAGAAGCAGGGGTACCCCAGAAAGTTCTTTACATTTGAAGTTTGGAATGGGGGGGAAAGGGGTACTCGGTGAGTTTTCAGTGGAGTGTCCAAAGGTGGCCGCACAAAACAACCAAAAAAGATAGGACATTAATAACCTTACTAGTCCCTCCAATAGATTTCCCCTTTGCAGTCAAAACCTATATCTCCCAACTTTTCCGGATGGGCAGTCCCGGTTTTCGGGCTCTGTCCTGCTTGGCAGGAGCTATGTACCCTTCGAATGCTGACGGAGCTGATTACAGTGATAATACACAAGGCCCACAGCCTCCTGCACTATCACTTCATTCCATAATTGCCACTAGAGTGGTCTTGTGTTCCCAGTGTTCAGACTCCACCAAACCTTCATTTCACAGCATAAACATATTGGGGGTAGGGGGTTATCAATGCTTGCATTGGCATATACACCTTGATAAAGGTACAATTATGGCACACGATCAGGAATTGCGTCTTCTACCCTCTCACCCACCTTCACGTGAAGTGGCCAACTTCACGCCTGTGCCGCTGCATTAGCAATCCAGTTCTTGGCATAGGACAAAGCTCAGTAGGGCCTGGGCCTGGCATACAACTGTTCAGCCATGCATTTAATGGCCTGAGCTTATTGGCTCTTGGCGTGACCTTAAAGGCGTTGGCCACTTTACCTCATGTTTTTTGTAATGTGTGTGTAATTGTGGGGGAAGGGGGTATGATATGAGGTAGTTTACCAATATACATCTAGTAATAGATCTGCTCTGCTTTCCTGATATGTAAAGTGAAGCCTCCTGTCTTTTACCTCATCAGCCAGAGACTCCTGACCATAAAATGGCCGCAGATGGAGGATTATGTGATCTCTATCTGACGATTGCTCATGGACAGATAAGATGACATGATCATCCATATGAGGCCATTTTATGGTCAGGAATCTCTGGCCGATGAGGTAAAAGACAGGAGGCCTCACTTTACATATAAAGAAAGAGGAGCATAACTATTACTAGATGTATAATGGTAAATTACCTCATATCCTTACCCCCCACACTTACACACATATAACAAAAAACATGAGGTAAAGTCAGGGTCAGCACTAGGTGTCAGTAGGCCCCTGTGCGACAGAACCTCAGTGGGCCCCTTTGCAGTAAACTCACGTGGCAGCATTAAAAACAATCTCATGTTCCCTAAGATATTTCCTAGTTTATCATCCCAAACAGCCCCTTCATGGTTATTGTATATAAAGCCCCCTTTACCACCTATAGATTCATTATATATAGCCCCCCAAACCCTATGGATTCATTAGATACTGCACTCCTCACCCCCATGGATTCCTTATGTACAGTCTTATGTGGGCCCCCCAGCAGCTCTGGGCCCCGACACTTGCCCATGTATGTCCAGTGCTGGCCTGGCCCTGGGTAAAATGGCCAACCCATTTAAGGATGGGGCATATTGTGCCAGAGATTGATAAATCCCTCCCTTAGTCTGTATTACTCTGTAGCTCTCCCTACCCCAGAAGTATCAAAGCCCTCCAGATATCTTCTATCAGTATATTCTGCACATTACTATAATCTTCTGTCACATCTATCTCCTTTTAATTACAATTAATTAGACTTACTCTGATCAATTCCATCCCGCTCAATACCCCACAATAGTCAGAGATCCAGATCCTGTAAGCTTCATGCTGCCACATCCCTGCAATATTAATAGCCTATTTCTTGTCTCCTGCTCATCTGCATATGGTGCTCTAATTAGCATTGCACGGGTCAGCTAATAAACCCCGCCAATTATCCATGTATCTGTGTCTGCTGACGTCTGATTTCAGATTAGACAGACAAGATTAGCATCTAGTCCCCTTTAAGTCCAGAGCCCAATGTGCGCAGGATGAGGGAGCTCCATCTGCTTGTGTTTGGCTCGATGAGGCTGTACTAAATGTGTCCAGTCGTAGCTGCGCAGTCCGTAAATCACTGACATTGCTCAGCGCTGAATTGCTTGTTGTCTTGCTTGTTATGAGTTTATGATTCCTGGCTATGATTCAAAGGGATGGGGAAATAGATTGGCTTTAAAACTACCTTAAAGGGATCCTGTCACCACATTTTTCACAAATACAGCTAGTGACAGCTTCCCATAGAGCCCTATTCACTAAATGCCACCCATCTTTTAGCTAAAAAATTGTTTCCCTCACACCCCTATAAAATCAACTTTGTTATCTTACCTGGCCTCATCAGCAGGCCAATGGAAGTGTGTCCTGATTGGCTGAGTCTAAAGGCTCCTCCCCATGCCCAATGCCTTTTACTCACCATTCAGAACTTAAGGTATTGTGAGCAGGGTCATATCATCTAAGGTCCTTTACCCACTAACATATGCAAAATCTAACCCATATATGGAGGCAGGCTGTAATTTTATGTGATCAGATACTTACATGGGGTAGATTTTGCAAATGTTTGTGGGTAAAGGACCTTAGATGACATCACCCTGGTCACATGTCATGAAGTGCTGAATGGTGAGAAGGAGGCATAGGGCATGAGCTGAGTCGCTAGACTTGGCCGACCAGGACATGCCCCCTATGACTTGCTGCTGGATCTGGCTGTATCTCAGGTAAGACAACAAAGTTGATTTTATGGGGATGTGAAGGAAATATTTAGCTAAAAGAAGGGTGGCGTCTAGTTAATAGGGATCTATGGGAACCTGTCATTAGCTGTATTAGGGAAAAATGCAGTGACAGGTTCCCTTTAATGGAAAATAAAGAACATGATTTATATTTATTGATTTTTTTGGGGGGTGGGAGTTAGTTTCTAAATAAAAGGAAAAATAAAGGAAAAACTAATAACTATAAGTATTTAAGCTAAAAAATCATTTATCTGAAATAAAAATCTAAAATCCTGTAAGATGTCTGTCTTACTAATTACTTCTATTACTTCTAATTCTGGAGCATCCTTCCTTAAACCGTACCACAAATACATCCCGTAAAGAAATTGACAGGTGGGCCTTACCAATTCCTGTGGCATAGGGATATCTCCCTACAGACCCTGATGCTGTGCCAGATGCTGATTGGAGAACATGAGAGTATGAAAGGACACATCACCAAATAGCAGCAAGAGGAGTCAACTTTAAAGGGATGGGGACAACTTACTGATCCGTGTAGGTCTTATCCCTTACCAGAATGTCCCAGAATAACAAGTTATTCCCTATCCTATAGATAAGGGATAGCTATAATCTTAGCCAACACCTTTAGGGGGGTTTATTGCGCCATAGTGCACCTCCAGTGTTGCTAGTGTTTTCATTATGCAAATCAGATGAGAATTGTATAAAATGGATCATATAAAATCATTTCATTCTGGAACATTTGTTGTCAAGAACATAAATAGATGACATTCCATACAGCCCCACCTGGAACAGAATGGCATCTAATATCTTCTGGCAACATGAAGCATGAAGACTGTGTCAGATGAATCTCTGGATGATAAGTAGTTGGTGAATCCATCCTCTCATATCTTACATTGTATCAGTCTCACCTGTCCAAATGAAAAGCAGCGATCTCGGCGTTGTGCCGCTCATAATCTGAGAAGTAGAAGAAGTCCGGCGGGGTTTCTTGCTCTCTTGTCTGCCTAAAATGACAAAAGGAAAGGAATAAACGTAAATTAAAACTGTAACAAGACTGTAAGTACCTGAATACAGAAGTTATACAGCAGAAAAATACATTCGGCCAGCATTTTTACTGTCTCCTTTGACACATCTGCTACTCTGTAATGTTGATCACATAATCAGTCTTCCTTCCCATCTGGCAGCTGACAATATCCTACCTTCTATCTTAACTGAAGAAGAATCATCCTTAACTACACTGTCGTTTAAGGCAGAGTCTTTGCTCCTTTCCTGACAAGCAGGGCAAGAAGCTCTTTCTATTGGCTGATCTGCAGTGAAAAAACATTCATTAAAGGAAATGTACCATCAATATAAAGCATGATTAACCAGAGGCAATTACTCATAGATCCAGGCACAGTGACAGTGGTAATCTTCTTATATTTGTTATCCATGGCCTCCTTCCTTCTAAAATTAATTTTTAAAATTATGCTAATGAGACGGAAGAACTCCCATGGGTGTAACTAGAGCCCATTCATGCTGCAGCTTCACAGACTGTTAAACTGTCTAAAAAATATTCCAATGATCAAGTAAAACTCCAAAAAACATTCAAGTTTATTAGGTCTTCATAGATCCAAAGTGCAATCCCACAGAAACCAATAGGTTTTAAACGGCTAAGCCATTCTTAATCATGCTGCAGATGGAACCGCCTGGGGCAAGAGGTTCAACTCGCCTCCTAGCTAGTGCATGCCTTAAAATGACACCCCTGCTGTTAGTGCCCGGTATAAAATCAGACACTTATTCATCGCTGCCTAACACTCAGCTGCAGCAGGTCATAAGGTTCTCAACTTTAATTGTAGAAATCATTTAGGGACGAGACAATTATTTCATGTCGGCTTTCGATAAAGACAAGTCACATCCATTAATTATAATGGAAATAAAAATAATCAATGCCGGGATCTTAAAGCAGAGACCCGGAATGAGAAGTTTCTTCTTCATCTTGACAGCGTAGCCAGCTGCAAACGCTGTAATTGTACCTTACGTCTCCATAAGTGACATATGGGACAACCATTAAATCACTGCAGGATCGGCGCATTCTCACAAATTTTTCCTTGTCTATTAGTTGCCTGCAGCTCCGGCTTCTCATACTATATACATCATTAACTTTGGATCTCGAGAAAAAAAAAATAAAACAAAACTTTCCTTCCAAGTTCATCTTCTTGCATTCCTCAGCTCGTTGGTGTAAATCTTCTCCAGACATCAAAACAAAAAGTTCTCCAACTGATGGCACACAATGCATCTGACGCTGGCGCGTTTCGCGTCTCGGAGAATTTCTTCAAACCTCTTGTCATTATAGCAGCCAGAAGACTTTCGATTTCACAATAGCGGAGGAGCACCCGGCAGAATGCTGATACGGGAGTGATAGAAACGTAAGATTTTACTGTGGATGACAACCACCTGGCGCACGTTCTTCTCTGCGGGAGATTATGTTTCATCTTTGACCTTCCCTACTGGGATAGTTCAGTAGTTTTTATGTCCTTTTAAACTATTTTCCTCCAATTAGCCAACTGTCTAAGGTTTGAAAAATATATCAGCATCATGCTGTGGTTCCGATTATATGAAAATGTGGCGGTAACCTTGTAAGCCTCCAGTCTTCACTGGGGAGATTGTACTTAGAAGGAGCCTTGGTGTATTCATGAGTAGAAACCTATACAGTTGGTTAACGGGCTGCATGGATCATTCCGGAAATTAATGAGACAGAAAGGGTGAAGGAAAGGAGACTTTACCGTATTCAACATCATAGATCAGTGATGGCGAACTTTTTAGAGACAGAGTGCCCAACCTACAACCAAAACCTACTTTTATGTCTCAAAGTGCCAACACGACGATTTAAGCAGTAACTTATTGATCCCAGCTGTATCAATCGTGTTGGCGCCCTGAGGACACCAAAACAATAGAAAGAAGATGGAGAAATTTAGATTATAGCTTCCTTCCAGGGTCCCCTGAAGAGGAAGAATCAGGGGACCTAGAGCAGGAGCTCCAATGATAGTCCATCTCTGTCCACACCTTCTCGCTTCTCGTGTAGTCCTGGCAGCCAAGGAGGTGTCGCTTTAAAATAGCGCTGAGCATAGCATGTCCATGGCTGTCCTGGACCACATGAGAAAGCCTTGAGTCACGTCTAGCAAATTCTGTGCTGGGGTGAAGGCCTGGGTGCCCACAGAAAGTTCTCTGAGTGCCACCTTTGGCACCCGTGCCATAGGTTCTCCACCACTATCATAGATGCTTTGGATAAGATAAAGAAGGGGAAGAAGACTATGGTATTATGAGGTCTATCTGATTGGTCCATCTGAAGATGGTGATTTTGAGATGCAATTTTACAATATTCAACAAGATTCCCTATTATTATTGTATGTCAAAACATTGCAATAGATAAGATTGAATAAAGCGCAGATGCTACACGTCCAACCTCAAATCCCGCAGTGTTTAGAAGAAGGCTGGTCAATAAGTAGAAGAAAAATTACTTCTTGACTCTAAATATGGCAGTCAAAATAAATCCCTGGATCTATATCCTATCCAAAGAACTCTAGAAAATAAAGGATATTTTAAGAAATGAAACTGTGTGCATATTATAAATAAGGGATATATATATATATATTTGGGAAAAAGCCAAAACCAGTCCTAACCAGCAGTGGATCATATCACAGGTGGTTGGAGCGGTAGCCCAGGGACCAAGCTTTCTAGGGGACCCATGGCCACCCAAACCACTCACAAATTTTATACTAAGAAGGACTTTCACCCATGAAATCCTTGTACATCTTTTTATGTTCTCAATATATATTCTCCCAAAACACATGAAGGTCCTCCAAAAGGTCCTGAAAGTGTAGATTTAAAGCAGAAGGGAAGCATCCTTCATTCTCCAAGTATCTCAATTCTAGTACCAGATGTAGGACGTGAATTTCGGACTTGTAGAGGTTATAATATGCATACAGCCCAGGACCCTTGGCTTAATCTGCCCCTGGTTCTAACAGCTTATGAGCTTCTCCTCTTACCCTCATGTTGGATTATCTACACCTTGAATCTGAGGGACTCCTTGACACCTATTGTCTATCAGAGGTTCTTTTGGTGTTCTGATGGCCTAGTTACACAGAGAGTTTACAGATGTTTAGAAAGTAAGCAAAGTTGAACTGGGATCGCAAGGGCCCACCAATAAAATCTGATCTTGGGGTCCATTGCATTGCTACAATCCAATCCGATCACGTGCGCCAAAAACACCTGTTAAAATTGCGGTGCAACGCGGAAATCATCGGGAAACCCGAAGAAAATGTGGTCCGTGGACCCTTAGTAAATATGCCCCAATGTATCTCCCTACTATTATGACATGCATTACAGCTACATAGTAGGAGCAGATAGACATATGTAGCCTATAAGCTCTCCCCTAGTTCGTACCCCAATATGATTGATGGAGGTCTCCGGGGCCGTAGCAGTAGATCCCCGCTACATATTTCCATTTTTATTTAGAAACTGTCTCTTTGTTTAGCCGTCGCCTTCTCAGAATAGGTAACGCTATTGAAGCCCCCTCTAATCTTCTAACATTTCCCCCCTGTTTCCGAATCCCAATGGCCTCAACGCTGAGAAGATTCGGGCACATTAATGCAATGAGTTTCTTGGCGGCTCTCATTTCCATAAGCGCTTTAGCTCTCTACTTTGTTTCCATGCAATGAGGCATTTTACAGCGGAGAACATTATCGAGATAAATACTCTTCATACTTACTATTCCTGCCTTTAATAAATATTAGGCATCCACGAGGAGGAAAAGCAATGTTTGGTTTATTTCTAACAGAATGAGTGCCGCGTTTGGAACAAAAACAGTCATGCTTTGCCTCATTCCCATCATTTAGACAATGAGCGAAGCAGACGCCATTACCCATCTATTCTGCTGTTTAGAGGAGAGAAGGCGAGGACGATGGGAGGATATGTGTGTCTACAGTATGTAGCGGAAGAAACATGGCCATGCTGCAAAACAATAGCTTGCCAATCACTTAAAGGGAACCTGTCATCAGGCTTTATCCCACTAAGCTACTAGCCCCCTCAGATAGGACATGACATGTCGTTTCTAAATTTCCTCTTCTAAGTGAAATCTTACCCATTTACCTACAATAACAAATCTCCTCCAATGTCAGGGAAATATGACTCTTCAGCAGTTTTACATGAGATGAGTCAAGTTTAGTGGTTGCAGGTGTCATGTAGCTTTAGAAGCCCCAATCTTTGGTTCCATAGTACAGAAAGAAGCATTTTGTATTATATTAAACATAAGAATCTCACCTTCTCAGTTCCCATCAAATATGCGAGAAAAATAGGCAGGAATTGGATCTTTATCTTGCATTTCCAACTATGGCGCACATTTACTAAGGGCTTTGCGCCAGTTTTCTGTTGGACTTTGCACCTTCTTTTCTGCGCAAAATGTTTGCACAGGAATTGTCTGCACCACATATGTGTCACATGCGACCGTTTTGTGACGCGGCTGCACTATCCTTCATGTGACACAAATTTCTGCACTGAAGGGGGCGCTCCGGTGCTCAGTCGGACCGTGTGCCAGATGTAACATGGAAAGTTCGACAGAAATGTGTTGCACGACCCACGTTAAAGGTGCACTCTGTCGGGGCAGTGCAGGGGGCGCCAGATTCATGAAGAACGTGCACCAAAAATCATGAATCTGGCGCCCCCTACACACTACACAGGTAACTGCACATAGTACAGACTGCACTCTTCTTAGTAAATGTGCCCCTGTGTCTTTAGCTGCCCGTATCTCCAGTTCTGTAGCTCACTGAACAATAAGTGCAATGTAATCTTAAAGAAAATATCCTTATATTTAGTATTACACAAAAAGCATGGCACTAAGTACTACAGAACCAAACATAAGGAAATAGGAATCCATTTTCACAGTCCTGCTGCTACAAACAACATAAACAGTTCTTCAGAGCTGCTACCCAACAGTGTGGTGTTGACTTATCATCAGCATATTCTCAGAAGAAGTTGTCCAGATGGGGACAATCACTTTAATAATCAAATATTAAAGGTAATGATAACAATACATGGTTCCCCTATCAGTGTAACCACCACCCCTTCCATATACCAGTCTGTGATGCCCATTAGGTGCCAGGAGACAAGATGCCATCTGAATCTCCGAATTATACGCATTGTGTGTAGGGTAACTGAACGATGACAAGCCACATCTCATGCACGTAAGACTATCAGGCCCCAGGACTTTTTCCAAGCGTCACAGCGGTTTTGGTCGGATTATTTTGTTAAAAGAAAGCAGAGCATGAATAATTCAATATTTGAAGCATGTTCCTCGGGAGAAGATGTTTACTTTCATATGTTAAATCTGTGGTGTACAAACTTAGCTGGGACACTCAGCGTCAATGTGCTCTAGTAAAGCTCTTGGAGGGGAGAGAGGGGTCAGGAAATTAAATTGCAGTTATACTTTTAACCTACTTTTCTTTTAGAAATATCATGTTGTACTTTCCATTGATAAACATTACTGTGTATCATAACAGGGTGCAGAGGGTGTTCTTTCACAAATGTCCAGAAGCTTTAGGAGGTCCAAATTGGTGTCCATTCCCCATAAGAGTAAACCATAAGAGGGACCTGCTAGAGATTCTGCACAATTACAGGCTTTGCTGCTTTAGACAACATGTCCAGAGATCAGTAAATTCAAAGTTTGGCAAATCAGTCTCCTTCTCCCTCAGGCAGATCAGTCTCCTTCTCCCTCAGGCAGATCAGTCTCCTTCTATGCCCTTTCCACAGGTTATATCATAGATAGCAATCCAACTAAAAGGACTCCCACTAACTACTTGTGTTACAGAATGAATGGAGCTACATATTGGACACGTGTAAAACCAATGTCACGACTAGTTTGATGGGAGATGTGTGGGGACCAGGGACCTTCATTTTTGTGATAGGAAATATCTACCAAAAAAATCTATCATGATAAACCAGAGACACTTATCATAGGTAAAGGCTCTGTGACTCTGGTCGTCTTACATTTCTTATCCATGGGCTCCTACCTTTTAACATCTACTTTCATAATTATGTCATGGGAGTGTTACCATAGCCCCTCCATGCTGTAGCTTCACAGGCTGTTACCATGCGCAGGAGCAGGTCACCCCCTTCTGCCTTGGCACTTCCCCCTCCTTTTATCTGCTGTAATATTACACACAGTGGTAGGGGGGAAATGCTCTTCCATAATGTAACAACCTGTAAAGCTTCATTGTGTGAGGCTCTGGCTAATTTGTATAATTTTAAAAAGTTGATTTTAGATGGAAGGAGGTCTTAGATAATAACAAATATAAGAAGATTACCTGGATCGATGAGTAAGTGTCCCGGGTTTATCATAATGGATTTTAATGGTAGATTTCCTTTAAACCAATAGTAATTTTTCTAAGGTTTTTGGAGGCCATGTTTGCTTTTGTATCTACACCCACCATATAGATCATATAGAAGAAACAGATTCACCATTACCTCCTTAGTAATAATAGGTTACAATTGCAATACATTATTATCCATCTGTTCTATAACCTAATGATGGATATTACTAGAGAGCTGTCTCGCTGTAAGATCTGCTTGTTCAGAACAGACTCACGGTCCAAAAGATACAACATTTGGCGCTCAGACTGCAGAACACATTGGATGTAGCAGGTGGAAGAACTGGCTATGTGGAAATCTTCTGTTCTAGAAGAATGGCGTTTCCTGTTTATTCTGCTTAGAGATTTTCTCTGCCAAGTAACAATGTGAAGCTTAGGGGTAGAAGCCTTGTATGAGTGTTACTTTGTAGCACCGGATCAATGGAAATGGATTCTACAACAAGCTACGACAACAATGTTTCTAATATGATGAGAACTAAAAATGTGAGGGAGAGGGTCCGGAGACAGTAGGCTTTCAACTGTCACAACGGGGACAGAGAGATAGAACATAAAAAGTGTGAGATTCGATGTTGAGGAAAATAAGGTAAAAGTAGCTTTCTGGTGGTATTTGGTAAATCTGGGTCAAAGTTCTTTGGCAGGCATTCCTATGTGGATTTTGACCGACGTGCCCCATATTTCAAGTGGCATCTGCTCAAAATATAGGACATGAGAGGCATCAAAAAGACTCCATGGTCTCCCAAAGACTACAATGGTAGGGTAATTTTTGATTGTTCTTTCCCTATGGAGACCCCGTGTCAAAATCGTTCATAGGAACTTCAGTTTAGCTGTTTAAGTATTAGTTTTATTACAAACTGGATACTAGGGTTACATTTACTTGGTATAGAGAGTATCTACAGGGGTACAAAACCCCTCGATGGGACCCAGGCTTAAGCCAAATAAATTCTTATAGACTCTAAACATGATTGTAACAAAAATCTAGTTTCTATGGTGTGAAATTTTCTTGAACTTGTCCAATGTTATGGATTCCATAGTCTCGATCCATAGATCTACTATGAGAGACATCTCCAACAGCTTTATGTACACAGCTCCTATGCCACCTTCCTCTAATTGAATGAAATCACCAAAAGATAGAACGCATGAAGTCAGAGCAAATGTTTATAGAGTTTTACAAAACGAGCCATGCTATGGAGCCTTCAGACTGAAATGGACACATATTTGGTCTAGCTGACGTAATTCAGTCCATCACAACTCACCGCTGGTCAACTTGACCACCTAAGACATGTAACCTATCAAAGGTTAAAAAAGGTTTCACCTCTGGACCTGCATCTGTTTCCACAAAGGTGACTCTTAATCTCTTCCCACCATCTTGTTTACCAGATGGAGAATGACTGCAGAGGAGGCTTTATGTGTCCAATCCCATTTATGGGAGTCTAAGAAAATGTGTCTTTAGCAGTTGTCTATGACATCCATTATTTAATGGGAACTTTTTGTAGTCTGTAAAACATTGCCTTATGAATAAGAAACAAATTATAGGAAAAGATTATGTCATCCTGGAAATTGGGTCAATCCACGATGGGGCTTTCTCCAGAACTAATACCACATGAAATCCTCATCTAACCATTGAATCTGGAACAAATCAAAATGATATCAAACTTGGGTGGATAATGCATTCAACTAAAGGACAATACTGGGTGTTCTTCTTCTTCAATGTTTAACTATTTCTAAGTCATGTGAATTTATTTCCCAAAAACTTTCTATTACCTCACCACCCAATTACAACTTCTGCCCCCTCTATAGTTAATCCACTTCCAGACTGCTTTCTTATTGAAATGAGTTATATTGGAACCATATTCGCATGATGATGGGGTTCCCAGTTTTTGGGCCACTAATAATGAGACACCAATAATCTATAATCAGTGTTGATCTTGGGAGAAACCCTTTAAATCTGTTGGTTCATTGGGATTTTTTCTTATATTGTATCTATAGATTTGGATTCTATGCAGCATGTATCCTAAGATTTCCTAGTGTCCCTTTAAGTTCTTCCTGGTTATATCACTGAGTAAAGCGGAAGGGGTTTACCAGTTCCACAATTTCTGTTCTAGACATGTGTGTCATAATAAATTTTCTCCATTTTTTGAAAAAGCCTTTTGTTTGTTTTTCTTTATTTCTTAACATCTCTAACCTATCTTGCCTAATTAAATATCTCATCTGAGTAGTCACTTCTGATATGGTAGGGGTGGTGGGATGTATCCAGTGTTTCATTATACTACATTTGGCCACCAAAAGAAAGGCGTGTATGTCTGAACTCAGAACCAGATATGTATTTAACTGGCCCCATCCAAGCCCAACTGGACAAGATATCCATGTAGCAGCCATAAACAACCCAATTCATAGAAATTCTCAACCATCTATGATGACCTACAGATATATCTAGTTAATAAGAAACCAAGGTTATCTACGAGGCCGAGAAAATTTACTTAGGATAATTTAAGTTTGCTACAGACTTCACAAGAGTCCTTGACCTATCTCTCCGAGATTTAGGAAATTCTTCATTCAGCGTCAAGAGAACTATATTTTGGGTTTTCTTCACATAGATGGCAAAAAAATAACAGTTTCTAAGGCATCCATAGATTTGACAAACAACAATAACATTATCTTCAGCCTGAGGAACGTAGCAGACACATTGTACTTGACTATTCTCCAAGAGTAGATAGACAGATCGAGTGTTTGTGCTTCGGAATTTCCATATTGTGCCGAATATTCAGCATCTTTGTGCTTTTTCTCCTACTTTTTGCTAATTCCTCTGTTTGTACAGCTGCAGACGGCTTAGAGAGCACTGAGAAGAGAGACATTTTTAGACGCTAGCTTTATTTGTATGGACTGTAACCTTCTCCAGTTCAT
Source organism: Engystomops pustulosus (assembly GCF_040894005.1). Lineage (NCBI taxonomy): Eukaryota > Metazoa > Chordata > Amphibia > Anura > Leptodactylidae > Engystomops > Engystomops pustulosus. The sequence continues at coordinate 28,901,204 of NC_092418.1, forward strand.
CACTTAATTACAGGGTGAGATGCTGAGTCGCTTTCGTAGTCAAGGAGACAGGAAGAAGAAGAAGAAGTGTCTTCCCATCTTCCCACCTTTCCTTTCCAATTACCGAAATGGGCATCTGCTATGTTCTTGTTTTAGTTATAATATTGTGATACTTTGTAAACTTGGTGTAAAAACTATATAAAAGGATGTTATGGCAGAAGTGGCTCTCAGAACTTCCGAGATGGTCTTTGCTAAGGTTTTTGTTTTCTTCAATGAATATACTGATGGATAAGATTATCGTAACCTAGGACTTCTTTCCCCATTCCCCCATCTAGGACACATGTTCCACAAGACGACCGTCACAATATACTAGTATATATCTTTATTAATAGCGTAAAGGGTTTTTCCATGCTCTTATACCACTAATGACCTATCCATAGGATAGAACATTGGTAGTTGACCGATGGTGGCGCACAAGATTTCACTCCACACAAGATACCGTCATTGGGTTATCAGCCTGTCATATTAAAGTGCTGTTGTCGTATCCTAAACGACTCTAGAAGTGTTCTTCAGAAATGAGGTTTCCTATAATTACGGTGGTCAGAAGGACACGAAAGCCCATGAGACACATGAGAATACCACCATTGTTTCCAGTGCCCCCTGAGTGAGTCATGGATGACAGGACCTTTGTCTCCATATTGGAAGTGCGTTCTGCTCTGCAGGTTAGATAATTGTTATGTCAAGCTAAATGACTAGATTCACAAGCATATATTACGGTGCACTGTTCAGGAGAGCACTTGTGGGGAGATGAAGACACATGAGGGTCATGGTCCTCCATAGACAATTGTATAGAGGAAATAGATGCTGTCATCGAGCTATCGAGCTAGCGACATGAAGGTAGCAAAATAGACATTAATGGAAGAGACCACATAGATACTGATCTAGTAGAGCATTTGGATTTGAACAGCTTCCTTGGGATGGGTGTGGAATTGCAGCTCAGCTACTTTTACTTCAATAAACTTGGGTGGCAATATCTGTAGATGGATGTGGACTTCCTCTGTATGGTGGGATGGATTGCTATGTATATAGGATCTGGCCACCCGTGTAGCAGTGTAGAACTGGCCCCCATTCTTTATGGTCAGATACGGTAGACTTCTATGTATGTAGGATCTAACCTTCACCCATATGGTCTGGATCTGGTCAACATCCTCTATGGTAGGATATGGTAGATTTCGATGTATGTAGGATCTGACCTTCATCTATGGTCAGATAGACTGCTCAAGATCTGGTCACCATTCTGTATGGTGGGATACTGTAGATTGCTCTGTGTTTAAGATTTGACTTCGGTCTTGTATAGAAGGATAGGTTGCTGTGTATATAGGATCTGGTCTCTTTCCTATAGAGTAGGATAGATTATTCTGTATATAGGATCCGGCCTCATGATAGAGGCTACATGTGATGTGACCTCCTTTCCTACCAGCCTCTTCATAGATTGCTCTGTAGATCTGGTCTCCTAAAATTTTGTATATGGAATCTGGCCTCCATGTAAGATAGTATAAATTCAGATAGATAAGTCTGTATACAGGATCTGTTATTTGTCCGGTATGTAGGATAGATTGCTCTGTATATAGGATCTGGCCTCCTGTAGGATATATCTAATGTCCTGTATGACGGATTTCTGTGTGTATTTCTGTGTGTGTTCTATACTGTATATAGAACATATTGGTATTGGGAGGGATTTGGACTCCTTCCTGTATGGCAAGATGGATTACTCTGTATTTAGGATTTGGCCTCCCCACTCCCCTCCTTTCTGGCTCCGCTGCACTTCTGCTTTGCAGTACATTAACATTCTACTTTCTATTGACCTCATTTTGTTCCGAGTTTAAGCAGTGCCTTTTGGGAAAAAGTTATATTATTAATTGTTCAACAAAGCCGGTGCCTCCTCAGCAGTGCCATATACCTGATTCTCATTTAATTCTTTGCAATAACTTCCAACCAAAATACAACTCACATTGCAAGTTTCACTTAATATGCAGAATAAGAGCCTCGCTAATGGAGGAGAAAACCTGGCGGAAACCACAGGCCTCATCTGCAAAGTTCATTGTACAAAAAGTTTCAGCAGGAAGGGCAAAACTACAGCGGTAACAGCCATAGCAGCTGCTATGGGGCCTGTAGTGTCAGGGGGCCCTGGCATCTGACCTGAGACACTGAAGAATGTGCACCATTATATAATATTATGCTGCACATTGTACAACTTTATATGTCTATAACAGTACACATTACGGACAGTACACAGTTTATCTCAGATAAGAAATGTCAGGGAGGGGACAACAGAATGACCCGAACTAAGATACTTTTATGTCTACTTTCTGCCATTTACAACCACAATGTGGTCTTCAAATACTGGGGTGCATGAAATCAGATCTGTGGCCCCCGACAACACCCTGGGACAAGAAAACTGCCTCCTGTGAGTATATACATATGTGTGTATGAGTGTATAATGTATTGGTGGGAATACGTGATGTGTATATGCTCTATATGTGTGTGTGTATTTGTGACATGTATATGCATCATATATTGTACTGTATGTATGTGTGTATATGCTAAATGTGTGTACATGGGGTGTATATATACTGTATGTATGTTTTTGTGCTGTATGTATATACGGTGTCTCTATACTATATACATGTATGATATATGGTATGTATATGCTGTGTATATAGTATATGATGTATATTTAATATAGATGTGAAAATATGATGTGTACATACTGTATGTGTGCATATAAGCTGTGTATATACTGTATACATGAGTGCATAAATGTGTCTATATAAGTGTCTAAATTTGTGTATATATGAGTTCCATGAATGTGAGTGATTGTATAAGCGTGTGTGAGTGCACAAATATTTAGATTTTTTTTATGAGTAGGGGGGGCCTTGCATATGTCTTCCATTGGGCCCAGCCTTTCCTAGTTATGCCTGAGTTTCAGTATGTTTTATTTTGAATACACAAATGGTTCTCTATTATACATTTGACAATTTACTTAAAATAAACCACTTGTATAATTTTCTAACTCAAAAAATTGTGTATTGTGCTGAATTGAGAAGATTGAGACAAGGAGCTAACATACTTTGAGAAGACAGCATGAAAAGCCTATGAAGTTCAAGAGTGGACAACCCAACTAGGAGGCAGCCCATGTACATATATAGCCATCGAAAATTGAAAGCTAAAGTTTTTTCCAAGAATTGTTTCCCCTTAAGCAGTGGATGACATTTTCAGCTTCCTGTTTCTTGGTTCTACAGAAAAATATTCTTATCTCTGCACTGATTCATTAGTTTTTGGCTCAGCAGGTTTGTTATATTTTATGTGAAAGACCTCTACACCCCACAATTGTTAATTTTGGAAGCATATTTGTCCTGACAGAATGGGGCACATTTACTAAGGGTCCGAACGCCGCACTTTCGTCGGGTTTCCTGAATATTCCATCCCTGGGAAATTCGGCGCACGTGATCGTATTGTGTTGCATCGGCGCCGGCTTTCACGTGACAGAAATCGGGGGGCGTGGTCGTCGGACGACCCGATGGAGTCAGAAAAAACGTGGAATTTAAAAAAAGATTTGTGTCGCAAGATCAGCACTTACATGCACCGGGAAGAAGAAGGTGAACTCCGGGGGACTTCGGCGCAGCAGCGACACATGCTGGATATCGGGCGCACGACCTTAGTGAATCCCGGCAGATCCGAATTCTCGTCGGACAAGGGGATCGCGACTGGACCAGGTAAGTAAATGTGCCCCAATATCTGTTTGTTCATGATGAACTAAGATTGATCATGTCTAATACCAACATGTCCATCCCTTCTTCCTCAGTGTTATTCGATAGCGATCTGATCCTGCAAAGATTTGGTGGGTTCAGTCTATAGGGAAATGGAAGATCTGGAGTACATGGGCTCTGATCATTTGCTTGTAGGGGACCTATACATGTTTTAGCCTAAATTTTGGTTCTAAGGCCCACATTTACTAAAACCAGTGCAGTATGTACCATGTGCAATTTGCCTGTGTATAGTGTAGAGGGTGCCAGATTCATGAATAGTGGTGCCCGTATGGCGCTCTCTGCACTGGCCCGACAGTGTTCACCAACCATTTTTTGGAGCATCTTTAACATAGAGCATGCCATAGATTTCTGTTGGACTTTACATGAAAAATCTGGTGCATGGTCAAACTGCGCACCGGAACGCCCCCTTCAGTGCAGAAATTTGTGTTGCACGGGGAATACTGCAGCAGCAACATATTTGGAACAAAAACATTTCTTAAATACCTGTGCAAGCATTTTGAAAGAACATGCAAAGTCTGGCAAAAACTTGCGCAGAAGCTTTAGTAAATGTGGGTCTAAATGTTGCCAGTTGCTTCTGGATATATTAGTGTGGGGCTGTACAACTTAAAACTAGGAACATGAAGAATGGTTTCTTCTGTTTGGTCCGATTTGGACTGGTCTACCAAAACATGAGATAGTCCTATGGTGTTACGAGGCTCTATTACAGGAATGAGTTTCGGGACAACCCAAATTGGAGTCTTTGTAAAGTATATCTGTAGAAGAACCCCATTCAGATGTTGCCCCTACTCCATTATTTTGAGTGATGTGAGTTTCTTTCCAAATTACCAATACACAAGAAAGTTGGTCTACATCAAAATATATGATGCATTGCAATATTTGTATTTCAAAGCGCAAAAATAGTAAAGTCGAGTCTTCAATGATGAAGTATGTACCAATTTACCGACAACCCGGCACATAAATAAACTCCTTCTAAAACATCACCAGTGACACCGCAGTACATTACTGAGATGGCAGATTGACGCCTCTACTAAGAGATGTAAAGAACTAGGGATCAGTGCTTGAAAAATGTGCTCTTTCTTCTGCCGAAGCATCGCCTCCCGGGAGATGTGTAAACAGCAGAAGTAGTTAAGGTAAGCCATGCGTGCGAAAGAAAACTTCTCCGGTATGTGCTCAAGTGTGTATCAGAAAACACTGCAAGAGAATATAGAAATGCTGGATGCCCACCTTACACTGTACTGTCATCCCAAAATATAAAGGAAGAAGATCCGGGAGAGATGGCTTCCTAAAACGACACAATGGCGCCTATTCAAGAAGGTCCTTGAGGCCACCATCGCGGTAGAAGCTACTACTTAATTCCATGTCTTCCATCACCTTTCGAGAACAAGTTCTTCTCCTTGTCTCATTTTTCATCTTTAAAGTTGAGGAAGAAGAAGCCGCGGAGAATCCTCAGAAGATTGAAGGAGAAAGATGACACATTTCACGCCGTTGACACGGCAAAGAAAGAGAAAAACAGGCAGAACGTCTCTCCATTTTCGAGTGAAAACATCTAGAACAAATTCTCGATTCAATTAGATTGATAAAATGAACTTATAATGGCACCGCTGCCTTTAATGAAGACAAATGTATCAAGTAAATGTCACCGTACGCGGGGCAAAGATTTCCCCGGCACAAAGTGGAAGAAATTGCCGCATCACCTGAAAAATCAATCTAGGAGGATATCATTAAATGTGGAAGACAAACGAGGTAAAGACATTTCTAAACATCTCAATGTCGATGGATTGAATCCAAGACAAGTATTATATCCGTGGAGTGCACAGAACCGTACAATGGGTTAGAGGTGTCAGTCACTTGTAAGAAATGTTGGATGTGCTTGAATTATTATGTTTTCTCAGTGATTTTTATGTCATAGTCCTAGCGGGATCCTTATAGCACATTGTAACTAATCAAAGGTATCTTAAAGGGGGTTTCCAACATTATGATATTAGTGATCTTTCCACAGGATAGGTCATCAATATCAATCAGTGGACCTTCTCTACTTGGGAACCACCACCACTAAACGGCTGTCTCCAGAGTCCAAATCAACATAAAAAATTGGGGATGCTGCTCCTATTAATAGGTCATCAATACCATTACTTTAAAGGATATTTACCACCAGGATGAATGACTGTATGCAAATGAGCCTGGGGGGCTCCAGGCTTCATTAACACCTATGGAGTCTGGAGCCCCTCAGACATATAGTCCTTCATCCTGGTGGTAGATGCCCTATAAAGGTAATCTAACCTCCAAATATATCATGATAAACCAGGGACACTTACTCATAGATCCAGGTACCGTGACTGTGGTAATCTTCTTATATTTGTTATCCATGGCCTCCTACATTGTAAAAACTTTTAAAATTATGCTAAATGAGCAACAAGGGCTTTGGGGGTGTTACCAGAGTCCCTCATGTCGCCACTTCACAGACTGTTACACTCTCTCTTCTTCCCCCCTTTGACCTCAGCACTTCCTCCTCCCACAAGTCTTCCAGAGTCAATGGAGGAAGATCTGAAACATATTATACATATGTTTTATCAATGCCACCTCGAAGGTGATGTCAAGTCAGATTCCTAAAAGAAACCTAATTAAAAGTCAATGAGGTCCATCAGGATTTGTTAGGATCTTGATAGCTCCATTATGTAGGAAAGCCCTTCAATGCTGCCTTAATAAAAATGATTCTCATAAACCCAGTATTCAGCATCGCCCTGTAACACAATAACAGAGATAAGAGAAGGATTGAGAAGGACTTCACGTTCTCCTCTTTTATTACATCGTTCACAGTTTACAGCCTGCTCCACCACAACACCGATGCCAGAATAGGAGAAAGTATGTGGTTGGGTGGTGTGGAAAATAACTCATACAAGGCGGGGTAAGAGGCCAGAGGCAAAGGGGTTAAATTCCTATTTGTCTGCTGGTGAGGTGGAGCCTTTTTTTTGTGTGCTTCAGGCAGAAGATTAAAAATTGGAGAAGCATCACATCATTTGTACTAGGGGAGAGCAGCCAACAAAAGAAGGGCGTAGCAGGATCAGTCTTCAGTGTTCAGTTTTCAATAGGCTTCATGGGCTAAAATATGGATCTTTGTATAGAAATGATGTCCTGTATTATATATACTTGAATAGACAATGTGTAATACTTATTGTTGCCTGCGGAGGCACCGTAGGGAACAAATTCCTGATTGCTGAAGGTCCAAGCAGGGGGATTCTTTGTGATCCGTGTATTGTAATAAAAAATTAGTTACTGTAGGTTTTAAGTCATATTTTAGTATATTGTCATAGTCTTGGTACTTTAACTTTTTTACTACTTCTTGTACTACTACCAAAACTATCTAAAGGGGCAAATGGATGTAAAATGGGTTTATCTCATACTAGACAGAATAGACCACCCCCAAATCCTGCCCCCATATACTTTTTCGCTATCCTGCTTAACTCTAACCAATTCTATCCTCTAGTCTGTGAACTTATCACCCTCATTTCGTCTTGTCCCCACTCTTCAATTTGTTCCATTCTGGGCATATTCCAAAATTAGAAGCATAGTTATGAAGTGTTGGGGCTAAATAGCAACATGTTCCAGGGTTGAATTCCAATAAGTTCCTATTAAAGACGACCTTTTACCAACCCCAACTCTTAGCATCCTTAAATTGGCATTGTACAGATAATTTCTGGAGCCCCAACCATTCAGTTCCTTATTGTTGATTGGGCGGTGCAGGCCATCTTTTACATCCCAGCTGACAGTAGAGAATCTAATAAGCAAAATTTGACGAGTTTGGTTTGAACTTTGAACAAAAGTTTGGTTCCAGTAGGGCTGTTCGCTTCTACCACATAATACAATGCTATACTATTGTGCTCCATGGTGAACTGCCAACTATGCTGTTACAGATTGTGCATACTGACTGGCTTGGCGTCTCGTACAAACTCCAGGCTGCCATGGGTGCAGCAAACACCTACCGGTGAAATTATAACATGTTGGCCAAGCTGCTGGTGGCACATACATGCCTCCATTTTTCCTATGATTGTTGCTCCCCATGACATAATCATGCTGGTAGCATTTGAAGGGATAACACACGCAATCGGTGCCAGCACCCATCACAGTTGCTATCTAGGGTATTTCAGAAGGAAATAGATTGTGACCACTCTTCAAACATCCTTAACTAAAGAGGAAAAGCTGGTTGATGGGCTGCTCAGCACGAATGCGGTTCTTAACAACCACTCAAACCTACAAATTAGGCCTCCTACTGTATGCTGGAGCTCCACCTATCTGACAGTAGAGATCCCAAAATAATCACAATGATTACTCAAAAATGGTGAGGACTAGAGACCACTAGAGGGAAAATTTCAGTATTCTGTGCCAGAGTGACACCCATGAAACGATGTAAAGAGTAAGATGGAGAGGGACGAAATCGAAGAACGAAGAAACCTATCTGTTTGTGTAATAAAATAACCTATGGTGTCTGTGTGGTGTGAAAGACAAAGCCTCGTTGGCACCGGAGTTGGACCTGGCACAAGGTACCATGCACCAAATGTCTATGTAATTCCACTCGTGAGTAGAATTTAGCATAATATCCAAAATGGTTTAAAAACTCACTTGGCCGGAGCTGACGGCACGAAGAAGGACCACATGCTAATAAACTTAAATGAATATTTTCATCTACGGAAAAGTGGTCATGGCCCATTCTCAATAAGTAATAAAAGAGTAATGAGGTTTTCATTTGCCTATTGGCTTGGAATTTAGAAGAGAGGAGGAAGGCAGGTGTTCCAATAATGTCCCGCACTATAATGGTAGAATACATTGGTAATTATCAATTATATTAAAGTGGGCACAGGTCAAACAACCAGGAGTCTATTTCACGACCAGTATTAAATCTTACACATTGTAGCAGATAAGAGGCTGTTCTGTAACAGCCCGGAGAATTTTTACGATCCACACAAAATCAATTTAGCATAACACACCAGAGCAATTTCATTCCATCATTTCAGGGAGATTGAGGATCCTGGCACCGTATCGCTCGGGAGGGGTAGAATATTTTTGCAAGTATAAAAATGTGAAATGAGACCAAATGTGAAGGTCTACAAGTAAATAGATTTTTCATTATAATAGCCGACTGAGAAAAGTGTCACCTTGAGGATTTGTCTTATCTATAGGACATTTGCATTGTCGAAGACTAGGGGGACAAAAACTGAACTAATGAGGGAGAATAAAATAGAAACGCCAGGCATGGCCTTCATGAATGCATGATAGATTTTACCGATGTGTTGTGATGTTCTAGAGAAACCGCTGACAAGCTCAAATTCTACTGGTTCACCAGATAAAAATGATCCTTGGGGCCCACCCCTTTATTAACCATTAGGAAGTAGACTCTAGTAGCCTCCAGTTTGGGTTGTCTTCTGCTGTACATCTGAGATCCAATATCTGTTGGGGCCCACTGGAAGATACTTTGGTTCTATGTTGGGCTGTCCAACACTGGAAGCAATTTATAGAGAAGTAAAAGAAGGACATGAGATCAAATTGGAGTAGCCTCCAATTTGGTTTGTTTTCTGCTGTATATTTTAGGTCCATAATAGGGCCCACCGGTGGAGACTTTGGTAGTATGGTGGACCAGTCCAACACTGATGGTAAAACAAAGACAACTACAGTATAGACATGAGTTTAAACCAGAGTAGCTTCCAATTTGGTTTGATTTCTGCTATACATTTGAGGCCCAGAATTGGCTTAGAGCCTCGGCCCATCAGGAGATCATTTGGTTCTATAGTTGTCAACTCCAACACTGGTGGCAAAATATAGACACCTACAGGATGGACAGCTTGTGACTGTATTGCCATATCATAAATTCTTTCAAAGTTGGTCATCTTGTGTCATTCACCTTGGAGAACGTTGAGCCCAAAGGTGAGGAGGGACACCTCTGTATGTGAGATCTTCCTCTTGGTTGTGTTGTGGACAGTTGCCATGGGTCTAGTCTCAGACATGGTCATTGATGAGCCACATTCAGCATAGTGAGGGCTTAGCAATGTGACCAAAGAAGGATACCTCCATACTTCACCCTTCATATATCCTAAAGTAATTGAAGAAATCAAGAGATAACTCCTTCAAGATAAACTCCATTGTCCTATGATGGAATTAATTATCTGCTTATTAGTTGAATATAATAACATGTACCAGTAATTAAGATGAACACCAATTCATGGGACATGAAGCCTCTGCCCTGGTCCACTGGTTAACTGCTATAAGATATCACAAGTTTTGTGAGTTGTCACAAATATGGAGGAATAATGGTTTTAAACCTTTAATAGGAGCAAAAACACATGTCATAGTTCCCTTTGTGACACTATTATTGGCTTTGGAGGTATTTTGATCCTGACAGACTCCCTTCGAAGGAAACCTACCATGAGGAATCAGAAGTAGATCTGATGGTAGATTCCTCCTGCCTCTGCCCTAATCTGTAATTTAATAATCCTGGAACCTAACTTTTTTAAAAACTTTATCATAATAATATGTAAATTACCTGCAGAGTCTATTGGGGCGTGTAGTAGCCTGGCCGGGCACTGGGAGCTAAGTCTAGAAAGCACTGATGGGGGTGAAAAATATGACTATTCCACTTTAAAATGTATATTCAGTCCTCATCTCTTATACATGGGCAGAACTGCAGATGCCTATACCATTAAAGCTTGTGTTCCGCTGTTTGATGTGGGATTACTTTTATGACTCTACAGCACTATGTACGGTATATTGCAATGTGCAATGAATGAAGTGATTTTCCTGGCACTGCTGTACAGGGAATGTATGTTTGTTGCTCCAGTTCCATAGTGACAATAGGTATCCATAATTTTCACGGGTCGTGTTACTATAACGTTTCCGCACATGGCCCTTCTCACTTACGCGTTGTATTACTTTGGCGAGCCGGAGTGTAAATATTATGGACGGAGATCGGACTCGTAGTTTGGGAATCCTGTGTATTTTATGTTTCAGATCTATATTCTGTTTGTCGACGGAGTAAATATATATAGTAGAGCTCTGCCAATTGCGTCTAGATTTCTACACTCTGTTATTAAGCAGAATAGTGTAGTATACTATAGTATTACACTGGAGATCTATTTCGGAAAGTTAAGGATAATCCCTCTGCACTTGTAGAGTGAGTAAACTTTGTAATACTGTACATGTTATTATGTGATTTCCACCCCAGGGAGGTCCTGTATGCTCAATACAACCTCCTGACTTCATTTGTAAAATCTTATTGCTCAGTATTTGTTGCATGTATAGATGTTACAGAGCTACGGGTGTGGCCATCTTTCACCACAGATCAATGGAAAGACTAGAGATTCAAGGACCCCATGGCAAAAGTCTAGCTTGGGGACTCTATTCAACTTTTAATCATGCCCATTAGTAGCTTTTAGCAGCTCATTTGACGAACTGATGCAGAACCAGCAGCCATGTTCATTGCCAAGGTCTTAACGGATTTTAGGCAAAAAATCTTGTAGCAGGAGAATGCTGCATCCCTTGCAGCTGCACATTTCTCTATAGTGTCTATGACTAGACTATATACTAACTATCTACTATCTATTAAGACAGTTAAAGGTTAACAATTCCCTAAGAAGTAAAAGGTTAATGATCATCTTGTCACAAATGTGTTTCCCCTTCACGTGACTTGGTGTGAGACTGCAAGGGGTTAATTTATCTCATTCAATTTTGAGCTCCCCTTTCAATCCGTACACAAATTGAGCATAAATCACACCCCAGACAGTCCTCACACACCCTGCCACTACCTATTGAATTCTGGTGGGGGGCAAAAGGTACCTCATCTTGCAACTCCTCTTGAGCGGTAACCTTGTTACCCCACTAGACATGCACCCTCAGCTTTCTAGCACTCTTCCAGCTGACCACACTTTACAGGGTTTTGGATTCACAGAGCATACAGGGAGCAGCAAAAAAGTAAAAAGCTTTGTCACAAAAGGAGCTCAGTGGTTCTTAAAAGATACAAAATATAATCCCGCACAATACTGTACAGCAAAACAGTTATAAATGAAAAAGGAAGTAGTAAGGGCGATTTCACGACAGAGAATACGGCCGGCACGCTGGAGAGAAGGCGGTGTGACCCCTTCCCTTTCCATAGTGATGCACGACGTACGGCTGTACACACGAGGAAAGATAGGACATGTCCATGTGCCCATTGCCGTCTATGGGGGATATATGTATATATACGTCCACCATACGTTCCTGTAAATGCATTCTAAGTTCTGGTTTACCTGGAGGTAGGAGAAACATGGAACACTTTCGGTCTACATTGCCTCCATCATTTTCCTGTCTATCACCTTATTTAATGCTACTTCTATTTGGTTCAGGTTTCAGAACCTTCCATGGAATAATTAGTGAAAAGTGTTCTTCATGATTGGACAAAGGGGTAGAATCTGGAATATTTACACAGTTTCTTTATCTTTTGGTCCTTATGGAGATGGGTAGGTGGGGGGGGGGGGATTCCCATGTGCCCCTTTGAAGTTGCAGAGGACAGGCTTGAGGTCAGAGTGTTTCAAGTTGTAAATATCCAAGATGTCATAAAAACTGCCTGGACCTGAATTACCTTTTAGTCTACCAATTTATATACACTTTGGGGGTTATTTATCATACGTTGGCTCTAGCCTCTTGATGTATCCAGTGGGGTCACTTGACCACTGGGCAGCAGGAACTTTCTGTGTCTTCCTGACTTTTGGCAGAAGGAGGGGGCGGGGCAGTCATTACTGTTTGCACACCCACTCCCATATCAGTGATTGGAGAATCACATATAATTCGTTTGCCCATCCCTCTAACTATTGTTATGGGAATGGTCAGCGTGGTCAACTTACAGATGACCTCTAGTTACAGACAACCTCTAGTTACAGACGGACCTCTCTGCCCACTGTGACCTCTGGCGAAGCTCTCTGGATGCTTTGTTATAGTCCCAGACTGCAATGATCAGCTGTAAGGAGTCTGTAATGAAGTTTTAATGATAATCCTTGGTCTCATTACAGCAAAAAATATAGAAAATCCAATTGTCAATGGGGTAAAAAAAAATTTGTCTGAAGCTACAATAATAAAATATACAGTTCCGACTTACATACAAATTCAGCTTAAGTACAAACCCAAGGAACCTATCTTGTAAGTAACCTGGGAACCGCCTGTAGTATATCAACACTATGTTCAAAAGCAGAAGAAATAATTACTATGGCAACTAATTTTTTTTGCTGTTATTGTTGTAATAGTATACTAATCGTAGTTCTAAAACAAAAATAGTACAGTACGAATAACAATACTATAAAACGGGTAAAAAGAACCTGGAAAAAAAATTAAAATCATAGAAATTCTATAATAGCTCGACCATAATAGATCGGCTCCTCCCGTCCTTGTATTGTAGACATTTCCAAAGCCTTTTTTTCATTCTTTTGTAAAAAGAAATATATTAGATGTATTGTGTTAAAATTCAAGGCCGTATCCCCAACTCCTAATTTATTTCATACCTAATCTTGTCAAACAAAGGATAAGTCAACATTAGACCTAGTGGAAAAGGTCACAGAGTAAGGTAATTGAGGAGAACACTATCGAAATCTGATAGGAGTTCAGCCAGGAACAATAACATAGTAATATAAAGCATAGGTGATGTGTCACCAGGGATTCCCAGCCTAATATATATAATTGTAGAAGTTCAAGATGTTTTCTTTAGATGTAGACTGCAATGCTACCAATGAAGAAGATGGCCAATTGGCACCATAGAAATGGAAAGAGGGAAGAGGGGAACACACATTGACCTTTCTGTCTTGAGTGATTAGATCCAGCACCAGGGTACGGGGCCCCATGCTAAGTTATGACTGGGAGGTCTTCACCACCAAAGCAAGGTTGGCCTACCACTCCACAAGGACCCATAGCAGTCACAAGGTATATCTTGTGACCCATCTCACCACTATATGTAATGTATTTTCAAGACAAAACCAGGAAAGGGACCAGAGAGGACCAGAGAGGAAGTATCCTCAACCAATTCTTGGTTTTGGCTTGAAAATCCTTAAAGGGAACCTACCACTACGATTCTACCTATGAAGGTACAACGGGTGGTAAGTGCATATATGGGACATGAGGATAGCCCTTTTTAGAAATCTTTATTGCCCTAATATGTAAATTTTGTAAAGCAGCTACTGGGGCGTGGAGTAGCCGGACATGAGGCTACACATCGCTGATACTCCACGCCCAAGTAGCCTCTTTGCTCCTCCTACCCTGAGAGCTTTGGCACAGCTCCTCTTAGCTGCGCACCCTCGTCCGAGAAGACAGCGTTCTGCGCATGCACAGAACAGCAGGACAGCGGCTGCGCGGCCACTGCTCCGAAGCCAGAGCTACTGCGCATGCGCAGAACTCCGGCTTCTAGGACAAGCTCCTTGTAGCTGCGCGCCGAAGATCTCCCGCCCCATACATGCACCCAACACCCATTCTACCTTAATAGGTAGAATCATGGTGGTAGGTTCCTTTCAAGGTTTTTACCAAGAAAGAATATTTTTTCCTTATTATATAGAGACTTATAAGGGACTAACAAATATTACCGGTATTCCTTCTTACACTTCAATGGGACCAACAAACATTACCGGCATTCCTTCTTACACTTCTACGGGACTAACGAAGATTCCTGTATTCCCCCAATCCCACAGAAGCAAATGTGCACTAGGACTCCTTTACCATGGGCCCTTTGGGACCCCTTTCTCATACTTGCTGATGGTCCCAAAGTGAAAAAAAAATTCTTATTGACTAGATTTTCAGTTGGTTCTGGTAATCGGTGATATTGTTCTATATGGATATAGAGAACCTACAAGACATAGTGTAGAGGGCATCCTCCAGTCCAAGCATGTATTGGTTAGCCATGTGAAGGGATGACTGTATACTTTACACCAATATGTTATTCCGAGCCGTAATTATACATAGGCTACACTTTCCTGTAAAATGGAAGCATTCAAGCTGATTCCGCGAGCAGCATTAGATTAGAGAAGCTAATTATAGCGGGATGTCATTAAGTACTGTGCACATTCTCTAAGTAGCAGCTATTTCACTTAGTGCATTGCCAAATGACTTCTTTCAGGAATTTTGCTTTAGATAATAGGCAAATTTACCAGATAATTTGACCAATGCTCCGAGAAGAAGCTGATTTTGTAAGTCACACTGCAGACTGCTCCGTGGAAGAGCCACTATTTGAAGTGCCAGGCACGTACAGAGCCCTTCGCTCTATTATCCTACAACAGCGAAAATCTTTAGATGTAACTGCTAGTGGAATGACTGGTAAGTTCTAGGTAATGGTCGGCCGACGATCTCCGGAGAGGAAGCCCAATGACATCTTGGGTCTAGAGCCTTCAATATCTCACTCACAGGTTACTACATAGTTACTCACTGATGTAAGTCAATAGATATTGGGGCTCATTTACTTCCCCGGGTCCATTTGCAATCCAAAGGAGTGTTGTCCGACGATGATTCGGGTCTGCCGGGATTCACTAAGGTCCGTACGCCCGATAGCTGAAGTCCGCCGGAGTTCACCTTCTTCGTCCCGGTGCATGTAAGTGCTATTCTTGCGACACAATTTTTTTTTTCATACCGCAGTTTTTCCAAATCCGTCGGGTTTTCTGACGGCCACGCCCCCCCATTTCTATTGCGTGAAAGCCGGCGCCGATGCGCCACAATCCGATCGAGTGCGCCAAAATCCCGGGGCAATTTGGCGCAAACCGGAAATATTCGGGAAACCCGACGAAAATGCGCGATTCGGACACTTAGTAAATGAGCCCCATTATTGTATTGTTGCAATTAATACTAAGAATCCCCAAAGTGACGAAGCTGCTCTTATCCTGGCGAAAAGTGTCTGGTCGCTAGGATCCATACTTGACCTTTATTTCTGTAGGACTTGCGGGTCAACCATCTTGTAGGCCATTCAGGAACTTATAGATGAGTGAATCATCTAAGGTTCAATCATAGGATCATCCCTCGAAGGTTGGATATATCTGTACGCTCATGGTTCAAATGTAATGGGATGAGGCACCTAGCACCCTATGATCAGCCTATAGCATGGGTGATAGAAAGGTCTGTTGTGTTGGAGCTTTACATGTCTACTACAAAAATAAGTCCCCAAGTGTTGAGATGCTTTTTCCCTGGTTAAGAGGAGCAAATTACATACTACTAGCATTTGCAAGATTTGTTAATTATTTCAAAAAAAAATTTTTTTTTTAACTTAAAATTTTTTGTATCATTTTTTTATTATTATAATTGTTGATATTATTTTTTTATTTTTTAAGTATATATAACATACCTCCAAAAGTTTTTTATTTTTAATTATTTTTTTAATTTTTTTAAATTTTATTGTTATTATTGATCTAATTTTTATTTTATACGTAACACCTGCACATTGAATATCACAAAAACTACAATTTACGATGAGTTTCACACTGGCGCGTGTGTTGTGTGTCCATTTTAGATCCGTTGTGAGTTGTTTCGGTTTTGTCTCCATTTTGCTTCCATTTTTTTGGGAGAGGGGGGGGGGGCAGTTAGAAAACTTAACACCTGGTTCCCCAGTCTCATCATTGATAACAAAAAACGGACCTGTTATCAGTTTTGTTTTGATTTTTTTTTTTTGCGGACCCATTGACTTCTATTGCCCTCTGATCCCCATCCATGGCAGGTTTCATCAACTGAAATGCAAAAACACCCACTGAAAAGAATGGCTCAAGGAATCCGTGAAAATCACTGAACTACGGACGTAATAGTGTAATAAGGTAATGTAATAGAGCTCTAACCCTTGACACATCTCTCACAACCAGTGCTGGTCGGGGGTTCCTTGGGCCCACCAGGAAAATTAATGGTTCTAAAATAAGTTGTCCAATATTAACTTAGTGCTTGGGCCCACCGGAGAATCTGATCCTCTGGTGGGCCAGTCCGACACTGCTCACAAATGTCACAACATACAAGACCAGACCAATAAAAACTTATTTTACCAGCACTGCAAATTTTCATAGTCTGTAAAATGATGAAGAAACTTAGGCTGTAGTTCCTCCATAGTCGTAAGTCCTTGCTCCTGCTCTAATCCGGGCCTAATATATGTTCT
Source organism: Engystomops pustulosus (assembly GCF_040894005.1). NCBI lineage: Eukaryota > Metazoa > Chordata > Amphibia > Anura > Leptodactylidae > Engystomops > Engystomops pustulosus. The sequence goes on from NC_092418.1 coordinate 28,918,130, forward strand.
ACTTTTCTGGCCGCTCCATTAGTATGCCTAAGATTATTAGCCCTTCCAATTTGCAGTGAGTTAAATCTTGCTAAGTGCTAAGGTTGCGCTCCCTAAATCTTTATTAGAATCACCTTTGAGCTCCAGAAGTGAAGTATTCAGGAAGGGGACATAAATCTGAGTGCACTACATCTATAGCTCTACCATTGGCAGCCATTGCGATGTATTGTGCTGCTTTGGGCAATGTGCCTGACAGTAATTATGGACGATCATTGTCTCTAATCCCTTTGTTTCATAAATAGTAGTGACATGACACAGACCTGCGAGCAGCAACACTATCCAAGTGCATCCAATAAACGGACTGTGCAGAGTTACACAACACAGCGCCACCCCTATGCTCAGGTTGTATCAGGTAATGCAGCTCAGCCTCTCTTAATCTATCAGTAGATTTGGTGTTGTCCCTGGATATCGAAGTGACCATAACTTCTGTGTTGTAATGTGTGTTTTGTGTTGTTAGTAACAGCAGGGCTGTGAAAAATAAATCAATATACTGCACTGGAGATGTATCCTCAACTGCTGTGCTCACTGTAGCCAATGTAAGGTATTGGACCCGAAGATATGTGTACCATACTTTTCTGCGTGTTAGTGGCAGCAGGGCTGTGAAAAATTGATTAATATTCCAGGTTTATAACTTCTCTAAGTGCAATGAGGATTATCTTTACACTGCTGTGCTAACTGCAGCCAGTGTTAGGTATTGGCCTATTGGTATTTGTTTTGTTATTAGCAGCAGGACTGTGAAAAATGTAATCTTAGGTGCCGAATTAGGGTATTATTCCATATGAATGAATACCAAAAAGGGGCAACAAAATTTCAAAACAACGTGTAACGTTCCAGGCACCAATGGGTCCTTCTTTAGATGGATTGCGAAGGAAATATTGAAAGCGGCCACGCAGCGGTGTAGGGCTCTATGTAGTGTCGATTTTTAAAAATGAATTTATATTCCAGGATTGTAGCCTCTGGAAGCGTGTCCTTACACTGCTGTGCTATTAGCTCTGTGCAATGAGATACTCCACAACCCCTCCATAGTAAAATCTATAGTAGGCTTTTATTGCAGCTGTCACTCAGAGCAGAAGGAAGGGGCTGTGATGCATGCCAATGCAAAGAGAAAAGAGCAAAGCAGTGTGAGGACACAGTAAACTTTAAAGGGAACCTGTCAGCAGAAATTGACCTAAATTACCAATACCACTATGTTGCCAAGCAGCTTAACACCTTCCAGATTGTGCATCTTTCATGACCCAGTGCGGTGGCATCATCCATAAAATCTACTTTGAAGTGAGAACAAAACTGGTTGTATAAAGTCAAGGAGGTGGAGATTTTGACACTGAAGTCAAGCTCTCTTCCTTTTCACTGTAACTGATGGTGCTGCATCCAGCAATATCTCTAAATAGATCTCCTGAAGTCTGATTCATGATGTCAGTCACAGAGGAGGAGGCGTTAAGAGCTGCTCACCTCGACTTCAGTGTTAAACTTTCCGCCTCCTTGACTTTATACAACCAATTTACATCTCACTTCAAAGTTGATTTTCTGGATGATGCCACCGCACTGGACTATGAAAGAAACAAAAAGTGGAAGGTATTACACTGTTTGACAATATACCAGTAGTATTGTTGCTGATGACAGGTTCCCTTTAAGAAGCTACAATCCAATATTCACAGCTCTCCCCCTGCTTGACTCTTACCTCTGCCTTGTCTATATTATACTGGTGACCTTTGTACTCCCCCCTTATACTAATGTCTCCTACCCTTATGGTTGTATGTACAGTATGTCTATGTGAAGGCGACGCTGCAGCACCTCTTGCGGGTTCCAAACACTCTCCGCAGCTGCTGTTTACCGCTGTTTTGTCAGAATATTTACAGGTTTTGGTGCCTGTGATTGATACGTCGCGAGTGTTATTAAACAATGGATGTAATAGTCGGCATTGTTAATCACTTGTTTGCCTACTGCCTGATCTTGTTATCACAGAGTCTGTGTTTGTGCAGCACTTCAAAGAGGCCTCATCTCGCAGAATGCTGCTCTTGCAAAATCTGGTAAAAGTATTCACAACAGCAGCCAATAACATCCCAAGTTACAGACGAAGGAGCCCGCTGCCAGGAACCAGCGAGAAAGAGAGGGTTATACAGGCTGCCAAACACTGCAAAAACAATTAAAGGGATGGCTGGGAGTGAACTCAATCCCAGTTTTTCTTCTTTTAAAGAAATATGGCTGCTCAATACTAAAAACAGCGCCCCACATTCCCACAGGACGGCTATGGTATTGCAGCTGAGACCCATACAATGTAATCAATGTAATGGATAAAAAAGCTATATTTGGTAATATTGTACCACTTCTAAATTTATTTACCTTAAATTAGACTGACTGTTTAAGGGCCAAGCTATTTTTTGCATTAAAATTAGAGATGAAAGGACCCGATGTTTCTGCCCTTAGCAACTAGCCATGGCTATGATTGGCCAGGGATGCCCCCTAGCCCATCACAGCCATGTCTAGTAAAGCCATTTACTCTAAGCAGGAGAGTTGCCCCTCCTCTGGAATCTGACACTGTCAGATAGTGATGACAAAGCAGCAAGAAGTCAGTGTCAGCATTCGGAGGCAGGGCAACTCTCCTTCTTAGAGTGCCATCTTAGAGTGCCATCTTAGAGTGCCATCAGTGGCCATCTTACCTCCGATAGAGAAGGGCGCTGTGCCGCTATCTCAGCAGGAGAATTGTCCCGCCTTTGGATGCTGACGCTGTCAGATAGTGAAGCCGCAGCAGCATGCAGACAGTGTCAGCATTTGTAGGTGGGGCAACTCTCCTGCTGGGAGCGCCAAAAGAGACCACCTTACCTCTGATAGAGAAGGGCCCTGCACCGCTATCTCAGCAGGAGAGTTGTCCCACCTCTGGATGCTGACGCTGTCAGATAGTGGAACCGGAGCAGCAAGCAGACAGCGTCAGCATTCGGAGTTGGGGCAACTGTCCTGCTTAGAGCGCCAACACTGCCATCTTACCTCCGATAGAGAGGGGCGCTGCGTCGCTATTTCAGCAGGAGAGTTTGTCCCCCCTCTGGATGCTGACGCTGTAAGATAGTGAAGACGGAGCAGCAAGCAGACAGTGTCAGCATTCAGAGGAGGGGCAACTACCCTAACTCTGAATGCTGAAAGCTTTCTGCAAGTCAGTAAAAGCATCTCGGGGTGTCACCTCTGACACTTGTGTCATAGGTTAGCCATCACGGGGTTAAACCATTCACCTCTTCTATCCTTCTGGTATATGCCCTTCCATTTATAAATATCTAGAATAGTAAGCAGTGTTTGTAAAGTCACCAATACCGCTCAAGCCTATGGCTTCCATACTTTGAAATTTTGCTTCTTAGCTTTAGAACCTCAAAGGCTCTTTGATCTAATTCTTATTTAACATTCTGCTTCGTTTCTCGTTTCTCCTGGCTGCCTTTACATATTTCCAGCGTGGAGTACGGAACATTCCTTCTATGATACTTTCCTGTAGGGGACATACATTACTAATAATACTGATTCTCAAGCCTATGTGCAGATTATCTGAGTATCTCCTAAACACATACACATCGGGGGAGATTTATCTGAAGTGTCTGATATCAAAACTCTTCTAGTTGCCCACAGCAACCAATCAGAGCTCAGCTTTCATTTCCCCACAACAGTTTATAAAATTATACCTGATCTATGATTGGTTGCCATGGGAAAATAGAATAGTTTTGCTCTCAAACACTTCTGCTAAATCTCCCCCATCAGTGGCGTAACTAGGAGAGACAGGGCCCCCTAGCAGGCTACTGGATGGGGCCCCCCTTCCCACTTAAAAAATATACATATTAGTATACTCACACATGCGAGTTACAATCACACATAAATGCACTCATGTGTACATACAGCATATACACACACATACCGTGCCATATGCAACATACTCACATACAGTATATACAGACACCTTATACACATCACAGATATACACATACATCACAGTATATGCTATATACATATTATGCTGGACAATGTGCAGTACAATATAGATATAATGGTGCACATCCTCCATTCTATATTGTATCAGGTCAGATGACGGGGCCCCCTGACACTGCGGGCCCCATAGCGGCTGCTATGGCTGCTACCGCTGTAGTTACGCCCCTGTCCCCCATAGACTTTGGTGATACATCCCCATCCGTGGTAACAATATATCAGTAATATGTGAGTACTTTATGGCAGTACTATGTGGTCTTACTGTATAGTCACTGTTTAGTATGTAATGTGATTTGCTTGGATTTCAATTGTCAGACATGTAGCAATAAAAAAACTAATCCCTATCTTGTGTATAGGGAATAGATGTTTTAAAGGATGTCTCAAATTATACCAAGTTTAATGGGTATCCCCTATCTATAGGACAAGAGATTACAATGTGATCAGTGGTGGTCTGATGTACAAAATGTACCCCATGCATGTATCTGATCACATGAAATCACATCATACCTCTGTGGAGGATGTAGAGGAGTACAAGTCCATGGAGGCTGCTGTGATTCCATGTGATCAGATACATACATGGGGTACATTTTTCAAATATTAGTGGGTAAAGGACCTTAAATGACATCACAAAGTGCTGAATGTTGAGAAGGCATTTACCAAGTGAAGCAGGCCACACCCTCTTTAATTCCAGCTCTATCTGGCTGTATGCCAGGTAAGATAGTCACTAGCTGCATTTGTGAAAAATATGTTCAAAAACGAAACATGTTATATACCTGTATTACCCTAAAATCTTCCATCAAGAGAACTTTAGACATATATTGAATCATAAACCTAATTTATATGGCCAATTTTAGGAATGCTCCCCCCCCCATGAAAATAATAATAATTCCTTTATATAAATAGCGCACACAGATTACGCAGCGCAGCACAGAGTTTGCCAAATCAGTCACTGCCTCCAGTGGGGCTCACAATCTAATGAACCTACCAGTATGTTTTGGCATGTGGGAGAAAACCAGAGGACCCAGAGGAAAGCCATGCAAACACGGAGAGAACATACAAACTCTTTGCAGATGTTCATCCTGGTACTTGAACTCAGGTCCCCACCGCTGCAAGGCTTTAATGCTAACCACTAAGCCGCCATGAATGATTTGGATAATCACTGTTGCCCTCCCCCTCCTTAGACTCAATCTATCCGGCTACACATTGGCGCACAATCCTCAGTCTATGATACCGGCTTCTATTGTTTCCCTGTTTGTGATAAAAGTCATTATAGAATCACATTATCACATCTCTCCTGTACAATATACCCAATTTCCTCTATTATCTACATACCTAAGAGCCCCGCATCCTATGAGGTATTATCGCCCCTATTATCGCATATTGAAACCTATTCTAGCTATAGTGAAGCCGGGAGATAATAGTGGAGAGACGGGAAAAACGCTGGCAATTTTCGGTTATTTGATCCTATTTAATTCCTGCTGATGTGAAAACAGCAGATTTCTCTCCTTCCGCAGCCACACATAAGGAATAACATTATAATACAGGTTGGCTATGAGATTCCCCATCCAAATGGTGCACTCATTAGTTTTCTGTATTCCAGCCGGCACAGTCTCCTCCATGTGGAAACTTACATTTAAAATATTTCTGCCATATGGTGACATTTAAGTAATGAAACATTCAACCTCTACCACGATTCTGCAATTCAAAATATGCTTGGTACCAGCAAAAATCACGGGTGTTAACTGCTTACCGTAAATGCTGGAAACATTTAAATTCCTGTGGCCATGTGCTACTGCACTAGGGCCAAATGGCATACACCTGTACACCTATACATTCTGCTTGAACTATGTACTGCAATAGCCCGACCGCTATTTTTAATATTTGAAGATTCCCTGATGACTGGTCCTGTTCCACAGTGGCAAATGTGGTACCAATATACAAAAACAGATCAAAAAGCAACCCTGGAAACTACAGACCTGTGAGTCTAACATCTGTTGTGCAGAGAATGTTTAAGGGGTTTGTTAGAGATGCTATCCTAGAGTATCTCACTGTACATAACCTTATAACCCAGCATCAGCATAGGTTTTATGGGGGATTGGTCCTGTCAGACTAATCTGATTGGCTTCTATGAGGAGGTAAATTCCAGACTGGATCTGGGGGACGCTGTTGTATATCTGGACTTTTCCTAGGCATTTGATACAGTGCCACATAAAAAGTTGGTACATAAAATGAGACTGCTGGGACGAGGAGAAAATCTATAAAATATAATAATATTTTTATCAATATTTTTATTAATGACCTTGTAGTGGGTTTACACAGTCAAGTCTCAATATTTGCAGATGATACTAAGCTGTGTAAAGTAATAAATACTGAGGCCGATAGTTTAGCATTACAGAGGGATTTGTGGAAGCTTGAGGAGTGGGCAGAGAAAGGGTTGATGAGGTTTAATGTAGATAAATGTAAAGTTATGCCTTTGGACTATGGAAACAAAGGGCCACATTTATCACTCGTTTTTTCTGTTGTTTTTGCGCCTTTTCATTCAGGCGCACCGTTTTTGCGCCATTTTTGTGATTAAACGCCAAACGAGCCACGCAGCAGAAATAACCAACTTTCCCTCATCTATCTTACCAATCCAGATGTTTTGCTGCGCCTAATGATATTCATCACTTGCCACGTCTTCATTTAGGCGCAAAAACGGGCGCAAAAACACTCCAGCCCGAAGGTGGCGTTAACTGAGAAGAAAGCACTGAGCCCCTTTGCAGAACAGCTCATTTCTAGCAGCAGAGCTCAACCAGACACTGGAACATATAAAAGATACATTAGATACACTGCAGACACTGGAACATATAATAGATACATTAGATACACTGCAAACAGGAGCTGCAGACTCTATTTACAGTTCATCACCTTCTATTTACAAAATATTCTGCAAAACGCTGAGCTCACAGCAAGAGCAAGAGAAGTTTGCACAAGTTTGCAGAAGCTTGCAGAATGTTGCAGATACTACAGACAAGTGTCCCCCATGTAATTCTGCACAGTATCACCAGTGTGTCTGAGGGGGATACTGTGCAGAATTACAGGGGTTCAGCAGGAGATCAGCACTGGGGGATCCCCTCCAGGAGAAGCCCCTGCTGAGGAGGTCACTGGGTGCTGGGTGTCACACACCTGGGTGCCATACCTCCCAACTTTTGGACAAGAGAAAGAGGGACAAAAGCCCCTCCCCCTTTTTATAAACCACGCCCATTGACCCACCCACAAGCATAGTATAATATCAACCTTGACGGTCCCCACATAGTACAGTGCCCCTTACTTTGGCCACCCCCCACCCCCATGGACCCGTATAATATCCCATAAAGCAAATCTGCAACATATAAAACCCATCTTTAATTTTATCCTCCCTTGACATTTTGTTTTCCACTTTTATTTATCTCCCCAAACTTACACATAATATTACCTGTACCACTACCCCCACCCCTCCTCACATGGTGTGGTCCCTGTTCTCTATCCTCCTCATAATGTATCCTCCTGTCCTCCAGTTTCCTCCTGTAGCCTCCAGTCCTCCTCCTGTAGCCTCCAGTCCTCCAGCCTCCTCCTGTAGCCCCCTGTCCTCCAGCCTCCTCATGTAGCCCCCTGTCCTCCAGCCTCCTCCTGTAGCCTCCGGCCCCCTGTCCTCCAGCCTCCTCCTGTAGCCTCCTGTCCTCCAGCCTCCTCCTTCAGCATCCTCCACCTGTCCTCCAGTCCCACAGTCCCCTCTAGAATCCTCCTGTCCTCCGACCTCCCCCTCAAGCATCCTCCTGTCCTTCAGCCTCCTCCTCCTGTCCCCAGCCTCCTCCTCCTGTCCCCCAGCCTCCTCCTCCTGTCCTCCAGCATCCTCCTCCTGTTCCCCAGCAGCCTCCTCCTGTCCCCCAGCAGCCTCCTCCTGTCCCCCTGCAGCCTCCTCCTGCCCACCAACAGCCTCCTCCTGCCCACCAGCAGCCTCCTCCTGCCCACCAGCAGCCTCCTCCTGTCCCCCTGCAGCCTCCTCCTGCCCACCAACAGCCTCCTCCTGCCCACCAGCAGCCTCCTCCTGCCCACCAGCAGCCTCCTCCTGTCCCCCTGCAGCCTCCTCCTGTAGCTTCCAGCCCCCCCTGTCCTGCTCCTGTGCCCCAGCCCTCCCTGTCCTCCTGTAGCCTCCAGCCCCCCCTGTCCTCCTCCAGCCCCCTCCTTCAGCATCCTCCACCTGTCCTCCAGTCCCACAGTCCCCTCCAGAATCCTCCTGTCCTCCGACCTCCCCCTCAAGCATCCTCCTGTCCTTCAGCCTCCTCCTCCTGTCCCCCAGCCTCCTCCTCCTGTCCCGCAGCAGCCTCCACCTGTCCCCCAGCCTCCTCCTCCTGCCCTTTAGCCTCCTTCTGTCCCCCAGCCTACTCAAGCATCCTCCTGTCCTCAGCCTCCACCTGTCCTCCAGCATCCTCCTCCTGTCTTCCAGCATCCTCCTCCTGTCCTCCAGCATCCTCCTCCTGTCCCGCAGCAGCCTCCTCCTGTTCCCCAGCAGCCTTCTCCTGCCCACCAGCAGCCTCCAGCCCCCCCCTGTCCTGCTCCTGTGCCCCAGCCCTCCCTGTCCTCCTGTAGCCTCCAGCCCCCCCCTGTCCTCCTGTAGTCTCCAGCCCCCCCTGTCCTCCTGTAGCCTCCTGTCCTCCAGCCTTCTCCTTCAGCATCCTCCACCTGTCCTCCAGTCCCCTCCAGAATCCTCCTGTCCTCCAACCTCCCCCTCAATCATCCTCCTGTCCTTCAGTCTCCTCCTCCTGTCCCCCAGCCTCCTCCTGTAGCCCCCTGTCCTCCAGCCTCCTCCTGTAGCCCCCTGTCCCCCAGCCTCCTCCTCCTGTCCTCCAGCCTTCATCTGTCCCCCAGCAGTCTCCACCTGTCCTCCAGCCTCCTCAAGCATCCTCCTGTCCTCCAGCCTCCTGTTCTTCAGTCTCCTCCTCCTGTCCCACAGCAGCCTCCACCTGTCCCCCAGCAGCCTCCTCCTGAAGCCTCCTCCTGTCCCCCAGCCTCCTCCTCCTGTCCCCCAGCCGCCTCCTCCTGTGCTCCTGTAGCCTCCTCCTCCTGTAGCCTCCTCCTGTCCTCCTGCAGCCTCCTCCCGCCTCCACCTGTCCCCCAGCAGCCTCCACCTGTCCCCCAGCCTCCTCCTCCTGCCCTCCAGCCTTCTTCTGCCCCCCAGCCTACTCAAGCATCCTCCTGTCCTCAGCCTCCACCTGTCCTCCAGCCTCCTCATCCTGTCCTCCAGCATCCTCCTCCTGTCCCCCAGCAGCCTCCTCCTGTCCCGCAGCAGCCTCCTCTTGTTCCCCAGCAGCCTCCTCCTGTCCCCCAGCAGCCTCCTCCTGTCCCCCACGAGCCTCCTCCTGCCCACCAGCACCCTCCTCCTGTCCTTGTGTAGCCTCCAGCCCCCCTGTCCTCCTGTAGCCTCCAGCCCCCCTGTCCTCCTGTAGCCTCCAGCCCCCCCTGTCCTCCTGTAGCTTCCAGCACCCCCTGTCCTCCTCCAGTAGCCTCCAGCACCCCCCTGTCCTCTTCCTGTGCCCCAGCTCCCCCTTTCCTCCTCCTGTAGCCTTCAGCCCCCCCCCCCCGTAGCCTCCAGCCCCCCCCTGTCCTCTTCCTGTGCCCCAGACCCTCTTTCCTCCTCCAGTAGCCTCCAGCCCACCCTGTAGCCTTCAGCACCCCCCCCTGTCCTCCTCCTGTGCCCCAGCCCCCCTGTCATTTCTGTAGCCTCCATCCTCCTCCTGGCTCCTCTCCCTGTGGCCCCCCTGTCCCCTCAGTCTCTTACCTTCTGTCATTCCATCTTCTCCCCTGGACGCGCGGAGGGGGCGTGGCCAGCCGGGGGCGGAGCTCGCTCCTCACATGATTGGTGCAGACATCATGTGAGGAGGGAGCAGGGGCTGGTCCCGCCTCCTCCCGGCCCCCATGCCTTGGCTGCTCTGCAGCTCTAAACTACGGGGGCTGGAGGAGGCGGGACAAAGCGGAAAAAGTAGGCGGGGCCCGGGACATTCTCTCCCCCTTCCGTGGAAGCGTGACAGAGCCCATAAAACGGGACTGTCACGCTGAAAGCGGGACGGTTGGGAGGTATGCTGGGTGCTGCTGTGAGTGTTATCTTCATTCTGGGCTGTGGGAGAAGCAGAGAGGAGCTTGTAGGAGGATCACATGTAAGTGCCTGAATCTAACATTGCGCCTAAACTGCGCCAAAATTGCGCCTAAACTGTTTTAAAGTAAAGTGATTAATAAGAGGCAGGAAATATACTTATCACAGATGCTTGTAGCTTGTGATAATTCTGGCAAAACAGTGCGCCAGAATTTAGGCACAACTACTACACTTAGGCGCACAAAAGTGATAAATGTGGCCCAAAAAGTACAATTATTGACTAAACAGTCAGTTACTTGGTAAAACTACAGCTGAAAAAGACTTGGGGGTATTGGTGGATGGTAAACTTAATTTTAGTGACCAGGGCGAGGACGCTGCTACTAAAGCAAATAAAATTATGGGATGTATCAAGAGAGGAATAGATTCTAATCATAAGGACATAATTTTATCCTGATACAAATCCCTGGTCAGGCCACACATGGAATATTGGGTACAGTTTGGGGCACCAAAACACTGGAATGGGTGCAGAGGAGAAAAAACAAGATTATTAGGGGAATGGGAGGATTAGAATACAATGAAAAAAGACGGGAGACATTACATTACAATGTACAAATACCTAAATGGGCAGAACAAGGATCTCTCCAAAGATCTTTTTATACCTTGACCTGTGACCAGGACAAGGGGGCATTCTCTACGCCTAGAGGAGAGGCGATTCTACCATCAACATAGACAGGGGCATCCTCTACACCTAGAGGCGAGGCAGTTCTACCATCACCATAGACAATCCCCCTGTCACTTCTACACCTAGAAGAGAGGTGGTTCTACAATCACTATAGACAGGGGGCATCCTCTACACCTAGATGAGAGGCAGTTCTACCATCACCATAGACAGGGGGCATCTTCTACACCTAGAGGAGAGGCGGTTCTACCATTACCATAGACAGGGGACATCCTCTACACCTCGAAGAGAGGCGGTTCTACCATCACCATAGACAAGGGGCATCATCTACACCTAGAAGAGAGGTGGTTCTACAATCACCATAGACAGGGGATATCCTCTACACCTAGATCAGAGGCAGTTCTACCATCACCATAGACAGGGGGCATCCTCTACACCTAGAGGAGAGGAGGTTCTACCATCACCATAGACAGGGGGCATCCTCTACACCTAGATCAGAGGCAGTTCTACCATCACCATAGACAGGGGGCATCCTCTACACCTAGAGGAGAGGAGGTTCTACCATCACCATAGACAGGGGGCATCCTCTACACCTAGAGGAGAGGCGGCTCTTCCATCACCATAGATAGGGGGCATCTTTTACACCTAGAGGAGAGGCGGTTCTACCATCACCATAGACTGGGGGCATCCTCTACACCTAGAGGAGAGGAGGTTCTACCATCACCATAGACAGGGGGCATCCTCTACACCTAGAGGAGAGGCGGCTCTTCCATCACCATAGACTGGGGGCTTCCTCTACACCTGGAGGAGAGGAGGTTCTACCATCACCATAGACAGGGGACATCCTCTACACCTAGAGAAGAGGCGGTTCTACCATCACCATAGACAGGGGGCATCCTCTACACCTAGAGGAGAGGCGGTTCTACCATCACCATAGACAGGGGGCATCCTCTACACCTAGAGGAAAGGAAGTTCTTCCATCACCATAGACAGGGGACATCCTCTACACCTAGAGGAGAGGAGATTCTACCATCACCAAAGACAGGGGGCACCCTCTACACCTAGAGGAGAGGCAGTTCTACCATCACCATAGACAGGGGACATCCTCTACACCTAGAAGAGAGGCAGTTCTACCATCACAATAGACAGGGGGCATCCTCTACACCTAGAGGAGAGGCGATTCTACCATCACCATAGACAGGGGGCATCCTCTACACCTGGAGGAGAGGAGGATCTACCATCACCATAGACAGGGGACATCCTCTACACCTAGAGGAGAGGCGGTTCTACCATCACCATAGACTGGGGGCATCCTCTACACTTAGAGGAGAGGCGGTTCTACCATTACCATATACAAGGGGCAACCTCTACACCTAGAGGAGAGGAGGATCTGCCATCACCATAGACAGGGGGAATCCTCTACACCTAGAGGAGAGGCAGTTCTACCATCACCATAGACAGGGGGCATCTTCTACACCTGGAGGAGAGGCGGTGCTACCATCACCATAGACTGGGGGCATCCTTTACACCCAGACGAGAGGAGGTTCTACCATCACCATAGACAGGGGGCATCTTCTACACCTAGAGGAGAGGCGATTCTACCATCACCATAGACAGGGGGCATCCTCTACACCTAGAGGAGAGGAGGTTCTACCATTACCATAGACAGGGGGCATCCTCTACACCTAGAGGAGAGGAGGTTCTACCATCACCATAGACAGGGAACATCCTCCACACCTAGAAGAGAGGCGATTCTACCATCACCATAGACTGGGGGCATCCTCCACACCTAGAGGAGAGGTGGTTCTCCCTTCTTAAAGGGTGGACTTGGTGGACTTATGCCTTTTTCCAGCCTTATATACTATGATACTGCACGCCGCCATTTTTGGTAGGACCATTGCTCCCAAAGACTTCATCGAGTAGTGACCATCCTCCCCAAAATGACTTTCTTTGTTGCATTTGAATATTTGCTCAAAAATTTTGGACTTTTTCACCAAACCCAGCAAAGTTTACTGCAACCTTTTTTTCAGTGTTGTACCCAATATGTCTTTTTGCGCATTCGCTGTAAAAAGAATTTTGCAGGCAATAGAATGCTATAGTTTTTGAAACCAAACAGAATTTTTCTGTAACTTTAAGGGTAGGACAAGGGAAGTTAATGATCGCTAAAATGTTACGCTACAAAGTATTTTATTTCGAAAATTTTAGTGATGCGCAAAACATTTCCTGTAGTGTAATACCCACTGTGGCCTGCAGGCGTCACTGCTGTTTCTTAGTCTCTTCTTGATAGGGAAATTCATTAATCCATCACTTAATGCATAAATAATATGCAAATGAATAAAATAAGATGTTCATTATGAATGAGTTGACTTCCTTAGATTCACCATTGAGTCCAAGATCAATTATTTTTCGTCTGTTGACATTTTTCCCACCAAATGTTGGAAATGTTATTTTCCTCCCTCTGTGAGTACAGATGTTGGATTAGTAACGGAGAACCTCCGAATAGATTGATTTGTGGAGGAAAAACACTGGATTTATAAATAATGCACCAGCTCGGCTTAGCAGACTTCTGATTTACATATAGACATTTACAGGAGGTGGCTCCAGCGAGGGGCCAAGTCATTACCAGATGCAACAAGTCCTCTAATGAGAGAAACAAAGCGGCCACAGAAGAAGGGAGGGAGGTTTGCATCATGTAGTCCATGTCCTACTCACTCCATATTTCTTACAGGGCTCAATGTGACCTGGGTAGAAGGTTTCTGCATGACCCACCTGCATGACAAGCGTCTCTTATCAGTGCATAGCAGTGTACAGATGTATTTCTCCAAATTTTAGGGGGCACCTGGATTGACAAAAAAATTTGGTCATGGTTCAAGGACCTTTAATGGACCAGGCATTGATTTAACAGGTGGCTAATTATAGATGGCATTAGAGGAACATTTACACTGCACTAATATGCTAGAGGGCAGCGGGACAAAGATTGTAAATGTTAAATTACTGTATAAAGCAAACGTCCACCAAAGGAGTGAAACTCATGCAAATTTGACACATACTGTAATACAAATTTGAGTGCAAATTAAGTTGATCAGGTACGGGTCTTTCACATGCCCAAGATCCATCTTAGTCACAGGACTGATAGGTCTTGAGCCTCTTCAAGAATCGTAGCCTTGATGTTATTGCAACTTTTGCCGTCTCCCTATAGCTGTCTCTCATATCTGCCCAAGACCCACCCATTATTATGGCTAAGCTGGGCTTTGGACCTCCTTAAGTACCAGAGCCTTGGTGTTACTCCTACGTTTACGTTCCCTAAAGCTGTGTCCCATGTCTACCTTATGCTAGAGACCCATCTTTTATATCCAGCAGCTTGGCCTTGGACCTCCTAAGGAACCAGAACTTTGTTGTTACTCCTACGTTTACAGTCCCTATAGCTGTGTCCCATGTATAAGGTAAGCTAAAGACCTATCTTTTATATTGAACAGCTTGGATGTGGACCTCCTCAGGAACCAGAACCTTGGTATTACTCCTAAGTTTATACTCCCTATAGATGTGTCCCATGTATACCTTATGCTAAAGACCTTTTATATCGGGCAGCTTGGCCTTAAAATTCCTCAGGAACCAGGACTTTGGTGTTAATCCTACATTTGCATCTATGTGACCTCCTCAGGAGCCAGAACATTGGTGTCTCTTCTATATCTACAAAAACCATATAGCCATTTAATCCATGGATCCTCCATCCTAATGGCACACGATGCATACCAAGACCGTCAGCAAAGACTGGAAAAAATTTAAAAATCTCAGCACTACATGAAAAGTCTTTGGATCAAAAAAACACTTCCTTTATTCCAAACTAAGAATCCAAACAGCAGAAATGGTGAAAGTATATTAACATTATATATTATTGTTTAGAGGACTAGTGTCCTAATCATGATTAAGAGGCTAGTTGTCGAAACACGTTGAACTAGTTTCACCATTTCTGCTGATGTTCATTTTGGAATAAAGGAAGTGTTTTTATGATCTGGAGACGTCTCATGTAGTGCTGAGATTTTGTGATTTTTCTACATTTGCACTTCCTATAGCTGTACCCTATGTGTACCGTAAACCCAAGACCCATCTTTTTCGGGCCTTGGACCTCCTCATGTACCAGAGCCTTTTGTTACTCCGATGTTTGCACTCCCTATAACTGTGTCCAATGCTTGCCTATCCCAAGGCCAATCTTTCTTCCTGAACTGATGGGCCTTGGACCTCCTCAGGTACCAGAGCCTAGTTACTCCTACGTTTACACTCTCTATAGCTGTGTTCAATGTCTACCTTATGCCCAAAAACCATCTTTTTTACAGGACAGCTTTACCTTGGACCTCCTGAGGTACCAAAGCCTTGCTGTTAATCCTAACTTTAGCCTTACTATAGCTACATCCCATGTCTACCATATACCCAAGGGTATTCTATATGATCGAACAGAGTCTTAGGCCTCCTTAGATAATACAGCCTAGGTGTTACATCTATTTTGCTCCCCCTATAACTTTGTCCTATGCCTACTTTATACCCATGGCCCATCTATTTTACAGAACAGAGGGCCTTGGACCTCCTCAGGTACTAGGATCTTAGGGTTACTCTTACCTTTGCTCTCTCACACAGATACTAGTCATGTCCAGCAAGAGGTACAATAAGGAAGGTCTGTATATCTATAGTTGGATGTGCCGGTTACAAGGGCTTCCATTATCATTAGTGGCCTGTGGTAAGTATATGGCTATAAGCACGCCATGGATATTACATCTATAACTAGAAATTAACTTCTCAGATCCACCATTGTTCTATATGCCATGTTCAGACAAAGGTTCCTATTATTCCCCGTACAGGTGAGCTATAGCCAGACATCTGGCGCCATTTACCTAGGGGGATAAAACAGTAGCATTTAATATATCCATGTGGTGATCAGCAGATGTCTAGTACACCCACTGCCTCTAATCCTATAGCTCACACCCTCACAATGTGAGATATTTTCAGTATGTATATCACATTTCCTCTCACAAGATCACGGAATTTAATGTAGATCGTGTTCATCGTGTTCATTAGACTTAAAGAAAGACATCAGATCTCCACGACTGGAGTATTAGTATGAAATCACCATGTAAAGCCTGGAGGGATATCATATTCTGGAGGGATTATGATGGATAATGACGCTGCCTGCAATGGAAATGCCACTGTAGATAGAGTACAATGACTTCCTATGGTACCTGGAGAGCTAGGACTTGTACTTGTAGCCTTAGATTCCCATACGCATGGCCATATTAGGGTATGCCTAGACACACAACCAAAATCCAACACAAAGCAAGGACCCATATATCATAAAAAGGTCAAATTTTATCATAGAATATATACGACATGTAATAGAAAATACTACTTAGAAAAGAATTGAAGCTAAAACAATAGCCACATGGAACTCATAGAGGTGATACAATGACGAGACCACCATATTCACAACGCCTGATAGCTTCTGGTTGAGTATGGTTTGGCTCAAGAGATCCCAATCAAAACCCTGTAATCAGTGGTTTTACCAGTAGTGGATTATTATATAGACAGTTTGGGCGTCAGCCCAGGACCCAAGTCTACTACGCGGCCCATGGCCACCAAATCAGCTACCAAATGTTATACTAACGAGGACCTTCACTCATGAAATCCTCATCCATCATATACTGTCCTCTATACACATGTTCACAAGAGCCATTTCAGGACCTTTGAAGGTCCACCAACGGTCCTGAAACCGCAGATTGGGAGGCAGCAGAAGGGACTCATCCTCCAATCTCCGAGAAGCTTAATTCTAGCACCATATGTAGGAAGTGACTCCAGACTTGTAGTGGCTATAATATCCATACAGCCCAGTGCCCCTGGCAGTATGGCTTGTATGAGTTAGAATAAATTCATATGAACCTATGTACCTTAGTGCTAAGACATGTTCTTTATGTCCTAAGGGATACAAAGCTGGAAGAGTCACTCGTAGAAGAGGAATTAAGCATGCTAATTAATCATTGCCTGTGGTATGCAATGTCAGTCTGCAGCTTGTAAAGCCTGCAGGAGGATGCTTTGTATTGAAAGAAAGTAGGCAAATAATATTACTGATTAGGAAACTTATGTCCTGATACCCAGTTCTGGACACTAGAAGATAAGAAACATACTGCTGGAAGAAAGGGGGGCAAAAAAGGGGGTAACTTCTCTGTGGCAGTAGCTTACATTTTAAAGTACAACTGTAAAGTGTAAAAACTTTTGCCTTACTCTGCACGAAGCAAAAATAAGCAATTCTCAAGTTTACTATAATTAGCTATCTGCAGCTGTTTAGCAGCTAGCAGAGGTTTTATCTTGCCCTCCAGGCTAATCTCCATTTGCCATGATTTCTTGTTAGCATGGGAAACCATATGGAATAGCTAAACTGTGAAAAATGTCTTTATATGCCAGAATTGTAGAATCTTCATGAGCACTTGGGGTTTGTCACACTGCTGTGCTCTTAGCTCTCTAGATTGAACCTTTCTACAGCTCCTGTTTTTTTGTTGACTGACCGACCAAAAAACATGAGGATCCTCAACTACACCCAAGATGTAACACAGCCTTAGGCCAATTTGAAGGACACTATAATCTGTTTTCTATGGACTTGTGAAGAGTGAACACCCAGAATTATTTTATGTGGTGGGCCCTACGATCCCCAAATCTAACACTGGATGATTATTCAATCTTAAAACAGCTGCAAATGGGAGGAGCTATAGAACAGCTTAATGCAGAAAAATAAGAGAACAGCAGTGTGAGGACATGCCCCCAATGCACTTGGAAAGCTACAATACTGGAATGTAAAATAATGTTTGCCATCGTTATACTAATTAAACACTAAAAAATGGTGGCCAGTCAGGACAAAGGTGAATTTTTTTCTCTAACCTCCAGTCCATCTTGTCTTGAACACCAATGGGACGGGAACCAAAGTGTGTTTGCTCAACAGAAGAGCATCCCAGACCCTGAACCTTGACCAAAGTGAAGACTAGGCATCTGTGAGCTTATTGGCCTATGTTCATACCTCATACCAGACTCATAAAGCAAGAAAAACTGGCTGATCCAGTATGAAATAAAAAGAGAATCTTCTAAAAAATGAAGATATTCCTGTACTAGAAGCAAGAAATCCACAAGGCCCATAAACATATTTCACACCTCTATTTGTACTACTGAAGAACAGGATCCAGCAGGCCGAGGCTACTGTAAAGCACAATAGTATATGAGACACAACTACAACCAAAATATACTACAATATATATCACATAGACACCATATTGGGGTATCTTCTGCTATCACTTCACTAACCCCTGTGAAGTACACCCTAGTAGCCTCTATATTCAGTTGTAGCCTGATTTACCTACATCAACCCCTTTAAGATAAAAATTAGTAGCCTTCATTTTGTGTTTTCTTCTTCTTCTAGACCTCCAATAACACCTGGGAAATACACCCTAGTAACCTCCATATTGGGTTGTCTCCTGTTTTACCTCCATCAACCCCTGCGAGATACAAAATAGAAGCCTCCATATTGGGTTGTCTTCTTCTGGACCACCATTAACACTTGGAAAATACACCCTAGTAGCCTCCAAATTGAGTTGTCTGCTTAACCTCTGGGGTTTATAACTGTGAAGAGCCTGGTGTGAGGATCCTCTGGTGGTTCAGTCCATTGAAGAATGTTCAATATAGCATAGCATCTGTATTGGGTTGTCTTCTTCTGGACCTCTATTAAAACTTGGGGAATACACCCTAGTAGCATCTAAATTGGGTTGCCTTCTGCTGGACCTCTGGGGTTTATAATTGTGAAGAGCCTGGTATGAGGATCCTCTGGTGGTTCCATGCATTCAAGAATCTTCAGTTTCTTAATGTTCAACAATTGCAAATACCATAAATTATAATAATTTTTTCATCAATAATCTTGTAGGATATTGGATCAGAAAGATTCCAGTGTTTCAATAATTCTCTTTTTTTTGCCTATAAAATATTCTTACTGACTTGAGTTTATCTCCAAACCGCTGCCTCCGCGATAACCACCACAGGCTTTCCTCGGGAGCACACATCAAAGCAAGATCATGGCCTAGTCATAGAGGGCACGCTCGCTGCTCCAGGGAAGGGCACAATCAAATTTAGCTCGGATTGATCCCCACAGAACTGACAGCCCACTGGGTAAGGCACACAGCTGAAAGCACAAATGTCATCCAAAGGGGGTCGGACGCAGGATTCACATGAGTTTATTAGAAGTGAAAGGTTTGGATTCCTAATACATTAACTATCATTTTGTTGCAAGCAATTATTGTTTCATTATATGGATTAACAATAGTACAAATTATATGCAAAAATAATTACCCAAAATTTTATACAAATGTGTGTGACAGGTTACCTGCTTCATGATCATGGATCTTTAGCCTTGCCTGAGCTAAGTCCCAGTCTGGAGCTGACACATATGGTGGGTCATTTACTAAGGGCCCGAATAGCTCTTTTTCGTCGGGTTTCCTGAAAATTACCGGTTTGCGCCAAATTGGATAGGATGGTGAACTCCAGTGAACTCCGGTGGATTTCAGCGCAGCAGTGACACCTGGTGGATATCGGGCGCACTACCTTAGTGAATAGCCGGAAGACACGAATCCTCGAAGGATAACGCGCCACTGGATCGCGAATGGACCGGGTAAGTAAATGTGCCCCATGGAGTCTAGAGATGACACAACTTCTATGGGATAGTGTTATGGCCGTGCTCTGTGCAGGAGAGGGAAGGAGGAGCTTTGATCCTCACCTATTGTTACTGGTGTGATCCTGTGTTATGTATCTACATAAAGACAGAGGGAAATAACATGTGTCTATACATCTATATATGCAGGGGGGCATTTGCCATAAGGCAAGTTGAGCCTCTCACCTCAGGCAGTAGAACCTGCAGCAGGATGAGGGGCAGCATGAGAGGGACTGACACTTAAAAATAGTGTCGCTTCACACCATGGGTGTGAAACACTGCATGGAGAACCCTTCTGCTAAAAAAAAAAATACCTATTAATACTGGATGGTGTTGAGGGGTTGTTATCCAGGATAGCAGAGTGTATTAACTGTCATAGTAACCCTGAGATAACAATGAGATGGCTGCCCAAAAGTGATCTCTATAGAACAGGAGGTGTGCAGCTGATTATGATGCCAAATGAGCTGTAAAAATAGCAAGAAAAATTATATATATGGTATGTGTGTGTGTATTACCTGTCATTGTAACCTTGCCTGAGATAATAATGAGATGGCTGCCCAAAAGTGATCTCTATGGAACAGAAGGTGTCAAACTAATTATGAAGCTAAACGAACTGTGAAAATAGCAAGAAAAATTATATATATATATATATATATATATATATATATATATATGTGTGTGTGTGTGTGTGTGTGTGTCTGTGTGTGTTTATTACCTGTCATCGTAACCCTGCCTGAGATAATGAGATGACTGCCCAAAAGTGATCTCTATAGGACAGGAGGTGTCAAACTAGTTATGATGCTATATAAACCTTGAAAATAGCAAGGAATTATTTTAAAAAATCCCCCAAAATATGTCTAACTTAAAAAACTCAATGCAAGCACTAGGTCCAATTTTCGGATGACGCACCCCCTTTAAACCCCCTCTCACGTCTTTCATCTGATTTACAACAAGGGCCTTGAAATTCTGAAAAATGACAGAAGTCTGCCTTCATTTACCCATCGCTTGTGAGTAATCAGGAGGACATCAGATGAATGTTCTTAATGGAAACCTAATAAGGAGCATTTTACAACCCGAAATCCATTAAAATGGCTCCAAATAACAAAGCAAGAAAATGTAAAATGTAAATAAAATCCGTGAAGTCGCGGTTTAGTGTGTATAACGTTTCCATCACATTACTAGATGTCTCTTGCTCGGTTCCTGTTTGGCTTGAGGTTTTGCTGGCACCGGCCTGTGTAATGATGAGTTGATGTTTCCTGAGCCTCCCCCATCTGATGTCACATGTAGCAGTCACTGGCTGTAGACTGTGTATTCATCCCAACCACACGAGACAAAGCAAAACCGAGAGCCCTACACGTCACATCCATTTATAAGTGGAAAGTGATGCCTGGCCCAGCGCTCGGGCTATGCTGACACCATGAATTACTGTATCTCAGGCCGACTGAGGAGTCTGAGACACCTGACAACACAAAGGGGAGCCGAACACATGACATACCAGCTACTACCGCTGCTATACTACAGGAGGCATCAAAGAATACATGAATGAAATATATGATAATTATTATCATTTTTCTGGAGTTTTTATAAATATAGATAACAGAAACATGTGGCGACAAAGAACAATACATTGGGGCACATTTACTTATTCGTCCCGTAGCGATCCCCGATCCGGAATCTCCAGAGAGGATTCGGGTCTGCCGCGATTCACTACTATCGTGCGCCCAATTTCCTGCATGTGTCGCTTCCCCACTCAGGTCCACTGGAGTTCACCTTCTTCTTCCCGGTGTATGTGAGTGCTGATCTTGTGACAGAATTTGAATTTTAAATTCCGCGATTTGTCCGAATTAGTCGGGTTGCCCGGAGACCACGCCCTCCGATGTGTGTTGCATGAAAGCCAGCGCCGATGTACCACAATCCGATTACGTGCACCAAAAACCTGGGGCAATTCAGCGCAAATCAGAAATAGTCAGGAAACCCCGATGGAAATGTGTCCCATTGCATATGAAGTGTCTGAGAGCAGAAATGATCTAGTTGTTCAAGGCAACCAATCAGAGCTCAGCTTTCATTTTAAAAATAGCTGTGGGAAAATGAAAGCTGAGCTCTGAACAGTTCTGCTCTCACACACTTCTGAGAAATCTCCCCCAGTAAGTTTATTAATATATCCCATCGCAGCCAAATAACAGCAGTTCCTAGGTTTCAGTACGTGTGATTGGCTACTACTTATGTTCCCTTTAGTGATGTCACTTATGTGGACGGTGACATGATCTCTGGGGACCTACCTGTGTGTAAGCTCAGCAGAGGCACAAGGGCGGAGGCAATACGTTGCATCCGTCTCCCACTGTCTCCAATGGCCTCCACTGAGCATACACAGGAGGGAACGATTTACAACGTATACTGGGCAGACAGAGGCAAGAAGGACCCCCCACCGATCAATATCTTGTGTCTATGTATACACAAAGTACAGGGGCGTAACTAGGAGAGGCTGAAGTCTGCTATGGGGCCCCCTTTCCTTTAAAAAAATATACATCTTTGTACAATCACACACATTTATAAATTCATGTATACACACATTTATATACACACACATTTATACACTCATGTATATACACATTTATACACACATACATTTAAAGGAAACCTACCACTTGTAGTGGCAGGTTTCTGATGGAAATACCGGGCACCAGCTCAGGGTGAGCTGGTGCCGGAGCTTATTTTAGTTAGCGCTTTAAACCGCGGTATCGCGGTTTAAAACACTTTTTAAACTTTATAGCCGGCGCAGGCAGGTACGCACTCGGCGCTTACCATGCGCGCGGCTACATAGGAAGTGAATGAGAGCCGCGTGCACGGTAAGTGTAGCCTAACACTGCTTCTAGGCATTCTGTGATTGGCAATCCCTCTGTTGTCCTGATTGGAGACTTAGCCCCTCCCCTCTCTATAGAGCCGACAAGTCACTGAGCTTAGCAAGATGAAATTCAGCAGCGATTTCCCAGTAAGAAGGAGGCAGGAGGAGAAGAGCCAAAGTAAGTGCAGAAGGAAATACTTTAAAGTGATAAGATATATCCCAAACTTTCTTATATTCTCTTGTGATAATAATTTAGCAAAGCTTGTCGAATAATTCAATGAACTCTCCACATTAGTAAAATAAAGGACCCATCTGGTCCCACTCACAACAGACCTGTACAAACATGAACGTATTGCTTACAAGCTTTATAGGTAGACATTTTCTTTTTTAAGCTAAGCGTTTCTTTTATATCCTTGTTTTACTTTAAAGAAAACCTACCATTTGATTTCATGCATTATGGAGCAAACATACCTTGCGAATGCTGTAGCTACACTGATGCAGAAACATATCTTGTTTAATCCCTAATCCGAGTGGTTTTGCTGAATAGACAATTATGGACCTAGGAAAAGCTGGATCCCCATAACACACAGAGCTTTCTGAAGAGCCAAGACAGGACTAATCAACCTGAGCTGAATCACTCATACACAGCAGCTGGGGGATTGTGCAGCAATTGATTATTCTGCCCAGCACATAAGCGACAGAGCATTATCATAATTATATAATAGTTTTTTCAGCAAAACCACTCAGCTCAGAGATTAAACAAGATATGTTTCTGCATCAGTGTAGCTACAGCATTCTCAAGGTATGTTTGGTTCACAATGCATCAAATCAAATGGTAGATTTCCTTTAAATAATGGAAGGTGTAACTTCAATTGAGTACAAACAAATCCAATAACCCGGCTCACCCGGCCCTCACTTTTACAACTGGTACACGGATCTCCGCCCCAAAGCAGGTATCAAACATGTAGAAAAGGAAATTGCGCTCCAGCACTCAATCGAATAAAAATTATCTTATTTATTATAATCAATAAAAGTCCATAATGAACATGCAGTACTATAATATACTATAATATAATAAGTGCATTATGGACTTTTATTGATTATAATAAAGAAAATACTTTTTATTCAATTAATTTCCTTTTCTATCAATAGAGTACAAGCCACTTGGTGCAGACTATATACAAGGATTATACACAAAGATGGAGTTATGTCCCCATAGTAATAATAAGTTAGCGTGGATTGTTATATAGATCGCTAGCTATCAATTAGTGGCTTATGTCTGTAGTAAGGTAAGTGTGTATACCCAGGACTAACCTCATCTGTATAATAGTAATAATGCACCAAAAGCGCAAAACAAGTAAACTGAAGGGTCTGTTTACTAATCCTTTATCCATGTTATTTTAGCACTTTCAGCACAGCAAGATGTTTCTTTGATTTTACACCAAAGTACATACTTATGTTTCAAGAAGGAGGCAGAAAAGTGATATTTTCTTCTTTACCTGTTTGCTTGGTTTTATATCTATATATAAATAATATTGTATATACACAGACTCTTAACCCCTTAAGGACGCAGCCATTTTACAGCTTAAGGCTCAGCCCGATTTTTTGGATTCTGACTTGCTTCGCTTTATATGGTTATAACTTTTGAACACTGTTACTTATCAAAACGATTCTGAGATTGTTTTTTCCCCACATGTTGTACTTCATTTTAGTGGTAAATTTTGGCAGATAAGTTTTGCGTTTATTTACAAAAAAAAGAAAATGTGATGAATTTTTTGAAAAATTTGCCATTTTCGAAATTCTAAATCATCACGTTTTCAGGCAGATAGATTTACCAGCTAAATAAGTTGCTGAATAACATTTCCCATTTGTCTACTTTACATTTTCATAATTTCTGAAATATCTGGATAATTTATTTTGACGTCACGCGGCTTGCAAATAGAATATCGCTTTTCCGGATTTTCAGAATTGACTATTTTGGGGATAAATACAGTTTTGAATGAAATTTTACATATTTAGCATCAAAACCCCCTATATAACCAACCCATTTTCAAATCTGCACCCCTCAAGCTATCAGAAACAGCTTTTACGAAGATTGTTAACCCCTTGAGATCTTCATAGTAATTGAATCAAAATGGAGGTGAAATTTAGAATGGTCATATTGTTCCCTTATACGTTCATTTAGCACCAAAATTTACACATTTCCAAAATATAAAAAGAGAAAACCCACCATACAATTTGTTCTGCAATTTCTCCTGAGTACAAAGACCCCCCACATGTGGCCGTTACTTGTTTTATGGGGGCACAGCGAGGCGCAGAAGGGAAGGAGGGCGCTGCAGCTGCCAGGAATTTAGTTTCCTCATTGGCCCCTTTTGAAGGCTATAAAATTTTCGCTTTTTCGTTATTGGGGCCATGTGACGGCATTTTTTTTGCGGGATGAGATGCTTTTTCCATTGTTACCATTTTGGGGTTGGTATCACCTATTGTTGAAAATTTAGGAACTTTTTTTGAGGGCAGGAGTAGAAAAGCATCAATTCTGTACTGGATTTTTGACTTTTTTTTTTTTGGTGTTCACCGTATAGACTAATAGTCATGTTATCTTTATTCTATGGGTTGATACGATTATGGGGATACCAGACATGAATATATTTTCTTACGTTTTACTAAATTTGTCAAACAAAACCCTAATGTGGGGAAAAATCTATAATTTTTGTATTGCCATCTTCCAAGTGGCATAACTTTGTTACGTTTTTGGCTACGGAGCTGGTTGATGGCTTGTTTTTTGCGGGACATGTTGTACTTTGCACCAGTATCATGTCTGAGTACATATGGTTTTTTGGTCGCATTTTATATCATTTTTTGTGGGATTGAAAAGGTAAAAATCATAATTTTTGGAGGGTTTATAACAGTTTTTTTTTACGGCGTTTATCGTGGGGGTTCAATAATGATTTACTTTTATTCTACGGGTTGTTACGGACGCGGTGATACTATATATGTGGGGTTTGTGTTATGATTTAGACTTTTTTTTTGAGTTATATGTCTCTTTATATGTTTTGGGGGTTTGGGGCATTTTTAGTGATTTATGACTTTATTTTTTTATTGAATAACTTTTTTTTTTACTTTTTCACTTTTATACCATGGGACATGAAGAAGCAATCTTCTGATTGCTTCTTCATGATAATATTCTGCAATACTCATGTATTGCAGAGTATTATCAGTGTCAGCCTATGCACTTGCATAGGCTGGCACTTTGCCAGTAAGATGACGTCACAGACGCCATCTTACTGGCAATTCTTGCTAGTAACTCTGGGGTCCAGATCGGACCCCAGAGTTACTATAGCAACGATCGGCGCCCCCCGAAAACGGTTCGGGGGGGCCGATCGTGGGGGAAAGACCCCCCAGATACTTGTTAGATGCCGCGGTCGCGCTGACCGCGGCATCTAACGGGTTAAGCACCCGCGATCGGAGACAACTCCGATCGCGGGTGTTACACTGGGGTGCCGGCTATTAGTTACAGCCGGCACCCCGTGTTTCCCGATGCCGGTTCGGCTCTGATCCAGAGCCGAGCCGGCATAGGAGCCGTGGCGGATATATCCGCCACTGAGCGCTAAGTCACTGCGCTCCGTGGCGGATATATCCGCCGCGGAGCGCGAAGGGGTTAAAGGGAACCTGTCACCAGGAATGTGATCTTTAGCTGGTTGGCAGATTCCAATAGCCTATTCTATGCTGATTTTAAAAATGCATTTGTCAGCATTCTGAATCATTTCAGTACTTTATAAAACTTTATTTCACATGACCCGGCTCCCATCCAGCAGCGTGTGATTAGTCACTAGGGGGGAAAAGGTGGGAGGGCATTTGCAGTTTCTTCAGACTATGTGCCTGTGTCTCAGTCTCCTTGTGCATTCTTTCTCTCATCCACAACATCCCCCTCCCTCTCCTGTGGAATGCACATGGCAGAAAGTGGGGAGGGGTTAGGGAGCTGCATCTGCCTGAGTGTAAAGGAAACTGATGCAAGCACTCACAGGCTGAGCTGACCCCCACCCCCGGGACTCCCCACATACTGCCTGGTAACGTGAATTAAACTTATATAAAGTACTGAAGTGATTCAGAATGCTGACAAAGACAATGCAGAAAATTGGATATGTACCGGATCTAGTAGTGCGCTGCCTTTGTTGGTCCCACCAATCAAGTGATTGTTGAGAGTCCAACACACAGATCGGCTACGGATGGAACAGGAAGCAGAACACTCCACTTCCTGTGTCATGTCAAGCCCTTTAAGAGATCTAAAAATTTAAATTTTAAAAGTAAAGTGAGTATTTTCAAAAAACAAACATGTCAGGTAATACACTGGGTTCTTAAATGGAAGGTCCAGTGTCAGACTGGCCCACCAGAGCATCGGAGAATCCTCCGGTGGGCCCCAGGTTCTAACACTCTAACATGGGTCCCAAAGATCTTCATTTGGAAACGAGTGGAGTAATAAATTCATATTATAATCTATTTCATATAGGATGATTCCAATATTATATAGTATATTATTACATCTTGTTGATGATACATCTTAAATTATATGATTTGTTTAATGGTATTTTATGGTTGAAGGGTGTGCCCTCAAGATCCCCACCTCTGGTAGGTATAACATATACCAGTGCAACTCTGGGAATGTCCAACTATTTTTTTCCCCCCTTATGCAGTATGATTGGCTAAAAGGGAGACCAAAATTGACTCGTGATTGGAGCACATGACCGGCCAAAAATTCTCTTTATGGGCCCCACAGAAGTGAAGTCAAACATGACAGTGGAGCATTTGGTCACACAATTTGAAAATCATTGGGGCTGTCAAATGTCAAACATCCAATAATCTGGAACATAGAGACCCTATTAGTGAGCAGGTCCAACCCAAACATTGGAGGTCTCAAAGTCCACATTGATAGTTGTGTTTGCTGACCTGGTAAGTGTTGTGAGGTGAGGGATGGAGTAAGAGGACTCGTGCGTTGCTAACTATTGGTATCACTGGATGTCTAGACGGATCAGGAGACCTAATATATGTAAAATCCACAATTTTCTGGTTTGAGGTTCTCCGAGGGTTCATCTGTCTACCAGCCCATGGAACATTGTCTGCAGTAGTAAAATTTGTATTGTTTTTTAGGGTTTTTATGGGTTTTCTGCTCTAATCTGAGATTCATTTGTAAGCCTGTGGTATCTACTAGAGACTGTGGATAGACGGTGCCTCTAGTAATCAGCCACGCAGAACGCACTTCTACAGCCAGATAATGGAATGTGATTTTCAGACAGAAAGGGAAAAAAAACCACAACAAATCACTAACATTTGGAATGAGGCCCGGGGAGAATCGCTTATCTCTTCTGTCCTGGGCTGGAAACGCGCCCGCAAATTATCTTCTCTCCACAATAGATTGAAATATTCTCCAAAAGTCAATCATTTTTTTTTTTTAAAAACCAGGGCCTTGTTTTTTTGGGATAATTGGAAATAATATTTGACAAGAATTTTAAAGAAATTGCTAGTAGCCCAGTGACTGTAGACACAACTAAACCTCGAAGCCTGGGAGATGCCTACAAGCCGAGCAAGAATGGGAGCAGAGTAAGAGGACCCTGCAGAGGAGCAATATCATCCCAGACTATAGTGAGATCATCAATCTACACTCAGCTTTGTCACCACGATTTTACAGGAAGATAAGGGAGACCTGTTACAGGTTTATACTATGACCTTCCATTCACATACTGCCTGCAGACAGACACTATACATAACCTGCTCAGCTCCTCCTGCTCTATAACATGCTGCCTGCAGACAGACACTATACATAACCTGCTCAGCTCCTCCTGCTCTATAACATGCTGCCTGTGGATAGTAAACTATGTACAATCTACTCTGCTCCACCTACTCTATAACATGCTACCTGCAGACAAACACTATGCATAATCTGCTCAGCTCCTCCTGCTCTATAACATGCTGCCTGCAGACAAACACTATGCATAATCTGCTCAGCTCCTCCTGCTCTATAACATGCTGCCTGTGGATAGTAAACTATGTACAATCTACTCTGCTCCACCTACTCTATAACATGCTACCTGCAAATAGGACAATATGTACAATCTGCGCAGCTCCTCCTGCTCTATAACATCCTGTCCGCAGATAGGGCACTATGTATAATTTGCTCAGCTCCTCCTGCTCTATAACATGCTGCCTGCAGATAGGACACCATGTACAATCTGCACAACTCCTCCTGCTCTATAACATGCTGTCTGCAGATAGGACACTATGTACAATATTCTCAGCTCCTCCTGCTCTATAACATGCTGCATGCAGATAGGACACTATGTAGAATCTTCTCAGCTCCACCTGCTCTATAACATGCTGCCTGCAGATAGGACACTATGTAGAATCTTCTCAGCTCCTCCTGCTCTATAACATGCTACCTGCAAATAGGACAATATGTACAATCTGCGCAGCTCCTTCTGCTCTATAACATCCTGTCCGCAGATAGGGCACTATGTATAATTTGCTCAGCTCCTCCTGCTCTATAACATGCTGCCTGCAGATAGGACACCATGTACAATCTGCACAACTCCTCCTGCTCTATAACATGCTGTCTGCAGATAGGACACTATGTACAATATTCTCAGCTCCTCCTGCTCTATAACATGCTGCATGCAGATAGGACACTATGTAGAATCTTCTCAGCTCCACCTGCTCTATAACATGCTGCTTGCAGATAGGACACTATGTAGAATCTTCTCAGCTCCTCCTGCTCTATAACATGCTGCCTGCAGATAGGACACTATGTAGAATCTTCTCAGCTCCACCTGCTCTATAACATGCTGCCTGCAGATAGGACACTATGTAGAATCTTCTCAGCTCCACCTGCTCTATAACATGCTGCCTGCAGATAGGGCACTATGTAGAATCTTCTCAGCTCCACCTGCTCTATAACATGCTGCCTGTAGATAGGACACTATGTAGAATCTTCTCAGCTCCACCTGCTCTATAACATGCTGCCTGCAGATAGGACACTATGTAGAATCTTCTCAGCTCCACCTGCTCTATAACATGCTGCCTGCACATCAGACTTTCCCTACAAACTATATCTGGAATCCCCTATTTGATAAAATATGTAATATACTAAGTGTTCTGTTTATGGGATCACCGGCTGCATTGTGTATCCCACAAAGCTGACAGTCTGTATAAAACTAATTGGTCCCTGTGAGGAATAACCTCAGAGCAAAACACTAGTGAGCACTGGAGGAACCGAGGCAGATAACAGCCCTGAGTGTACTGCGCCATCACCACTGCAAGGCACCAGGAGTGTCCGGTCACAGGAATATCATGAGGGGGCACCTACCATAAAGGGGGATACTCACTGATTATCAGAACAGGGGTCCCTTGGTATGGCCTAGTGAATACAGTATATGGCCATACATGTGTGGTCCTCTACTCACTTCTATGGGACTACTGAGGATGATAAAGTACAGCTGCAATCCCGTAATAGTCCTTTCAGATGTTACCTTCATTTGGGGTAATCATACAAATCAGGACATTAAAAGGAAATCATCCATCAAGATAAACCAGAGACACTCATAGATGCAGGCACCTTGACTGTAAAATTACGCTAATGAGCAAGAAGAGCTCTGGGGGTGTTACCAGAGCCCCTCCGCACTCCAGATTCACAGGCTGTTACAACAAGCAGAACAAGTTTAAGCCCCCTCTTCTCTCCATCCTCCCTCTGCCTGTATAATCTAGAAGCAGCAGGAAGTGCAGGGGGAGGGCCTGCTCTGCTCAGCGTAACCGCCTGCGAAGCTACAGCATAGAGGGGCTCTTATAATACTCCAAGAGCCCTTTATTAGCATAATTCTAAAAGTTGATTTTAGAAGGAAGGAGGCCATGCATAACAAAGATAAGAAGATACAACAGTTCCGGTGCCTGGATCTATGAGTAATGTCCCTGGCTTATCAGGATGGATTCTGATGGTAGATTTCCTTTCATCTAATGTATCCAGATGGATTTAAATTGATTTTTTACATCTGTGGCCATTTTAGGAGTGGGACGACTTAAATTTACTGCAATAGTAATTTGTGAAGGAAATTTGACACACTCTTAGAAAACTGGCGACTAATGGCTACCGGCTCATGCGTTGCGGTGATCTTCTGGTCTTTGGCGCTGTAGCGGAAGGGACATTCCGATTGGCCAAACCAGATCCTGTGACCCCAAATTGTCAGTGTCCAGGACCATAAGAATGTCGCAACGCCAGAACTGGGACCCGGCTCATCATCTACATAGACGACTCCTAGTACCTACCTCTAGTTAAGAACATCTTATTTGGGTTCTAGAAGATAGTAAGACACAGATAATATATATAACAGCATGACTATGCTGCTCCGGTGCCATGGAACAAGTGGTACCAGGTATCTCTGTGCCCCGAAGCTAAGGATCTTACATCGAGCCATGAGAGCCGCATTCATAAACACTTACCCAGCTTTCCATGCCAGGACCTTTGATATACTGTTTGCTAAGACAAGAGCCCTGGGCACTGGATTGTACAAGGGAAAGCTTAAGAAATGTTTTCTGAACTTCCCGTGAACCAGTAATCTAGGAAGCCAGAGTCTACATAGATATCTATAAGGAGAAGCTCCGCACTACCCAATGGCACTCTTAGAATTCAACGAATATGGAAAAAAATTTAACTTATCGCAACATTTTTCGCACAGGAGCCTTAAAGAGGACATGACACCCTGTTTTACCCCATTACTACCGCCCTCAGGTAGGGTATAAAATGTCCTTTCTAGAAATCCCTCTTTTATGTGAAATCTCACCCGTTTACCTATTAAAAAAAAAAAATCCCACCCAAAGACAGGTAAATATGACTCTTCTCATCCCATTTTCAAATGAGATGAGTCAAGTTTAGTGATTGCAGAGGAAGTGTCGCTGCAGAAGCCCCATTCTTCTGTTCTGTAGTACTGAGAAAGATGCTGCAAGTGTCATTTTAAAGATACAGATCTCTTCTTTCAGATCACATGAGGCTTTTGGCATTGTGACCTACAGAAACAGAGATCCAGGCAGCTAAAGTTAGTTGGAAATGGAAGATGCAGATAAAGATCCAGTTACTGCCTTTTTTTTAATTGCCCATAGGTTCAGTTCTGTAGCTCACAGAACCATAAGTTTGACGTGATACGAAAGATGAGATTCTGACAGTATCATATTAAAGATACAAATATATTCTTTAAGATCACATCAGGCTTTTGGCCTTGTGAGCTACAGAAACGGAGATTCAGGCAGCTAAATACATAGTTGGAAATGGAAGATGCAGATAAATATCCAGTTACTGCTCATAGGTCCTGTTCTGTAGATCACAGAACCATAAGCTTAAGGGAATGCAAAAGAAGAGATTCTTATCTTTACTATGACACATAAACCTTGTTTCTTGGTGCTACAGAACCAAAGATAAAGGCTTATGAAGTGACACTACCTCTGCAACCACTAAACTTGACTCATCTCATGGGAAAATGGAATGAGAACAGTTCTATTTTCCTGACTTTGGAGGAGATTTTTTTTATAGGTAAACGGATGAGATTTGATATGAAAGAGGGAATTCTAGAAAGGACATCACATACCCTACCTGAAGGGGTTAAGAGCCCATTTAAGTTACATTTCTGAGTTGTCTTATCATCACTTATGGGACCATTGCAGAGAAAACACATGGTCAGATGGATCCAGTAATCAATCCAGAATTTTGTCACAGTCAACCCCTCCAGTTTTCAATAATCATTATATAAGATATAATATTTTAACCACATACAACCGATACCAGCAGATATTATATCCATATTATATTATGTCTGTACAGTAACATACCCATTGTAAGAGTAGATTTATTAACCCTATCCCTCACTCTAAAAGATTTTTTGTCTAAATAATACTCAAAATCAGGTATAATATGTAAAAATAAAAAAAAAATCCACATTTACTCCTTTGCCGATACAGCCTGGTGCTCCTCCTCCATGCACCGATTTAGTGATGACATCATGACAGGGGCGTGTCCTCCAAGCAGCCAATCACTGACTATCACTCAATCACTGGCTGCGGTTATGAATTGGCTTTCCCGATGATACCATTGCTCAACCAGTAATCGCAGAGTGGCGGAGGGCCGGCAATAATGGAATATGATCACATATATATATCTACTGCAAAGCACTTGACTTACTTCATTGGCTTGAAAAGTGCTTGTCCATAATTCTGGAACGTCATGATGAGCTTGAGTTGGGTGCCTCCAGATTTCATGGCTAAAAAAAAAAAAAACGAGAAAATGAAGATGATAAATATAGTTTTTTGTTTTGTAGTAACTCATGTAGCTCAGGGGCTCAGGGGACCGGTCTAATTGCCCTTCCCATTGGGCAGGTGAATCCAGAGAAGAGCCTTTCACAGTAATGTTAGTAGACAACTGACAAGCGGGTGGCCTCTAGGGGTGTGGGACCGGGAACATCAGCTGTCAAATTCTAGATGGGTCCTCTGGCTTCATCA
This sequence comes from Engystomops pustulosus, assembly GCF_040894005.1. Taxonomy (NCBI): domain Eukaryota; kingdom Metazoa; phylum Chordata; class Amphibia; order Anura; family Leptodactylidae; genus Engystomops; species Engystomops pustulosus. The sequence continues at coordinate 28,951,011 of NC_092418.1, forward strand.
GCCTGGGGGGCAGAAGCTTATACACAGGAGCCAATAGTGGGGGCCCAGGGATTTGTCTTCCCATCGCTGTAGTATTAGGTGGATTTGATTTACTTAATCGTTTATAATTATTAAGACACAGGTAATATTATGTGTATTCTACGTAGTATGTAGGGGAAAGGAGGGGGCCATCAGTTGAAGATATGTCTCCATCTAATGCAAGAGCAGGAGGAGCTGAGCAGATTGAATGTAGTGTCCTATCTGCAGGCAGCATGTTATAGAGCAGCAGGAGATGAGAAGATTGTACACAGTGTCCTATATACAAGTAGCATGTTATAGAGCAGAAGGAGCTGAACAGATTGCACATAGTGTCCTATCTGCAGGCAGCATGTTATAGAGCAGGAGGAGCTGAGCAGATTGTACATAGTGTCCTATCTGCAGGCAGCATGTTATAGAGCAGGAGGAGCTTAGTAGATTTTATATAGTGTCCTATCTGCAAGCAGCATGTTATAGAGCAGGAGGAGCTGAGCAGATTATTTTTAGGGGGTCATTTACTAAGGGCCCGATTCACGGTTTCCTGACGTGTTACCCGAATATTTCCGATTTGCGCCGATTTTCCCTGTATTGCCCCAGGATTTTGGCGCACGCGATCGGATTTTGGCGCATCGGCGTCGGCATGCACGCGACAGAAATTGGGGGGCGTAGCCGAGCGAAAACCCGACAGATTCTGAAAAAAAGAAAAAAAGGTGTCGCGGGATTCGCGCTTACCTTCACCAGGAATAGGCCGGTGAATTTCAGGGCATTCCGGTGGGCCTCGGGGAACTTCAGCGCAGCAGCGCCACCTGTTGGACATCGGAGGAACTACCTTAGTGAACCGCCGGAAGACCCGAATCCTCCACAGAGAACGCGCCGCTGGATCGCGAATGGACCGGGTAAGTAAATCTGCCCCATAGTGTCCTATCTGCATGCAGCATGTTATAGAGCAGGAGGAGCTTAGTAGATTTTATATAGTGTCCTATCTGCAAGCAGCATGTTATAGAGCAGATTGTACATAGTGTTCTGTCTGCAGGGAGCATGTTATAGAGCAGAAGGAGCTGAGCAGATAGTACATAGTGTCCTATCTGTAGGCAGCATGTTATAGAGCAGGAGGAGCTTAGTAGATTTTATATAGTGTCCTATCTGCAAGCAGCATGTTATAGAGCAGATTGTACGTAGTGTTCTGTCTGCAGGGAGCATGTTATAGAGCAGAAGGAGCTGAGCAGATAGTACATAGTGTCCTATCTGCAAGCAGCATGTTATAGGGCAGGAGGAGCTGAGCAGATTGTACATAGTGTCCTATCTGCAGGCAGCATGTTATAGAGCAGGATGAGCTGAGCAGATTATACATAGTGTCCTATCTGCAGGCAGCATGATATAGAGCAGGATGAGCTGAGCAGATTATACATAGTGTCCTATCTGCAGGCAGCATGTTATAGAGCAGAAATTGCTGAGCGGTCTCTAATGTAGATGTTCTTGCTTCCTCACATGCTGATAATATGACACACCAGAGACACATCATGGATTGGCTTGTTCCTCCGTCATCCGCAGCTGATTACAAGTCTCCGGTAATGTCATGTTTCCAGACACTTCTTGTGCGGCTGCATTATACATGAAAAGAACACTTTGATTTCCAGCTAAAACATGTCTTCCACTAAGTTCAACCTGCTGACACCCCCAGCTGATTTTCTTGAAAAGTGGTGTTTATTCTCACAAAAACTATCATTACAGATGATTGCGTAGCTTAAAACATAATTATCCGGTTTCATATGCAGAACACGTTCCTTAAACAAGCCGCGTTTCGGCAATCATTGTCTATCCCGGGTCTTGGGGGGGGGGTTTAGCGATATATGTGTAAGCCAAAATTATACCGTGTCATATGAGTAGAAATGCAATCAAACTGCTCACGTTAACTCTGAGGCTGCGTTCACACCTTGCGTTAGGTTTGCGCTCTCACAGCTGAGAAGAAGAGATTTTCCCATTAAAGTGTTGTCAACATTGCGCTTACAAAACGCACGCATTAACGCAATATAACACAGTTTTAGCTATAACAAACGCATGTGTTAACATTGTGTTAACACATGTGTTTTGTAAACACAAAGTTGACAGCAATGTAATTAGGGACATTTCCTCTTCATAACTGCTCTGATGCGTTTGAAAATGCATGTGTGAATGAAGCCCTTGGTTAATGCCATACATGGTGTTTTGGTCCGTATTTCAGCATGTGTTTTCAGTCCATTTAAAAATGCTTTTTGACCGTTACCATGTGTTTGGCTGCTTACAACCTGTTCATCTATTAAGATAAATGGACAAAAATGGTCAAAAACACATGTGTTTTTAAACTGACTTGTGGCATCACCCTTATAGAGGACCCGTTGGGGCGATTTGCGGCACAAAAGCACCCACTGGTTCTTATGAACCGTTGGTTTACAGTCCTAAATTAGCTAGTCCCTCTACTTACTAAAGATGGGTCTGATGAAGCGATTCGGACCCATCTCTGGTGCTCTCCGCACCTGCGCAGTTATTTTAACAAAGCACCGTAACCTCAGCACATACACACTGATGGAGGGGTGTGATACGCCGTCTTTACTACACCAATGTGCAGGCACAGGGTGCTCCAGAATGATCTACCACCAGATTTACTTAGACTGTTTGCCCCCTTCATAAAAATTCATGCTTTGAACCTCCTGCAAGATGCAGACCGCATGTAAAGTCAACCAGTGGCCTGCAAATCTTGCGCATTCGCGGTGGCTCTACACATTTTTCTATAGAAGTTGCGAGGGGAAAAATAATGATTATGGATTTTACATTGTTCATCAAACACATGTATGGCAGGACTTGACGGTCCTAAAGGTCAAATGAGCTCCTGGTCTGAAATCAACAAATGGAAGACATCCCACCTATGCTAAGGACGGTATCAGACACTAGAAGACCATGTTATAGAGGACTATGTTCTCCACTACTGGGTCAGTTAGGTTTATAGATATAGTCATGTCCCTTCTTAACCTCAAAGAACCCAGCCAGTACTTTGTTGGACCCAACCGCTACCTTGAGGGACCCAGCCACTACCTTGAGGGACCCAGCCACTACCTTGAGGGACCCAGCCACTATCTTGAGGGACCCAGCCACTACCTTTAGGGACCCAGCCACTACCTTGAAGGACCCAGCCACTACCTTGAGGGACCCAGCCACTACCATTAGGGACCCTGCCACTACCTTGAAGGACCCAGCCACTACCTTGAGGGACCCAGCCACCACCTTGAGGGACCCAGCCACTACCTTGAGGGACCCAGCCACTATCTTGAGGGACCCAGCCACTACCTTTAGGGACCCAGCCACTACCTTGAGGGACCCAGCCACTACCTTGAGGTACCTAGCCACTACCTTGAGGGACCCAGCCACTACCCTGAGGGACCCAGCCACTACCTTGAGGAACCCAGCCACTACCTTTAGGGACCCAACCCCTACCTTGAAGGACCCAGCCACTACCTTTATGGACCCAACCACTACCTTGAAGGACCCAGCCACTACCTTTAGGGACCCAACCACTTTCCAGGTTTGCCCGATTCGGTGGCTGACATATAAAGAGTATAACAATACTACATTTTTATAGGGAATTACAAGAGAACAACTCGATTGAATCTTGACATATGTTCTGTTCTCCTTCAAGCCAGAATCTCCTGCCGACTTTTGGCATTAATCTAGACAAAGCTTTCCCTAGACTACAGGCACTGGTTACATTAGTCACAGATTATTTAGTTTTGCTATTCCCCAAGTCACTTGGGCATAAACCTAAATGTTTGGGTGTGCGTGAAACTAAATTGGCGCCTCATATTATTGGCCCCTTAAATTGAGAGAATGATTCTCACACGTTCAATGAGACCAAAGGGTCTAGAGATGATATGGATCGGGTTAAAATTTGTGATAGGACCTTTTGCATCTGGGATGGGGAAGAACATGCTTCAGTGGGGCGGATTTACTTACCCGGTCCTGTTGTGATTCCGCAGTGCGTTGTCCGACGAGGATTCGGGTGCGGCGCGATTCACGTAGCTCGTGCTCCCGAGTTCCTGCATCCGTCACTTCTGCGCCGAGGTCCGCCGGTGTTCACCTTCTGCATCCCGGTGCTTGTAAGTGCGTGTCTTGCGATACATTTCTAATTGTCAAATCCCGCGTGTTGTCCGAATCCATAGGCTTGTCTGACGGCCCGCCCCACGATTTCTGTCATGTGCAAGCCGGCGCGGATGCGGCAAAATCCGATCGCGTGCGACCAAATCCCGGGGCAAAATCCCCTGTTAAATGCGTCGGAAATCGTCGGTAAACCCAACGAAAATGCGTCCGACGGACCCTTAGTAAATGAGCCCCAGTGTGTCTATATTCTTAGGCTACATGCACACTGCCGTGAGCCTGCCGCACCGTAGCACGACGGGCACATGGCAGCGCGGCGAGAGGATGAGGAGGTGAGCGCAGCTCACCCCCGCCCCTCTCCATAGCGATATATGGCCGCGGCGCCGTATGCGGGAAAAGATAGGACATGTCCTATCTTTTCCCGGGCTACGGAGCGGTACGGTGCCGCACGTGTGCTGCACCTTACCGCTCCCCTAGGGCGCCGTGAGCCCATAGAAGTGTATGGGGGACGTATATCGGCCGCATATACGTCAGCCGTATATACGCCCCCCATACTGTAGTGTGAATGTAGCCTTAGAAAACTGCTGAATCCATGAAGCTAAAACTGAGGTCCAAAGTATATGTATGAAAGATTCACCAAACCCAATTACACTCAAAAACAGACAAGTCTTCCTATCCTGCCCTTGAATAAAAGATACATAAGCTCAGCTTAACCAAAATCTACAAATGGCACGTCTTAAAATTTAGGCCTAACATGGAACTAGGACTGGCAGCATTCGACCCCCACTACGAGATCTAGAAGTAGAATGTTACATACCATTGACTGTAATATTCAGGAAACCTGAAGTCAATCAGTCGGGTCATAGATCTCATTGAAGTAACCACAGAAGATGTCCATCTGATGTCCCCAAGAATAATGTAATTATCTCTGTGTTATTGTAGTTAGTGGTAATTAGATCAGATGTTCCACCGGATGCATCAAAAATAATGTCCACAAGCCGATGCACTGTACAGTATATTGGGTTAAAGCTTCTTGTCATATGATTGACTGCCTCGAGCATGGAACCCAACCTTTGGCACGTCAGCTGCTGTTGACCTCAATCTCCCAGAATGCTCAACCAGCTATGGAGTCTTGAGCTAAATGACAGTGTTATGCGGCACGTGCTTAGCGGTATTATGTCGTCTGGCTACTTAGTGTCCAACTAAAGTCAATTTATCAATGTGTCTTCTGCAAGGATTATGCAAGTCATTTCTGTCCTACGATACGGAGAAGAACCATCCTGCGCTCCTTACCCAAGGCTTGTGAGAGGAGCTTTTTTCTTCTTCATTATATAAATCTGGCCATTTTAATTACTGATTCATTATGGACTGATCTCTCGGGGATCACAGCTTCTATTGACCTATGTTTTCTATTACATTACCAGGCTCTCCCCATAGGAAAAGTGGAAATGATTAGAAAATGAAGGCCATGGAGGTGTCTGGTAGAAAGGTAACAGAGATATGTTAGAGGAGTCGCAGGAGGGTTGTACGACGCTGATTTTGCTTATTTTCAGACTTCCCAGTTGAGTGAACTCGATAATGAGTGACCCTTAGGCCAACTGCAAAGAAGCAAATACTAGAAATGTTTTAACCTGTATGACAGCGGCAGAAGAGGAGGGGCACACATCTCACAAGGAACGTAGCCCCAGGTCAGAAAATATATATGATACACAATCCATCAATCAATATGTTGACTTCCTTAAAGGAAATGTACCATACAAATCCATCATGATAAACCACGGACACTTACTCACGACACCGGGAATGTGGTCATTTTCTTATGTTTGTTATTTATGGCCTCCTTTCTTCTAAAATCAACTTTTACAATTATGCTAATGAGCCCAAAGGGCTACTGTGTTGCAGATTCACAGGTTGTTACAATGGGGCACATTTACTTACTCGGTCCAGTCGCAATCCCGCCGGGCGTTGTCCGGCACTGATTCGGGTCTGCCGCGATTCACTAAGCTCTGTGCTCCCGATATCCACCAGGTGTCGCTGCTGCGCCGAGGTCAGCCGAAATTCACCTTCTTCGTCTCGGTGCATGTAAGTGCTGATCTTGCGAAACAAATTCTTTTTTAAATTCTGCGTTTTCTCCAAATCCGTCGGGTTGTCCGGCGGCCATGCCCCCCGATTTCTGTCGCGTGAAAGCCACAATCCGATCATGTGCACCAAAATCCCAGGACAATTCGTCGCAAATCGGAAATATTCGGGAAACCCGACGGAAGTGCGGCATTCGGATTCCCCTTAGTAAATGAGCCCCAATGTCTCCCCTTCACATACTTTCCTCTCCTGCTGCCTGATGAAATCTCACTGGAGCAGAGGAAGTTTCAGCGCACAGTGGGAGGAAGTGCTCCTGCACAATGTAACAGCCTGTGAAGCTACTGCACAGAGGGGCTATGGTAAAAAAACCCAAAACCCTTCAGGCTTATTATAGGGCTTAGCCAGTAAGTTGCTATTCACAGGATAGGGTCTCACTTGCTGATCTGTTGAAGTTTAAGTGAAAAGACCACCACAGATCATAAGAATGATCTCCCGTTGCCCACAAGATGACTGGAGCAGCCAGTCTTCAGTCGGTTGTGAAATTCTTCAACAACACCACCCCTTCACAGTATTGGTCTAGAGCAGTATAAAGGGGGTGTCTTTGACTTACCGACAGTGTCTGATACATCCCTTAATTTACTAATTATATTATACATTATAGCTGTGTCATGTGTTGGGGGGTTCTTTGTGATTAAACACAGAGTTTGGGGGCACAGGTGTATCTGCCATTTCTGTGGCAAGGAAAGTTGTCTTATACATATTCCTGTTCAGAATGGCAAAGCAAGGGGGTTCACTATCTTCTGTATTTATGACATATCCACAGTATATATTTCATAAATACTTGATAGATGGGGGTCCTTCCTCTGGGACCTGAACCTTTATCAAGAACAGGGGTCTGCTGATTCCTATCCGACAGTGGGCCTGAACTGATAGCCTTCTGCGCATGCGAAGACTCTCTCCGTTTAGGTCTATGGGAGCACAGAAAACTGGATGGTCTATACACCTGAATGAAGAGTGGCCACGCATGCGCAGCAAACTCTCCATTCACGTCTATGGGAGTGCAGAAAATTGCAGTCTATTCATTCAAATGGAGGGCGGCCAAGCATGCGCAGCAATCTCTCCATTCATAAGTGATGAATTGTTGATGATGACCATTCAGATGATAGATGATGTCATCATCCTTTTCTCATTACCATTATCTCATTATCATCCTCATCAACCCCCAATATGTTCAGACATGTATCACAATTCACCGCTATCATCTCAATAAATAGTGTTGGATTATCAATAACTAAGAATACGTTTAATTTCAAATTATGGTTAATTTGATTTTTTTTTCAATTTCTGTCCGCAGAGTGTGACATTAATTTCCAGGAAACATGACGTTGTGAAAGATCAGGGTTAGGTGGAAATGAATGACATGCGGCTTGTGTAGGTTTGCAGAAGTTCCACAAGAGTTTGTGGTTCATCGGTCAAATTGCAGAAGTTGCAACTTACTGGTGAGGGAACGGGCAAGTAGTTGTGGTGTAAGGTCTGACATTGTAGTGATAATTAGGAGCAGGTAAGAGTCTCTATTAGAGCCCCCGAGTGAGTGTCTATTAGAATGAGTTTCCTAAAGGTTTTAGAGAGTGCCTGAGCATGAGAACTTCCTGACCCTAAGCAGAGGCTTTTCTGTGACCATTCCTCTGGAGAGAACCAATGTTCACCATCCAACCTGAGGGAACTGGAGAGGATCTGCAAGGAAGAGGCAGATGATCCCCAAATCCAGGTGTGAAACCTTGTTGCATCTTCCCAAGAAGACTCCTGGCTGCACCAGCTCCAAAGCTGCTTCTACTCAACAATGAGCAAAGGGGCCGGATACTTATCACTATTTGTTTAATAATAAATATCTACATTTCTGTCAAGATGGAGGCAGAGTGCACTTTAATGAGCAAAAAAAAAATTTTTTTGATCTCTTCAATTGGCTTCAATAAAACAATGCATAAAATTTAAAGGGGTCTGAATACTTTCTGTGAGTGCCTGATGAAGAGTGTGAGTTAATGAGTGCTCTATATAGTCTATATGAGTGCCTTAGTGCCAGAGCCAATACCTGGCCCGGTATGTTGTAAGCATTACATCACAGTATACTTTGTTCCTTGAAGACATCTTGACAATCTCTTATACTTAAATTATGTATCATCTCTGTTGGCTGTGAGGGAACAGGACGGTTACTTTCCTCACCCGGCTTTTGATAGACTGGAATATCGCAGAGAGGAGCTGATTTATCACGTTATAGAGGCAGGACATAAAAGTCAACTTGATGAAATATACATGCAGCTACAATCTGTGACATGGAGGTGACAGTTTGACACTTTCAGCACCTCCGACATAAAATTTCCCGGTTGCAGAGATGATCAAGCTTCGGCTCTTCACAAGACACTTTGTTCTGCTTACAGTACATGTAACACGTCCGACCTGCTGGATTCTGCTACTCCCAGAACCCGGGAAACTTTATCAACGCTGCCAGTCCAGCACCTTACTTGTCACTGCTGAGACATCCCCGACCAAAAATTTTTAAAAAATCTTTTACTGAACAATCTGGGAAAAATTATCCCCCTTGGGCATTTACACCCACCAAGTAAGAATGTGCAAAACAGTTACTTCAATTGCACCTTTAGTCTTGGGTCCAGGACCTTTGAACCTTTGTTTACTGCTACATGTGTGCTATGTGATCATTATTTGGTGGTAGAGGGTGTCAATAGAGGGTATGGCACCAAACTCCAACCATCCTAAGACTGGCCATGTACTTTCGATAACAGACAAACTGACAGGTATTCCTCCTTATCTCCCCATCAACATGTATATTCAGAAAGGGTAGAAGAGAATCAGTCATTGCCAGGCACCTCCAGTGGTAAGTTGTCTATTCTGAGAAATTGAGTATCCAGCATATTGAATTGTAACATGCTCAGGGGAGAGCCAAGACACCCCATTCACATTAGATGGTTGGACTGCCTTAACAAGGTTTATCCATGGGTAGGTCTGGCATTTTAGGGGGACAAGGCAAGGGGTGGACAATTGCGATTTGGGTCTCCATCCCACTCTTCCAAGATTCCCCAAACCAGCATTCCTACATTGTGTGGGGCCCCCCTGGCCTCCGGTGATCCATGCAGTTGAGTGACATGTATCCCTACATTGTGTGTAGGGCCCCCCTGGGTTCTTATGATCCATGCAGTTGAGTGGCATGTATCCCTACAGTGTGTGTGGGACCCCCCCCGGTCTATGGTGATCCATGCAGTTGAGTGGCATGTATCCCTACAGTGTGTGTAGGGCCTCCTTGCTCTCTGGTGATCGATGCAGTTGTGTGACATGTATCCCTACATTGTGTGGGCTCCCCTGGTCTCCGATAATCCATGAAGTTGAGTGGAATGTATACCTACATTGGGTGTGAGGCCCCCTGGTCTCTGGTGATCCATGCAGTTGAGTGACATGTATCCCTACATTGTGTGTAGGGCCCCCCTGGTTTCTTATGATCCATGCAGTTGAGTGGCATGTATCCCTACAGTGTGTGTGGGACCCCCCCTGGTCTATGGTGATCCATGCAGTTGAGTGGCATGTATCCCTACAGTGTGTGTAGGGCCTCCTTGCTCTCTGGTGATCGATGCAGTTGAGTGGCATGTATCCCTATATTGTGTGTGTGGCCCCCTAGTCTCTGGTTATCCATGAGGTTGAGGGGTTAGCTTTTAGGTAATTCCGCCCTTACATTCATCAAATGTGTATGTCCACCTTGTTTTCATACTGATCTGACTTATTTGTGAATACATAGACACTACAATAGTAGAAATACAAATCCAGCCACTAAGATCTTATACCCGGAAAGGGACATCTTATCCTTTATTAACATGTTTGTTAAGCCTATAACTGGTTAATTTCCCAGTATAATCCCCTCCTATCTCAGCTTCAGTAACTTGTTTCTCTGAGCCTAAGGTATTGAAATGAGATTAGAGTGACACCAGAAAACATTAGTGACGCACATACTAAAAAGACAGGTTTAGGGTTCAAAAGTTTATACAGATCCCGACTGTCCTAATCTATGATCATACACCATGTCCCTTCTTCTTCTTCATCATCAGAACGATCTGCAAGTTCAGCCTGACCAAGTCCATGGAAAGTGTGACGTGATTACATAACCAGCAAATAATTATAATCATAATTTTGCAGCTTTTTTTATGACTACACATACGCAAGAATTTTCAGAGACAGCAGATGAGATTTTCCTAATAGCTGCAGTTTACTTTACATTGCACTTCCAGCCTGCTAGAAAATGCCTCCTCGGAGGGTAATAACGTGCAGAAACCATATTACCCAGGCTCTTGAGATCTCTGATTTTTGTGGTGTCTTCACCAGCTGCTATATAGCTATTTGCAACCCTCTAAATGCTATTCTTTGGCTTGTGGCGGTCTACTAGCCGTAGGGTCTGTACTTTGTGCCATTATTCTCAATATAATACCGGAATGTTATGGAGAATGTAACCCGTAGGCGCATCCCAGGGGTAAAAATAGGTCATGAGAACTGACCAGGCTAATGCCACTGCGCCACTTCTTTGTTTTTCTAAGTAGGTTGTTGGCCATTGTTACTACTAAATTTCCAAAAATATGCATAATATATGATTGCCCTATTATAATATGAGCCTTTCTAGACAGGGCCGGCCAAAGCACTGGGCACATCTGGGCAAGTGTTGGGGCCCAGAGGTACTGGGGAGGGGGCCCACATATGGTTGAACATAAGGAATCTATGGGAGTGAGAGGGCTGTGTCTAAGTAATCCATAGAGGGTGAGGGAGCTTTACATAAAATAACGATGAGGGGGCTTTTTGGGATAAACTAGGGAATATTTTAGGTAACAGGAGACTGTTTTAGTTTCTGAATTGTTAATGCTGCCATGTGAGTTTATTGCAAAGGGGCCTACTGAGGCTCTGTCACCCAGGGGCCTACTGAAACGTGGAGCCGACCATGTCTAAGCTACGTGGCCGGTGTCATACTTTAGGTACTTTGATGTGTATGGACACTGTAAAAGGGGTGATGTAGACCACATCAACAGCCTTTCCATTGATACCAAACTGATAGGGATCTGCACCTTCACCAATCCTCTGAATGGAGGAGTTAATTATTGGTTGCTTGTGGCTGAGCCTTCATCTGTCTCAGTAGACTGAGCTGCAATACTACATATAGCCACTAATGAAACTTAGTAAACAGTGAAGAGAACCCATCATTGTGCTGCCTTTATTCTTTTAAGGTGCCATGAGTTGGATCCCAGTGATTTGATACTGATGTCCATCCTGAGAATAGCCCATAATCTTTTGTTTTTGATCACTCATGGCCTTATCTGGTATTACAGTGACAAGCTGCAATACCACGTATAGCCAATAGACTACAGTGGCGCTGTTCACAGAAACAAAATATCAGTCCCCATTCTAATTCTGGATGGGTTATATGAGCCTAGCCCATGCTTGATTCTTTACGTATGTAGATGCTGCTTTGCTAGTCAAGATTTCGGAGTTCCCTCGTAATTCTGCCTTGTGGCTACGCTGGTCATGGTCTTGGTACATCCGACCATCAGATTACATTACTGTCTAGGAGTTTTACGCATTTCATTCCTTCAATTTCCTTCTTGACGAGAGACAATACCAGCTCTTAGATTTTCTCTTTGTGGCTGCCTCGGGCTTCTACATATTTGTCTTTGACCTATATCTATCTATAGGCAGAAGAATAACGAGGAAACGAGAAGACGTATCAGCGTCCCGAGCCTTTCTCCGAGGAGACCACTTCTTATTCCAACAGCAAGAAACATTGCGGGATTCAAACCACTTTTGTTCATTGCGTTGAAAGGCCCCTCTTGTTCATTCATCACGGCAATGGCCATTAATCTGCCCGATCCGGACGGCTTTACGGCTTCTTTTCTCCATAAACAAATCAATGATACCATATTTCACCAAGTTTTACAACAAGTTTGGAGACGGCACTTTCTCCACTTTTCAATAGGATAACAATGTTGTTTACTCAATAAAAAAGCTGCGGCTTGGAAGATATGTGTAATGTGATGCCAAATCACTAGGGCTTGCCCGGTGCCCGGCCCGCCATGGCACACAATGATAGATGGGGGAAGTTATTATTATTATTTACTACGTTTTTTTTTGGGTAGAAGTACAGTCTTTCTAAGAATGGATTGAAAAGTCACTGCCGGTATCACCGGGCTAGTACCAAGTAGATGGCAGAGTGACCGGGGGGTCCCTTGTCTATTCTACGTATAACACAAAGGAACCCATGGAACCACCAACATTATCATTAAAGGGCTTTTTCGAGAATATAGAAAAACCCCTTGGGTCGGAAAAAGACATTTTCCTACCTGAATCTTGGGTCTCTCACAAGACCCACTTTATCCAATGAGTGGACTCCTCAGACCACGGGATGCCACTTTCGTTTTCTACATTGCTTCCCATTCTGTGTTATCACCTGGCCCTAGGAGCCACTCATTGGATGAAGTAAGTCCAGGTCAGATGAAGGCCCAAAAATTAGAAGAACTGGATCTGCTGCAGGGTTAGTATGTATTTTATTTGTTGATCCTCTGGAGGATTTCTATATTCATGGAAGACCCCTCTAATGCATCAGTTACGTCCCCCCCCCCCCCATCATGAGGGAAAAATGTTGGAGGGAAAGTGACGTCAGAATAGATTCCATATTTTTTCATGGGATTCATTTTTTTCAAAGGCTGAATCAGATGTTTCAAGGTGGAAGCCAGATGAAAACATGTTACATATGTTATTAGATTGGACTGTGCTATCTCTAAAGGCACCAGATGGGAGCATCCAATGCCCCTTAGAGTTATCATTTGTGTCGTTCTCCTAAACCTCTACAGCGTCATCAAAATAGTCTACACTTGCATGGCTTTTATATCCCCCCAAACCTTTGCAGATCTACAAGGAAGTTGAAGTAGCACGCCCGCCGGCTTCAGATGTGATGCATATATGGTAAAGCCGAGGTGTACTTACCTAGCATCAGCAATTATCTGTGCAGAGCCTGAAGACCCAGAGACTTGTCCAAACTTATCTCTAGGTGAGTTTGTTTGTATACCTAAGGAAGATTTTAGACATTAAGCCACCAGGGTCTGTGGGTGACTCCTAAAAACCGCTGATACATTCCCTTTAACAAGTATAGGGAATCATTATCCAAATCATTACGGCCAACCCCTTCGCCAAGCCTTGTGGACCCTGGTATCATCCCAGTTGGTGTAGTGCTGATGCTAGCCTTGTTGAAGATGTTCAGGGCTGATGCTAGCCTTGTTGAAGATGGTCAGGGCTGATGCTAGCCTTGTTGAAGATGATCGGGGATGATGCTAGCCTTGTTGAAGATGATTGGGGATGATGCTAGCCTTGACAAAGATGGTCAGGGCTAATGCTAGCCTTGAAGGCCGTGTTGCCAAGTTCTTCTAGAGGTTATATGGGATTGCTGGGATTTAATGGATCATTAAATTATAAGATAATATGTAATTAGTTGTTATTTAAAATTTTGCAAAAAAATGTTGTGGACATTCCCTAAAATAAAGTATTAAATGCTACCGGCCCTTTAATCAGTCCTGTGAGGACACACAGGACAGAGGACGGCTGCAGGTCATGTGATCATCACTATGTTTGGCTGCAGTTGGTTGGTTGCAGTGCATCCAGTTGTGGTGAGTCGTCATCTCAGTGAGATAATGGGGCAGATTTATCAAGCTGTCTGAAAGTCAGAATATTCCTAGTTGCCCATGGCAATCAATCACAGCTTTCCTTTAAAATATTCATGAGCAATGGTAAAATGAAAGCTGAGCTGTGATTGGTTGCCATGGGCAACTAGAAATATTCTGACATTCAGACAGCTTGATAAATCTGCCCCAATGTGTAGTTACACATCATTACTATGGTAACCGAGCAGGACAGTCTGTTACATCACCCCCGGGAGCAGAGCATAACAGAGGAGCTGCTACAGTGTACTGATGGATCATGGGAGTTGTAGTATCCTGTGGTGGTCATCTTGGAGATAACTCCGCCTACTTTAGAAAGCCCATAAAATGAAGCTCTGTTCTGTGATTAATGACATTAAGTCCTGTTGTATTCAAAATAATACTATCTAGATGGGCTTATATTAGGGAATGGGGAGTAAAATAATAAAAGGATGCCACAGGGAACTGGAAAAGGGATGCACAGCCAAGCACTAAGGCAGGGTCACTGCCCCAACCACTCATTGGCTGAACAGTCTACTAGTGTGTCCCCTGGCATTGGGAGGTACCAGGAAAAGGAGTGCAGCAAGGATCGGTACTAGAGCGGGGGCAGGGGGGGGGGGCTTGGGGGGTTTGTAGTGAAGGAACCTTTCATTTATATGATATTGTACAGATAATTTACTTACATACCATTATTCTTTTTACCCCTTTAAGTCATGCTTGCTTTCTTCTTTGTATCCCTGTTAGTTTTTCGGTCTGTTTTTGAAGTTTGTAACAAAAACATAGGTCAGTAATTTCTCCATGGGACACCCAATAGAAGATACATAGGCGCCCCGACCCTCCTATAAGAACTCTCTATGGTGATGTAATAAGGCCTCCTCTATGTCCCTCTCACGGTCTCCTGGTGTTATGGTCTGTGCTGCTGGGCCCATTCTGTGAATGTTCTGACGTTCCCTTTTTCACACTGGAATCTTTAAAAACACTAAGTCATTGACTAAACCACAAAGTGGGAATGGACTTAAATAGACAGGACTCTTATAAAACATGTGCTTTACATTTATAAATAGCCGTGAGACACAGAAACTGCCTGAACTAAGAGAACCTCTCCTGTTGTGCAACTACAACTACAAGCAACACATAGAAACAACTACTAGTAACGTCACATACAGCTATTACTAGTAACTTTATATAAAACTACTAGTAACTTCACATATAGCTGCAACTACAACCACTAGTAACTTCACATACAGCTACAACCACTAGTAACTTTATATAAAACTACTAATAACTTCAAATATAGCTGCAACTACAACCACTAGTAACTTTATATAAAACTACTAGTAACTTCACATATAGCTGCAACTACAACCACTGGTAACTTTGTATACAGATACAACCTCTAGTAAAGTCACATACAGCTTCAACTTCTAGTAACTTCACATACAGCTACTACTAAAAACTTTATATAAAACTACTAGTAACTTCACATACAGCTACAACTACAACCATTAGTAACTTCACATACAGGTACAACTACTAGTAACGTCACATACAGCTACCACTACTAGTAACCTCAAATAAATCTACTAGTAACTTCACATATAGATAAAAATGATAGTAACGTCACATACAACTACAACTACTTGTAACTTCACATACAGCTTCAACTTCTAGTAACTTCACATACAGCTACTACTAAAAACGTTATATAAAACTACTAGTAACTTCACATACAGCTACAACTACTAGTAACTTTGCATACAGATACAACCTCTAGTAATGTCACATACAGCTACAACTTCTAGTAACTTCACATACAGCTACTACTAAAAACGTTATATAAAACTACTAGTAACTTCACATACAGCTACAACTACTAGTAACTTCATATACAGCTATTATTAGTAACTTTATATAACACTACTAGTAACTTCACATACAGTTACCACCACTAGTAACCACATAGAAGACTACTAGTAACTTCACATTTAACTACAACTACGGATCACTTTGCATATAGATACAAGAAGAGCATAATCAGCATACTTTCCGTACCTAATATGGTATACTAATGTTCTTCTATATTGTCAGGTGGGTGGCTCTGAGATATATGAGCACCGTGGCTCCACCCAATTGACAGTAGAGGTATACTAATTATTACATTGAATGCTCATGGATGCTGGTATGTAGAAAGTAATAAAGTAACACCTATTAAAAGAGGCAAAGATTTGGAGTTGATAGATCCATAGAAGTGGGTTAAAGGGAAAGTTTCAGCCTCCTAGTCACATATGAACTATACATGTCACCTTGTAGGTGAAGTTTCCTGCCTCAAAGGCATGGCTTGTCTGAGAAAATCTGGGGCCTGAATTCTAAGAAATCTTCAGTTTCATCCATATGCAAATGAGCACTATGGGAGTGGCCAAGAAGTCTAGGTGTACCATAATGCTCATTTGAATATAAATAAAAAAAGAAGATTTCTCTGCATTCGGGGAACGGATTTTCTTAGGAAAAGCAGTGGTATGATCCAGGGCACCTCACCTTCAGGTCCAAAAGTTTACTTTATGATGCTGACAGGATCCCTTTATACCCCATTCTCCTGCTCTACATACAGTAGGTCTTTGTGGGTTTACCTATATCATGACAATGTAATATACCAGAGAACTAAACTAGTCTGCACTGCTATTAACCCACTCGGCTCTGCTGCATCACATTTTCCTCTCGTAGGTGTAGAGCGTATAGAAAAGTATTGTTTTCGGCATGTTTCAGCCCCGCATCCAGTGACTCACCATGGAAAGACTTCTGCGGACACGTCCCCCTGACAGCAGATGTTTGATATTAACAAGATGTTCTTATATGATACGGGAGCGGGCGAGGAGATAACCGGATAGAGGAAGCAGCGCAGCAACGTGATAAGGATGGCGTTACTGAGGACCTCGTGTGACTGTCATTCATATCTGATTCTTGGTGATGATAGAAATGTTCTCTCCTACAAGGGGTTAAGTCAATCTGACCTCAAATACATGAGACCATGACCTCTCACTTTTCGTGCAGCAGCAGTGAATTATGTAGTTACTCTGTTATTCCTACGGGAAATTTAGGAATGAATTGGCAAATGGGAGTTAACCTAAAAGTGGGAAGTCCCTGCGGAGTCTGGTGCTTCCACAACTGATTGGACAATGTCAGAATAAACAGAGACACGCCTCTGGCTGGTAACACCCAGGTGACAGGTATTCATAATTTTTTATGAGGAATAACGGACACAGTAATGTTTCCAGGTGAGTTCCACTATAATGTCAACGTTTAAAGGTAAATTGATTTGTTTTAGAGGAAGTTCTTAGCTGTTTACGAGGTGAGGGGGTGTCCTCACACTGCTGTGCTCTTTCCCATTTCTATTGATGACAAGGTGGGGGGGTGTCCTGACACGGCTGTGCTCTTTCCATCTCTACTGATGACGAGGTGAGGGGGAGTCCTCACACTGCTGTGCTCTTTCCCATCTCTATTGATGACAAGGTGAGGGGGTGTCCTCACACTACTGTGCTCTTTCCCATCTCTACTGATGATGAGGTGAGTGGGTGACCTCACACTGCTGTGCTCTTTCCCATCTCTACTGATGATGAGGTGAGTGGGTGTCCTCACACTGCTGTGCTCTATCCCATCTCTACTGATGACGAGGTGAGGGGGTGTCCTTACACTGCTGGGCTCTTTCCCATCTCTTCTGATGACGAGGTGAGGGGGTGTCCTCACACTGCTGTGCTCTTTCCCATTTCTACTGATGATGAGGTGAGTGGGTGACCTCACACTGCTGTGCTCTTTCCCATCTCTACTGATGACGAGGTGAGGGGGTGTCCTTACACTGCTGGGCTCTTTCCCATCTCTTCTGATGATGAGGTGAGGGGGTGTCCTCACACTACTGTGCTCTTTCCCATCTCTACTGATGATGAGGTGAGTGGGTGACCTCACACTGCTGTGCTCTTTCCCATCTCTACTGATGATGAGGTGAGTGGGTGTCCTCACGCTGCTGTGCTCTTTCCCATCTCTACTGATGACGAGGTGAGGCGGTGTCCTTACACTGCTGTGCTCTTTCCCATCTCTACTAATGATGAGGTGAGGGGGTATCCTCGCACTGCTGTGCTCTTTCCCATCTCTACTGATGACGAGGTGAGGGGGTGTCCTTACACTGCTGTGCTCTTTCCCATCTCTTCTGATGACGAGGTGAGGGGGTGTCCTCACACTGCTGTGCTCTTTCCCATCTCTACTGATGATGAGGTGAGTGGGTGTCCTCACACTGCTGTGCTCTTTACCATCTCTACTGATGATGAGGTGAGGGGGTGTCCTCACACTGCTGTGCTCTTTCACATCTCTACTGATGACCAGGTGAGGGGGTGTCCTCTGCTGTGCTCTTTCCCATCTCTACTGATGACGAGGTGAGGGGGTGTCCTTACACTGCTGTGCTCTTTCCCATCTCTACTAATGATGAGGTGAGGGGGTGTCCTCACACTGCTGTGCTCTTTCCCATCTCTACTGATGATGAGGTGAGGGGGTGTCCTCACACTGCTGTGCTCTTTCCCATCTCTATTGATGACAAGCTGAGGGGGTGTCCTCACAGTGCTGTGCTCTTTCACATCTCTACTGATGTCCAGGTGAGGGGGTGTCCTCACACGGCTGTGCTCTTTCCCATCTCTAATGATGACAAGGTGAGAGGGTGTCCTCACACTGCTGTGCTCTTTCCCATCTCTACTGATTCATAGCCCCCCTTCTAGTACTAGCTATAAAATAAAATACTACAGTAGTCACTCCTCGCCGCTCCCAGTGACTTCCATAGTTCAACCACAGTCCTGCTACAGCTTTTACTCAGAGCAAAAGGGAGGGCTGTGAAGCAGGATTATGCAGAGTGCCAAGAGCACAACAGTGTAAAGACACTCCCTCAGAGGTAATGATGGAAAATGAATCAGTATACAAAGGTGATATTTTACAGCTCACCAGGGATGATATCTAACACTGACTGTAATTTTGCATGACCCACAATGATGTGAGGTTCCCTTTAAATAAATTTTTTCAGAATGATTATACTTCACGCCAATTATTAACAGCGTATATCTGGTATTACGATTAATCACTATGCCCTGCAGTACCAAACACAGCCTGTGTAGACGAGCGGTGCTGTTTCTGGACAAATACTATGCCACCAACCTTCCCTTTAACCATCTAATAAAGGAAGTTGACAGAAATTTCTGTCAAAAATATCTCAGCGAATAGTGAGACTGGGCCGAAGCTCAAATATTTTTAATATAAGCAAAGTGAAATTATCCAAATTGCAATTTTTGTGCCTGCTAGGCCGCATCGCAGCTAAATTTCCTGTTTATTCAATCAACTTTATTAACACTAGGCGGTGAACACAGCCAAGATACCTTCAGCTTATAAGACCACTACTACTGTGTGTATATATGTATGTACAAATATGCATGTTAGGGTTCACATATTTAAAGGGGATGTCTAAATGAGGCCTTCCGGATCAGTCACCACATGCAGAGGCCTAGTCAGCGACTAAACAGATTTCAGTCAAGAAATAGCAGAATACGAGCAAATGACAACACCTGGCAGATCCCGGGCGTCTGCCATCAGCTCTGCAGAGATTATTTAATCACGTAACAGCACGGCGCTACACACCATGGCAACACACAATATAGCTCGTCAGCGTGTGGCAAGTGCGGCTAATGAAAGTAATTGCCTGATTGGTTACAAAGTATTCCGGGCTACCGATATCATTTCCTACAAGTCATCAAAAAAATCGGATTCCTCATTTACTTTTTGGTATATGATATGCTGAAAAACAAGTGTCCAATAGGAATCTGTTGGCAAAATCGGAAGCATGTGTTTCATTTAGCTGCAGTGCCCCCGCAGTTGAAATGAGGTATTACACTCCTGAAATCAATGTCCAACTTCTCTACTGAGATGCTGAGGCCAAGGTACAATAAAATAGCACCTACACTTACTCTTCTCTGGCTCCTAGTTCCCATGTCCAACCAGTGCTTCCAATTTTGGGCACTGGAAGTTTCATATGTCAAAGGACCTGCTTAGTGGTCTCCTAGGACCATGGGAAATCCCTTCCATTTTCAAAGGGTATCCCATTGTCCCATGGTGGTCACTCATTTGGTGAAGTGGGCGACTTATCGGATGACATCTTGAACTTCCGGTCAGAGGAAAGGCCCAAAACCAGAAGTACCATATCAACATGGGAAGTGGAAGCCCAAGCAACCCTGGTTACTTGGGAGTTTTATAATTTAGGATTGTGTTGGGTCCTCAAGGGTGAGAGATGCCCGAATCCTGAGAGTTATGAATAGTGGACATAACCATCAGGGTTGAGTTTGGAATTTCAAAAGGTGTCCATACAGGTTTCCTATTCAGTTTTGGAGTTAGATGATAAATTGAGGACAGGTTGGCCTAATGGATACTTGGCAAGGTTTCATTTCCCCACAGTGCCCCCACAGGGGGAATGAAGTATTACAATGTTTCCATTTAAATATATAGGTTGTCTTAGGTCTTCCAGGGCAAGAGGGGGTCTACTCTTGGTAGTGATGGTGGACCCCCCCTCTCTTACAGAAGAATGTATTTCAGACATCTTCAGAAAGTAACAGTCAAATATTTGAGTGACAACTGGGGATAATATAATTTCTTAGAGTTCTGTTATTCCTCCTGGAACTGTATGATAAATTGACAACTGGGTGTTAACATTCTCCATTACAATTGATGGTCCATGATGCATCCTAAAGGCCCATAGACGAAGGAACCATCTATATAATGTCCTCTGCATCTCTCTAGGTCAAGGTCATTAGAAATGACGGCCATATTGGCTGAACCAGGATCGGGAGGAAATATCCACTGGCTATGTACAGCTCTTGTATGTAATGTATATGGTTATATCACTTACCAACACTGGTAATCTTCTGGCTGCTAAGATCCTGCAGTAAGGCTCCTATCGCTGGGTTCTGCCTGGAATATAACTCGTACCGATTGATTTCAATATGAAACTTTAACCAGTTTGGATAGGAGTCCACATGCGCCTCTCCAGTAGGTAAGAATTCTTCCTCCTCATTCGCTTCATTCCCCACATTTTGCCTAAAACAAGTAACATAAAGTTTAATCATGGGGGATGCAGAAGAAACGTCACACTTGCATTTGATAGATATGGCTTTAAGACCTAATTAAAGGGGTTTGCAGGAGGAGGAGGGGGCTACCTGCTTATGGATTTGCCCCCGTACCAGTAGCCATGAATCACTGACAGTGTACCTCATACCTTTGCTTATTCTTGACATAGTGCTTACCTCTACCTAAATCCCTCTCTACAGACAAGATACAAATCTTCTTAGCTCCTTCTGCTCTATAACATGCTATCTGCCGATAGGATACCCTGCTCTGCTACTCCTTTTAATCTATAACATGCTGCCTGCAGATGGGACACTATGCACAATCCTTTCAGTTCCTCCTGCTCTAAAACAGACTATCTGCAGATAGGACACTACTTACAATCCTTTCAGCTCCTCCTGCTCTATATCATGCTGCCTGCAGTTAGGACACTATGTACAATCTGCTCAGTTTCTCATACTCTATAACATGCTGCCTGCAGATAGGACACTATGTACAATCTGCTCGGCTCCTCCTGCTCTATAACATGCTGCCTACAGATAGGACACTATTTAAAAGCTGCTCAGCTCCTCCTGCTCTATACCATGCTGCCTGCAGATAGGACACAATGTACAATCTGCTCAGCTACTTCTGCTGTATAACATGCTACCTGCAGATAGGACACTATGTACAATCTGCTCAGCTCCTCCTGCTCTATAACATGCTGCCTGCAGATAGGACACATATGTACAATCTGCTCAGCTCCTCCTGCTCTATACCATGCTGCCTGCAGATAGGACACTATGTACAATCTGCTCAGCTCCTTCTGCTGTATAACATGCTGCCTGCAGATAGGACACTATGTACAATCTGCTCAGTTCCTCCTGCTCTATAACATGCTGCCTGCAGATAGGACACTATGTACAATCTGCTCAGTTCCTCCTGCTCTATAACATGCTGCCTGGAAATCTCATGTGATAGGTTCCCTGAATTCTATTTTGTAATGTTTTTATCACCACTTGTTATTTATTATTGTATAATGTTCAATGAAATAAGTGCATTTCCCTTTATTGTGGTTACTAACATTTCCATATGGTCTTATATAGAATGATTCGGAACATGAGGAAGTTAAAGCAAACTTGTCCAATTTCCCATAATCCTTTGCAGTCTATATTCTTATAGGACTGTCAGTATATCTTATGTATCTGATTTGAGTAGCTTTAAATTAGGATTCATGCTTCGTTTTCTAGTTTTTAGCTTTTTTTTTTTTTACTAAACTGTGTGTTCTGGTTATGAATTCCCCAAGGAAATACAAAAATTCAGGAAACAAGGTGAAAGAATAAATAGAACGTTGTGTGCTATTCCTGGGTTTGTAAACATAAAATATTCAGCTATGGAGGGAAAAAATATACTTTCAAACCACTAATGCAGCAGGGGGTGCAGAGAGGGCACAGAGGTCACAGATACTCCCAGGACCCCCCTGTATAATAACATAACATCATAACAACATAACATCAATGCAGGACCCTAATATTGGGGTCCCGAAACCTCAAATTATAATTATTAAATATTTATCCCTATGGCATCAAGCTCAGTATTTAATCATATAAACAATTTGTAGGGTGACCTCTAGGGAAGCTTATTTGACTACTACAGGCGCTCCCCTACTTAAGGACACCCGACTTACAGACGACCCCTAGTTAAAAACAGACCCCTTTGCCCACTGTGACCTCTGTTAAAGCTCTCTAGATGCTTTAAAGCTCTCTAGATGTCCCGGACTGCAATGATCAGCTGTAAGGTGTCTGTAATAAAGTTTTATTGATAATCTTTGGTCCCATTACAGCAAAAATTTTGAAACTCCAATTGTCACTGAAGCAAAAAAAAAAAAAATTGGTCTGGAACTACAATTATAAAATATACAGTTTCAACTTCTTGGTATCTCCAACCACACAGGACATCTTTGGTGATGACCAATCACAGGTCAGAGTGGTAGTACATCTCAGCCAGAGATTGGTTGAGTTGAATGTCTCTGATCACTTCCTGTGTATCGGGAGACAACAGGAAGTTCACTTAGTGGGGACTTTGGCATCATCTAAACCCCAATTATGGAGGATTTAGAGAAATGCTTGTTATTCTCATGCCTTGTCAAAGGTGTAATTTGCTGCACTATTTCTGTCAATCGGCCGAGACAAATTGACTCTTTAGATGCCCCTAATACCCAGGGCCCTGCCCCCAACCTTGCTTGTTGCCGCTGTAAGTCCTACAGAATGCAGATCTGGAAAGGGGTTATCAACTTTTGCTCCCTCGATTGCCACCTCCATGCCACTTATTTGAAGAGAAATAGCAGGACAGGTTGGCGAAACCCCGGACCCCCAAATTTACTGTAGCCTCTCCGATGAAGGGTATAGCTACATTAGATACCAGACAGGACCTGGTATCTAATTCATCCAAAATTCAGATCAGAATCACTGTTGTTGCAGGCAGATTTAAAAATCACGACTTATGGATGATGCTAAATCCCCCTTATGTGTGCAGCCAACTTTCTTGGGGGTCCCTCCTCTCTCCATGGGCCTCTATGGCAGGTGGTTGTAGCATTTGATTGGCCCCAATGCACTATAAGTAACAAGCCCCTAAGTATTTATAGTACTGGACTCCTCATATCGGGAAGAGACACCCTAAGGGCCACATTACGCATCTAGA
Organism: Engystomops pustulosus; assembly: GCF_040894005.1. Classification (NCBI taxonomy): domain Eukaryota; kingdom Metazoa; phylum Chordata; class Amphibia; order Anura; family Leptodactylidae; genus Engystomops; species Engystomops pustulosus. The sequence continues at coordinate 28,974,779 of NC_092418.1, forward strand.
ACTGGGTGCTCCTGCACCCTCCGCACCCCATTAGTCATACCCCTATGCCCGTTGCATGAATGATATGGGAAATATCTCAGATTTACCACTTCCCCTAGAACAATGAATGACTGAATTAACCTTGAGGGCTCGGTAGGTAAAAGCAATTAAGAGCTAACAGCTGAGATTTTATATTCAATTACTCTACATCTATAATCTAAAAGCCATTAGCAGAGCGAAAAAAAAAAAAGAGAAGAAGAGAAGTGACAGCCGCAAATATACAATCCACGTCTCCATATGACATGATGGGAATGGGCGATGGCGATAGATAACAGGGCTGTGGGACATCAAAGAACCATCTCATGGTCAGGCCGGTCCCATTTCGAGGGCAGTACCTGTCATGGGATAAACGCCTTATTGTACGTGCCGGATCTGCCCACGGCTCTAATTAAGACTTGGATCCTTCAATTATCTCGTCCTTGCATAGAAAAGTACAATGCAGCTGCTGGAGACAATACGGTGTCAGTTTTCTGGAAAGAGGGAGCTGTTGTTCTACTGATGCTTGTATTATGACTTGTTTTGTTCCTGTAATTGCTCTCCTTTTTGTATTCTTAAGGGTCACTTTAACTCGTAAAAGACTAGGAAGACTAGGAAGGGTTAAACAATCAAAGTCAATGATACCCTCTGGTTAAAAATTAAAAAAAAAAAAAAACAGAAAAACCTGGCAAAATCCGGGAATATTATCAGGTAGGAGCTTATTTACCTGGACTCTACCACAGGGACAATAAAGGTTAAAGGTAACTGAGGGTGTTGCACAATTGGTCAGCGGATAGAGACTAATCTACTCCCCGTTCTCCTGGCGCTGACCTCCCCCTGGAGATTGACCTACTTACCTTTTCTGAATGAGACAAACACAAATCCCGTCGTGAGACTGTGTGTACAATGAATTCGGTGGGGCGGAAGGGGTTAATCGAGGCGTTGTTATCAGATGTGGATACAATGTATCAATAGAATGATGAATGTTTATGTTTCATCTTTTCCTTAAATAGGGGAGGGGCTATCTGTCAGGAAGCTTCATTCTACAGACTTTAGAGGGTTAATAAGTAACCCACCTTCTATCCAATGAGAAGATGATGGCAAACATACCCCTATGTCTTAGCTTGGGGACCCCTGGGAGACTGGCATGGGGGGGAGGGGAGGGAGGAGATACAAGGGTTAACTGCAGGCAGAGCAGGTGGATAGCAACCTGTGTTATTCTCTCCTAACGTAATAATGTCACAATTTCAACTATTCCAACATCTCCCCCATATGGCAGCGTCCAGACCACTGTACAAGTGCCATAGGGCCCGGTTCTAAAAATTGGAGATATCAGAGGTATGGAGCAATATAAGTATAATATTATCACTGATCATCAGAAAATCACTTCTCGATTTTTTGACTAATTCTCAACATAACCCCATATGTCAGCTTCCAGAACCTGGAAATTGGAGAGGATATTGGGGAGAGCTGCAGCCAGAGCAGAGGGTCAGTAGTGACCCTTTATTTTAAGAAAAAATGCAAATCAACATCAAACATCTTCCCATATGAGTGTAGCAATAAGATATTGGAATTGGCTACTATCTGACTATATAATGTTCTCTCTGATTGGACTTCTTATTACAATAGAGAAACAAGGGGATCAATGTAAACATCATCCTGTATCTCATCTTCCTGACTCCTACGAGTGTAACAGTGAGATACTGGAATGAGTTACTATCTATCTATAGAATGATCTCATTGGACTTATAATAATTCATGAAATAAGGCTCCAGGTAAACCTCATCCTATATCTTATGTGCTTGATCCATTAGGACATTAGGATATTGGACTTAGTTACTATCTATCTATAGAATGTTCTCTCTGATTGGACTTATTATCCAGAAATAAGGCTCCAGGTAACCCTCATCCTATAGCTCAGCTACCATGACCCCTATGAATGTAGCATTGTAGTTACCATCTATCTATATAATCTTCTCTCTGATTGGATTTATAATAGAGAAATAAGGCTCCAGGTAACTCTCATCCTATATCTCAGCTCCTTGATCCCTATGAGTGTAGCAATAAGACATTGGAATTGGCTTTTATCTGACTATATAATGTTCTCTCTGATTGGACTTCTTATTATAATAGAGAAACAAGGATCAATGTAAACATCATCCTGTATCTCATCTTCCTGACTCCTATGAGTGTGACATTAGGATATTGAATAGTTACTATCAATCTATAGAATGTTCTCTATCGCTGGACTTATAACAAGGCTCATCCTATATTTCGGCTCCCTATACATGTGACATTTTAGTTACTATCTATAGAATGTTCTTTCTGATAGGACTTATAATAGAGAAACAAGCCTCCAGGTAACCCTCATCCTATATTTCGGCTACCTATACATGTGACATTTTAGTTACTATCTATCTATAGAATGTTCTCTCTCGCTGGACATATAACAAGGCTCATCCTATATTTCGGCTCCCTATGCATGTGACATTTTAGTTACTATCTATCCATAGAATGTTCTCTCTCGCTGGACATATAACAAGGCTCATCCTATATTTCGGCTCCCTATACATGTGACATTTTAGTTACTATCTATCCATAGAATGTTCTCTCTCGCTGGACTTATAACAAGGCTCATCCTATATTTCGGCTCCCTATGCATGGGCCATTTTAGTAACTATCTATCTATAGAATGTTCTCTCTCGCTGGACTTATAACAAGGCTCATCCTATATTTCGGCTCCCTATACATGTGACATTTTAGTTACTATCTATCCATAGAATGTTCTTTCTGATAGGACTTATAATAGAGAAACAAGGCTCCAGGTAACCCTCATCTTATATCTCGGCTCCCGGGTCCCTATACATGTGACATTTTAGTTACAATCCATCTATAGGATGTTCACTCTGATTGGACATGCTATTATATTAGAGAAACACGACTTCCCATATCTGAGCTTCCAGCCCCCTTTGATTATATTTTCGAGTTATTGGACTAAGTTATTGATGATATTCAAAAATATTGGATCCATTATTAATCGTTAGGGAATGAGCATCATCCATCAAACAGCCCCCCCCCCCCCCCCAGTATCTCAGCTTCCGGGGTTTTGGTAGAATAGTGATGTAGGAGAATAGTTTGACACTTACCATTCCTGGTTTTCGGCAGCTTTGGGGTTAAACCTGATGTCACTGTTCACATTGAACAAGACATCATCCTCGGTGAGCTCAGGAATGACACTTTTATACAGCGGATGCTGGAACAGGGCGACCAGTCGAGAGTACCCGAGCCCATGCTGGGGCTTCTTTATACTTCCATCTTGGATTAACTGTTTACTGCCCAGGTCCTTGACCATATCCCGTTGCTCCAGTTTTTTAAAGGAGTCATTTTTGTCCATAATTCCAGTGATTTTCTCCAGAGAGTGCGAGGTGAGATTGGAGCTGGGGTCACTACTGAAGTCTTGGAGGATCCTCAGCGTGTGCTTGTTAGGCCACCCCGATTCGGCGGTGTTTTTGGGTCTCTGCTTGGCCCAGTCCTCATTGAGATTGTGAGTACAGGAGCACCCCACCTCTCCATCGCTGGCCGCCCTCTTCTCCAGCTTTGGTAGTAGATCTATCATAATATGCATTGTGCAAGCGATCAAGAACACCATCAAGATCAACACCCTGAACTTGCGAACTAAAATCATCTTCATCTTCCGTATTAAATTAGAATATTTTTTTTGCAATAATAATAATAATAATCAACTTAGTAACAAAAAAAAGCTTTTTCACGGAAAAAGCGGAATATCCTATAGAAAAAAAATGATCTACCGTATAATACAATAATAATAATCTAAGTATAAATTAAAATCTTCTGGTCACTTCTTTTGCAAGGGATAAAATCGGGTCAAATTTTGGGGATGAGTCTTGAGTTTCGGTGCAGGCTTATTGCAATGGGATGGAAATTTTTTTTTTAGGGATTGGGAGAGACGGTGGAATGTATTGGGAAGGCGAGGAGGGTATTAGCAGGGGAGAAGCATGGGGTTATGAGATGAATATAACAATCCGGAATGTTTGGCTGGATGAGATTCCGCTCTTCTTCCCATCCTTGGTGTGTTGACCCCTTGGCAGGACCATCCAGTTCTTCAGAACCATTAAGTTCTAGTATAGATCCAGAGATCTTTTCCGACACCGGTATCCAGTTTGCTGTCACAAATCAGGTCTGCTTGATCCTGCATCCAAGAAGCCTTGGCTGCCGGTGGACATTTCTGCTGGAATAATATGACACAAAGACGGGAGAGCGAGCCGGGATTGTGCTGCTGCTGGCTTCTTGGCAGTCATTTGATTCCTTGGTTCATGTCAGCTTGAAAAACCGGGGAAAGGGGTGGGGGGGTGTGCGAGAAGAAAAAAAGGACAGAATGGAGGTGAAAAGGAGAAGGGAAGGTCTTTGGCAGGTGCAGACTGAGCGCTCTCTGAGCTGAGAGCAGTAGACGGATAGATCTAGCAGTGCTGCAGCTCCAGCCTTCTGTGGGTGTGTTATATCAGGAGCGAGCCTTGGAGCCGGCCTTCTTCACGTCACACCAACCAGATTGGCTACATAAATGCTACAGTGATAGTAACAGGACACAGCCAGACCTAAAGTATAGCTTTTTCTCTTCTTTTTTTTTTTTTTTCTCTCTTCGTGATAGATAATTTTTTTTTTCTGTGCAGCTCCACTTAGGGCAAGGAGAGGGCGTCAGATTCTCAGAGGTTTACTAAAAAGAAGAAGAAGGAGAAGAAGAAGAAGAAGAGATCCGTCTATGCTAATCATGTATATAACAACGGGACAGGCTGAGCCTCAGAAACATTACAGAGCAGTGCAGGATGGGGGAGCGGGGGCTTACACTGTACCATGGGGGTCACCAGGACACATCACAGCATAGTCTATCTATCTATCTATCTCCTATCTATCTATCTATCTATCTATCTATCTATCTATCTATCTCCTATCTATCTATCTATCTATCTCGTATCTATCCATCCATCTATCTATCTCGTATCTATCTATCTATCTATCTATCTATCTCCTATCTATCTATCTATCTATCTATCTATCTATCTATCTATCTATCTATCTATCTCCTATCTATCTATCTATCTATCTCATATCTATCTATCTATCTATCTATCTATCTATCTATCTATCTATCTCCTATCTATCATCTATCTATCTATCTATCTATCTATTCATCTATCATCTATCTATCTATCTATCTATCTATCTCATACCTATCTCATATCTATCTATCTATCTATCTATCTATCTATCTATCTATCTATCTCATATCTATCTATCTATCTATCTATCTATCTCCTATCTATCATCTATCTATCTATTTATCTATCTCCTATCTATCTATCTATCTATCTATCTATCTATTCATCTATCATCTATCTATCTATCTCATACCTATCTCATATCTATCTCATATCTATCTCATATCTATCTATCTCATATCTATCTATCTATCTCATATCTATCTATCTATCTATCTATCTATCTATCTATCTATCTATCTATCTCATACCTATCTCATATCTATCTCATATCTATCTATCCTATTATCTAGATATCTCTGTATCTATTATCTATCTCATATCTATCATACCAATCATATTATAAATGTGCCCTATTTATCTATCTATGGGTCAGATGTATCATTTGTATTTTTGTTGTTTTTGCACCTTTTCATATTGTCACACTGTTTTTGCACCAGTTTTACGTCTAAACACAAAACTAGCAAAAATAACCATGTTTTCCTCATTTATCCTATCAATCCAGATGTTTAGCTGCGCCTTATAATCATTAGCATCTTTTTATTTTAGGTTCAATTCAGGTGCAGAAACACTCCAGCCTGAAGGTGGCGTAGACTGAAAAGCAACACTGAGCTCTTCTGCAGAGTTGTGTATCCCCTGTATAGTGCAGCAGCAGAGCAGTGTGTCCCCTGTATAGTACAGCAGCAGAGCAGTGTATCTCCTGTATAGTGCAGCAGCAGAGCAGTGTGTCCCCTGTATAGTACAGCAGCAGAGCAGTGTATCCCCTGTATAGTGCAGCAGCAGAGCAGTGTATTCCCTGTATAGTACAGCAGCAGAGCAGTGTATCCCCTGTACAGTACAGCAGCAGAGCAGTGTATCTTCTGTATAGTACAGCAGCAGAGCAGTGTATACCCTGTATAGTACAGCAGCAGAGAAGTGTATCCCCTGTATAGTACAGCAGCAGAGCAGAGTATCCCCTGTATAGTACAGCAGCAGAGCAGTGTATCCCCTGTATAGTACAGCAGCAGAGCAGTGTATCCCCTGTACAGTACAGCAGCAGAGCAGTGTATTCCCTGTATAGTACAGCAGCAGAGCAGTGTATCCCCTGTATAGTACAGCAGCAGAGCAGTGTATCCCCTGTATAGTGCAGCAGCAGAGCAGTGTGTCCCCTGTATAGTGCAGCAGCAGAGCCGTGTATCCCCTGTATAGTACAGCAGCAGAGCAGTGTATCCCCTGTATAGTACAGCAGCAGAGCAGTGTATCCACTGTATAGTGTAGCAGCAGAGCAGTGTATCCACTGTATAGTACAGCAGCAGAGCAGTGTATCCCTGTATAGTACAGCAGCAGAGCAGTGTATCCCCTGTATAGTACAGCAGCAGAGCAGTGTATCCCCTGTATAGTACAGCAGCAGAGCAGTGTATCCCCTGTATAGTACAGCAGCAGAGCAGTGTATCCCTGTATAGTACAGCAGCAGTGCAGTGTATCCCCTGTATAGTGCAGCAGCAGAACAGTGTATCCCCTGTATAGTGCAGCAGCAGAGCAGTGTATCCCCTGTATAGTACAGCAGCAGTGTATCCCCTGTATAGTGCAGCAGCAGAGCAGTGTATCCCCTGTATAGTACAGCAGCAGAGCAGTGTATCCCCTGTATAGTACAGCAGCAGTGTATCCCCTGTATATTACAGCAGCAGAGCAGTGTATCCCCTGTATAGTACAGCAGCAGAGCAGTCTATCCCCTGTATAGTACAGCAGCAGAGCAGTGTATCCCCTGTATAGTACAGCAGCAGAGCAGTGTATCCCCTGTATAGTACAGCCTCTGTTTACAGTTCATGACCTTCTTCAGAGCAGGATAGAAGAGAAGTTTGTAGGATTTTGCAGATAGAACAGAGAAGTGTCCCATGAAGCAGGAAGATCACATTGGTGTCTGAGGAGGATACCCTCCAGGAGAAGCCACTGCTGAGGAGGTGCATCCCCTGTATACTACAGCAGCAGAGCTCAGCCAGTGTTCACACTACATTTAGCCTCTGTTTACTGTTCATGGCCTACTATGTACAAATAATCTTCAAAAGTAGCAGCTCAGAGCCGGAGCTCATTTGTCTTTGTAGTCTCAGCTCTTTGTCAAATAAGGTTTATTTTAGATTTTTTAGATGCAAAATTGCAATTCATACCGCTGTCTTTCCGACGCCTGGTTGAGACTGTATTTTTGTGCAATTATTTGTGACTGTTTATTTGCAAAACGCACTTAGGTATAATCAACATTTATTGGGGAAACGTTACAAGAATCAGTACAAACAGGAGATGGCATAATAAACCTGACCACGCAGGGTCAGACGCAACAAAGATCATATGCTCATATGGGGAGGAGAGTTGAAGGATAAGTCAGCAAGGAGTAAAACCCCCGTTGCCATCTCGGGCAAAGTAACAGCTATAACATGAACAAGTTAATAAAAGATAAACATAAAAAAAACAAAAAAACACTCACATGAATATAAAGAAAAGGGAAATTGGCGGGAGGGGTAAAAAAGGGGAGGAGAAAAGGGGGGACACACACATAAGGCATAGGTTTTTGAAGGTTGGGAGAGCTACTACACGTTTTATCTATGACAGGAGGAGGTCATGAAATCCCTGAGAGTCCAAAAATACATCCCATGAGGCCCAAGCTGTGTTTGTCTTATTAGGGTCTACTGAATCGTTGGCCACCAGCTCTTCCATCCTCCGGATAAAACCGAGCTCCTGAACCCACTCAACTATCGTAGGAGGTTGTGGACTTTTCCAATGCCTGGGGATTACTGTACGGGCTGCAGTCAAAAAGTGACGAAGGAGACCCTTCTTAATAGAGGAGATAGTACCAGGAATAATCGAGAGTAAAGCTATCTGAGGAGAAGGGGTGGCCGTCTTGCCGGTGACCTGATGATAGGTGTCAAAGATTTTGTTCCAGAATGGTTGAAGAGCCGTACAGCTCCACCAAATATGGAGTAAGGTACCCACCTCCGCACCGCAGCGCCAGCACACATCGGAGACTTCGGGGAAAATTCTGTGGAGCCGAGAGGGGCATCTATACCATCTGGACAATATTTTATAATTCTTCTCTTGAGCACTGCATGGCAGCAGCATCTTGTGCGAGAATAGGAAGGCCTTATCTAGTTCCGCGTCTGTAATTTCGACAGAGAGGGCTTCCTCCCATGCACCAATGTAGTTTGGCCTATCAGGAGTGGCATTTTCCAACAATAAGCTGTATATGGTGGAAAGTACATGTGTTGGTGAAGAAGACAACCTAAATAAAGCTTCCAGGGCCGTGGGGGACGACCCAAATGAGGTGTGTTCTGGGTCCTCCATTACGTAAGATGTCAGTTGCCTGTGCTCTAGCCAGGACAGTGAGGAGTCAGGATGGGAGGCCTGCAGGGACCCCAGAGTGGGGATGGAATCGCCCTCGACAATCTGGCCTAGGCGAATGTCGGAAGAAGCCTCCCAACAGAGAAACCTCTGCCTGCCCACACCAGGTGGGAAGGCAGGATTGTGAAATAGTGGGGTCACCAGGCCTCTCATCCTAAGCAGGGTATTCATGTTCATCAGCCTGTCCCATGCAAACAAAAAGTATGGGGAAAACAGAGAATGATTAAGGTCCGAGGGTCTAGAATCAGCTGTGACGCAGGGAAGATAACGTAACGTGGGGGAGGTTAGATCAAGTTCTAATTTAACCCACTGTTTAGAGTCAGCGTTATGCAAAACGCACTTAGCGCCAGCGTATGATAAATGTGCCGCATAGACTCCCAGTCATAACTTTGCCTGGGGAGCCACAAATACCAAACCCCAAGGATATATGTATATATCTATGTCTACATGTATCTATTTATCTCACATGTAGTATTATCCATATTGTTATCAATATTATACTAGTGATAACAATAATAAAAATAATAATATTGCAACTGAAACCAAAACTGGCCTACTCTGAAATAGTTCTTTTACTTATATCTGCTTACTTGAAAATTTGAAACCTTTTATACATTTCACAGACTGTAAGCTCTTGTGTCACCCATCATCCTCATAGTCTGTAAGCTCTTGTGTCACCCCCTCATCCTCATAGACTGTAAGCTCTTGTGTCACCCCCTCATCCTCATAGACTGTAAGCTCTTGTGTCACCCCCTCATCCTCATAGACTGTAAGCTCTTGTGTCACCCCCTCATCCTCATAGACTGTAAGCTCTTGTGTCACCCCTTCATCCTCATAGACTGTAAGCTCTTGTGTCACCCCTTCATCCTCATAGACTGTAAGCTCTTGTGTCACCCCCTCATCCTCATAGACTGTAAGCTCTTGTGTCACCCCTCATCCTCATAGACTGTAAGATCTTGTGTCACCCCTCCTCCTCATAGACTGTAAGCTCTTGTGTCATCCACTCATCCTCATAGACTGTAAGCTCTTGTGTCACCCCCCATCCTCATAGACTGTAAGCTCTTGTGTCACCCCCTCATCCTCATAGTCTGTAAGCTCTTGTGTCACCCATCATCCTCATAGACTGTAAGCTCTTGTGTCACCGCCTCATCCTCATAGTCTGTAAGCTCTCGTGTCCCCCCTCATCCTCATAGTCTGTAAGCTCTTGTGTCCCCCCTCATCCTCATAGACTGTAAGCTCTTGTGTCACCCCCTCATCCTCATAGACTGTAAGCTTTTGTGTCACCCTCTCATCCTCATAGACTGTAAGCTCTTGTGTCCCCCTCATCCTTATAGACTGTAAGCTCTTGTGTCACCCCCTCATCCTCAAAGACTGTAAGATCTTGTGTCCCCCTCCTCCTCATAGTCTGTAAGCTCTTGTGCCCCCCCTCGTCCTCATAGACTGTAAGCTCTTGTGCCCCCCCTCGTCCTCATAGACTGTAAGCTCTTGTGTCACCCCCTCATCCTCATAGACTGTAAGCTCTTGTGCCCCCCCTCGTCCTCATAGACTGTAAGCTCTTGTGTCACCCCCTCATCCTCATAGACTGTAAGCTCTTGTGTCCCCCCTCATCCTCATAGTCTGTAAGCTCTTGTGTCCCCCCTCATCCCCATAGACTGTAAGCTCTTGTGTCACCCCTCATCCTCATAGACTGTAAGCTCTTGTGTCACTGCCTCATCCTCATAGTCTGTAAGCTCTTGTGTCACCCCCTCATCCTCATAGATTGTAAGCTTGTGTCACCCCTTCATCCTCATAGACTGTAAGCTCTTGTGTCACCCCCTCATCCTCATAGACTGTAAGCTCTTGTGTCACCCCCTCATCCTCATAGACTGTAAGCTCTTGTGTCATCCCTCATCCTCATAGACTGTATTCTCTTGTGTCACCCCCTCATCCTCATAGATTGTAAGCTCTTGTGTCACCCCCTCATCCTGATAGACTGTAAGCTCTTATGTCACCCCCTCATCCTCATAGACTGTAAGCTCTTGTGTCTCCCCTCATCCTGATAGACTGTAAGCTCTTATGTCACCCCCTCATCATCATAGACTGTAAGCTCTTGTATCACCCCCTCATCCTCATAGACTGTAAGCTCTTATGTCACCCCCTCATCATCATAGACTGTAAGCTCTTGTGTCACCCCCTCATCCTGATAGACTGTAAGCTCTTATGTCACCCCCTCATCCTCATAGACTGTAAGCTCTTGTGTCACCCCCTCATCCTCATAGACTGTAAGCTCTTGTGTCACCCCCTCATCCTCATAGACTGTAAGCTCTTGTGTCACCCCCTCATCCTCATAGACTGTAAGCTCTTGTGTCCCCCCTCATCCTCATACACTGTAAGCTCTTGTGAGCAGGGCCCTCATCCTCATAGACTGTAAGCTCTTGTGTCACCCCCTCATCCTCATAGACTGTAAGCTCTTGTGTCACTCCCTCATCCTCATAGACTGTAAGCTCTTGTGTCTCCCCCTCATCCTCATAGACTGTAAGCTCTTGTGTCACCCCCTCATCCTCATAGACTGTGATCTCTTGTGTCACCCCCTCTTCCTCATAGACTGTAAGCTCTTGTGTCATCCCCTCATCCTCATAGACTGTAAGCTCTTGTGTCACTCCCTCATCCTCATAGACTGTAAGCTCTTGTGTCACCCCCTCATCCTCATAGACTGTAAGCTCTTGTGTCACCCCCTCATCCTCATAGACTGTAAGCTCTTGTATCACCCCCTCATCCTCATAGACTGTAAGCTCTTGTGTCACCCCCTCATCCTCATAGTCTGTAAGCTCTTGTGTCCCCCCTCATCCTCATAGTCTGTAAGCTCTTGTGTCCCCCCTCATCCTCATAGACTGTAAGCTCTTGTGTCACCCCCTCATCCTCATAGACTGTAAGCTTTTGTGTCACCCTCCTCCTCATAGACTGTAAGCTCTTGTGTCACCCCCTCATCCTCATAGACTGTAAGCTCTTGTGTCCCCCCTCATCCTCATAGTCTGTAAGCTCTTGTGTCCCCCCTCATCCCCATAGACTGTAAGCTCTTGTGTCACCCCTCATCCTCATAGACTATAAGCTCTTGTGTCACCGCCTCATCCTCATAGTCTGTAAGCTCTTGTGTCACCCCCTCATCCTCATAGATTGTAAGCTTGTGTCACCCCTTCATCCTCATAGACTGTAAGCTCTTGTGTCACCTTCTCATCCTCATAGACTGTAAGCTCTTGTGTCACCCCCTCATCCTCATAGACTGTAAGCTCTTGTGTCATCCCTCATCCTCATAGACTGTATTCTCTTGTGTCACCCCCTCATCCTCATAGACTGTAAGCTCTTGTGTCACCCCCTCATCCTGATAGACTGTAAGCTCTTATGTCACCCCCTCATCCTCATAGACTGTAAGCCCTTGTGTCTCCCCTCATCCTGATAGACTGTAAGCTCTTATGTCACCCCCTCATCATCATAGACTGTAAGCTCTTGTATCACCCCCTCATCCTCATAGACTGTAAGCTCTTATGTCACCCCCTCATCATCATAGACTGTAAGCTCTTGTGTCACCCCCTCATCCTGATAGACTGTAAGCTCTTATGTCACCCCCTCATCCTCATAGACTGTAAGCTCTTGTGTCACCCCCTCATCCTCATAGACTGTAAGCTCTTGTGAGCAGGGCCCTCATCCTCATAGACTGTAAGCTCTTGTGTCACCCCCTCATCCTCATAGACTGTAAGCTCTTGTGTCACTCCCTCATCCTCATAGACTGTAAGCTCTTGTGTCTCCCCCTCATCCTCATAGACTGTAAGCTCTTGTGTCACCCCCTCATCCTCATAGACTGTGATCTCTTGTGTCACCCCCCTCATCCTCATAGACTGTAAGCTCTTGTGTCATCCCCTCATCCTCATAGACTGTAATCTCTTGTGTCACTCCCTCATCCTCATAGACTGTAAGCTCTTGTGTCACCCCCTCATCCTCATAGACTGTAAGCTCTTGTGTCACCCCCTCATCCTCATAGACTGTAAGCTCTTGTATCACCCCCTCATCCTCATAGACTGTAAGCTCTTGTGTCACCCCCTCATCCTCATAGTCTGTAAGCTCTTGTGTCACCCCCTCATCCTCATAGACTGTAAGCTCTTGTGTCACCCCCTCATCGTCATAGACTGTAAGCTCTTGTGTCACCTCCTCATCCTCATAGACTGTAAGCTCTTGTGTCACCCCCTCATCCTCATAGTCTGTAAGCTCTTGTGTCACCCCCTCATCCTCATAGACTGTAAGCTCTTGTTTCACTCCCTCATCCTCATAGACTGTAAGCTCTTGTGTCACCCCCTCATCCTCATAGACTGTAAGCTCTTGTATCACCCCCCTCATCCTCATAGACTGTAAGCTCTTGTGTCCCCCCTTATCTTCATAGACTGTAAGCTCTTGTGTCACCCCCTCATCCTCATAGACTGTAAGCTTTTGTGTCACCCCCTCATCCTCATAGACTGTAAGCTCTTGGGTCACCCCTCATCCTCATAGACTGTAAGCTCTTGTGTCACCCCCTCATCCTCATAGACTGTAAGCTCTTGTGTCACCCCCTCATCCTCATAGACTGTAAGCTCTTGTGTCACCCCCTCATCCTCATAGACTGTAAGCTCTTGTGTCACCCCCTCATCCTCATAGACTGTAAGCTCTTGTGTCCCCCTCATCCTTATAGACTGTAAGCTCTTGTGTCACCCCCTCATCCTCAAAGACTGTAAGATCTTGTGTCCCCCTCCTCCTCATAGACTGTAAGCTCTTGTGTCACCCCCTCATCCTCATAGACTGTAAGCTCTTGTGTCCCCCCTCATCCTCATAGTCTGTAAGCTCTTGTGTCCCCCTCATCCCCATAGACTGTAAGCTCTTGTGTCACCCCTCATCCTCATAGACTGTAAGCTCTTGTGTCACCGCCTCATCCTCATAGTCTGTAAGCTCTTGTGTCACCCCCTCATCCTCATAGATTGTAAGCTTGTGTCACCCCTTCATCCTCATAGACTGTAAGCTCTTGTGTCACCCCTCATCCTCATAGACTGTAAGCTCTTGTGTCACCCCCTCATCCTCATAGACTGTAAGCTCTTGTGTCACCCCCTCATCCTCATAGACTGTAAGCTCTTGTGTCATCCCTCATCCTCATAGACTGTATTCTCTTGTGTCACCCCCTCATCCTCATAGACTGTAAGCTCTTGTGTCACCCCCTCATCCTGATAGACTGTAAGCTCTTATGTCACCCCCTCATCCTCATAGACTGTAAGCCCTTGTGTCTCCCCTCATCCTGATAGACTGTAAGCTCTTATGTCACCCCCTCATCATCATAGACTGTAAGCTCTTGTATCACCCCCTCATCCTCATAGACTGTAAGCTCTTATGTCACCCCCTCATCATCATAGACTGTAAGCTCTTGTGTCTCCCCCTCATCCTGATAGACTGTAAGCTCTTATGTCACCCCCTCATCCTCATAGACTGTAAGCTCTTGTGTCACCCCCTCATCCTCATAGACTGTAAGCTCTTGTGTCACCCCCTCATCCTCATAGACTGTAAGCTCTTGTGTCACCCCCTCATCCTCATAGACTGTAAGCTCTTGTGTCCCCCCTCATCCTCATAGACTGTAAGCTCTTGTGAGCAGGGCCCTCATCCTCATAGACTGTAAGCTCTTGTGTCACCCCCTCATACTCATAGACTGTAAGCTCTTGTGTCACTCCCTCATCCTCATAGACTGTAAGCTCTTGTGTCTCCCCCTCATCCTCATAGACTGTAAGCTCTTGTGTCACCCCCTCATCCTCATAGACTGTGATCTCTTGTGTCACCCCCTCTTCCTCATAGACTGTAAGCTCTTGTGTCATCCCCTCATCCTCATAGACTGTAAGCTCTTGTGTCACTCCCTCATCCTCATAGACTGTAAGCTCTTGTGTCACCCCCTCATCCTCATAGACTGTAAGCTCTTGTGTCACCCCCTCATCCTCATAGACTGTAAGCTCTTGTATCACCCCCTCATCCTCATAGACTGTAAGCTCTTGTGTCACCCCCTCATCCTCATAGTCTGTAAGCTCTTGTGTCACCCCCTCATCCTCATAGACTGTAAGCTCTTGTGTCACCCCCTCATCGTCATAGACTGTAAGCTCTTGTGTCACCTCCTCATCCTCATAGACTGTAAGCTCTTGTGTCACCCCCTCATCCTCATAGACTGTAAGCTCTTGTGTCACCCCCTCATCGTCATAGACTGTAAGCTCTTGTGTCACCTCCTCATCCTCATAGACTGTAAGCTCTTGTGTCACCCCCTCATCCTCATAGTCTGTAAGCTCTTGTGTCACCCCCTCATCCTCATAGACTGTAAGCTCTTGTATCACCCCCCTCATCCTCATAGACTGTAAGCTCTTGTGTCCCCCCTTATCTTCATAGACTGTAAGCTCTTGTGTCACCCCCTCATCCTCATAGACTGTAAGCTTTTGTGTCACCCCCTCATCCTCATAGACTGTAAGCTCTTGGGTCACCCCTCATCCTCATAGACTGTAAGCTCTTGTGTCACCCCCTCATCCTCATAGTCTGTAAGCTCTTGTGTCACCCCCTCATCCTCATAGTCTGTAAGCTCTTGTGTCACCCCCTCATCCTCATAAACTGTAAGCTCATGTCACCCCCACATCCTCATAGACTGTAAGCTCTTGTGTCACCCCCTCATCCTCATAGACTGTAAGCTCTTGTGTCCCCCTCATCCTCATAGACTGTAAGCTCTTGTGTCACCCCCTCATCCTCATAGACTGTAAGCTCTTGTGTCACCCCCTCATCCTCATAGACTGTAAGCTCTTGTGTCACCCCCTCATCCTCATAGACTGTAAGCTCTGGTGAGCAGGGCCCTCACTCCTATGGTTTCATCTGATTATGGTATTACTCTTATCTTATCATAACCCCATCCCCCATGATCTGTACAGCACTACAGAATACGATGGCGCTATATACAGTAAATAAAGATTATTGTTACTCTTATACAGTATCTCTGGCCACAGACACCCAGCTTTCTCAGGCTCCTGCATGGCCACATCCAGCAGATGTTGTATAATAAGCGGGTGCTGTATGACTGTTTTCTTCTGCATTATTTCCGCCTCTTCCTCTGCCGCTATTATGAGGTAATAAACAGAAACTATGGACATGTGCTTGTGTTTTTGTTTTTCTGTTAGATCCTGCTGCGGAGAGACACAGCGGGGGCTCAATAATACACAGCGGAGAAGGGGAATTCATCATCCCCACGGAATTACATACAACATCTGGAGGCTGAGCTGTGTGCAAGGAAAATACTGCAGCGTGTATGAACACGTTATCTATCTATCTCATTTCTATGTATCTATTTCTATCTATTTCTATCTCTCTTTCTATCCATCTATCTTTCTATCCATCTATCTATCTCATATCTATCTATCTCATATCTATCTATCTATCTCATATGTATCTATCTATCTATCTCATATCTATCTATCTATCTATCTATCTATCTCATATCTATCTATCTATCTATCTATCTCCTATCTATCTATCTCATATCTATCTATCTCTCTATCTATCTCCTATCTATCTATCTATCTCATATCTATCTATCTATCTATCTCATATCTATCTATCTATCTATCTCATATCTATCTATCTATCTCATATCTATCTATCTATCTCATATCTATCTATCTATCTATCTCATATCTATCTATCTATCTATCTATCTCCTATCTATCTATCTATCTATCTATCTATCTATCTATCTCATATCTATCTATCTCATATCTATCTGTCATCTATCTCATATTTATCTGCATTTCTGTCTACATATCTTTTATCCGTCATCTTTTTTTCTATGATCTATCTGTCTATCTCTCTCTCTCATACTTTTATAAGAAATTTACCACCGAATCCATCATGATAAACCAGGGACATTACTCATAGATCCAGGCACCGGGACTGTGGTATCTTCTTCTATTTATTTTCCACAGTCTCCTTCCTTCTAGAAGTGTATAATCATTCTAATGAGCCAGAAGGGCTATGGGGTGTTACCAGAGCCCCTCCATGCAGTGGCCTCACAAGCTGTCTTCCCTCTCCCCCTCTGCTCCCCTAGCACTCCCCTCTTCCTCTGCCTGATGTAATAGCACTGCTGCAGAGGAAGTGTTATCTATTAATTAGTAATTATGCTCATTAGCATAATTTTAAAAGTTGATTTCAAAAGGAAGGAGGCCATGGATACACACAGAGACACATTTTGTGGTGCGGCTTTACTATTCTTCTTGCGACCATTGACATGGGTGCTCAGACCGTGCGTCACATTTAACAGGCAAAGTCCGACAGAAGTGTGTCACAAGCGACATGGTAAAGGTGCACCACAAAAAAATGGTGCGCTCTGAAGAACAGGCACCAGAAATCCTGAATCTGGTGCCCCCTGCACACTACACAGGACACTGCACATAGTATACACTGCACTGCTCTCGGTAAATGTGCCCGATGTGTCTCAGGTGCGCCTATTTTCTTGTAATTTATGTTTGTTGTTGTTTTGCCTTCTAAATTGTGTTTTGATTTGTCGAAAATTATTCCCCTACAAAGTAGATCTTAGGGTGGTGTCACACGTGGCGTTGTGAACCCGTTTTTACTCCTGCGGTTTCAGTCCGCCAAAAATCTAATGCGTTTTTTCGAAAACGCATCCGTGTTTGTCCGTTTTTCCCAATTATCTTCATTAAAAGCGGACAAAAACAGATGCGTTTTTTAACGGACTGAAAACGCATGATTAAAAACGGACTTAAAACGGGTTCAAAATGCCACGTGTGACACCAACCTTATTTGGGACCAATAAAGAAGCGAGACTGAGAAGAGGTGACACAACATTCAGGACTTCACTGCCTCTACAATGTCCAGATTACATTTCGGCGTAAGTGCGGAGACTAAAAGCTACAGATATTTTTTTAAAAATACATATGTTTTCTTGCTCAAATATAGTCATGTGATGTCACACAGGTGCACGGCTCGATATAACCATCAGCTCTGATTAGGGTGATACCACACATGGCGTTTTTGGTCCGGTTTTAGTCCGTTTTCCCCAATTATCTTAAAAGATAAACAGGTTTTAAGCCGCCAAAATGAAAACGGATGTTTAAAAACGGACCAAAAACGCCGTGTGTGACATCACCCTAATCAGAGCTGATGGTTATAACGAGCCGTGCACCTGTGTGACATCACATGACTAAGGATATAACGAGCCGTGCACCTGTGTAACATCACATGACTAAGGATATAACGAGCCGTGCACCTGTGTGACATCACATGACTAAGGATATAATGAGCCGTGCACCTGTGTGACATCACATGACTAAGGATATAACGAGCAGTGCACCTGTGTGACATCACATGACTAAGGATATAACGAGCCGTGCACCTGTGTGACCATGGTCAGATTTCTGTCCGCTGGAAATAAACCTAGAAGCTTTGCATAGAAGGACAGCAAGCAGAGATCTAGAAAACCATGAAGAATTGATACAGAAAGTCTATAGAAAATTGTATAACTTTTCATTATACAAAAAAACAACATTTATTTCCTGAAATAGGACGACCCTTTTAATGTTTCATTAGGGAAGCGAAGACCTTTCTTTCCAGTAATGAATAGGGTACAGTATTTTTTTTCCAAGTGGAGCTCATCAGAGCAGGTGAGTTTTTGTGGGTTTTTTTACGGCTTTTTAGGCGATTAATAATAAACATAGATGCCCTGCAAACATCTGCAGAACGGCCACTCACTATGTCAGATAAGGCACAGAGGGGGTCATTTACCGTATTTCCCCCTTCTCTGCGATCTTTTTGCACCTGCTGTGAGACTATTTTTGCACCTGATTTGTTTTTGGGGTTTTTGGCTCTTTGTCAAATGCAGGTTTTTTTATTGCCTTATTAGGCGCAAATTTTAAAAAAAGACGCAATTTGTTGCACAAATCCCACCATTGCCTTTCCTAAGCATGGTCAGGACTGGCGTGTTATTGTGCAATTATTTGCGCCCATATAGGCGTAATAGTATAATAAATTGGGCGCAAACATCTGTAAAGAGGTGCAATGTAATGACAAATTGGGCGTAACGACACGGCGAATTGAGGCGTAACATTCAAAAAAAGCGCAAAATAGGCACAAAACAATCATTACACAAAGACTCAAAACCAGTATGTGACAAATTGTAGTCTGAACCCCAAAAATTTGCTAATTAGAGACAAATTTATTAACTGCTCCAAAGAATTGCGCGAAAAAAACGCCAAAAATGACCCAAAAAATCATATAATAATGATATCATATCAGTGTCTTGATTTTTGGGTAAGTGTCCCTGGTTTGTCATGATTGAATGGTAGGTTTCCTTTAATCTAATGTATCTAACTGACATATTTTCCTCTATGTTTCTATTATCCATTTTTTTTTATTGTCAGTCATTGGGGCAGATTTACTTACCCAGCCCATTCGCGATCCAGCGGCGCGTTCTCTGCGCTGGATTTGGGTCCGGCCGGGATTTATTAAGGTAGTTCCTCCGGCGTCCACCAGGTGGCACTGCTGCGCTGAAGAGCATCGGAACGCACTGGAGTTCACCGAGCCGGGCTGAGTGAAGGTAAGTGCAAGCTCCGCGACAGATTTTTTGTTTTAAATGCGGCGGTTTTTCCGAATCCGTCGGGTTTTCGTTTGGCCACGTCCCCCGATTTCCGTCGCGTGCATGCCAGCGCCGATGCGCCACAATCCGATCGCGTGCGCCAAAATCCGAGGGCAATTCAGGGGAAATCGGCGCAAATCGGAAATATTCGGGTAACACGTCGGGAAAACGCAAATCGGGCCCTTAGTAAATGACCCCCATTGTCTTTCCATCTATCTTGTGTTTAACCCTTTTTTATTCCATTTATCTATATATCTATTGTGTATCTTACTATCTACCATTCATTCATCTTCTTTCTGATACCTCTTTCCAGCTCATGTACTGCACCCTCCTTCCTCTCGGCCTCTGTTCACACTTGTCTTGTGGTTTCCATCCAGATATGTTGGACAAGTAGATAACAATTGTATCATATCCTCCTCATTTCCTTACAATCATATCCACCACTTTTTGATATAAAGAATAACTATGTAATCCTTCTTATTAATCGCGGCTTCTAACAGCCAGGGACGCAGATGTGAACACGGCCCAAGAGCTCCGCTGCCTCCTTACACTTCATTACATGTTACATTTTAGGTATTTGATGCCTCCAGCCATTTCCAGAGCTTTATCCTCTCCTCCCTGACACAAATGGACGTATCTTACCCAGCCGCGTCCACATCGATCATAAGCCACAGATTATTCTCTCGGTTTCATCCCACATGACATTGTGTTGATTTATTAAATGGTGGCAAAATATAAACTGAAAACTTTGTCCCCCATTTACCTCTTGGAAGAAAATATCATTCCTAAATAAGGTTATCTGCGTAGAGATATAGCGCCACTATAGTGTTCAGGCCATCTTTGATATTGCAGCTGAACCTCAAGAAAGACGGTGTTAATTAAAAGGCGGGACTAGGGGGATACCTGCAGCCAATCAGACCTAGCACCCCACTATTTCTGGCTTATCATGAGAAAATTAAAGGAGTCGTCCAGTTTACAAAAAAAAAATGTAAGCGCCCTCATAATTTAAAGGGGTTGTCCATTTTTAAATTATTTTTAAATTCTGAGTGCACCAGTTTTTATAATTGATAAACTAACGTACCTTAAAAGAAATCTATCATCAGATGTCCCCAACTTACTTGCTCGTCCTGCCTGTCAGGGGTAGATCTCACTTTAATAAAGCCGTGGCACATCCACATTGTTCTAAAAAAAGACTTTATAAAGATATTTAAACGAGCCGTAGGTGCTCAGGGCTCCGCCTCCTACTAATATATGCCCTGACCCTCCTTGTTCATGGCAACTGGCCCCGCCCACGACAGTTGCATCATGGAGGCATCATGGGATTGACTAACGAATGTCTCCGCTGTCTGCCCCATAACAAAGACCAGGAGCACCACAGAGACCTAAGCGATGGATGGTCTGGAGGAAAATTCTGTAACTTACGGTAGATTTTTATTTGTTAATTTTTTTTTTTTTTTTTGATCACTTAGAATTTTTGGTTATAATTTGGACCACCCCTTGAAAGATGTAGAATTATATTTAGAATATATTTTCATTAAAGAAAAAAAAATTCCCACCTTGTCACAGGTCCTTGTTTCCGTCTACTATTCTCTGCCTTGGATACGATTTTGAATCAGTGAATATAAACTCCGGGTCGGAATCAGATTTTGATTGGTCGAAACTCACAATTAAATTGGGTGACCCACCATTAAAGTATTGCGAGAAACGCTTCGTCATGGTCAGGTGACACAGCGTTGTTTGCGTTTGGCCACATTTACTACCAACGCAGACAATGACGGAGAGACTTCGCTCCGCTGGTTGTGAAGACTGATGGGATTTTCTCTGACTCCGCTTAAAATGTATTTCTGACAGTTCCTGATTTTTCCACATGGTCATTTAGGCAAATATTAGTCTCCACACGTCCTGCGCACGTGACATTTGGATGGTGTCTTCGAGGTAAGCGATGCCTTGGGTATAAACAGTAACCGTCATTTCAGCTTTTCTTTCCATAAAACTAAAAAGCAAAGAGTACACAACAGACGTTGCACTATTTCTACAGATTTTCCTTCTATTTATTAACCACTTCCCCTTCCCCCTCCTCCGCTGATCTCTCACTCTCAGTTCACTGGAAAGAAAAAAAGCAGTGATGGACAAATGTTCAGCTCTTTAGAGGATCAGGTTATAGGTATAGAAGTCCATGGAGTGGGGAGTGGTGGGCAACCGAAACCTGGACTTCAGTCAGAAGATTGGGTTTGGTATTGGGCTATAACCCCCTCCCCTGCTTGCTGGTAACACCTGCAGTCGATGCTGGCATGGGGAATGATGATCCTCAATAAAATGTCGGCACGCACGCGCCGCTGGCACTTAAATGCCACCAATGCCTTTGCCGGTGGCATTTAAAGGGAGATACCCGTGATTTGTTCGCAGCATGGCAGAGTTGAGCTGTCTCAGCTGAACCAATACTTGAACAGGTCCACTCATCCCTAGAGGGGAAGAACAGATAGATGCTGCTGCTTTTAGTAAGTGTTCTATTATCTCATCCCCATCCTGGATTCTTGGCTTTACTACTTAGTATATGCTGTATATTGTCATCCATACTACATATAAGTGTGTGCTATAGAGAGATAATGGGGCTTATTTACTAAGGGTCACAGATGGCACTTTCATCGGTTTGTTCGCTGTTTTCGGGATTTGTGCAGCTTTGACAGGTATTTAACAGGGGTTTGCGCTGGGATTGCGTCACACGTGGATTGTGGCACAGCTGCGCGGCTTCCATGCAACAGAAATCAAATTGTGTCACATTCAATGCACTTACATACACCGGGAAGAAGATGGTGAACTCCGGTGGACCTGAGCGGGGAAGCAACACATGCAGGATATCGGGCGCACGATCTTAGTGAATCGCGGCACAGGGCATTATCGCCAGACAATGCACTTTCTGTGATCTCCTCGGACCAGGTAAGTAAAGGTGCCAAAAAGTATCAAGATTAGAGATCAGAGAATATTTGACTAGTAGAAGCTTCATAGAATTTTTTTAAAAATTTGATTCAGGACCACATCAAATTAATCCGAACTGATATTACTCCAATTGTCCTGGAAATTGGTATAGAACCCCTCTATTTTTCAATAAAATGTTCCATTTTAAAAGATTTGTCTAAAGCAAATCCGAAAATTTGGATTCTATTCAGAAAGATGGAAGCATTGTACCAAATCTATGACCCTACAAATAGATTCACACATCTCTAATCAGGATCCCCTCGGGATGGATTTAAAATTACAATCCTTGTTTCTGTTTGTGCATTGGGAGCCTTTCCTCACACTGCTGTGCCCATAGCTCTTTAAGTATTAAACTGTATCACAGCTCCTACTGTTTACTCTGAGTAAAAGCTTCAATAGGCTTCTTAGTGTATACCACAGAAGACACTCAGAGTAGATGGAAGTGACTCAGTCTGTTCAAGGTGATCCTATCCTTGTCAATGCTCTATAGATTCAATCTAGTCAATGATGGATACCTGTGAGTGGCTGGCATACAGTAGACCCATAAAGGTCTTTTAAACTCGGTCAAAGTGTGGTCGGTCGTGGGGCCAAATATAGAGCAGGTCGGAGCCCTACGCTGTGACATCATAAGTCATCTCTTCATACGCCTGCCCTCTATTCCACTCAATGGGGCAGATATGTCTCAGTATAATAAGCATTTTTTTGGTTGTATTTTTGGCCACATTTTGGGTATTTGGGTATTTAAGAGTCAAACTACAGAAACTAAATGTAGAAAATAACATTTGATGGAGAGCCAAAACTACAAAGAGAAATGAGGTGCAAAAATAGACTCACAAAAGACCCCAAAAAATCTTGGGGGGGGAAGCAAAGAGATAAATGACCCCCAATATCGTCTGTCTACATCTTTCTCCTATCCATTATTTAGGATAAATCTCCCTCAGATTATCAGCCATTCTCTTACCGCTAGATACAATCAGATAATCCTCTGCAATTTCACAATAAGCTGTAAAGCAAGCTGCAGTTCCTCCAGTTTGGCCACTAGATGTCAGCACACGTGAAAATTACAATATGTCATAATACACATATAATAAAATCATTAAATCACCCAAATCTAATCCTTCTGTAATTTAGGATGTACGGCACCCTCCGCTCCTCTACGTGTCACCCATGTCTAACTTTTTGCCCGGGACACACCAGTCCCACCAGTTTGCTCAGCTGCAAAACATAATAATAAATAATAATCTTTATTTATATAGCGCCATCATATTACATAGTGCTTTACAAATCATAAACATAAAACATCATAATCATAAAACATATTTCCATATCTCAAAAAACATATAAAAAAGTATAAAGTACATTACAGAAACGGCTACTATAAGCCTGAGATAAACCAAAAACACGAAAAAAGAGACAGAACCAGCCCCCTGCCACAGGGCCGGCGCTATGGGTAGGCAAAGGTGGCAATTGCCCAGGGCCCCAGGGAGAAAGGGGAGAATCTCTTCTTTCAAATGAATCTTGAATTTTGTTTCTAGGTGCTATGGATCCAGAGATATTCAGGTTTAAAGTGAGAATATCAGGTGCCATTTTTATATATAAATATCACTTCCGATGGCAGTTTAACAGTTAATATCTCAGTTTTTCTGCATTTTAGAAACACAAATTTAGATTCATATAAAAGAGGAGACTCTCTTCTTTCATGAAAAAAGAAGTGAGGTTCTATGAGTCACAGAACCAGAGATACAGCCCCCTGAAGTGTCTCCCCCATCTCCAGATTCTTAGCCATCAGGCTGTAGGGAGCATTTGCTGCACACAGGAGCTGGTGCTCCTCACAGATAATGGAAATATTCACTTTATATGTTACTACATTTTGAGAAGGGATAATATCAACTAATATTCATGTTTTTAACCCTTCTCTATGCAAATCTAAGAACACACTTTGGGCCACATGTATCAATCGTTTTTTTCTGTTGTTTTTGCGCTTTTGTTTTTTTTCACTCAGGCGCACCATTTTTTGTGCCATTTTTGCAACTAAATGCCAAACTAGCTGCGCAGCAAAAAATAACCAGCTTTCCCTCATTTATCCTAGCAATCCAGATGTTTTGATGCGCCTAATGATATTCATCACTTGCGACTTTTCATTTAGGCGCAAAAACGGGCGCAAAAACACTCCATCCCGAAGGTGGCGTTATCTGAGAAGAAAGCACTGAGCCCCTTTGCAGAAGAGCTCATTTCTAGAAGCAGAGCTCAGCCAGACACTGCAGACACTAGAACAGGTCATACAGACATGAGATACTCTGCAGACACTAGTACAGATAATACAGTCATTAGATACACTGCAGACACTAGTACAGATAATACAGTCATTAGATACACTGCAGACACTAGTACATATAATACAGACATGAGATACTCTGCAGACACTAGTACAGATAATACAGTCATTAGATACACTGCAGACACTAGTACAGATAATACAGTCATTAGATACACTGCAGACAGGAGCTGCAGACTCTATTTACACTTCATCACCTTCTATTTACAAAACATTCTGCAGAATCCTGAGCTCAAAGCAAGAGAGTAGAGAACGTTACAGAATGTTGCACATAGTACTGACAAGTGTCCCCCATGTCATTCTGCACAGTATCACCAGTGTGTCTGAGGGGGATACTATGCAGAATTACAGGGGTGCAGCAGGAGACTAGCACTGGGGGATCCCCTCCAGGAGAAGGCCCTGCTGAGGAGGTCACTGGGTGCAGGGTGTCACACACCTGGGTGCTGCTGTGAGTGTTATCTTCATTCTGGGCTGTGGGAGAAGCAGAGAGGAGCTTGTAGCAGGATCACATGTAAGTGCCCGAATCTAACATTGCGCCTAAACTGCGCCAAAATTGCGCCTAAACTGTGTTAAAGTAAAGTGATTAATAAGAGGCAGAAAATATACTTATCACAGATGGTTGTAGCTTGTGATAAATCTGGAAAACAGTGCGCCAGAATTTAGGCGCAACTACTACACTTAGGCGCAACTACTACACTTAGTGATAAATGTGGCCCATTCTCTCTTATTCCCTTTTATTTTGTGATTGGGAAAATAAATATTTTTTGTTGGGAAAATTAACTGATACGATGAACATTCAATCCTCTTCGCCTAATGTGACTACACCGCGACCAGAACATGTCCATAAAGTTATATGTAACACCAAAAACACACACATGTCCTGGAATAAAGGTTTTATTTCCCCCCATCCTCCATTATTTACACCCATGTTATGACGTTCTCACTCTCATTCTTATGAAGCGCGGAGGGTTCTGTTATTGTGCGGATAATACAATGGCGAACATCTAAAAGTGACTTTTATTATCTCATTAGCTTGTTTTATGGATATATAGTTATGTATTTGGGTTACCATTGTGTAAGGAACAGACAATGATACATCTGTGTGAATTTTCTGCAGTTCCATTTGCTGCATATTTCGGTGAATACAGTATATTGGAGTGGGGTCTGTATCATCTCCTCACATCTTACTGGTTTAGGGAAGTAGATTTTCTTTATATAAGTATCTGGATTTGTACATATTTTAGAGGAAATTTTGAATGTTAATTGCCAAATGCATCGCCTGGTTGTCTGCTTTCAAAATTCTATAGGTTTTATGGCGCCTTTACTTTTTATTCTGTTTTATTGCTATATTTTGCAGGTTGTGACTGTCTAAATATGTCTAGCTGAAAAGCAAATATCTAGTTATTACAGTTTTAGTGATATTATGTGGATTTATTTATGTGAACATATCAATAGGGCACATTTGTGACCTCTACACATGTCCATGTATTACATTTAGGAGATGTGAAGGTAAACATTTTCTGTTTGGATCAAATTTTTGGCCATCAAGGTCAAATTTTAAGTATTTTTAATAAAATGTTTCAATTTGAATCAAAATTGCATGAAGGCGCCTATGTCTATAAAATCTTTGATGCAATTTTGAAAATGGGGCAAGTGTCTGCTTTCAGAAAATATCGGTCCCTCTCCCCAATGGGCCTCACAGTCTAATCAACCTACCAGTAATTTTTTGGAGTGTAGGAGGAAACCGGAGGACTCGGAGGAAACCCACGCAGACACAGAGAGAACATACAAAATCTTTGCAGATGTTGACCAGCGCTGCAAGGCTGTAGTGCTAATCACGGAGCCACCATGCTGCCCATCAATCTCCCTATCATCTATCTATCTCCTATAAAATTCTCCCATATTACAGTTTGTTTTACCATACTAAAGGAGCCTCTTACTGACTGTGACTGGTCATAAAATAGTTTTATTTTGGGGCCCCACTTTTAGTTTTGCCCAGGGCCCCACTTTGTCTAGAACCGGCCCTGCCCTGCCATGTGAATGAATGGATAATCCCTGCTGAAGTAGTGCTATCACCTCTCCTGAATCTCAAGTGCTACATTTTTTTTGCACTTTATGTACTATTAATGATAGTTTATGGCAGATGTCACTTCAGGTCGGCAGGGGTTAATTATTAGTGGGGGGTGGGGGTAATTCTGTGTTTTCTCCTTCCAGCAGCTCATGTGAACGCTCTCTATGTAACAGGAAAGACGGATTTGTTGGTTGATGTCGACACTGCGGTTTTATCTCCTCCTCGTAAGACGCCGCTTTCTGCATTCGCCTCCCTCACGCTTCCTATAAACAGCGCCCACCAGAAAGCAGTTCCTTTTCCAGGCCCACATGCTTAGAAATGAAAGCCATCTGCTCCAAATATGCAACTTTCCAGCCCTTCGTGATGTTCCTCGACGCCTTTACCAGCGCTGTATATAATTCCCATGATAAACAAGGATTTTCGGAGCGGTGATGGTAGGAATGGGGTGAGTGAGAACTGTAGGGGTAACGTCTAACCCTGGGTTTAAAGAAAATCCATCCTGATAAACCAGGGACATTACTCATACATCCAGGCGCCGTGACTAAAATCAACTTTCAACATTATGCTAATGAGCCAGAAGGGCTCTATGGGTGTTACCAGAGCCCCTCCATACTATAGATTCACAGGCTGTTACATTCTGAAGGAGCACTTCCCCCCCCCCCCCTTCCACCGTTTTCTCACGTTAGCTGAGATTACAGGAAGTGCAGGGGGAGGGGGAGACTAAGATGTGCTGCTGCAGTGTAACAACAGCCAGTGGACGGGCGTATGTAGCACTTCTGGCTCATTGGCATACAGTATTTTTCAGACTATAAGGCACACCATCAATAAATGCCTGCTAAAACGTCTAGGTTCAAATATAAGGCGCACCAGATTATAAGGCGCACCTGATTATAATGACCAGCAGGTGGCAGACCTGTGCACAGTTCAAGGCAGCTGTTGTCTGTAAGTACGGTTCATATATAAGGCACACCGGACTATAAGTCGCACCTTTGATTTCTGAGAAATTTTAAGGATTTTTGTGCGTCTTATACTCCGAAAAATACGGTAATTATAAAAGTTGTCTTTAGGAGGAAGGAGGCCATGGATAACAAATATAAGAAGATTCCAATGAGGATGTCCTGACACTGTTGTGCTCTGAGCTCTCTGCAGCACAACCTCTCCCTCCTGCTCTAAGTGACTGACTATTGTACAACTAGAAACCGGCTATAGTTCAGGCTGTGGGCAAACAGATTTGGCTGTGGAGCAACTCAATGGAGAAAGATAAAAGCACAGCTGAGCGAAAACATGCCCCCAGTGCACCTAAAGAAGATATAATTCATTTTTCACAGTTCTGCTGCTACTAAAAATAAAAAGTAATGATGGAGCAGAGCTGCATCTCCCGAGCTGCCACCTTTACATACCTGCAATTTTCCATGGTCTTACTGTTGAAACATTCCCTTTAACTTGGCAAAAGGTACAAGGAATCTCGGCACTCACATGAAGCCACCAGGTTTAGTTTAAATAAATTTCTTTATTCATATCTCCGGAACAACATGCAGTTACCGCTTAAAAGATCGACGCGTTTCGACGTTTGTGCGTCTTAGTCATGATCAGAAAAGGAAAAAAAAATAGTTATTTTAAAATCAAGCTAATGAGCCTGAAGGGCTCTATGGTCTCTAACCAGAGCCCCTTTGTAATGCCGCTTCACAGGCTGTTACACTGTCTAACCCTCTCCCCTGCTGCCTCAGCCCTTCCCCCTGCATGCTGCAATCTTATGTAGTAGGAAGGGGGACGTGCTCTTGCACAGTGTAACAGTCTTTGAAGCTGCATCATGGTAATACCTTCCATAGCACTTCTGACCCATTCATGGATTATAGAAGGATGGAGGCCACAGTCACGGTGCCTGGATCCATGAGTAAGTGTCCCTGGTTGATCATGCTGGATTCTGATGGTAGATTTCCTTTGATACTACCTATTATTTAAGTCTTCTGTACCTCCCACAGTGTCCATCACATAATAATGTCTTCCTGTGTGTATTGTAACCAACACTTTTTGTGCCATACTTAAACTGTAACCATCAAAGTCTTCTACCTCTGTTACGTAGTAGAAGATGGGGCCCTCCAAATACAACCTAGTCAACAGATTTCGGAAAACCTGTAGGGATTGAGAGGTTTTAGGTTGTATGTTGTCTATACATCCTTTGAGAAATCTCTGAGATCTTTCCCATCACAGACACATGCATGTATGTACATACTGTATATATGATCTGACAGATGTAGCTCCGCCCACTTGTAATTATACCCCCAGGACCTCTCTGACAGCTGGGTGCTATGTGTATCCCAAGCTGAGTGTTCCCTAGCAATGGCTTCTCTTGGGTGACTGTCCCCCAGTTGTACACATCACATCACACTCTGCTGAATATCATTAACCATTTATCATCTGCAGGAACCCAGACTGATCCATTTTATTTGCAGATTATGATCATTTTTTCTTTTGTTATTACATTGATATTTTGGGGGAAATTTAAAAAAAAAAAAAAATTACATTTAAGTGCAGCATCAAACCCGCACTGAGACATCTCCGATCAAATACAAGGATCAAATGTAATGTCTGAGATTATTGTTATTTAAAGGGGGTTTCCAATGGCAAAAATTATTGGAAGATAAAGATCAGATTCCTGTGGATTGGACTAAACAAGTGCCCCATGGCTGCCCCCTATGGGCAGAGGAGGGGTGCGCATGCTCGGACTGCCCCATTCACTGCTACAGAAGGTAAGTCTCCACAAAGTCCTGTAGACATAAGTAAGGGGGTGGCCTTACCCCTCGGATTCTGATTTTAATGTCCCCCATATTTGGACCTCCAGTGATCAAACATCTGGATACAAGGAATATATGTAATTTGTGTTATCCCATAATTTTAGGATGATAGAATTGTCTAAAGGAGGTTTCCAGGGGATGAGAAACCCCACAGGGGACAGTTTTGAATTAAAAAAAATATAAAAAATATAACCCTATCTCTCAGGATGTCCACTATGGCTACAACTTGGTCTACATTGCTACTGGTCGCCTCCTCAGAGCGA
This sequence comes from Engystomops pustulosus, assembly GCF_040894005.1. Lineage (NCBI taxonomy): Eukaryota > Metazoa > Chordata > Amphibia > Anura > Leptodactylidae > Engystomops > Engystomops pustulosus. The sequence goes on from NC_092418.1 coordinate 29,004,551, forward strand.
AAGTCCTATTACTATTCTGGCCTTAAAGGGATATTCTCCCCTGGACATTCCTGTTTAATTGAATTCATCTGCCATATATACACATTTTTTCAATTGGATGTTATTAAAAAATATCCCTGTGTGAGGATATTTTCCCATAAATGTAGTCATGCTGTGCCTTAGAAACGACATGCCTGTTCTTGGATACGACCACCCCAGCACACGCTATTGAGCCCTGCCTGACCACCTGGGTTCAGCATCCATTGCCAGGACAGGTGTGGGACATGCGGTAACTCCCAGATATTCCAAATGCAACAAATATTTTTTTTGTGCAATCCCTCCAAGCACTGGTCGCATCCAAGGACAACTATCTTGTGGCTACATTTATGGGAAATTATCTTCACACATTCCAGTGAAAAACTGTATGTATCAAGTAAAATAACATTTATTTTCGAGATGTTTGAATCCCATGAAAACAAGGATTTTACAGAACCAAGAAATGTTAGCACTGGAAGAGGTGGGTGCTCTATATAAGCTTAAAGGTTAATGTTTGATGACCAATCCTAAGGATAGGTCCTTCATATCAGATTGGTGGGGGTCCATCTAGAACCTCCACATGACAATTTTTCTCTAGAGATATTAATTAGGGAATGAAACAGGAAGCAGACAGCGCCATATCATGTGTAGTGGTCAAACCAGGTTACTGCAGCTGAGTTTATGTGACTCAATTCGGCCACTACACTGAGAACGGAGCTGTCCAGCTACCTGTCTCATACGAACAGCTAATTTTTGAGGGTGCTCAGTGGACATTAATATTGCAAGGAGAAGTCATGAATATTTTGAATCCCCTTTAAGTAGATATAGATATTATAGATTATATAGATTTGGATGGCGATAGTAGGGAAAATTTATCATACCATATTTTTCAGACTATAAGGCGCACACAAAAAATCCTTTGATTTTCTCAGAAACCAAAGATGTGCCTTATAGTCCGGCACGCCTTATATATGAACCGTACTTCCAGACAACAGCTGCCTTGAACTGTGCACAGGTCTGCCACCTGCTGGTCATTCATCCTTATAATCAGGTGCGCCTTATAATCCGTTGCGCTTTATATATGAACCTAGATGTTTTAGCAGGCATTTATTGATGGTGCGCCTTATAACCTGGTGTGCCTTATATATGAACCTAGACCTTTTAGCAGGCATTTATTGATGGTGCGCTGAGCTCTGATTGGTTTCCAACTAAAACAGTTCTGCTCTATGAGACCCCTGAGGGTCCCTATGGGGAAGGCCTATTTGGGAGAAGGGGGAGGATGAGCAGGTGTAGGTTCTCACACACGACGTAGGATAATGGGGGTTGTAGTTACATAGTCTATGTCAGTTTTGCTAATAGGGGCCATTACCTGTGGTTTTCCTCTTGTTGAATGTAAATAATTGTGCGTCTTTGCTCGGCAGCTGTTACACATGTTCACCTCCGGCAGGTATGATGGCCGCCCGCTCGCCGGATCATAATTCAATCATGGATGGCAGCTGTTACTCAGATCGCCTGGAGTAATACGGGAAAAGATAATTAAAAAAAAGCCCCATCCTCCAGTGTACATCACAGCGTAACGCTTCCCTTAAAGGCTCATGGTAAATACATCCGGCTCGTAGATAACAGATTGCAAATCGCTCAGGAAATTTCTGCAGCTGATATTCATTTCTGTCATATCTGATGAGGTGACAATGTCAAGAGCTGCGACCAAAGATATTAGAATTTAGAGCAGACGTCTCAAATGAACATAGAAGGCGTTATAACAGTATAAATAGTACAAATATCCCGATGAAGAATGTACCTGAGAATCTTTGTAAATTATAGCACCACCTAGTGGAAGGTTCAATAGAAATTGTTGCACTTTTTAACAAGGATGCCTAGAAATCTATGACCAATCAAATTGCTGATCCTGAGAATCCAACCGTGGGGACCCCCACCGATCCTGGGAATGGGGCCTTGCCTTGCTGTGTGCTGCTGCTCCATTCATTCTCTATAGATTGTAAGAGAGAGCCAAGGGTTGTATTTGGTTACCTGCAACAATCCCATATAGAATGAATGGAACGACAAGGATCCTCAGGATTGGTGGGGGTCATAAAAGCCAACCTACATCAATCAATAAGTTATTACGTATCCTGAAATGAAAGGTATTACTTAGGTAGCACAACCCCTTTAAGAATGACCCGGCTTGGTTAGGACATAGGGGATTATTTACTAAGGTTCTCGCGACTGCATTTCCTTCGGGTTTTCCCATGTTTTCAGGGATTGCGCCACTAGGAAAGGGATTGTGTCGCACGCGATTGGATTGTGGCGCAGGTGCACCGGCTTTCATGCAGCAGAAATGGGGGGGGGGGGTGCCAGACAATCCGACTGATTTGGACTGAGCACGGGATTTAACTTTCAAATTGTGTCGCAAGATCAAGTACTTACATGCACCAGGAAGAAGAAGCTGACCTCCGGTGACCTGAGCGGGGAAGCGGCACATGCAGGATATCGGGCGCACAATGTAAGTGAATCGCGGCAGAGTTTATTCTCATCGGACACTCCAAATCTGGGGAACGCGCAGGGCTGGTAAATGTGCCCCATTATGTTGGGATTTCCACAAGTTAACAATGCAGAGAATCAATTCCCTTGAGCATGTCTACCAGATATGTACACCTATTAAAACATTTAGCCGAAAATCTCCCTTAAATGGGTCATCTGGTTGAGAAAAAAAAAATCCTACAATGTATATCTCTGGAGGACCTGTCCCTTCCTGCATTACACATTTCTCTAATTGATTGAAATAATAAATGTGTAATACCTGATCTTGCCTGTGGGGGAGCTGCAGGAAAATCAAACATTTACTGTCAGGTTTTCCCACAGATTACAGTCAACTGGTAAGAGCCTCAGCAAGGTGGAACTTGGACATTCCCTTTTTAGGTGTGCACTTCGCACCATGACCACGCCCAAGGTGCACCGAAATAGAAATGTATAGATAATTTGCTCATAGATAGAACATTTTTGAGATTTTCTCTAAAAATGCATGCTTATGGGTCATGTAGGGGGCCATAATTTTAGTTGTTTGTAACACAAGAGCTGACAGAGGTGACTTTAAGCAATTAAAGTATTTGTAGAGGACTAGATGGTTATCTGCGGCGCCTCCGACTGTCTTATTAGATAATTACACTAAATCCGGATGAGCCTAATGAGCAGTTACTGGAATTATCTCCCGGTCTGCTCGGTCCTGGAGTTAGTGTGGACACATCCCGTAACGCAGTTGTTTGACCACTTTATTGTCCTCACCATAATAAATTAGGGCGAGGACGAAGAAATACAAATAATGGGAAGGGCGTGGGCCAGGATGGCAGATGGGAGCAGGTCTAGCAGGTGGAGGGATGTCCTGGCCAGGGGTCATTAAAAATGGTTGTCAACACTCCAAACAGATAGAGGTGTGTAATAAACCCATTGGTGGGGGAGGGGGGATTGGACATTATCATATATGTAAAGTTGCAGCAACCTGGGTCTAGATACAATAAAGTGCTCAGTAAAGGGCTCTTCCAGCCTAAAATTAGTATGACCTATATAAAAAAGAAAAATCAGTGGGGTCCAGCCCCCCCCCCCCCCAGGTCAGCTGATCCAGAATGAATAAAATGTATAAAACTTAAATATATAGGAAAAAGTTGTAAAAAAGTTACTTAATAACTTCTGTTCTGTATGCTACAGATTTTTGGGTGGTCACTAAAGGCTTTGACTGATGGACAGTGCCATATTTTCCTGTTTTTCCATATTACCACTACTCCGCCTCCAGTATTCAATCTGTTATCACTAGCCCCAAATCAAATAGAGAAGGGGCGGGGGACTGTAGGGGGATTTTATTTAATTTTAAGGGATGCAGAAGGAGGGGATTGGCCCCTCTTTTTTGGGCAGTAACTAAAGGAGGTGGGGGGCCGGCTTGCAGAGCCCGCCCCATGGTTTTAAAAGCATTGGGGGCACGTGGGGGGGTCCTCTTTCCTTCTGCCTGGACCAAGCGGCGAGAAGTCACCCACCCACCCTGCCCTCAGGTTATATTTCTTTTCAGGTTTCCTTGGCATTCCGGTTTCTGGCTGTTTTCTCTGTCTTTTCAGATGTCACAGCATTGGCGGAGTTTTCACATGCCCGTAGGCAGAAGGAAGGCCCCCACATGACGTCTGCCGTCCAGCAGCCGACATTTCGGGCGAAGGTTTTTTCTATGAAGAATTGTTTTTCTTGTTTTTCAATTTTTTGCACTTTAAATGTTTTGTTACTTATTAACTAAGGTTTTTTCAAAAAAATAAATGCTGTGGCCTACCCACATACCCACAACAATTTAATGGTCCCTGTCATTCAATAAAGATTTGTTTTGGAGGTTGGCAAATCCCCGGGTCAAGAGCATTGGTTTTGATGGTGCTGGTCTACAAGTCCCTACAGTCACGACAGTACATTGGCTACATCTCCCAGAGTGACACAGAGTGACACTGACAGCAGCGCAGTCACCTACAGTCACCTATTCTGCTGTGATAAGTCTTGTAGTGTCATCAGGTGTTCTGTACAGCACAATGTTCCCATGAAAAACTAAAAAAAAATGTACAGTCTTTTTAGTTTTTCTTCCAGTTTGAGGCATCCTGCTAAGGCCTTCGGGGATTGTCTTCAGGATGTTTTTAGTTCCGTTGCAGGATGAAACTTTTATTAGGCTGCGTTCACTCATTCTGGCTAAATTGCGTTTTTAAATGCATGGAGTGGGGAGGGGCTTGTCCCGATTACAAATGTTGTTTAACATGCGGTCAGTAACGTGCACCACTTAGTGTGCCAGGGTATGACGGTGCCCCGCCCCCCCCGGCACCAGCTTCCTGAAGTGTGTAGAATGGCTCCAGATCAGGCCTTGCTATTGGCAGTGTGGAGGTGTGAGGCACCAATGACCACGCCACCCCTCACACCTCCATGCCCACTTGGCATGTGGATGACGTAATGCACAATTTCTGGACATTCGCCAGGAACTGCACCTACTTCAGAGGTTGTACGACTGCAGCCGCTTATCACCACCTTCCTTACTGAAATGCTTTAGGGTGATGCCACACATGGCGTTTTGAATCCATTTTATAACCATTTTGAATCCGATTTTGGCCTGTTTTTAAGCAAAAAGCATGCGTTTTGCTTAAAAACGGGCCAACAATGTATTCAAACCGGATTCAAAACGGGTTCAAAACACCATGCGTGGCATCATCCTTAGACTTTTCATGGCGTCTTTGGTCAAGTCCAGATGATCAAGTTTGTAAAATGGGCGGGGAGTGGGAGTGGCTTAGCCGTTAAGCCCAACTTTCAAAACCAAGACATTCCAAATGTTACAAGTCCCATTGTTATGTTCTATATGGACCGCTCTTTTTTTTCATTTGTGTTCTCCAAATACTGTACATAGGACGTAGGACATCATAACTGTATGGTTACTATAGATTCCTAATGACCAACACAATGGGCCACAATTACTATGTAGCCTGTGCTAGAATACTGGCTTAGTTTGCGCTAGTATTGTGTCGCCGCACTATGCACTAATACTGTGCACATAAATGGGCGTTCGGGTGCTTATAATTGTGTCACATGCCCGTTAAACTGAGTGCACCACAAAAAAACTGGTGCACTCAGCTCATGCAAATTGGGCGCCTGCAGGGTGCAGCAGATTCACGAAAATGGCGCTGCGGTCTTCATGATTCGGGGGCAGGACTGCACATACTACACACTGCCTCACTAATAAGAAATGTGGCCCAGTGTGATCTTCATCTTCTCCTCCATTGCATCAGGCATAGATAATCCCATAAATTCCACACATCTTTCACTTTTGCTCTCCGATTCCCTCTAGATTGTATGAGACCAGCTGTGCAATTTACCAAAATTGCTGTAAAACGTGTTCCACCTGTTTCCATAGCTTTGTGTAATCCTTCTGGATTGAGCACCTTATGGTGACCGGCTCGCTGCATCTTTTGGGTTTCCTTTAAAGGAAATCTACCATCAAAATCCATCATGATAAACCGGGGACACCTACATATAGATCCATGTGCCATGACTGTGGTAATCTTCTTATATTTGTAATAAATGGCCTCCTTCCTTCTATAATCAACTTTTTAAATTATGCTAATGGGGCAGAAGTGCTCTGGTAGAACCCCCTGCGTTGTAGCTTCAAAGGATGTTAAACTGTGCATGAGAACTTCCCTCTTCCTGCAGGCAGAAGGAGGGGGTAGTGCTAAAGGCACAACCTGTGAAGCTACAGCAAAGAGGAGCTCTAGTAACGCCCCCAGAGCCATTCTGGCTCATTTGCACAATTTAAAAAATTGATATTAGAAGGAAGGAGGCCCTGGATAAAAACATGGATAAAAACATCATCTAACATGTGGATGCTAAAAGGGTGTTGATGGGTCTATCTGCCAACATCTAGAGTCGCAAGTGATTACGTCATTGTGTCACCTGTGCCAGGGATGGGATCTGGATCTGCAGTTTGTAGAAATCACCTAATTATGAAATGTGTAGTAGGCACACAACTCTATCCAAGCTTTTGGCGTTCTTCAACCCAACCACAACTCCATGTCAGATGGATCCAGCGCATGAACGGAGTTGTAGCTTTGAGAGCTGACGGGTAAGGGCAGAGTTGGCAAAAATATAAACTGTACTTACCCTTCTCTAGCACCTGGTACCCCCGTGTCTTTAGAACCTCCGGTCCTCCGCACCGGTCCTCCGCACCGTCACAAGAACAATGAACACTTTCCCGTGCCGTTTCGACATCTGGCATCGGCCATGTGAGCTGCTAATGTCCTAGTATTGTCACAAAATAAAGGACCAAGGGCACAATGGCATAGAAGTACCCAGAAGGGGTAAAACTATACAGCACCGCATTGGTCGACTATTGTGTTCCAAACTCCATGCTTCGTAGTTTCCAGCCCCTTCTTCAGACGATCCAAGTTCATCTGAATTAGCAGTTGTCTGTCCTCTACAGATGGTGTTGGGAAGTTTCATTTGTGTTCATCGAGAAATGGGAATGTCACCCCGCACCATGGGATTTGGAACCAAATCAAGTTTTTCATAGTGTGCACCAGAAGAAGAGGTCAGCAGTTCCCTGCACAAGAAGTTTGGTTTCCAATAAAATGAATTTTGTCGAAGGCTTCCCCTCCCCATGCGACTGGCAAACTGCAACATGTTTTTTGTACCCTCCAGGTATCAGGAGGCCCCTGGGTGACAGAGCCTCAGTGGGCCCCTTTGCAGTAAACTCACATGGCGGCATTAAAAATCCAGATACTAAAACAGTCTCCTGTTCCCTAAAATATTCCCTAGTTTATCATCCCAAACAGCCCCTCATGGTTATTTTATATAAAGCCTCCCTCACCCTCATGGATTCCTTATGTACAGTCTTATGTGAGCCCCCCGCAGCCCTGGGCCCTGGGGTTTCAACCCCCCATGTTGCCTCTATTCTACACCCTTTGTACTGGCAAAGTATCATCTCAGCCACAAAAATCTGCCGTAATTTCATGACATTTCCATTAAACGAATCAGAAATCAAGTAGACTGTAAAATATCACCTCTCCTCGCCTCTTCTCCTCCTCCTCGGCAGCGCCATCTATTCCTTCCCTCATAATCTCATTTACTGACTTGTTTCCTGGAGATTAATCATGACAGGTGTCAGAACCGGTTGGATAAGAGCGAAACAAACACACTTCCTCAACAACAATTTTCTTATCACATCCCAACGCTGTCACAGATACACATTTATGCAATCTCCAGACGCGTTTCATTTTTTTTTTTTCCGCGTTGTCTGGATACAAAGGGTTAAGCCTCACGTCTGCCAACATAGTAGATACTCTACCCTGCTCTCATCCTTTTCCCCTAATGGTTTTGCTAAGGTTGATTGGAGGTGCAGCGAATCTGTAACCTGAGCTGAATGATAATGAATGGAGTGACATGTGATAGGCTTCCATTGTTACAACCTCAGCTTCCCGAGCAGCTCGCCTTATCGCGGTATCACACTAGCGCACACGGCTCGACTATCAAGGAAACATATCACTAACTTTGATTCTTCCGCTCCCACTTGGAAATGGTCTCCCCTGATTGAGAAAACACAAACCGACTTTCTCAAGATCATTGTAACAAATATAGATTGTTCCTCCGCAGCAGAGCTCCCGCAGCAGACAAGCTGCTAATGTGCCTGCGCTGATTTGGAATCCCCCAGGACCATTAGTGGAGAGATGGGAAGTCATCTCGTATGTAAAATGTCCTGGAGAAAAGTGGAACAAGACCTTTATATCATCATCGCTGGATTTTTGTCTTTCCGAACCTTATTTCCCAAGAAATTTATGGTATTTTGTATATATATTAAGTAAATTGTTACTATGAGGATTTTATTTTTGCTGTTGTAAATGTCAAATAAATGGAAATACTATAAAGTGAAGATAGAGGAAAGAGGGACGAATAGCAGGATCCAACATTGTCCTGATTATAATCTACAACAGTAGTAAAGTGTCCATACCTTATGTCAAACCGCCCACTTCCTGAAAGTGACAGGTACCACGCCCCCTTTGATTCAGAAGTGCACGCCCCTTTGATTTAGTCTTATTTCTCTCCCTTTTTATGGGGTTCTGTAATGTGAGGGTGCAGGGTTGTTGTAATGTGTGGGTGCCTGAAGGTTGTGCAGAGTGAACCCCGTTTTATGTGATCTGTAGCAGATTCATATTATATTGGATGTGACACATAGTTTAATTTAACTTTAATTGGGGCTTCTATAACATTTATATAAAATGTTTAATCATAGATTAAAGGGTGGCTGCTGATGTGCAGAGAGGCTGTGCAGAGTGAACCCCCTTTTATGTGATCTGTAGCAGATTTATATTATATTGGGTGTCACACATAGTTTAATTTAACTTTGTGCGTGTATAACATTTATATGCAATGTTTAATCATAGATAAAACGAAACAAAAATGAAAAGGACGCCTCAATGTTTAACGTTTTATTGAGCAAAAATTGTATACAGCAAAGAATAATAAAAAATGTATAAAAATTCAGACAATTGCATTAATCTGATACAAAAACAATGAGTTTAATTTATACAGCAAAGAATAATAAAAAAGTCCTTATATTCTGTTCTCAGCTGGAAAGATCCCATTACCACACTGTCCTACATTAATTACACTGTATGATGCAATATGATGTATCAGAAAAGAAAAAACAAAGTTACATGGATGCTGAAGTGCTAAGATAAGGGAAAAAATCTGTGAGGAATTACCTGACAGGATATACTTTTTACACAAAAAAGCAGAAGTTGGAATTTGTCTGGACTAAGATAAGTAGTTTGTGTAGGGTTTACACAATTGTTTAAAAGTACATTGCGATATACAGCATTAATCTGATACAAAAACAAAGAGTTTAATTTATACAGCAAAGAATAATAAAAATGTATAAAAATTCAGACTATTGCATTACAGACTTAACCAAGCAGTTTGTAATAAGGGGAGCCCCCTTTTCTTTGGGAGTAAACTTCCCTGTGTTATCCCCGTTGGGGTGGATGAAATAGACAGTCCTCTGGGTGTGGGAGTGAATGATTCGGATGGTTCAATCAGTGACATTTTTATTTCTTCCAGATTCTCTCGCGTAGTTGAATTACCCACAACTGTAGAGGGGATATTTAGTTCAGCCATGGCTTGCAGAAATATGTCCCAGCCAGTAGGTATTTTGTTTTTTAGCAGACTGTGACTCTGGGTCATATTGCGTATCAGGTCTATCATATTAGAGCCCGGGACCACATCACCTTTGTAAATAAATTCACCTTTATCATTCTATGTTGTAATGTCATGGTTTTGGGACAGCTTGTTTAGCAAGAGACCTGCATTTTTCTTAAACCGTGGGTTGACAGGTGATTATTTGGGGGAATTAACAACCGAGATTCCTGATGACACATACATCACTGAGTTTGTATCTGGGGGTCCAAAAACTTATGGATACAAACTGAACACATGTAAAACAGTCTTAAAGGTAAAGGGCATAACACTTAATGCGGCTAACACACAGATTGTTAATTTTGATAGCCTAAAGGATTTGGTTTTGGACTACCCCCACAATTCCGCCTCTGAAACCCAAAAACGAATAAAAGTGACACAATCGAGCATTGTACAAAATAAGAAATACTGGAATATTGAAACGAGACCGCTGCAAAAGACACAAAGGTGTGTTTATACAAAGAGACATTTGTTAGACGATTTTACAACAGTGCCTTTTGGATTCTAATATTATGGACACTCGACTACAACATCCTTTTTCCTGTATTTTAGCAGGACCGTCCAATTCTGGAAAAAGTTAGTTTGTAAAACAGTTGTTACAGAATGCGGCTTCTCATTTATCACACAAACCCGAGAACATTGTTTGGTTTTATGCATGTTGGCAAAAATTATATGATGACCTCTCTCATTCTTTTCCTAACATCAGGTTTATAGAGGGGCTCCCGCCTACATTCATAGATGATGAATTATTTCCACCCGACAAGGTAAATTTGACTATTGTTGATGACCTCATGGAGAGCGCTAGTGAAAATAGTGAAATAGAGAAAGCATTTACCAAGTACGTCCATCATAGAAATCTAAGTATATTGTATTTGGTGCAAAACATATTTTGTCAGGGTAAAAAGAGTCGAACAATAAACTTAAATACCAAGTACATGGTCCTTTTTAATAATCTGTGTGATAAATTGCAAATTCTAACATTCGCGCGACAAATGTACCCCGGGAAAACACGTTTCTTCTTAGAAGCTTTTGAAGATGCCACAAGTGAACCTTTTGGCCATTTACTAGTGGATTTAAGGGGTAGTAGCCCAGAGCAGCTTCGGTTACGCTCGGGATTCTTCCCACCAGCTTTACCGGCTGTGTATATTCAAAAGAAAAAAATAACTCAAAATGAAATTATCTAGGACCTTTGGTCATTCCAGGCCTTGTGCATAGCGGTGACAAGATGTCAGAGAGATTGAGACGCAACTGGGCCCTCTTAAAAACACTGGTGAAGTCCTCTCCTTCAGTCAGAAAATCTATTTTGCGCCAGGCGAGTGATGATTTAATCTCAGCCATAGGGGAAATCGCTTTGAATATCTTAAAAGGGCGAATACCTCTAAAAGAATATTAAAGAAGTGGCGTAAAGCTATCAGGAAGCTGAGTGACAAAAAACACTGGGCATAAGGAAGAAGAAGCGCTTAGTAAATCAATCCGGAGGGTTCATAGGTCCGCTATTAGGCTTTGCAATTCCATTAATATCCAGTCTACTTTTTAACAAGTAATGGAACACGCGACTAAAATGTACTTGGTTCCAAAACATGAGCTTACCAAGATAAGTCAGTCTTCTACCCCTGCAAATAACATTCGTCAGAGTGTAATTCATCGTTTGGAATGACTTGCAGGATGATGTGAAAATGAAAAGATACAGTGACTTACTACAAAGATACTTGGTACACGCTAAACAAGATACACGAGAACTAGGGACTTTGAATCTTATTACTACTCTTGGTCATCAACATAAGCCAAATACAATGTCTGATAAAAGCGCTGATATCCTTGAAATTACTAGTCATGTCAACCCACGGTTTAAGAAAAATGCAGGTCTCTTGCTAAACAAGCTGTCCCAAAACCATGACATTACAACATGGAATGATAAAGGTGAATTTATTTACAAAGGTAATGTGGTCCCGGGCTCTAATGTGATAGACCTGATACGCAATATGACCCAGAGTCACAGTCTGCTAAAAAACAAAATACCTACTGGCTGGGACATATTTCTGCAAGCCATGGCTGAACTAAATATCCCCTCTACAGTTGTGGGTAATTCAACTACGCGAGAGAATCTGGAAGAAATAAATATGTCACTGATTGAACCATCCAAATCAGGGGCGTAACTACAGCGGTAGCAGCCATAGCAGCCGCTATGGGGCCCACAGTGTCAGGGGGCCCCGTCATCCGACCTGACACAATAAAGAATGGAGGATGTGCACCATTATATCTATATTGCACTGCACATTGTCTAGCATAATGCATATAACATATACTATGATGTATATATGCAGTATCTGTGATGTGTATATGGTGTCTGTATACAGTGTATGTGAGTATGTTGCATATGGCACTGTATGTATGTGTATATGTTGTGTGTGCACATGAGTGTATTTATATGTGATCGTAACTCACATGTGTGAGTATACTAATATGTATAATTTTTATGTGGGAAGGGGGCCCCATGCAGTAGCCTGCTAGGGGGCCCTGTCTCTCCTAGTTACGCCACTGATCCAAATCATTCACTCCCACACGCAGAGGACTGTCTATTTCATCCACCCCACCCTGTAATGCAATAGTCTGAATTTTTATACATTTTTATTATTCTTTGATGTATAAATTAAACTCTTTGTTTTTGTATCAGATTAATGCTGTATATCGCAATGTACTTTTAAACAATTGTGTAAACCCTACACAAACTACTTATCTTAGTCCAGACAAATTCCAACTTCTGCTTTTTTGTGTAAAAAGTATATCCTGTCAGGTACTTCCTCACAGATTTTTTCCCTTATCTTAGCACTTCAGCATCCACGTAACTTTGTTTTTTCTTTTCTGATACATCATATTGCATCATACAGTGTAATTAATGTAGGACAGTGTGGTAATGGGATCTTTCCAGCTGAGAACAGAATATAAGGACTTTTTTATTATTCTTTGCTGTATAAATTAAACTCATTGTTTTTGTATCAGATTAATGCTATTGTCTGAATTTTTTTACATTTTTTATTATTCTTTGCTGTATACAATTTTTGCTCAATAAAACGTTAAACATTGAGGCGTCTGTTTCATTTTTGTTTCATTTTATCTATGATTAAACATTGCATATAAATGTTATACACGCACAATTAAAGTTAAATTAAACTATGTGTGACACCATATATAATCTGAATCTGCTACAGATCACATAAAAGGGGGTTCACTCTGCACAACCTCTCTGCACATCAGCAGCCACCCTTTAATCTATGATTAAACATTTTATATAAATGTTATACAAGCCCCAATTAAAGTTAAATTAAATTATGTGTCACATCCAATATAATATGAATCTGCTACAGATCACATAAAACGGGGTTCACTCTGCACAACCTTCAGGCACCCACACATTACAACAACCCTGCACCCTCACATTACAGAACCCCATAAAAAAAGGGAGAGAAATAAGACTAAATCAAAGGGCGTGCACTTCTGAATCAAAGGGGGCGTGGTACCTGTCACTTTCAGGAAGTGGGCGGTTTGACATAAGGTATGGACGCTTTACTACTTACAACCAACTATCACTCCCAACCACCACTCCCAACTCCCAACTACCACTCCCAACTATCACTCTCAACTATCACTCCCAACTACCACTCCCAACTACCACTCCCAACAACCACTCCCAACAACCGATACCCACTACCGATTCGAACTATCACTCCCAACCTCCACTCCCATCTACCACTCCGAACTATCATTTCAAACTACCACTCCCAACCACCACTCCCAACCACCACTCCCAACTACCACTCCCAACTACTATGCCAATTGGCTTGACTAGCCTCATCTTAGAGGAAATCTTCCATTAAAGTCCATCATGATAAACCAGGGACATTACTCGTGGATCCAGGCACCAGGACTGTGGTAATCTTCTTATATTTCTTATCCATGTTATCCATGCTTTTTATCTTTTTAAAATTATTTTAATGAGCCAGAAGAGCTCTGGGGGTGTTAACCCCTTAGCGCTCTGCGCCGTAGCTGTACTGCGCTGAGTCCCGCGATTAGCGCTCAGCGCAGTACAGCTACTGCGCAGAGCCGATGCCGGTTCAGCGCTGTATAGCAGCCGAACCGGCATCGTTAGCCGCGGGATTTCAACGATAATCTACCGTTGACATCCCCGGCTAACACCCACGGTCGGAGTGGGCTCCGATCGCGGGTGTTTAACCCGTTAAATGCCGCGGTCAACGCGACCGCGGCATTTAACATGCCTTCTAGGGGTCTTTACCCCACAATCGGCCCCCCCGCACTGTTTTCGGGGGGGGGGGGGCGATCGCTGTTTTGGCTCCTTTGGGGTCCGATCGGGACCCCAGAGAAGCCTGGAGGGTTTACCTTTAAGATGGCGTCTGTGACGTCATCTTAAAGGCAAAGTGTCAGCCTATGCATCTGCATAGGCTGGCACTGATAATACCCTGCAATACATTAGTATTGCAGAGTATTATCAAGAACAAGCAATCAGATGATTGCTTGTTCATATCCCATGGTGGATCATGTAAAAAATGTACAAAATAATGTTTTTCAATAAAAAATTACTTTATAAATCACCAAAAATGCCCATAAACCCCAAAACATATAAAGAGACATATAACGCTCAAAAAAGTCAAAATCATAACACAAACCCCACATATATAGTATCACCGCGTCCGTAACAATCCATAGAATAAAACTAAATAATTATTGAACCCATATGATGAACGCCGTAAAAAAAAAACGTCAAAAACCCGCCAAAAATTATGATTTTTACCTATTATATCCCACTAAAAATGCAATAAAAAGTGATCAACAAAACATATGTACTCCAGAATGATATTGTTGCAAAGAACAACATGTCCCGCAAAAAACAAGCCATCAACCAGCTCTGTAGCCAAAAACGTAACAATGTTATGCCACTTGGAAGACAGCGATGCAAAAATGATAGATTTTTCCCCACATTAGGGTTTTGTTTGACAAATTTAGTAAAACATAAGAAAAAATATTCATGTCTGGTATCCCCGTAATCGTATCGACCCATAGAATAAAGATAACAGGATTATTAGGCTATACGGAGAACACGAAAAAAAAAAAGTAAAAAATCCAATACAGAATTGATGCTTTTCTACTCATGACCTCAAAAAAAAGTTTCAAAATTTTCAACAATAGGTGATACCAACCCCAAAATGGTAACACTGGAAAAAGCATCTCATCCCGCAAAAAAAATGCCGTCACATGGCCCAAATAACGGAAAAGCGAAAATTTTATAGCCTTCAAAAGGGGGCAACCAGAAAACTAAAATCCTGGCAGCTGCAGGGTGCTCCTTCCCTTCTGCGCCTCGCTGTGCGCCCATAACACAAGTCACAGCCACATGTGGGGGGTCTCTGTACTCGGGAGAAATTGTAGAACAAATTTTATGGTGAGTTTTCTCTTTTGGAAATGTGTAAATTTTAGGGCTAAATAAACGTATAACCGACAAAATTTGACCATTCTAAATTTCACCGCCATTTTGATTCAATTACTATGAAGATCTCAAGGGGTTAACAATCTTTGTAAATGCTGTTTCTGATAGCTTGAGGGGTGCAGATTTGAAAATGGGTTGGTTATATAGGGGGTTTTGTTGCTAAATATGTAAAATTTGATTTCAAACAGTATTTATCCCCAAAATAGTCAATTCCGAAAATACGGAAAATCGCTATTCGATTTGTAGTCCGCGTGACGTCAAAATAAATTATCCAAACATTTCAAAAATTATGAAAATGTAAAGTAGACAAATGGGAAATGTTATTCTGCAAGTTATTTAGGTGGTAAATCTATCTGCCTGAAAACGCGGTGATTTTGAATTTCGAAAAATCATAATTTTTTTCTTTTTTTTGTAAATAAACGCAAAACTTATCAGCCAAAATTTACCACTAAAATGAAGTACAACATGTGGGGAAAAAACAATCTCAGAATCGCTTTGATAAGTAACAGTGTTCAAAAGTTATTACCACAGGAAGAGACACTGGTCAAATTTCAAAAAAAAGTTGCGAGCCTTAACCTGCAAACAGGCTGCGTCCTTAAGGGGTTAATAGAGCACCTCTGTGCAGTAGTTTTACACAGTAATTTCCTTTGCTTCCTTCTCCCTATACCTGATGTTATCTCATACGGTAGGAGCAGGGTAGTGTTCCTGCACAGTGTAACACCCTGTGAAGCTTCAGAATGAAGAGGCTCCGATAATACCCTCAGGATCCCTTCTTACTCATTTGCATACAGTTTTCATTGCTCGATTATGTAGAAGGACATCAATATGAAGCAGTCACTGTCACTTATAACAGGTTAGTAGAGGTGTGTAAGCCCAAATCCTCCTGAAGAGTTCCCCTTAAGCCGTGTACAACATACAAATGCCCCAAGCTCTGGTTATGTGATAGTATAAGACATTCTCCAGCGCTGATCATTGTTATGCATCACATCCAATGTCCCTTATTGGCCTTCAAAAATATTAATTGGCTCATAAATTCAATATTTCTGCTGCATATTTATAGGAATTTTAACAATTTTATATTTGTGTAGACATTGCTTTTCTCTGGTGTCACTACCAGCCAGGGTCTCTCTTAGGATTGTCTACTACTCAGTGTAATATTTGGATATATTCTAGTATATAGATATATACACTCACCAGCCACTTTATTAGGTACACCTGTCCAACTGCTCGTTAACACTTAATTTCTAATCAGCCAATCACATGGCGGCAACTCAGTGCATTTAGGCATGTAGACATGGTCAAGACAATCTCCTGCAGTTCTCCCGAGCATCAGTATGGGGAAGAAAGGTGATTTGAGGCCTTTGAACGTGGCATGGTTGTTGGTGCCAGAAGGGCTGGTCTGAGTATTTCAGAAACTGCTGATCTACTGGGATTTTCACGCACAACTATCTCTAGGGTTTACAGAGAATGGTCAGAAAAAGAAAAAACATCCAGTGAGCGGCAGTTCTGTGGGCGTAAATGCCTTGTTGATGCCAGAGGTCAGAGGAGAATGGGCAGACTGGTTCGAGCTGATAGAAAGGCAACAGTGACTCAAATCGCCACCCGTTACAACCAAGGTAGGCAGAAGAGCATCTCTGAACACACAGTACGTCGAAATTTGAGGCAGATGGGCTACAGCAGCAGCGGACCACATCGGGTGCCACTCCTTTCAGCTAAGAACAGGAAACTGAGGCTACAATTTGCACAAGCTCATCGAAATTGGACAGTAGAAGATTGGAAAAACGTTGCCTGGTCTCATGAGTCTCGATTTCTGCTGTGACATTCGGATGGTAGGGTCAGAATTTGGCGTCAACAACATGAAAGCATGGATCCATCCTGCCTTGTATCAACGGTTCAGGCTGGTGGTGGTGTCATGGTGTGGGGAATATTTTCTTGGCACTCTTTGGGCCCCTTGGTACCAATTGAGCATCGTTGCAACGCCACAGCCTACCTGAGTATTGTTGCTGACCATGTCCATCCGTTTATGACCACAATGTACCCTGTAACATCTGATGGCTACTTTCAGCAGGATAATGCGCCATGTCATAAAGCTGGAATCATCTCAGACTGGTTTCTTGAACATGACAATGAGGTCACTGGACTCAAATGGCCTCCACAGTCACCAGATCTCAATCTAATAGAGCATCTTTGGGATGTGGTGGAACGGGAGATTCGCATCATGGATGTGCAGCCGACAAATCTGCGGCAACTGTGTGATGCCATCATGTCAATATGGACCAGCACCTTGTTGTATCTATGCCACGAAGAATTGAGGCAGTTCTGAAGGCAAAAGGGGGTCCAACCCGTTACTAGCATGGTGTACCTAATAAAGTGGCCGGTGAGTGTATTATATATATATATATATAATAGCATATATATAATAGTATATATATACAGTTCCAGAACAGGATGAGCAGTGGGGGAAGGTGCTCTTTATAATGGGGGGGGTTACACTAGAATTGAGTAGGGAAACATGTGACATGGACACACTCGGCCTCTGTAGAAGTCACCTTAGCTAATAAGTTGTTACTTTGTGCATTGCTTATTATTACACAGCTGAAATAATCAATAATATTTATTCCATACTACAAAAAATAACCCCCCCCCCCCCACGCACCCACTGACTAACACGTCGCCCCTCAGGATGCCTCTCGCCCAGTAGTCTCTGTATAAGTAGTGCAGACGGCTGGCACACACCGTCACTGCGGGATGGAAGGGGCTGGGTCCTCGCCAGCAGGAAGATGCAGAAGAAACTCTGCACACAATGTGGAGCTGTACTCTGGTGCCAAATCTGTTTTTGTAGGTTTTTACGGTTTCTACATAAAAATCGTTGGCATTGCAAACACAAAAAGTCACTGTGTGAGGAGCAGTGCACATACAAGATGTGACGTATTGATAAACCATTTACGCCATAGGCCAATAAGTGGGCGCATTCAGGATGTGACCAAGACATGGGATTGTGCAAAGACGTTTTTGAGGTTGGTAAAAATTGAACCCAAAAATTTGGAAAAAAAAGGGAACTTATGGGATTTCTGAAAAAACAAAAACTGCATAGGATCTGTGCTGCAGTTACCCAGTTTGGCCACTATACAGAGAACAGAGCTGTGGTTTGACTTCCAAAAGTAGCCGTATCCTACACCCTGAGATCCTGGGGGGTATAACCTTACTGATCTGGTATTGGTGACCTATCCTTGGCGTAGTTCATCCATTTATATTGACAAGAAAGCCCTATTAACTAACTGTGTTTAAAGGGTTTGTCCAGCTTCACCGAAGCTTCAACAGATTTTTCTAAAGTTTCGATTCAGGGTAAATAAGTCAGAACTGATGTCTCTCCAAATGTTCAGAAATTAGAAAACGGAAAGGAATTCTCACTGCCATAAACCCTTCCTTCCTCGAGAATAAAATGATCGGGCATGGTGAAATCCAGCTGCCCAATCCTTACACCTGGACACCTGTGATTGGTTCAGGGTTGGAGATCCAATATAAACTCTCCTGCATATGACCAGAATAAAGTGGAGATCTGAAACGTGAACAATAATGGAGACCTATTTGTAAGGTTAGAAGATAAGGACCAGGGAGCTTTTAAAATGCAATAAAAGATTTTGGGGCACATTTACTTACCCGTCCCGTCGCGATCCCCCCGCTGTGCGTTGTCCGAAGAGGATTCGGAGCTGCCGCGATTCACTAAGATCGTGCGCCCGATATCCTGCATGTGTCACTTCCCCGCTCAGGTCCACTGGAGTTCACCTTCTTCTTCCCGTTGTATGTTAGTGCATGGCTTGCAACACAATTTTGAATGTTAAATCCCGTGCCCAGTCTGAATCAATCGGGTTGTCCGACGGCCACGGCCCCCGATTTGTGTCGCATTAAAGTCGGCGGGATTGAGGCAAAATCTGATCAAATCCGCCAAAAACCAGAGGACAATATGATGATCATCTAAAAGAGAAGAATTTGTCCACCATAAGACAATGATGCCTCTTTTGTTTCTTAAAAACAGCGCCACCTCTGGCTACAGGTTGTGTCTAATATTGCAGCTCGACTTTATTGAAGTAAATGGGGCTTAGCTACTGCACTAAACACAGGAAGAGAGATAATGGGGGATTTTCCCTGTATTGCCCTGGGATTACGGCACACGCGAACGGATTGTGGCGCATCGGCGCTGGCATGCACGCGGCGGAAATCGGGGGGAGTGTCCGAACGAAAACCCGACGGATTTCGGAAAAACCGCCGCATTAAAAAAAAAAGTGTCACGGAACTTGCACTTACCTTCACTAGGAATAGGCCAGTGAACTTGAGTGCGTTCCGATGCTCTTCAGCGCAGCAGCACCACCTGGTGGACGTCGGAGGAACTGCCTTAATGAATCTCGGCCGGACCCGAATCCACCGCAGAGAATGCGCTGCTGGATCGCGAATGGACCGGGTAAGTAAATCTGCCCCACTGTGGCAGGAAACAGAGATTTCTTTCTTAAATCTCTTACAGTACAGTGGAGCTCGAAAAGTTTTCTGAATCACAATGAACTGAGATTGAACCAGGACAATATATAATTCCTTTGGCATTTTTCATCCTACTTTCTCAGGTTAAAGGGGTTTTACAGTTTCACAGGAAAAACCCTTGGGATTCAAGGTGATGAGAACCCCTTGGGGGCTGGGAGAGGTGTTCAGCAGCCATCACAGGATGAGGAGAGGTAATGTTCAGCAGTGACCACTAGAGATGAGCGAATTAAAGTATATTGGGGCACATTTACTGTCCGACGAGGATGAAGTCAGGCGCGATTCACTAAGATTGTGCGCCCGATATCCTGCATGTGACGCTTCCCCGCTGGGGTCTTCCCCGCTGAGTTCACCATCTTCTTCCTGGTGTATGTAAGTGCATTGTCTTGCAACACAATTTGAATCATATGACCAGGACCACCACAAGGAAGTTTGGGGCCCCTGATTGGCAAATTTTGTGGGCTCCCCACAGAATGATCATCCACCCTTGTGTACACAGTGAGTTCCCTGAACCTGGAAAGCAAGAAGAGTTTTCTGTGAATTAGGGCCCCTTCTCCTCCTTGGGGCCCCCTGAACACAGTCACACTTAATCCCCCCAGATGGCGGCCATGCAACTGACAATGGAGGTGGGAGCCCATAAAACCTGCAGCAGAATATGGAAGATATAGTCTGGAGATACCTGAGCAAAATACTCAGCAATTTCCATCAACTACCAAGAACTGTAACCCCATTTTCATAATCAGTGGGTTCCAAGCAATCAGACCGCCCCCCATTAGATTGTTATTCTGTAGCAATCAAATGTGATACAACCCCTTTAAGGTCCATTTAAATCTATAGTTTGTATCAATAATGCAGGACAGACTATGAGAGTACACATCCTAAAGAATTAGGTCTCATGTGATTGGTTGAGGCCCATAAGACATTGGTGCCCATCACCCACTGATATCCATTGAAAGTGACCGCTGAGCTGCAGGACCTGTACAGTGTGGTGAAACAAGGTGCCTGCACCGTGCCGGACCATGACCCTGCACAACAGAAGTCAATGGAGGCCATAAATCAGCTGCCGAATGTGCGGCTAGCACATGGCCCCCAAACACGGTCATGTGCATGAGCCCTTAGAGATATTATTTGAAGCAGCTCCTCAAAAATAAAAATCTAAAGAGGGGCCTTCTGCTTCATTAAAGGGATTTTGTTTTACAATTAAATCATTGATGACCTTCTGTTGGAAGTCCCGGCATATCAATGCGTGGCTTGGATAGCCAATTAATTTCATTGGGTAGTGTGTAATGCGAACACACTGGGGCTTATTTACTAAGGGTCACAGATCCCGTTTTCACCGTTTTCGGGATTTGCGCAGCTTTGACAGGTATTTAACAGGTGTCTGTGCTGGGATTGTGTCGAACGCAATCGGATTTTGGCGCAGCTGCGCCGGCTTTCATGCGACAGGGATGGGGGGGGGGGCGTGGTCGTTGGACGATCCCACTGATTGGGACTGGGCGAGGTATTTAACTTTCAAATTGTGTCACAAGACAATGCACTTACATACACCAGGAATCTTAGTGAATCGCGGCACAGTGCATGAGGTCTTCTTTAAGTATCCTCTAAGGAGATGGCCACATGTGTAAGTGGTGCGGGGGGCAGGATATGAGGTAATTTACCAATATACATCTAGTAATAGTTCTGCTCCGCTAACTTGATATGTAAAGTGATGTCTCCTGTTCTTTTACCTCATCAGCCAGAGATTCCTGACCATAAAATGGCCGCAGATGGAGGGTCATGTGATCTCTGATCATGAACAGTCAACCTGCCAGGACCTTATGATAGTTCTCATAAATATAAGATCAAGGACCTGGCAGGGTAGTACAGAGATCACTTTACATATCAGGAAAGCGGAGCAGAACTATTACTGTATATTGGTAAGTTACCTCAGATCCAGCCCCCGCCCACACTTACAGACATTACAAAACATGAGGTAAAGTGGGCAACCCCTTTAAGTATCTTAGTCCTCTACAATTCTTTAAGTTGATATCTTATAGTGTACTCTTTAAATCCTCTCCTAACTTCCCACATAATTCCCAAATAACACTGATACTACTGTAGACAGTGGGGCTCATTTACTAAGGGTCCGCGGACCACATTTTCGTCGGGCTTTCCAACGATTTCCGTTTTGCAATGCATTTAACAGGGATTTTTGATGCAAGGGATCGGATTTTGGCATAATCGAGCCGACTTTCATGCGACGCAAATCGGGGGCGTGGCATTCGGACAACCCGATGGATTCGGATTACGTGCGGGATTTAAAATTCAAATTGTGTTGCAAGATCAGCACTTAAATGCATCGGGAATAAGAAGGTGAACTCCGGCGGACCTGAGCGGGGACGCGACACATGCAGGATATGGGGCGCACGATCTTAGTGAATAGCTCCGGACGTCATCTTCGTTTGACCGTCCGTACCAGGGATCGCGGTAAGTAAATTTGCCCCAATGTGATGAAACTACTTTATGGGCACCAAATGTGAGACTGGGACTACAATCCCCTATAGAACTGTACTGTACTGTACCCAGGGGCCGACAACCCAAACCCAAAAAGTATGAAATGCGGATTAAATAGAAGCAGAATGTTAAACACAAAAGATCCTAAAAATGTCTAAAAAATGCAAAATGATGAATATGAATCATAGCCATAATGTGAGCCCTTGAGAGAGATTTAAGGGATTATGGGAAGTAACTTGTACGGCTTTGTGTCAGTGATATATAACCGCTGTATGAGTCAGCAATACGCCGGGACTGACAGCTCTGGCACCGACTTCTCATCTATAATACACTCCATATCAGGACCCAAGTTTCTCCCTTACCTACTTATTAGAGTTTGTCTGTTCTGTGACTGGATTACACGGGAACGCGTATACTGTGGGAGGAAGATCTACATAAGCTTTTGTAATTGCTGTAGTGACATGGATGTGAAAAGTCTTAAAGGAGATGATACAGAATACAGAGAATACAGGTCCAATGATATGGAAAAATCATTTAATGTAAAAAAATTGAAGACTCAAACATCTCTCTATGGAAGTTTACCCATCTAGACACATACAGATATAAAGGGCTATCATTTTAGGTTGTGTAGGATCTGTCTGCTGGGATTTCCTGCTGTGATTGAGGGAGAAAGACCTGGTTATTCTAAAGTTTGGTAACAGAATGAATTATAAGCAGAATATGAACTTAGTGCTGAGTTTACAGATGGATGTGTCTGTTTTTCAAATGCTGCAAGATAGATTTGATTATTTATGATGTGATCTATCCTAAAGGATCAGTCACAGAGGTATAGATAAAGGCTCAGCTCTATAGGCAAGAAGCTTTAGTAGACCCAAACCAAGCCATGGGTTGTATGCAGCTTGTGCTGTGCTCTATGAGTACTGTGAACCCATTTTGGTATCTAACTAGCGTGACTTGGGGTTACTCCTATGGGCGTTGTCTTAGTGACCCTGTTTGTGTTCTGCTTTAACACCTGTACAACGATTTTGACTTTCCTGCTCCCTTTTGCTCCTTGTCTAGTAAAAAGAGTGTGCACAGCTCTGGGAGCTAAATTCGTATATATTCTATCTACTGCCAATGCGCTAATCTCTAATCCTATGCTGTCACCTACTAACTACTTGTGGTGTTGCAGCTGAAATGTAATCTGCCTGTGAAATAAGGGTTAAGGTTTACACTGTTTACAATTAAAGGTAATACTATGTTTATCTTTCTCTGTAGGGAGGTCACCCACTGGTTAGAAGCCTGGAATTCTCCCAGAGTGGAGATATATATATTCCCTCTCACTGGATCTCAGGGAAGTTATAGCGTGAAGTGCAACAAAGTGCATTCAGTATCAGAAGGTCTGCAAAGAGAAGCAATCTACAGCTGCCGTCTCCCTCAGAGGGCTATTCCTCTAACAGTACTGGGACTTTGTGTGTGTTCCTCCTCAGCCTGTTACCCATTGGTGCATTTGAAGTCTGTTATATGTTCATCAACCCTATCTCCATATGTGATCCCTGGTTGCCGCTACCATCATGGGCCTCCCCTTCATCATCTGCCCAGGAATCCCCTTATTACATAAACACCAGGAGTGCCCAAGGGGAAACCATCCATGATATTGCAGCCTCCACCTCTTCTTGTATCCCCTCTATGGCCGTGTTTGGCATAGACAAGGCCTGTTCACCTGGACCAACCATCCGTGACATGAGTCTCGAGACTCAAGCCAGCCCCTCAGGTATCAGGGAATCCAGCAGCTCCCAAACCAAGGTCAGGCCCTGGTGAGTGAACCTTCCACATGGATAGTGACGTAGTGAAGGCTGAGGGAACAACTCTTTGGCCGGGAACTAGAGATGAGCAAACCATTTGAAATTCGATTTGTAAAAGCTTCTTCCATTTTTTCAAGAGATTTAGAATCATATACCCTATCCATTGATATAATTCATAATCTACAAACCAACAAATACATTTCCTCATCTGTACTGGGAACCTTTAAAGGGGTTTTCCGAGAGTTCCGAAAAAAAACTATAGGTGGCCGGGAGCGGGCTGCTTAAAACAATAAAGATGTACTTACCTTCCAGTGCCCTCCGGAATCCAGCGCTGCATTCAGCTTCCGGCCGGCCGTGGCCGGGTACGCCTATCCGTCCCTATACACAGCATTGTGAATGCGGGCTGGAAGGTTGGCGGGTCCGGCCGGAAGCTGAATGCAGCGCTGCTCTGGCGGCCATGTTTGTTTACATGGCGCCCGGACCGGAGCGACAGCAGCGCTGGATAACGGAGGGCACCGGAAGGTAAGTAAATCTTTATTGTTTTAAGCAGCCCGCTCCCGGCCACCTATAGTTTTTTTTCAAAACTCGGACGACCCCTTTAATGTTCAGGAACCCTCCTATGGGGGTGTATTTTGTACCCAGTGGTTACCAGGGATTGGACAAGGGCTTTTTATTTGTGGGAGCACAGGTCCTTTACATTTTATAGGCTCAAGAAGTGGTGGCCGGAGAAGAGGTAACCAGACCAGCAGCATTACAGGAGCTATTAAACAAGTGTCGGATTTTATCCAGACAGTAACATCCATCTGTAACATTCAGACCAGTTTCTTGTCAATAAAGAGCAGGATATAGTCTGGCAAGTTGAAATGCCTTTCAAACAGCTATGGGGTCCAAGATGCCTACAATGTGCTCAGGTCCTCCTGCTCTATAGCATGCTGCCTGCAGATAGGACACTATATACAATCTGCTCAGCACCTCTGGCTCTATAACATGGAGTGTGCAGATAGTACACTATGTACAATCTGCTTAGCTCCTCCTGCTCTATAACATGCTGCCTGCAGGTAGGACACTTTGTACAATCTGCTTAGCTCCTCCTGCTCTATAACATGCTGCCTGCATGTTCCCTTTAACTAGTATCTAACTATCCTGACCGGACAGAGTGACTTCTTGGTTCCCCCTCCACCTGGTAACCTACATTCTGATATTCAGTCTTGTATCTATTGAATTATAGAAGAAGCCTGTGTTCTGTTCCTCTCGTGCCTCTGCTTTCGGCTTCTAGCAGAATTCTCTATTTCATTTCCAGTGTCAGATCATCTCCTCGCAGAGCATCTCGCCACATTTTGTCAGAGATAACAGAGCCGATAGCAGGCAGTCAATAAATTACTTGGCCTCATTAAAAGCAAATATCTGGATCCTGTCACGGTGTCACTGCCTCATAATGTGCTACTTACATCCCAATGAATCATTAAACCAAAGAGCAAACCAAGACCAAATACTCTATGGAGACAAGCGAGCGCCACAGTCCGTCCTCCATGAATTTTAGATGGACGCTCAGATGACGACTATTTTCCAGGCTGCAGAATCATTGGAAAGCAAATACAATATTTAATATGTCTCATAAATTTATTTTACTGTAGAGAGAGCAGCCCCAGAATCAGAGGGAGACCGCTCCCCAATCTCCAACATATCCAGACACATCGTGATCCCCAGGATTTCTCAAGAACAGTTTATAAATCCTGATGGGACAAGATCCAAGAAAAATAGTTCAAAGGTTTTGCCTTTAATTTGGAAGAAGTTGGTTCTGTATTTAAGGCCCCACGGGAGGAATTGAATTGATGAGTTGAAATGGTACAAACTGGTCGAAATGTTGCTGCAAAGATAAATGATTTCTAAAAAAAATATATAATAAATTTGCCAACTGCCTTAATAAAGATGTACTTTTAGTTTGTGTATGCAGCCCCTATGCAGAATAATGTGCAACTGGTCAACGATGCTTACATATCTAGGTTTATTCTGATCCCACTGTCCCATGTGTTTGGTAACTGAAAAGTAGATATTTGAGTGACAGATAGATAGATAGATAGATAGATAGATAGATAGATAGATAGATAGATATGAGATAGATAGATAGATAGATAGATAGATAGATAGATATGTAGATAGATAGATATGAGATAGATAGATAGATAGATAGATAGATAGATAGATAGATAGATAGATAGATACAAGAAAAAAATGAGACTGCACTCCAAGGTAAATGCGAAAAAAAGGATGGGAGCTTTATTAGCCCAAGTGCAACATTTTAGACCCTGTTCAGGATCCTTTTTCAAGCTAATAAAGCTCCCATCCATTTTTTCACATTTACCTTGGAGTGCAGTCTCATTTTTTCTTGGATATATTTGTCTGGTGTGTCAAGACCAGGATATTGGGGTTTGCACCCACAAAGTTATTTGGCAATCTTGGTGCTGCTGGACTTTTCAAATGTTGTCTAGATAGAAGATAGATAGATAGATAGATAGATAGATATGAGATAGATAGATAGACAGACAGACAGACAGATAGATAGATAGATAGATAGATAGATAGACAGACAGACAGACAGACAGACAGACAGACAGACAGACAGATAGGAGATAGATAGATAGATAGATAGATAGATAGATAGGAGATAGATAGATAGATAGATAGATAGATAGGTATGAGATAGATAGATAGATAGATATGAGATAGATAGATAGATAGATAGATAGATAGATATGAGATAGATAGATAGATAGACAGATAGATAGATAGATAGATAGATAGATAGATATGAGATAGATAAATAGATAGATAGATAGGTAGATAGAGATATAGATAGATAGATAGATAGATATGAGAGATAGATGATAAAAACTTAACCAGATCTAGCACTGCTATGTATACCAAAGGGTGCCAGCTGAAAGAGTAAGGCTATATTCACGCTGCCGTTGCCCGCCCGTACCGTACCGTTGCCCGCCCCTCTCCATAGGAAGTAATGGCGCACGGCGCCGTATTACGGCAAAAGATAGGACAGGTCCTATCTTTTTCTGGGTACGGAGCGGTACGGTCCCGTGCGCCCATTGCTGTCTATGGAGGACTTATATTGGCCGTATATACGTCGGCCGTATATACGTCCTCCATACGTTAGTGTGAATGTAGCCTAAGGCAGTAAACACTATGGGCCAGATGTATCGCTGTTCTGCGCTCAAGTCTCTTTGTTGCGCCTTAATTCTGGTGCATTGTTGCGCCACAATTATCACAAGCTACAACCATCTGTGATGAGGTGAGTTCCTGCCTTTTATTAATCACTTTACTTTAGGCTGTTAGATTCAGGCACTTACATGTGATCCTCCTACAAGCTCCTCTCTGCTTCTCCCACAGCCCAGAATGAAGATAACACTCACAGCAGCACCCAGGTGTGTGACACCCTGCACCCAGTGACCTCCTCAGCAGTGGCTTCTCCTGGAGGGGATCCAGCAGTGCTGGTCTTCTACTTTTAAACATGATAAAGAGTTTAACATGAAATTACAACTAAATTCTCCCTTTGCTATCAAGCAACATTCAT
Source organism: Engystomops pustulosus (assembly GCF_040894005.1). Taxonomy (NCBI): domain Eukaryota; kingdom Metazoa; phylum Chordata; class Amphibia; order Anura; family Leptodactylidae; genus Engystomops; species Engystomops pustulosus. The sequence continues at coordinate 29,032,197 of NC_092418.1, forward strand.
TATCTCCAGTTGGTTCAGAACTAGATTGATAGCTCTTATCTTAGGTCATATTGCACAACATTTGCACAAGAAAATATTTTTAATTTGGATGAGACTCTGAGTGTAGCAATGATGGAGATGTTCCTAGGGAGCAATAACTACAGTATGAAACATTCCTGCCAACTACAGATGAACATCTGTAGACCAAACATCTCTGATCTCCATCCCAACCCTCAATGTCATGATAAGAAATTATTTTGACCACCATTCTTCTATGTTGTTCCAAAGCTGAGGTTCTGCTGATGTGTATCAATGATTGGTTCCATATTGGTTTGTCTTTATCTTTAGGCTACAATAATCAGCTATAACGGGTATCACAGGCGTCTGTAACAAAGATTTAATGTTAATCCTGGTTCTTTTGACAACCCAACATTTTTGAAAATCCAGTTGTCACAGAGACCAAAAAAGTTCTGGTTGGGGTTACAATGATAAAATATACAGTTCCAACTTACATACAAATTCAACTTAAGAACAAACCTACAGACCCTATCTTGTATGTAACCCGGGGACTGCCTGTACATAGTTTTATCCATATAATGGGGCAAAAGAAAAGAAAATATGGCCAAATTTCTACTGGCCAAAAAATATAGGCTTAATTGAACTTTGAAGGCCTCAATTCCAGACCTGGGACTCAACAGTTTTAGAAGCTTTATGTTCTTTTGTTAACCTATATATATGCAAGGAATTTTGGGGCCTACTTTTTGTCTTCTAATCAATGATGTATTTATTCTTGGATTTCTTTGGTTATGATACAGCAGAGGCTTAGAAGAGCTGATGCTACTAGAGATCACACCTAACGTCACTTGCTGTTTTGCAGTAATATACACTACGTCAACCCCTGGATGTCCAGTTTGATGCTATGGTGTGATTTATGATAAGGCTTTTGGATGTTCCTTACTTGGAATTGTAAGACACAATGCTTACTTTCCAATAAGTCAGTGTCCTCTGATCTCTTGACGTGTATTCTGATGGGATCGATCTTCCTATCTCTGTCACCTACGTAGATCGTGTATAGTCAGCTAAAAGGGCAGCTTTACTAATGGACACTGTTTCTTATCATAAATCTCCATAAAATATTGAATACATTTACATATATATTAGCACATATTTTCTTGATCATCCACAACTATGATCAACAGTATTTGGCTTTGGGTTTCAACTCCCAGACTGCTTGAAGCCACATCTATCATCTGCCTGATCTACACTTGCATTTTCTCTGTTGAGTACGAGGTTGACTGTCCGCCCATAAGAGTTTACAATTTGGATAAAGTGGGACAAGAGATTCAAAAGGCACCAGAATCTAATGTATTATAAATAAAACTGCATGAACCTGGATGAGCCTGAATCAGAGCCACCATGCATATAACATGATGTGACATCGGAGGCTATTTCAGGACATGGTTACGATAAGATGTGCAACCACGTCTGTTGTGTTTGGTTATGTGACATAGGACTAAAAAAAAAAAACATTTCCGAGATTTTCTTAAACCTGGCAACAGTAGGAGTGACTTTAATGGTCCACAGCAGTTCCACAGAATGAGTGCAGCATGAGAGAAGTCCTGCAGATGTGAGTAAAATAAGAAGCGTAGGTCATGGACTGAGCAAATAGCATGAGTGGGTTAAGACTTTGAAGAGAACACTAAAAGGCCATGAAGATGGATATGTTTAGTGACCAGCATCAGAGCAACCTGTCGGAGTTCAAGCTCTGAAGACAACCGTATTTTATGATACTCCATACATTATCCCTGTGTTGTCTCTCATTTTTTTCTCTTTACACATGTAAGAGTTGACCCAACTCAGGTATCGATGACATTTCCATGGAACTCCCACCTCTGGAGACCATGGATTGAGACCATGGGTTGATTGACCTCTCTAGCTCCACTCTTGAATCGAGTGGCTCCAGATTGACTGCACACTCCACGTTCAATCAATCAGAATGCTGATCATGGATAAGAAAGCAGCTTCAGCTATCTTTGGCACTCCCATTGAATTGAATGGACAGAGCATAGTCAGTCCAACCACACTCAATAGATTTCCATTCTTAAGACAGGTCTGAAGGGTGGAATCCATACCTACTAAGTATTTATAACTCATTTTATGGATCTCCTCTCCATTGGTAAGTGGGGTTTTTACAGACCAGTTGATGCATGTGCATTATTTGGAATCTGCCATGGAATAACAGGTTGTGGGCCTTTCAATGAGTCGGTCTTTTGATAAATTGACCCTTAGCAAAAACTTGCAGCAAGTTGTTGTGTGCTTTATGGAAACCCTACTTAGTCATTTTGAGTTGCCTAATTTTGGAAATAGAAACAAAATAAAGATTCACATAAAGAGAGAATTTGGGGGAAATGAGTCGCCAGTCAGACTTTCATTATCTGAACCACATAAACATTGCACAACAAGTTCTCCTCAGACCAGAGAGAACAGAGAACAATGTGTAGACAGTCCACTTAGCGTTGGCCATAATAATTTTATAGCCTTTCGATCCTTATACTCTTTGCCTCCGACAAAAAGAATGCATCTCTGATTCTCCGAGTCCAGATGGTCCTCCTTGTAACTGTTGTCATGTTCTCGGAGAAGTATTACTTGATCCCTTAGCTCTGTGTTTCATTTCAGAGAGCTCCTTGGAGGGCAGCCAGTTCCCTAAGTCAGTATCATAGCCGTACTTCTGAATAAAGCTGTGAAGCGCAGCAGATGTACTGTGCGTCTGAAAGTGTTAGGAAACAAGCGAATATTTGTAACCGCACACAAGACTTTTTGACTAAACAGAATGACTACATCCTTAGTCACTACAACCCCTATGTGAATGTATCTTCCAGACAGGGAAACTGATTGTACCGGGTCACGTCTGTTGTTTGTAAGAATCACAAAGTCAGGGTTGTCTCTTTGACTAAAGTGTTCTGTCCCGCATTATTTTTCTTCTTCTTTCTTAAATTGAGGACCACTGGGACATTTGTGCACTGCTGACTAATCAAGATGGCGCCCATCCAATGTCTGCCCTCGATTAGTCATCCTGACAAAAGCAAAACAAGAGGACTGATGCCAAAAACTTCCTTTTTTCAAGGCATTGGGGCTCATTTACTTACCCGGTCCAGTTGCGATCCCGCGGCGCGTTGTCCGACGTGGATTCGGGTTCTGCCAGGATTCACTAAGCTCGTGCGCCTGATATCCAGTTGGTGTTGCTGCTGCGCCGAGGTCCGCCGGAGTTCATGTGCTTCTTCCCGGTGCATGTGAGTGCTTGATCTTGCAACACATTTTGTTTTTTAAATTCTGCGGTTTTCCGAATCTGACGGGTTCTCCTTCGGCCATGGCCCCGATTTCTGTTGCGTGAAAGTCAGCGTGATTGCGGACGCGTAGCCCATAGTAAATGAGCCCCATGGTGTCAAAAATTAGAAAATTACACTTGAAATGGTTGTTTGGTCTACAATAGAAAGTGGAATGGTAGTTAGAGTAGAGAAATTAGTACCTAGAACGGTCAAAGGGCCCATAGCTACTAAATTTAGCACTGGAGTCTTCAAATAATATAGCGTGGTCCCTGTTCCCAGTAATGTTGACTACAATAATTCAAGGCAACAGACACTTCATTGTAGTATTAGAAAGTGTTGTGAATTTAAACGAGAATTGGGTTTGGTATACGAGCATGGCTTACTTTATCTGAGCTGTTTGGTCCTGACAGATCTACAGTCGGTTGGACTGTCCTAGGCTTTCTACAGAGCCGGTGGACTCATATTAAGTTGTCCTCATGAGATAAAAAGTATTAACAGGTTATTCTAGTATTGACAAAAAACCTCTCTCAAAGTCCCTTGGTTCCAGTGCTTCAGGTACTGGAAGTGGTGACTCAACCAGTTGAGACAGCTCGAGTAACAGCTGACTCAACTGGTCTCAATGGGGCAGATTTACTTACTCGGTCCGTTCGCGATCCAGCGGCGCGTTCTCTGCAGTGGATTCGGGTCCGGCCGGGATTCATCAAGGTAGTTCCTCCGATGTCCACCAGGTGGCGCTGCTGCGCTGAAAAGCATCTGAACACACTCGAGTTCACCGGGCCAGACCAAGTGAAGGTAAGCGCGTCCCAAGCGACACTTTTATTGTTTTAAATGTGGCGTTTTTTCCGAATCCGTCGGGTTTTCGCTCGACCACGCACCCCGATTTCCGTCACGTGCATGCCGGCTCCGATGCGCCACAATCCGAACGCGTGCGCCAAAATCCCGGGGCAATACAGGGAAAATTGGCGCAAATCAGGAAATATTCGGGTAACACGTCGGGAAAATGCGAATCGGGCCCTTAGTAAATGACCCCCACTGGTGATGTTTGAATGAACAGTATTTGAGTGCTGAGGTGCAATGGTTGGCTCAGCCATCAAATGTTAATTGTATTTGATCCACTTACCATCCAACAGGACTGGAAGCCCTTGAGACGTGAAGGGCAGCACAGGAACGGGTGGGGCCTTTGGAGAAATGAGTACATTTGTTTTTTCATTTTTTTACGCAGATAGGTTTTTGGTTTTTTTAGCTTTGTAAACTCATTTGGGAGTTTATTTAGCGAAGAAAAAATATTGCTTAAGCTCAGAATGATCTACAAAAGCAAAAACATCCTATTGATTTGCCACCGCTTTTACTCTGACACTGCCCACTTAACCTCGACTTCCCGTGTCTACAGCAATATCCCAACAAAGGGACATGTGATCACGGGAACCAAAGATTTGCAATAAATTCTTATCGTTAGAGAAAAGTGTTTCCAATGTGAAGTCCACTTTATGTAGTAGGTGGAGTCAGGACTAGGCTTCACACCAAGGAGAACCTCAAGTATGTTTGCTTGGAGATATTGATGAGCTGAGTCTAATGTGTCTCGATAAACAGGGTTTGGAGTCCTGTATAAAAAGCCAAGATAATTCTACAGGTCCCTTTAACTAGACTATATAAAAATTAGGATTTATCCTTCATATTTACATGATTTTATAGACCTGTGGGGTGTGTGCTTGGATTTAGCCTGCACAGAACCCTAATGAAAGTTACTATCCCCCGCTTGTCTCGCACTTGACTGACTCTTGTCTTAAAATGCATCGGAGTATTGTGCCTGTGATTGATGTCTGCCAAGTCTCACGTGAACTCCAACATTCTGGCAGTTTCTCAACCTTGGCATCAGCGGATGGTCTCTGATGGGTTTAGAAGTTACTCCGAATGACTGCTGTGGTACGGAGCAATTAGCAAACTAAATCCATAAAATTAGAACACGAGACCCGATGAAAACACAATAGGTATTCATGCGAGTAAACACCGTGACGGAGACCGAGGTGTCCATTTGTTGAAGTGCTGTGGTGTGGCAGCATGGTCCTAATCATTGTTTATCACACATTGCTCCATGGGATGGATTACTAAGTGTTATGGCTCCCCCAACATCTTATGGGTGGAAAATGCAAACTCTACTGTTTTTGATGCAAGACGAAATGTTTGATGTACCTCCTGGAACACAGCTGCCGAAACTGGATAGTCATAAAAACACACAAACAAATTAAAAAGGAAGTCCCCCGCTGATTTTAATAGTTCATGTAAACAATAATTTGTTTCTTGGAGTTCTAACAAGGCCCACATGCACCAGGGGGAGGTTCTGTTCTGGACTGGAGATCAACTACTAGATGGTGCCAAGAAACTAAAGAGGATGTAGAAACTAAAATACTTAACATAAGTGATCATTCACAGCATTTTCAGTAGATCACATTACAATATGTCAAGGGTGCTCCTGAGACCCACGTCCCGGGTTGCAGGCGCACCCGTGCCCCTCTGCCCAGGTTCACTCACCTCTCCACACTCCTGCTTCCAGGTTTGGATACCAGACATGGGGGCTTATTTATTAAAGGTCACGCTGCTCACTTTCATCAGACTGTGTACCTTTTTCGGGGATTACATGACTCTAGGTATTTAAAAAGTGTCTGCTTCGGGATTTTGGCACACGCGATCCCTTTTTGGCTTCCATGCGACACAATTTAGGGGGCGTGCCATCAGACCATCCAACTGATTTGGACTGAGCGCAGGATTTAACAATCAAATTGTATCGCAAGTCCTAGCACTTAGATGCACCACTAAGAAGATGGTGAACTCTGTCGGACCTAAGTGACACATGCAGGATATCGGGCGCACGATCTTAGTGAATGGCACCAGAGTGCATTATCCTCGGACAATGCACTTTCGGTGGACTCCAGCGGATGGGAAAGTAAGTGTGCCACATGGTCTCACTTGGAAATCACAGTTTCATAATTTTCTTAGGTGGGTCTTGCCCTCCAAAATATTATGCAACCAGAGGCATAGCTCGAATCTCCTGGGTCTCAAGGCAAAATCTGTGAGAGGGGAGCAATTTCCAGGTGCCAAGTACTATATATTAGCAGGTGAGATGTGACATAATCTCAATGCTAATGCTTGCCAGGACATACCAAGACCTCCCACTTCACAGGACAACTGCCACAATGTAGGACATATAGGAACAGATGCATAACCTTAAGCCTTTGGGCCCCACATTTATAGTGATGAAGTCTTCTTATGTAATGAAGGATTCTTTGGGATCGCCAACATCTTACTTCTACATCTAGAACCAAAAGGGCCTACACATATTGAGGTCATATATCACCCCCTAATAATATGTTGGCATGTACCTTGTAACAATCATGGTACATTTATCTACAAATGAGTAAAAGCAAATCACCCACAACTTTATGGTCAGGCTTTCATAAGCTCATAAACACAAGTCATGAGAACTTCCCAAAATTCTTTTTGTTGGACTCAAGGTTGTACTTGTTTTAAGATTCTTGTAGAAATGGAGGAACTTAGTTTGGACACTTTAAGTTCTTGGGTGTTACTAAGATCATACTGTTCTCCAGAGGATTCTTTAGATTAATCTAAGGAGTTTAAGGCAAACTCCTTAGATTAAGGAGTTTCAAGGAATGGTCCACAAATAACCTACTAGATTTTTTTGATGACATGTACAAGGCGTGTTAACAACAACCATCATGGCACGAAAAGTGAACACAATGGAGGTCATTTACTAAGGGCCTGATTCACGTTTTCCCGACGTGTTACCCTAATATTTCCGATTTGCGACGATCACTGTATTGCCCCGGGATTTTGGCGCACGCGATCGGATTGTGGCGCATCGGCGCCGGCATGCAAGCGACGGAAATCGGGGGGGGGTGGCCGAGCGAAAACCCAACGGATTCGGAAAAACTGCCACATTTAAAACAATAAAAGTGTCGCTTGGGACGCGATTACCTTCACTTTGTCTGACCCGGTGAACTTGAGTGCGTTCAGATGCTGAGGGTGGGATCCCAAAACTTGATGTGCGTGGTGGGCCTAAGGAACTGTAGTCTGACACTTCTTCCATCTCTGTGTGAGCAGAGGACTGGGGCTCATTTACTAAGGGTCCGCGGAGAGCATTTCCCGACGATTTCCTTTTGTGCCGAATTGCCCCGGGATTTTGGCCCATGGCTTGCGCGCAACAGAAATGGGGGAGGGGGGCGTAGGACAACCCAGCGGATTTGGACAATGCGCAAGATTTGACATTTAGAATTGTGTTGCTAGACACGCACTTACAAGCACCGAGAAAAAGAAGGTGAACTCCGGCGGACCTCGGCGCAGAAGTGACGGATGCAGGAACTCGGGCGCACGAGCGTAGTGAATCACGGCAGACTCGAATCCTCGTCAAACAACGCACCGCGGGATTGCGACAGGATTGGGTAAGTAAATGTGCCCCACTGAGTTGATTGACCCTAACTAGGGAAAGTACCTCTAATACTCTTCTGCCTTTGCCTATACTTTCACTGTTTACTACTTAGTTTTCTATGGAGACGATGTGAAGATTTGTCCCCCCGGAGATTTATCTGAACAGATGTTTTGTGGCAGAGAGAATCATGATGTGCAGAGATTTCTGGTTACACAGCAGCAAAGCCCTAAATCCAGCGCTCTTCATTTCCTTACCATCCGGTTTAATATACTTGTTTGTAACGGTCCATAAAGTCACATCAATATTTTAGCAAACCAAAAAGGAGATGTTGAAATTTGTCTTTATCGGAAAGGCCAGAATGTATCACCTACGATGCAAAAATATTCGGAAATGTGGAGGATGACCCCAGTGGGCTGCATCTTGTTTGCTCTGCTACAGGAATCTATCAACCAACCGCAACAGGAAGGTAGAAGCACCACACATAAAATACAGCGAAATTATAGTCTATACAGCTTAACCCCTTAAGGGCTTCTATTTTATACTTAAGGGCAAAGCAATATTTTCAGTTTAAAATTTCATAGTCGTGTTCTTAAAGCAGTAAATTATTGATGTTTTTGTCGGTGTTGCCTTCTGAAAGTTTTCTTCTCCGATGAGTTCTGTTTTTATTGGCATCATTCCTGTGTACACATAGCATATTCCTTTTTTTTGGAGGATTTTTTAAAATGTTGGATTGTTATTATTATTATTAATGTGGAATTATATTGTATATGTATATTTTTAGTGATTTCATCTAATATATAAAGCTAGATGTATGTGTGTGTGTGTATGTCCGCTAAAGGAATCTGTACCGTCGCATTTACAATCACCAAATTTTGCACAGTCGCTTTCTGTGACTCAGGGAACGTTGTAGATCAGGTTTTGAGCCAAAATTTTTACCCCGATCTTTCCAAAATCCACTTATTAACCACCATATTACAGGGGCCATTGTCTGCCGCTGCTGTGGCAGTTGGAAGCTGAGCTGTGATTGGTTGCTTTTATGCCACAGGTCATTAATATGAGCTCTGAACTGTGATTGGTTACTATAGGCAATGAGTATAAGACGCTTATGAATGAGGTAAGAAGGATAGGGATACAGAGATTTATCAGAAATGTCTGAGGTAAACTGTTCCAGTTGCCCATGGAAACCAATCAGCTGTAATTTTTTAAACAGCTGAGCAAAAATAAACTTGAGCTCTGATTGGTTGCTATCGACAACTATAGCAGTTCTGCTCACAGACACTTCTGATAAATCTCCCCATAGATAAAGTGACAGTCAGAGACAGTCACATACAGAGACAGTCACTGAAAGAGACAGACAGAGACAGAGAAGGTGAGTCACTGAAAGAGACAGTCAGAGACCGTCACGTAAAAAGATGGTCAAATACAGAGAAGGTCAGGGACAGAGACAGTCTTTTTTGTGTAAAAATTATATTATGTACAGTATACTGAATTTATTGTGGATGGATGTCTAGATGAGATGTGACCTATGATTTGTAGCTGCAAGATAGTGTCGCTGAAAAAAGTGTGCTCCAAAAAAAAACGGTTCATACTTCCCGAGAAGTGCAGGGGGTACTGGATTTTTGCAGATTTTCCATAATGTTATTTTGTGATACTTTCTAAAATGTGTTGTAACAAGTCTCAAAACTGTGGTTGAACTTTTACCTCTACTAAGAAACCCAGGAAAAGTTACTTTGTATTGAATATTTGGGTTTACTGTAAGTTCCGTGCTGTGTTCTGCATAGTATAATGTTGTTATGGGAGGGTCAGTGGGTGCACAAAGTTTGGGGTCGGTGACTCTATTCAAACCCATATGACACAGCTGCGGCTTCAGGGCTATGTCGCCAAACCTTATGTTTAGCAATGCACAGAAGAAGACAAACTTTACTCATACATTTTTCATGGTAATTACTGGGCTGTGCAAACAGTAGTCTAAAGCCTTTCCTGCCTCTGTATCCTCGGAGCTGGTCTCCAGTGCCACTTTATGGTGGAGCTGTGATTGTGGCATGCAGTGGGCACACATATACGGAAGCGGCTAATTCTATGTCATTATAAATAGTCTTTCCACATAGTCAGCAGAGTTCACATAATGTTACTGGTAGGGGATGCGGGGATGGAGATTTTTTCCACTGTGTTCATTTCCTATTGACCGGTTATTTTTTCCTAAAATACACAGTAAATACATTTTCTCTCACTTGGGAATAAGTGGGAGACAAACATCAAATTCCCACTGTATGATACCCAGGGGTACAATAAGGCCATGGCTCCAGTGCTATAATAAATTTTAAAGTATAAATGGGTTGCATTTAAAATAAATTTTAGAGTATTTTAAAAGCCTCTGGAGGCTTTACCATAGTGTCACAGGTGCTCCTGCAACCCATGTCTCGGGTCGTAGGTGCACCCGTGTGCCTCCGTGTGCCCCACTAGCTCGACCGCAGGCTTACTCACCTCTCCTCATTCCAGCGACGGCTTCTTTGGTCCGGAGTGCGGGTCCCTGCCTCACAGGGTGCGTGCGCTGTCTCTGTGAGATAAAGGACCAGCACGCTCTTAATTAACCGGCCGCTGACCTAATAAATAGCCGGCCTCTTCCTGTGACCCCTGCTGGATCTTTGTGCCTGGTGCCTCTGAGAAAGCTGTACCCTATGATTCCTATTTCCCGTTGTGAACTTCTGCTATGTTTCCGACCTTGATTCTCTGACGTCTGCCTTGACCTTTTGCTACGTCCCAGACTCCGATCCTGTGCCGCCTTTCCTGACCTTCTGCCTGACCTCGACTCTGATCCTGCCTGACAATTCTGTACTTCACCTTGGCCACCACCGGGGTCATCGTCACAGCTGTAGAGCGACCTGGTGGTATCCCACCGCAGCTTGTCTAACCCGCTTTGCGGCGGGCTCTGGTGAAATCCAGGTGCCACTTAGACTCTGGTCCCAAGTGGCGGCTTATGTCATTGTTTGCAGTGGTTCAGTGGGTGCACTACCCCTGATCCTGACACAATGGTATTTAAAAAGATAACACCTGCGATTGGTGCTGGCACCAATTGCAGGTGTCGATGGTGGTGGGGGGTCATTTTTTTCCTTTCCATCCTTTATTTTTACTGCTCCTTCCTTCCTTTACACCTTTTGCTTTTTCTCTCTTTTCCTTCCATCCTTCTTTCTTTCTTTCTTTCTTTCTTTCTTTCTTTCTTTTCCTTCATTCTTTTCTTTCGTTCTGTCAGGAACCAGAAGCAGTGGATCCACTGGACCACCGCGGACGTTGACATAAGCCGACACCTGGGACCGGAGTCTAAGTGGTGCCCCGTTTTCACCAGAGCCCACCGCAAAGCGAGTTGGTCTTGCTGTGGCGTGGTACCTCCAGGTCGTTCCACAGCCGCTACTTGGCAAACTCGTGCTTGACAGACAGCACGGAATCGGAGTCAGGAACGGTATCGAGGTCACAACGGGAAATCAGAATAATCGCAAAGGGCATGGAACAAAGCTTTCTTTTAGGCATAGAAGCACAAAGAGCTGGCAGGGGACACAGGAAGGGGCAAGAATTTATCTTGGCAGGCGGCCGGCCAGTGCCAATTATCGGCATGCTGTCCCTTCTAGGAGACCGAAACGCGAGCGCCGGACCACAGGGAGCGAGGAGACTGCTGCTGGAACCGGGAGAGTTGAGTCAATGTGCAGGCAGGCTCCGGGGGCACGGAAAGGCACAGGGTGCGCCTGCGACCCAGCACACGTGACACATTCCTGCATTCTTTTCTTTTTTTATGTATTTCTTTCTTTCTTCTTTCTGCCCCTTCCTTTAAATCTCTCTCTCTTTTTTTTCTTTCATCTCATACACATGTGGCATCCAGGCCAATACCTTAAAATTAAGAGTGTTATATAAAATCTTCAGTAACCATGTGGCATTTGTGAAAATCAGCTCCGCTACATTGGGGAACAACCCAAATAATATATGTTTTTGATATAATAATATAATACATAATTATCCAAATGTTGTTGACGTTTTCTGACCTATTAACAATGTAGAAAGGTAGAATACAGACAGAAATACCCGAGACTATTTTCTCTTTATCTCTTAAACCAATTACGTTCCCTTTTGCAGCATTTTTTACAATCCCATTAGTAGGAATTAGGTAATTCTTTGTTGACAACTGTGATTTTATTCATGTTCCAAATGAGACTTGTGCATTCATCTCTAAGAGCAGAGACGTGCAATTATTTTAATTAACAAATCTGCTGTTAATGGAAATATATTATTAAAAAAGTGAACCTGACATGTAAAATTCACTGCAGCTCGTAAACAGGACCATTTCAGGGATAGGAGCTGTGGCTCTTATTGTTGTGCATACGATATTGGGGTGATATGATTATTAATATTATTATTCATACAATGAGTCAGAGCAGATATTTACTCAAAAGTGCGGCGGCTACTTCTGTATTATATGACAATTCTGTACAGTACAACAAAGAATCCAGAATCGTAATTTAAAGGGAACTTATCACCAGATTTTACCCCATCAAACTACTGTTCCCCTCAGATAGGGGATGAAATGTCCTTTCTATAGTCCCTTCTTTTATGTGAAATCTCATCCCATTAAGTGTAAAATAATTATGTGAAAATGAGCAGAGAAGAGTCATATTTTGCCTCAGATGAGTCACGTTTAGTGGCTGCAGGGGAGCATTGGTTCAAACGTTCTTATCATCGTTTCTATTGCATCCAGAAACATATCATACGATACAATATGCAGCAAAGACTTACTGGCTATGGAGAGGGCTCAGCCCGTGAGCCCTCTCCATGCAGCGCGACCCGACCGCCGCCGCGATTACCGGGAAGATTTTTCTGTCTTCAAAAGTCGTCTTATACGCCGGAATATACGGTATACTCCAGTCCTGACCAGGCGTAGGAAAAACTTTAGAAGAAGTTGCAGAAGAGTGTGACACTTATGTGCGACTTTTTAATACAAAGTTGTGAAAGTTGCGAGAGTAAGAATGTTCTAAGTTGCCCATTGGCAACCAATTACAGCTCAGATTTCATTTTACCAGTGCTCATGGATATTTTAAATGGGAACTGTAACTGGTTGCCAATAGCAATTAAGCACATTCTTACTCTTAGGCAGCTTTATAAATCTGCCCCCTGGGGGCTCATATCCCGAGTCGCTGGTGCACCCGTGTGCCGTACACTGCGAGCAGACTTCTGGGGCTAACTTGCCTGTGCCGGCTCCAGCAGGGGTCCCTGCGATGTCCATGTGTTGGCGCACACATCCCCGACTCCTAGAGCGCGCGTGTGACGGCTCTGTAAAATTTAAAGGGCCAGTGCGGCGATAATTGGCGTCTGGCCAACTGCCTTCTTTGTTAAATCCTAGCCCCTTCCTGTGTCCCTTGCCAGATCTTTGTGCCTCACAGCCTTAGAGAAAGCTCCCTAGCGATTATGCTGCATTCCTGTGCCTCCAGCGATCCTGTGTGTTCCTGTGTATCCCTGCGTTTCTGTGTGTTCCTGCTCCTGAGTCCTGTGTTGCGGTGTTACCAGAGTCCCTCCGTGTTCCTGCGTTACTAGTGTTCCTCCGTGCTGCTGTCCTGTGTGCCGTGTTCCCGTTCCCATCTGTCTGGACCTCCTGTCGCTGACCCTGGATTGGACTTGACGTTGCATCTCTGCCGTCTGCCCTGACCCTGTGCCTGGACCCGACCACGAGACTGTCTTCCGCTAAGGTACCTCGACCTCGGCTGCCACCATAGACTAGTCGGACCTGTGGAATGACCTGGTGGTACCACGCTGCAGCAAGTCCAACCCATTTTGCAGCGGGCTCTGGTGAAGACCAGGTGCCACTTAGACTCTGGTCCCAGATGTCGGCTAGTTCCATCTCCTGCGATCAAGTCCAAAGCCTGGAAGAAAAAAAAAAAAAAAAGAAAAGACAAGTACAAATGTCCTGATTAAAGATAAATGACCCCCAATATGTTACATTTCAGGGACAATAAAGGAGCACTCAGATGAACGTGTCCACATAAAACCTGTCCATTTGCAGTCCGCGTGCTGTTTGTATTGTATACGCATCCATGGTTTTCACATTTGAACATCTGTATGGTATCCACTTTTTTCGTCTGCCAGAAAGAAAAACGGATGGTTGCCCCACAAAATCCCCACCCACAGTTTACACCCCTAGGAAGGTTTCCCTAGCAACACACATCCAGGTTCCGTAAGTTTATTTGTGGATCAATTGACTATGGAGGTCCGTTATCTGCATATGAGAAAACCACAAATTGCTGACAAATTTTGAACAAAGTATCAGTGCAGGCGGTCTCCTACTTAAGAACACCCAACTTACATACGACCCCTAGTTACAAACGGCTCTCTGGTAATTGGTAATTTACTGTACTTTAGCCTTAGGCTACCATGATCAGCTGTAACAATTATCCAAGATGTCTGTATTGAAGCTTTATTATTGATCCTGGTTCTTATGACAACCCAACATTTTTAAAATCCAATTGTCACAGAGACCAAAAAAAATAAAAAATTGCCTGGAGTTACAATAATAAAATATACAGTTGCGACTTACATACAAATTCAACTTAAGAACAAACCTACGGAACCTGGGGGCTGCCTGTATGCTCTCTGCAAAATTCACGGATAGCTTACGGAAGTGAAAACACTCATCTGAATGAGCCCTTAGTCTTAGTCTGCCGCAAAAAAAAATTATTTCATAACTCCATAATTCCGCCAAGAAAACCAACGTACGGAGAAACTTTGTGCAAGACGGAAATACAATAATGTTACTTTCTCGACTCACAAGGAGCAGCTGTTCCTCAAACATCTGCTAACTGTGGATATGGAAAAATTGAAAAATATTTCATATTTATGACATTCTATACAGCCGAAAGCTATAAAAATGGGTTATGAAATATGTTCAGCTGAGTACGTTTTAAATATGAATAATATTTCCAGAAATCTTTCGTAGCAGGTTATTTTCCAAAATAGCCGTCTCCACATTCCCAGCTCGTTTCATGCACAGATATAAAATTTTATTGTTGCACATACTGTAGCGGTAACAACATAATATCCCCCCCAAAAAATGTCAGTAACAGTCTCCTTACAGTAGATCGTATTATCCCGGTACTAAAAATAAAACTGAGTGCGCTTGGAAAAAATTGGCCAATTTTTGAGGTATGAGGTCACCAGTTATCTGTCAAAATCAAACTACTTTATATACTCGGGTATAAGCCGACCCAAGTATAAGCCAAGGCCCCTAATTTTACCACTCGAGTTTAAGCCGAGCGTGGGAAATTCATTGGTCACAGCCTCCCAGTATTTAGCCTGCCGGACCTTGCCCCATAGTATATAGCCAGCACCTGCCCCCCAGTATATAGTCTGCCAGCCCATATCCCCCAGTATATAGCCAGCGCCCTGCCCCAGTATATAGCCAGCACCTGCTCCCCTGTATATAGCCTGCCAGCCCATATCCCCCAGTATATAGCCTGCCAGCCCATATTCCCCAGTATATAGCCAGCCCCCTGCTCCAGTATATAGCCAGCACCTGCTCCCCAGTATATAGCCTGCCATCCCATATCCCCCAGTATATAGCCAGCCCCCTGCCCCAGAATATAGCCAGCCCCCTCCCCCAGTATATAGCCAGCAGCAGTGGAAGCCGTAAAGGTGAGTTTTGATATATATTTATCTTATATTAGGCTTATACTCGAGTATATATGGTAATTTACAAATAGAAAAAATGGTAATTTGGTAATTTACAAATAGAAAAAAATATATAGTAAACATAATAAAATGACAAAAAGATAAAATGTTTTGGTTATTTTTTTTAATAATTTATTTACTGTCTTTATTTACTAAAAATAAATAGTAATAACATTTTTTTTTACTAATTGTATGTTGCTCGATAAATTAACGGTAAATCTCGGATTGTTCGTTTTCGTGTCTTGGATGTAACCTCTATAACAGCTTGAACATCTTGCAGTAACCCGCCATGATAGCGGTAATTAATTGGCATGGAGTATGGAAGCTGAGGTCAGCAGCATCAGGGTTTTCAGCTTCTTCACTTATTTGGGTTTGGCAGACGAGGCAGGTTTTTTGGCTGGCTCTTTCGATAGCTCTGGCATGCTCGGGGCACAATATTTTTGATAACCAGTAGCATCTGGGTCTTCGGCTGGTTGCTGGCAAGCCCTGCTTCCTCGCTATCTCCTGCTGGCTGATGCCGGAGCTATGGTGCTCATAGTGAGCTTCACATATGTTTTGGGTTTGGCTCAAGTCTTTTTCAACTTTTTAATGAGTTAAAATTTTTGCCCATTAGTATTTCAGAAGCACTTCATCCAAATCCCATAAGAATTTTATAGTTCTGGTAAATCGGGGGATTTCTTTCAGCTCCAGGGCCTATTCCAAGGTTTTTTTGTTGTAGATCAACATAATGGGGGTCATGCACGCGATGGAAATCGGGGGGTGTGGCCATCGGAAAACCAGACAGATTAGGAAAAAACGCTGTATTTTTTTTAAAAAAAGTGTCGCTCGACATGCACTTACCTGCACCCAGGCTAGCTTGGTGAACTCCGGCGGGCCTCGGCGGACTTCAGCGAAGCAGTGACACCTGGTGGACATCGGGCGCACTGCCATAGTGAATCGTCGGAGAACCCGCCGCTGGATCGCAAACCGGGTAAGTAGATCTGCCCCAATAACTTATCTCAACCTATTTCAACCCCCAACCATAAGGTGAGGTTCACATCTCAGACCTTCTGCCTTTTAATTCTATCATAGCAACAGATATGGAGCCACCTATTTGAGAAACACCAAGGAACCCTGAAGAACCCTATTGACTTTTTATGGTCCAATGGACTTCTTTTATGGTGTCTTATCTTGGTGGTTATTTCGTTGACGCTTTCCATGCATGATTTTTGATAAATGTTACCTAATTCTGATTAAACAAGTAGAGATTTAGAAATGGGTTAAGATTAGTTCTTGATGGAGTCTTGAAACAATATCTACATTTGATGAGTCATCAAGAAACTGGGGAACTGGTTTTCTTTATTGTTGTATTAACAAGAGGCACATATCTGCTTCCCTTTTTAAAAAGTACAGGCGGTCCCCTACTTAAGGACACCCGACTTACAGACGACCCCTAGTTAAAGACCGACCTCTCTTCCCCCTGTGACCCCTGATGAAGCTCTCTGGAAGCTTTACCATAGTCCCAGACTGCAATGATCAGCTGTAAGGTGTCTGTAATGAAGTTTTATTTATAATCCTTGGTCCAATTAAAGCAAAAAATTTTGAAACTACAATTGTCACTGCGGCAAAAAAAAAAGGTCTGGATCTACAATTATAAAATATACAGTTTCGACTTACATACAAATTCAACTAAAGAACAAACCTCCGGCACCTTTCTTCTATGTAACCGGGGGACTGCCTGTACCAGACATGTTTATTTGGGACACTACAATCCAAAGAAAAAAGCCTAGGTCCGCTCTAACCTCAGGTGCTCTGCTCCAGGAGACGCCCTCCACTGTCTTCAGTGCACAGGTACCAAAAGGAAACTCACTTGTTCCAATGCGCATGGAATTTTCTTTATTCAACCATGATAAAAAAGCACAAAAAATTACAGCCATAAGAATAAGCGGAAAATCTTATGCGTTTCAGAGTTATTGAGGTCCTTAGATGTTGAGGTCCACCTCTACAACACACATCCTATCAGCTGTGCTCGCGCCCGGTGCACCTTCTGATTGGTCTGACGAAGGGTACTATACCTGAAACGCGTTACCTTCTGGATGTTTTTATCTGAAAATAAAAATCAGTTGATTTGACCCTACTGCATCATTTCTTGGTCTAACTAGTGGTTCACGAACTCACCCGCTAAGCCTCATATTGCCTCTATTCTACTTAGATAATATTTGGAACACTAAAACACCCTTAGGTCCTTACAAACTGGTGGTTTAGTTTCCCAAATTGCCCTATAGTATTTTTGAGCTGCAGTTTATTTTTAAAAAAGAAACTGTGTGTTTTGGCAAGTGAAGTCAGGATTTAACACCTTGGCTTCACTGTGCAAGCACTATAGGTAGGGGGCATGCACAAGAAGTCGGGAGTTTATCCTGGCTCCACTTCCCAGATTAGGAGAGGAGGTGCCATTGACGGAATTTCTGATGTGAAACCTTATACTTACCTATGGCATCTGTGTGTTCCGGCAAGTGAAGTCAGGATTTAACATTCCGGCTTCACTGCTCAAGCACTGTAGGTAGGGCGGCTGTGCAATGAAGACGGGGCTTTATCCTGGCTTCACTACCCAAATTGTCAGAGGAAGTGCCATTGCGGGATCTTTCAATGTGAAACTTTATACTTACCCACGGCACCTGCATGTTCTGGCAAGTGAAGAGGTGCCGTTGCGGAACCTTCCGATGTGAGTACAATGTGCCTCATTGGACTCACATCTAAGTATGTATAAGTGATAATTTTTTACTTTTTTTTTTCAATATAAAGGCTTTAAAATGGTCAATTTGAGACCCTAAACCACAGGTCCATACAGTCCTGTTGTTGGTTTAGGGTCCCAAATCAACCTGACAGGTCCTCTTTAACTTACTTGAATTTTGTAAAAGAAGATAAGAATATACCAGCAGCTGAGCGATGAGCTTCTTATCTTGGGATTGATATTTCGGAATGTCTAGTTAAGAGGAAAGGTCACAAGGAAGGACACAACTCACTTGAGCACCTCAATGGTAGGGGGTCCGAGTACTCAGATTCTTACTAGAGATGAGCGAACATACTCGTCCGAGCTTGATGCTCGATCGAGCATTAGCGTACTCGTAACTGCTCGTTGCTCGGACGAGTATTTCGCCCGCTCGAGAAAATGGCAGCTCCCGCCGTTTTGCTTTTTGGCGGCCAGAAACAGAGCCAATCACAAGCCAGGAGACTCTGCACTCCACCCAGCATGACGTGGTACCCTTACACGTCGATAGCAGTGGTTGGCTGGCCAGATCAGGTGACCCTGGGATAGACTAGCCGCTGCCCGCGCTGCTCGGATCATTCTGTGTCTGGATGCCGCTAGGGAGAGAGCTGCTGCTGGTCAGGGAAAGCGTTAGGGTGTTCTATTAGCTTACTGTTAGGCAGGAGTGATTCTACAACAGCCCTTCTTAGGGCTACAATAACGTTATCCTTTTTTTTTTATTTGCTTGTGGCTGGGCTTGCTGGCACTAGTAGTGCAGCTAGTACCATATTGTGAGGAATTAGCAGGGGGACTTGCTACCGTTGTGTTTAGCTCTTAGTGACACGCATATCCACCTCAAACACCAAAGTGGGAAAATTTATTAGGGGTTTGATTTCAATTAGGCACAGTCTG
Organism: Engystomops pustulosus; assembly: GCF_040894005.1. NCBI lineage: Eukaryota > Metazoa > Chordata > Amphibia > Anura > Leptodactylidae > Engystomops > Engystomops pustulosus. The sequence goes on from NC_092418.1 coordinate 29,051,281, forward strand.
GCAGTTTCTTTTTATTTTACGTTTATTTTTTCATAACTCAGCGTCATCTCATCTGGCATAGTAGTGTGCTTTCATACTTGGCTAGAAAATAGCCAAAGGAGAATCCAAACGGCTTACTTACGTCTACAATAGCGTTATATATATTTGATTTCTGGTTGATCTGCTGGTGGCTGTAGTTGCTGCAGTGCATCTACTAGCAAATTGTGAGCAATTTGGAGTGAGACTTGCGACCACTGTGTTTAGCGCTTAGTGACGCACATATCCATCGCAAAGACCGAAGTGGGAAAATTTATTAGGGCCCGGGGTTGTATTTCAATTAGGCACAGTCTGCCATTTCCTTTTTTATTTTACGTTTATTTTTTTCATAACTCAGCGTCATCTCATCTGGCATAGTAGTGTGCTTTAATACTTGGCTAGAAAATAGCCATAGGAGAATCCAAACGGCTTACTTACGCCTACAGTAGCGTTATATATATTTGATTTCTGGTTGATCTGCTGGTGGCTGTAGTTGTTGCAGTGCATCTACTAGCAAATTGTGAGCAATTTGGAGTGAGACTTGCGACCACTGTGTTTTGCGCTTAGTGACGCACATATCCATCGCAAAGACCGAAGTGGGAAAATTTATTAGGGCCCGGGGTTGTATTTCAATTAGGCACAGTCTGCCATTTCCTTTTTTATTTTACGTTTATTTTTTTCATAACTCAGCGTCATCTCATCTGGCATAGTAGTGTGCTTTAATACTTGGCTAGAAAATAGCCATAGGAGAATCCAAACGGCTTACTTACGCCTACAGTAGCGTTATATATATTTGATTTCTGGTTGATCTGCTGGTGGCTGTAGTTGTTGCAGTGCATCTACTAGCAAATTGTGAGCAATTTGGAGTGAGACTTGCGACCACTGTGTTTTGCGCTTAGTGACGCACATATCCATCGCAAAGACCGAAGTGGGAAAATTTATTAGGGCCCGGGGTTGTATTTCAATTAGGCACAGTCTGCCATTTCCTTTTTTATTTTACGTTTATTTTTTTTCATAACTCAGCGTCATCTCATCTGGCATAGTAGTGTGCTTTAATACTTGGCTAGAAAATAGCCATAGGAGAATCCAAACGGCTTACTTACGCCTACAGTAGCGTTATATATATTTGATTTCTGGTTGATCTGCTGGTGGCTGTAGTTGTTGCAGTGCATCTACTAGCAAATTGTGAGCAATTTGGAGTGAGACTTGCGACCACTGTGTTTTGCGCTTAGTGACGCACATATCCATCGCAAAGACCGAAGTGGGAAAATTTATTAGGGCCCGGGGTTGTATTTCAATTAGGCACAGTCTGCCATTTCCTTTTTTATTTTACGTTTATTTTTTTAATAACTCAGTGTCATCTCATCTGGCATAGCAGTGTGCTTTCATACTTGGCTAGAAAATAGCCATAGCAATAGGATAGCATCGTTTGGTTTTAAAAACTAAAAAACACACAAAAAAAAAAAAAAACACAAAAAAAGGTAAAAAAAAAATTAAAGTTATAACTCTCATTTTCAAAATGTTTAACCCGAGGGCTAGGGGTAGAGGACGAGGGCGGGGACGTGGGCGTCCAACTACTGCAGGGGTCAGAGGCCGTGGTCCTGGGCGGGGTGAGACACCACCTGCTGATGAGGGAGCAGGGGAACGCCACAGAGCTACACTCCCTAGGTTCATGTCTGAAGTTACTGGGACTCGTGGTAGAGCACTGTTGAGGCCAGAACAGTGCGAACAGGTGATGTCGGGGATTGCCGACAATGCTTCGAGCAATTTGTCCACCAGTCAGTCTTCCACGCAGTCCACCCATGTCACCGAAATCGGCACTCCTCCAGCTCCTGCACCTCAGCCTCCTCCCCCCCAGTCTGCCCCCTCCCAGCAAAATTTGCCATTTGAACCGGCATACTCTGAGGAACTGTTTTCTGGACCCTTCCCACAGTCACAAACCACTTGTCCGGTTGCTGATGAGCAATTTTCCGATGCCCAGGTTTTCCACCAGTCGCAGTCTGTGGGTGATGATGACCTTGTTGACGTAGTGGAAGAAGTGTGTAAAGAGGTGTCCGACGATGAGGAGACACGGTTGTCAGACAGTGGGGAAGTTGTTGTCAGGGCAGGAAGTCCGAGGGGGGAGCAGACTGAGGGATCGGAGGATGATGAGGTGACAGACCCAAGCTGGGTTGAGAGGCCGGGTGAACACAGTGCTTCTGAGACGGAGGAGAGTCCTCGACCAGAACAGGTTGGAAGAGGCAGTGGTGGGGCCAGACGGAGAGGCAGGGCCAGAGCTGGTGCATCAGCGCCAAATGTGTCAACTAGTGAAGCTCCCGTGGCGAGGGCTCCTGCGGCGAGGGCTAGATTTTCAGAAGTCTGGAGGTTCTTTAAGGAAACACCGGATGACCGACGGACTGTGGTGTGCCACATTTGCCAAACCAGGATCAGCAGGGGTTCCACCACTACTAGCTTAACTACCACCAGTATGCGCAGGCATATGAATGCTAAACACCCCACTCAGTGGCAACAAGCGCGTTCACCTCCGGCCGTGCACACCACTGCTCCTTCCCCTGTGTCAGCTGATAGTCAGCCCCCTGCCCAGGACCCTGCCACAAAAACCCCATCGTCGCCTCCACGATCCTCCACAGCATCCACCAGCGTTCAGCTCTCCATACCCCAGACGCTGGAGCGGAAACGCAAATATAGTGCAACCCACCCGCACGCCCAAGCCCTTAATGTGCACATCTCCAGATTGCTAAGCCTGGAGATGCTGCCCTATAGGCTAGTAGAGACCGAGGCCTTTCGCAGCCTCATGGCGGCGGCCGCCCCTCGGTATTCGGTCCCCAGCCGCCACTACTTTTCCCGATGTGCCGTCCCAGCCCTGCACCAGCACGTGTCAGACAACATAATCCGTGCCCTGACCAACGCCGTTTCTGACAAGGTCCACCTGACCACGGACACGTGGACGAGTGCTGCCGGGCAGGGCCACTATATATCGCTGACGGCACATTGGGTTAACTTGGTGGAGGCTGGGACCGAGTCTGACCCTGCGGCTGGTCATATACTGCCGACGCCGAGGATTGCGGGGCCTACCTCGGTCCAGGTGTTTCAGGCCTACTATGCCTCCTCCTCCTCCCCCCCCTCCTCCACCTCCTCCTCCGAACGACCATCCGTGGGCATGGCGCCATCAGTCGGTAGCTCTAGGCACAGCAGCAGTGCCGTCGCTAAGCGACAGCAGGCGGTGCTGAAACTGCTGAGCCTAGGCGATAAAAGGCACACCGCCCAAGAACTATTACAGGGCATCACGGCGCAGACTGATCTGTGGCTGGCACCGCTGAACCTGAAGCCAGGCATGGTTGTGTGTGACAACGGCCGTAACCTGGTGGCGGCTCTGCAACTCGGCAGACTGACACATGTGCCATGCCTGGCCCATGTGTTAAATCTGATAGTTCAGCGTTTCCTCAAGACATACCCCAATCTGTCTGATTTGCTCACGAAGGTGCGCCGCATCTGTGCGCATTTCAGGAAGTCCAGCACAGATGCTGCCACTCTCAGGGCAGCGCAGCGCCGCCTCCAACTGCCCGCTCACCGACTGTTGTGCGACGTGCCCACGAGGTGGAATTCAACACTGACCATGTTATCCAGAGTTTACCAGCAGCGCCGAGCGATTGTAGACTGCCAGATGTCAACTTCCACCAGAACTGGTAGTCAGGTCAGTCAGCTTCCTCAAGTCTACAATGAGGAGTGGACGTGGATGTCTGATATCTGTCAGGTGCTGAGTAACTTTGAGGAGTCAACACAGATGGTCAGTGGCGATGCCGCCATCATCAGCCTCACCATCCCGCTGCTTGGCCTGTTGAAAAACTCTCTGGTCAGCATGAAGTCGGAAGCTTTACGCTCCTCACAAGAGACGGGGTAAGAAGATTCCCTTGTTGATAGCCAAAGCACCCTTAGGTCTGTTTCTCAGCGCATATCGGAGGAGGTGGAGGAGGATGAGGAGGAAGAGGAGGAGAATGTTGGCGAGACACAAGAGGGGACCATTGTTGAGTCCTTCACTGTTGAGCGTGTATGGGCAGAAGAAGAGGAGTTGGAGGAGTTGGAGGAGGAGGAAATGGACAGTCAGGCCAGTGAGGGGAGTGAATTCTTACGCGTTGGTACTCTGGCGCATATGGCAGATTTCATGCTAGGCTGCCTATCCCGTGACCCTCGCGTTCAAAGAATTTATTCCAGCACCGATTACTGGGTGTTCACTCTCCTGGACCGACGGTACAAGCAAAATCTTTCCACTCTCATCCCTGGAGAGGAAAGGAGTGTGAGAATGCATGAATACCAGCAGGTCCTGGTGCACAAGCTGAAACAGTATTTCCCTTCTGACAGCGCTAGCGGCAGAGTGCGTAGTTCTGCGGGACAAGTAGCGAGGGAGAGTAGGCGAGCAGGCAGCTTGTCCAGCACTGGCAAGGGTACGCTTTACAAGGCTTTTGCCAGCTTTATGTCACCCCAGCAAGACACTGTCACCTGTCCCCAGTCTCGGCAGAGTAGGGCTGATCTTTACAGAAAGATGGTGAGGGAGTACGTAGCTGACCATACCATCGTCCTAAATGATCACACAGCTCCCTACAACTACTGGGCTTCAAAGCTGGACATGTGGCACGAACTGGCGCTCTACGCCTTGGAGGTTCTTGCCTGCCCTGCCGCTAGCGTCTTGTCCGAGCGGGTTTTCAGTGCAGCTGGTGGCATCATCACCGATAAGCGTACACGCCTGTCGACTGACAGCGCTGACAGGCTGACGCTTATCAAGATGAATAAAGCCTGGATTTCTCCTAATTTCCAATCTCCACCAGGTGAAGGAAGCTCAACCTGAATAATTTATCCACTCCTCCTCCTCCTCATTTTCCTCCTTCTCCTCCTCTTTGTACAGTAAAGCAGAGGAAACTGGCTATTTTTTGACAGGGCCCACTGGCTCTAGCTATAGTACTTTATGCATTTAATTTTTATGGAGGGCCACCGACCCGGTCCTCTGTTTTAAACAATTTTTGGGAGTGCCACATACAGGCACTCAATCTATTCAATTTTTCTGGAGGGCCACCTACCTGCTCCTCTGGTTTGAAAACTTTTTTGGACTGCCACATACAGGCACTCAATCTATTCAATTTTTCTGGAGGGCCACCTACCTGCTCCTCTGGTTTGAAAACTTTTTTGGACTGCCACATACAGGCACTCAATCTATTCCATTTTTATGGAGGGCCACCTACCTGCTCCTCTGCTTTGAAAACTTTTTTGGACTGCCACATACAGGCACTCAATCTATTCCATTTTTATGGAGGGCCACCTACCTGCTCCTCTGGTTTGAAAACTTTTTTGGACTGCCACATACAGGCACTCAATCTATTCCATTTTTATGGAGGGCCACCTACCTGCTCCTCTGGTTTGAAAACTTTTTTGGACTGCCACATACAGGCACTATCCAAATTGAATTGTCTCCATAGCAGCCTCCACACGTTGTCTCCATTGCTACCTCCAAAAGTCGTCCATATAGCTGCCTCCATACATCGTCCCTTTATCAAACGAGGTGTGTCAGGCTGAAATTTGGGTTGTTTTCATGGATTCCACATCAAAGTTGTTAACTTTGTCGCCACCCTGCTGTGTTATCCACAAAATACACTGGCAAACTTTTACCATTTACGGATATTATTTCAGCGCTTCTTGCGCATCTGTTTACATTCCCCTCACCCGCCATATCCTAAACTTATAAGAACGCTACTACACTTGATCTTATACAAAAGGTTCTTAGAAGTGCTGTTTGGGGAGTAGCCTAGAGACAGGGGCTTGGATTGGCGAAAGCTCGCCTGGCAGCGGAGCACCAGCTCCATGCCAAGAACCAACTAACATAGTTTTAACTGCAGCACCTTTAATCTACTACTAGTTCACTGCCTCCATACATGGCCGCCTTATCAAACGTGCTGTGTCAGGCAGAATTTTGGGTTGTTTTCATGGCTTCCACAACAAACTTGTTAACTTTGTCGCCACCCTGCTGTGTAATCCTCAAAATATACTGGCAAACTTTTACCATTTACGGATATTATTTCAGCGCTTCTTGTGCATCTGTTTACATTCCCCTCACCCGCCATATCCTAAACTTATAAGAACGCTACTACACTTGATCTTATACAAAAGGTTCTTAGAAGTGCTGTTTGGGGAGTAGCCTAGAGACAGGGGGTTGGATTGGCGAAAGCTCGCCTGGCAGCGGAGCGCCAGCTCCATGCCAAGAACCAACTAACATAGTTTTAACTGCAGCACCTTTAATCTACTACTAGTTCACTGCCTCCATACATGGTCGCCTTATCAAACGTGCTGTGTCAGGCAGAATTTTGGGTTGTTTTCATGGCTTCCACAACAAACTTGTTAACTTTGTCGCCACCCTGCTGTGTAATCCTCAAAATATACTGGCAAACTTTTACCATTTACGGATATTATTTCAGCGCTTCTTGCGCATCTGTTTACATTCCCCTCACCCGCCATATTCCAAACTTATAAGAACGCTACTACACTTAACTTGGTGCAGGCTGGGACCGAGTCTGACCCTGGGGCTGGTCATATACTGCCGACGCAGAGGATTGCGGGGCCTACCTCGGTCCAGGTGTTTCAGGCCTACTATGCCTCCTCCTCCTCCCACCCCTCCTCCACCTCCTCCTCCGAATTACCATCCGTGGGCATGGCGCCATCAGTCGGTAGCTCTAGGCACAGCAGCAGTGCCGTCGCTAAGCGACAGCAGGCGGTGCTCAAACTGCTGAGCCTAGGTGATAAAAGGCACACCGCCCAAGAGCTATTACAGGGCATTCCGCATCAAACTTGTTAACTTTGTCGCCACCGTGCTGTGTAAGCCACAAAATATACTGGAAAACTTTTTTCATTTACGGATATTATTTCAGCGCTTCTTGCGCAGATGTTTACGTTCCCCTCACCCGCCATATCCCAAACTTATAAGAACGCTACTACACTTGATCTTATACAAAAGGTTCTTAGAAGTGCTGTTTGGGGAGTAGCCTAGAGACAGGGGCTTGGATTGGCAAAAGCTCGCCTGGCAGCGGAGCGCCAGCTCCATGCCAAGATCCAACTAACATAGTTTTAACTGCAGCACCTTTAATCTACTACTAGTTCACTGCCTCCATACATGGTCCCCTTATCAAACGAGCTGTGTCAGGCAGAATTTTGGATTGTTTTCATGGCTTCCATGTTAACTTTGTCGCCACCCTGCTGTGTAATCCACAAAATATACTGGCAAACTTTTATCATGTACCGATATTATTTGAGCGCTTCTTGCTCACCTCCTTTGGTTCCTCTCTGCCACCCATTTGTTTGAAGCCTGAGTCCATTTAGGGTATGTTGCCATGACACTCTCTAGCCTGCCGCTGCTGCCGCTGCCTCTGCATGCCGTCCCCTATAGTGTCAGGGTCAATTATTGGATGTTTTAGATGCTATCTAGCCTCATTCGGTCACTCTGTCATGGCCATGCTGTTGCCCATAATTTTGGCATAATGGTGCGATTAAGCAGCCTCAGAGGCATCCATGCATGCTGCCCCTGCTGTTTCCTGTCCATTTCCGTGGTGTTTCCATCCTTTTCTGAGGTTCCCAGGTGTTTGGCCAAGCTTCCCTGTGCAGAGCCTTGGTCCCCTTGAAAAATGCTCGAGTCTCCCATTGACTTCAATGGGGCTCGTTACTCGAAACGAGCACTCGAGCATCGGGAAAAGTTCGTCTCGAATAACGAGTACCCGAGCATTTTAGTGCTCGCTCATCTCTAATTCTTACCAATCAAAACTTTTAGCATGGCACTAGGACATCTCAGAGGTCTGGTTATGATACCGGCCAGGAACTGTCCCGAAAATCAGGTGCACAATATAGGTGACTATGACCATACTGGAAGCATCTGAACAAAGAGAGCCCCCACTAGTACCAACCAAAACCTCAGGAGCGGTCAGCAGATCATAAGTCATGGGCCGGTTACCAACCTCTACAGCAATTATTTACTTATTGTTGGTTGGGTTGAAACTGCACTCAAGGGGGCGTCATTTATCTCTTAGGCTTTTTTTCTATTATATTTGAGACTTTTTTTGGATTTGCAAATTTACGCAATCATTTGCGATTTTTCCACTTGCCTGGCAAAGTTAGATGCACAAGAATTTTTCACTATTGCACCTGATATATCTTTAAAATCTAGATGCGGATGTATCAAAATGGCACAATTTTGGAGCAAATCTGGGTAAATTGGCGCATTTCGTGTTCATAAAGCCGTAACTAAACTCCAATCCAGATCAGGCGTAGGAAAAACTTTAGAAGAGGATGCAGAAGAGTGTGCGACTTTTGAATAAAAAGTTGCAAAACCCCCACAGATAAAGCCGCCTGACTCAACCTGAAGGTAAATCAAACATGTCCAAAACCCGGAAAAACCCAAAATAGGCGCACACAAATGTCCTGACTACAGATAAATGACCCCCCAAGAAGTTCTTATAACAATAAAAGTTGCATTTTATAGTTTTTTGAATGTCTTGTTCCCTTATTTTGGGCGGGTTTATGAGCCACCTGTGACCACAGCCTGGGGACTCGTATGCGAAGTTGACAATTACAGTTTTGAAACTTAGAAATCGCATTTCATGTCTCTGTGAAGTCTTAATAACAGCAATAGACGGGTAAGAAGCTGGAGGATTTTTTCCCTGTTTTCCTGCTTGTAGTACACACACTTATTTCATCCTTGACCTTGGTCCTGTCTGTACGGAGTCCTTAATTTGCTAAACCTGAGATTTCGGATGATATCATTTTTTTATAAGCTTGGATGGTCATTACAGTCACACGACAAAGGCGCCTGTCAAACTGTCTAACTGTACAAACCTCCTCTCGCTGGTTTCGGGGCTGTATGAATATTTACAATGTTGAAGACAGAATCAATTTATTGCACCTGCAAAATCCTCTGTGAAGGACATATTAACCCATTCCCTTCAATTTGCCTGAAATACTTAGTTTTTGCTTCTGAATTCTTGAAACTTAAATGTTCTGGAGAAAATAAGAAAATGTGTTATTCCTATTATTGTCTATGTGTGATTGTGCTTAGTTTATAGGTAATGTTATCATCGATTCTTAAAGTCGATGACTGGTAAATGATTGTGGGGTCCATTGTTGAGACCCCTTCACTAAGCTGATTATTGATGTCCCTTTACTTCATACCCAGCACACTGCCGTACATTGGATAGTGGTTGGGCTTGGCGTGGCAGTTCTACCCCATCCACAGCTAGGAGTTCCACCATGACAATGGAAGTCTCATACCCCTTTTTGAATAAGGCTGTGGTCGCATCTACTTTACTTATTTATTGATATCTGGATATTTTTGTCAGTCCTGTAGAGGTAGAATAAGTGGGGTACAAGCGTAACAATCACTCAAAGAAGACACAGGGCCCTCGTCATCACAGAGGTCTTGACACCGACAATGTTGCGCTTTGTTCCATCTTAAAGCAAAAACGTTAATGTTAAAAGTGCCAACTTCCATTCTTCCTACCAAGACTCTACAACTTTCCTCCCTTTACCCTAAATAAAACTACTCCGAACATTGTATTTGTCACGGGTGTCCCTGCGTTCCACTTCTCGGATCGCAGGCACACCCATGCCCCTCTCCGTGGCGGTGCGACCCCAGCCCCTCACTTACCTCTCCACGTTCCTGCTTTCTCCTCTTCCGGTTAGTGCACGCGCCCCCTTGACTACCTTGAATTTGTACCTCAATAGCTAGTGGCACCTGTGGAACGTCCTGGTGGCACCACGCTGCAGCAAGAACATCCCACTTTGCGGCAGGCTCTGGAGAAGACCGGGTGCCACTTAGATTAGAGTCCCTGGTGTCGGCTAGTGTCATCGTCCGCGGTGGTCCAGGGGGTTCACTGACCCACTGTTGGATCATTTTGGCCACAGCAGTCAGTTTATGATCAATCACCCAGAGCTGCCACATCACCAAATAAATTAATTTCACTGGTTTGTGAGTAAACCAGCTACCCTGTTCCCCTTCTATTCCTGCACCAACTACAATGACCCCCTAATCCGCCAACTGCTATGACCCGTATCTACCCCCCCCCCCCAAAAAAAAAAACACCTTTCCTTCTTCCATAATCTGAACAAACCGCCAGCCACCATCCCAAAACCAGAAAAACTCAAAAACCCCAACAGAGCGCCTGGGATCACTTTTTACAAGGATAAACATAAAATGGCGCCAGATCACCTTGTGTTTTTACTTTTTAAAACTTCTTTGAGAACGCTGTATTCACTGTGTTGTCACTGACAGGCAGAAGTAATCAATTGTTGCACCATCCCCCAGCTGCTGTGAAAAAGTCATCCAGCTCAGGTTGATTAGTCCTGTCTGGGCAGTTCAAGCAGCTCCTGTGTATGTAGAAGTAATGTGATTATGTACGGCAGGCAGTATACACCCAGCTTTCCCAAGATCCTGAGTTTTATAATTGCTTTTTGAGCAAAACCACTCAGTTCAGGGATTAAGCGATATATGTTTCTGCATCAGTGTAGCTACAACATTCTCAAGGTATGTTTGGTTCAAAATGCATAAAAACAAATGGTAGATTTCCAAAGGTGCGAAACTACTTAATATATTCGAAATGAGCATAAAAGTGACCTGAGCCTATAATAACCCACGGAGCTCGGCTAGTGAGCTTATACTAGCTATGAAGAGCTCTGATATTAATAACCTTCTCACACTATATACAAAGCCTCCTCATTAAGGCTCCGCACCGTTACCGTTATCATTGTGAAATATCAAAAGAACAGCGCAAATGCCTTAACAATGTAATAATTACACTTTCTAAATACCAACATATATATAATCAAACTAAAATAAACCCAGTGACCTTTTTTCCTTCCAGATGAGTAAATGTAACTTAAACGCATTTCAGAAATGTTAATTGGTATCAAACTCCATCTCCAATCCCTTAACCTTTGATGAAAGACGAAAATATTTTCTCGTTCTTCATGGGTTATTATATGAAAGGAGGAGAATATTACAATATGGCCGCTTGTTACCAAGGGAAAGAAGTAGTAGTCACCCACCGGCTTATAGCTTCTCTTTCACGTTGGCGTTGGTGCTCAACTTCAGTTGTGTATCCTATGTGTTTTGTCTCTGTTGTGTCTCCGTTTTTCTTTCATTTTGTCTCCGCTTTGTCTCTGTTTTCTTCCCTTTTGTCTCAGTGCAAAAAATGCTGAAGGTTCAAAGGGGATCTGTCATCATCAATTGATGATCATCTTTCATGTCCCAGTGTGGTGGCATCATCCAGAAAATCCATGTTGAAGTGAGATGTAAATCGGTTGCATAAAGTCAAGGAGGTGGAGAGTTTAACACTAAAGTCAAGGTGGGGGGCTCTGAACGCCTCATCCTCTGTGATTGACATCATGCATCAGACTTCAGGAGATCAGGTTAGTGATGTATTTGCATGTAGGACCATAAATAACAGTAAAGGAGCCTTTCTGTGGAAGAGAGAGCTTGACTTCAGTCAAATCTCAAATCTCCACCTCCTTGACTTCTGATTGACAGGTTTCACTATTAAGACATGCTGAGAGAGAGCTCTGTTACATCATTGGCCACTTTATCTCATGTGACCAGGGTGATGTCCTCTAAGGTTCTTTACCTTATGTATCTACACCTTCTATGTATCTGATCACATTAAGTCAGAGCTGCCTTCTTGGACTTCTACTCCTCCCCATGTCTCCATGGAGGCTGCTGAAATTTCATGTGATCAGATACATACATGGGGTAGACATTGCAACTCTCTCTGGGTAAAGAATCTTAGATGACATACCCCCTGGTCACATCACATTAATTGCTGATTGCTGAGAAGAGGCATGCAACATGCCAGGTAATATAAGATAAAGTTGTGCAACATCTCCCACCGGGACCTAGTCTTTTCTTGGGGCCTGAAGGCAGCCTGGGCCCGGAATACCGGAGTGGCTGGCAGTTGCTGCCTAGGTACTCTAGAGTCACTGTGCTTGGTATGGGGACCGGAGGGCTGTCCTACAGCCTGGCAGGTCTCCAGCAGGTGGTGTGTGCAAGAAATATCGAGGGAGAGGCTGATGTACTGGTTCTCCCTGGGGCAACCCCTGAGTGTCTGTAAGGTAAATCCCTTGGCGATGGATGGGGAGCCCGTGGTGGTAAACAATCGTATCCAGGGATCAGACGGAGGCAATGTTGTGCAACTTACAGTTCATTAACGAACAGCAGACAACGCCCAGAACGGATAACAGCAGGCTCCTGAACCTGGAAAGTAATGGGGAGCCGGTCCGCAGGAAAGGTGCATGCAGCTTGGTAGTAGATGCAGGCTGGGCTGGTTCAGATGGAGTTCAAGTGGTGGAAGCTGCAGCCTGGGTGCTAGTAGTTCCTGGGATTAATGTCTGTGGCTGCACTGAAGGTGTGCTGCTCACTCACTCTCTCTCTCTTGACTGTGCTGAGACAGACAGACCCTGAAAAGACTGAACCATGTTCTCTCACCCAGCAGGGTTTTATATAGTCCCCCTGGTCAGGTGTTAGCAACTCTCCAATCACCTTTCCGCTTGCATAACAGAAACCTCATTGGATAATTGCACACACCAGTTAACTGTTGCCTTGCCATGACTCCCCCTAACAGCTCCAGACATGGAGAGGGCGCTATTCGCAACTACCACCCTGCCTGTGTGTTGGCAGGGGTGTTGCAATTGATTTAAGGGAAACAATTTTTACTTAAAAGAAGGGTGTCAATGCCAGTTTGGTGGTTAATGGTTCTTTGGCGCTACTTCTGCTTCATCTGCTTCGCAAGCTAGTGACTGCAAAAAATGTATTTAGAAGCTTTTTGATTACAAATACTTAAGTAAAGGTCTTAATTAGAGATGAGCGAACACTAAAATGCTCGGGTACTCGTTATTCGAGACGAACTTTTCCCGATGCTCGAGTGCTCGTCTCGAATAACGAACCCCATTGAAGTCAATGGGAGACTCGAGCATTTTTCAAGGGGACCAAGGCTCTGCACAGGGAAGCTTGGCCAAACACCTGGGAACCTCAGAAAAGGATGGAAACACCACGGAAATGGACAGGAAACAGCAGGGGCAGCATGCATGGATGCCTCTGAGGCTGCATAATCGCACCATTATGCCAAAATTATGGGCAACAGCATGGCCATGACAGAGTGACAGAATGAAGCTAGATAGCATCTAAAACATCCAATAATTGACCCTGACACTATAGGGGACGGCATGCAGAGGCAGCGGCAGCAGGCTAGAGAGTGTCATGGCGACATACCCTAAATGGACTCAGGCTTCAAACCAATGGGTGGCAGAGAGGAACCAAAGGAGGTGAGCAAGAAGCGCTCAAATAATATCGGTACATGATAAAAGTTTGCCAGTATATTTTGTGGATTACACAGCAGGGTGGCGACAAAGTTAACATGGAAGCCATGAAAACAACCCAAAATTCTGCCTGACACAGCTCGTTTGATAAGGGGACCATGTATGGAGGCAGTGAACTAGTAGTAGATTAAAGGTGCTGCAGTTAAAACTATGTTAGTTGGATCTTGGCATGGAGCTGGCGCTCCGCTGCCAGGCGAGCTTTCGCCAATCCAAGCCCCTGTCTATAGGCTACTCCCCAAACAGCACTTCTAAGAACCTTTTGTATAAGATCAAGTGTAGTAGCGTTCTTATAAGTTTAGGATATGGCGGGTGAGGGGAATGTAAACAGATGCGCAAGAAGCGCTGAAATAATATCCCTAAATGGTAAAAGTTTGCAAGTATATTTTGGGGATTACACAGCAGGGTGGCGACAAAGTTAACAACTTTGATGTGGAATGCCCTGTAATAGCTCTTGGGCGGTGTGCCTTTTATCGCCTAGGCTCAGCAGTTTCAGCACCGCCTGCTGTCGCTTAGCGACGGCACTGCTGCTGTGCCTAGAGCTACCGACTGATGGCGCCATGCCCACGGATGGTAATTCGGAGGAGGAGGAGGTGGAGGAGGGGTGGGAGGAGGTATAGTAGGCCTTTGAGACCTGGACCGAGGTAGGCCCCACAATTCTCTGCGTCGGCAGTATATGACCAGCCCCAGGGTCAGACTCGGTCCCAGCCTGCACCAAGTTAAGTGTAGTAGCGTTCTTATAAGTTTGGGATATGGCGGGTGAGGGGAATGTAAACAGATGCGCAAGAAGCGCATGATGCGCATGGAGCTGGCGTTCCGCTGCCAGGCGAGCTTTCGCCAATCCAAGCCCCTGTCTCTAGGCTACTCCCCAAACAGCACTTCTAAGAACCTTTTGTATAAGATCAAGTGTAGTAGCGTTCTTATAAGTTTAGGATATGCCGGGTGAGGGGAATGTAAACAGATGCGCAAGAAGCGCTGAAATAATATCCCTAAATGGTAAAAGTTTGCCAGTATATTTTGTGGATAACACAGCAGGGTGGCGACAAAGTTAACAACTTTGATGTGGAATCCATGAAAACAACCCAAATTTCTGCCTGACACACCTCGTTTGATAAAGGGACGATGTATGGAGGCAGCTATATGGACGACTTTTGGAGGTAGCAATGGAGACAACGTGTGGAGGCTGCTATGGAGACAATTTAATTTGGATAGTGCCTGTATGTGGCAGTCCCAAACATTTTTCAAACCAGAGGAGCAGGTAGGTGGCCCTCCAGTAAAATGGGATAGATTGAGTGCCTGTATGTGGCAGTCCCAAAAATGTTTCAAACCAGAGGAGCAGGTAGGTGGCCCTCCAGTAAAATGGAATAGATTGAGTGCCTGTATGTGGCAGTCCCAAAAATTGTTCAAACCAGAGGAGCAGGTAGGTGGCCCTGCAGTAAAATGGAATAGATTGAGTGCCTGTATGTGGCAGTCCCAAAAATTGTTCAAACCAGAGGAGCAGGTAGGTGGCCCTGCAGTAAAATGGAATAGATTGAGTGCCTGTATGTGGCAGTCCCAAAAATGTTTCAAACCAGAGGAGCAGGTAGGTGGCCCTCCAGTAAAATGGAATAGATTGAGTGCCTGTATGTGGCAGTCCCAAAAATTGTTCAAACCAGAGGAGCAGGTAGGTGGCCCTGCAGTAAAATGGAATAGATTGAGTGCCTGTATGTGGCAGTCCCAAAAATTTTTTAAAACAGAGGACCGGGTAGGTGGCCCTCCAGAAAAATGGAATAGATTGAGTGCCTGTATGTGGCACTCACAAAAATTGTTTCA
This sequence comes from Engystomops pustulosus, assembly GCF_040894005.1. Lineage (NCBI taxonomy): Eukaryota > Metazoa > Chordata > Amphibia > Anura > Leptodactylidae > Engystomops > Engystomops pustulosus. Next base: position 29,066,497 of record NC_092418.1, read on the forward strand.
AACAGAGGACTGGGTAGGTGGCCCTCCAGAAAAATTAAATGCATGAAGTACTATAGCAAGAGCCAGTGGGCCCTGTCAAAAAATAGCCATTTTCCTCTGCTTTACTGTACAAAGAGGAGGAGAAGGAGGAAAATGAGGAGGAGGAGGAGGAGTGGATCAATTATTCAGGTTGAGCTTCCTTCACCTGGTGGAGATTGGAAATTCTGAGAAATCCAGCCTTTATTCATTTTAATAAGCGTCAGCCTGTCAGCGCTGTCAGTCGACAGGCGTGTACACTTATCGGTGATGATGCCACCAGCTGCACTGAAAACCCGCTCGGACAAGACGCTAGCGGCAGGGCAGGCAAGAACCTCCAAGGCGTACAGCGCCAGTTCGTGCCACATGTCCAGCTTTGAAACCCAGTAGTTGTAGGGAGCTGTGTGATCATTTAGGACGATGGTATGGTCAGCTACGTACTCCCTCACCATCTTTCTGTAAAGATCAGCCCTACTCTGCCGAGACTGGGGACAGGTGACAGTGTCTTGCTGGGGTGACATAAAGCTGGCAAAAGCCTTGTAAAGCGTACCCTTGCCAGTGCTGGACAAGCTGCCTGCTCGCCTACTCTCCCTCGCTACTTGTCCCGCAGAACTACGCACTCTGCCGCTAGCGCTGTCAGAAGGGAAATACTGTTTCAGCTTGTGCACCAGGGCCTGCTGGTATTCATGCATTCTCACACTCCTTTCCTCTCCAGGGATGAGAGTGGGAAGATTTTGCTTGTACCGTGGGTCCAGGAGAGTGAACACCCAGTAATCGGTGCTGGAATAAATTCTTTGAACGCGAGGGTCACGGGATAGGCAGCCTAGCATGAAATCTGCCATATGCGCCAGAGTACCAACGCGTAAGAATTCACTCCCCTCACTGGCCTGACTGTCCATTTCCTCCTCCTCCAACTCCTCCAACTCCTCTTCTTCTGCCCATACACGCTGAACAGTGAAGGACTCAACAATGGTCCCCTCTTGTGTCTCGCCAACATTCTCCTCCTCTTCCTCCTCATCCTCCTCCACCTCCACCTCCTCCGATATGCGCTGAGAAACAGACCTCAGGGTGCTTTGGCTATCAACAAGGGAATATTCTTCCCCCGTCTCTTGTGACGAGCGCAAAGCTTCCGACTTCATGCTGACCAGAGAGTTTTTCAACAGGCCAAGCAGCGGGATGGTGAGGCTGATGATGGCGGCATCGCCACTGACCATCTGTGTTGACTCCTCAAAGTTACTCAGCACCTGACAGATATCAGACATCCACGTCCACTCCTCATTGTAGACTTGAGGAAGCTGACTGACCTGACTACCAGTTCTGGTGGAAGTTGACATCTGGCAGTCTACAATCGCTCTGCGCTGCTGGTAAACTCTGGATAACATGGTCAGTGTTGAATTCCACCTCGTGGGCACGTCGCACAACAGTCGGTGAGCGGGCAGTTGGAGGCGGCGCTGCGCTGCCCTGAGAGTGGCAGCATCTGGGCTGGACTTCCTGAAATGCGCACAGATGCGGCGCACCTTCGTGAGCAAATCAGACAGATTGGGGTATGTCTTGAGGAAACGCTGCACTATCAGATTTAACACATGGGCCAGGCATGGCACATGTGTCAGTCTGCCGAGTTGCAGAGCCGCCACCAGGTTACGGCCGTTGTCACACACAACCATTCCCGGCTTGAGGTTCAGCGGTGCCAGCCACAGATCAGTCTGCGCCGTGATGCCCTGTAATAGCTCTTGGGCGGTGTGCCTTTTGTCGCCTAGGCTCAGCAGTTTGAGCACCGCCTGCTGTCGCTTAGCGACGGCACTGCTGCTGTGCCTAGAGCTACCGACTGATGGCGCCGTGCCCACGGATGGTAGTTCGGAGGAGGAGGTGGAGGAGGGGTGGGAGGAGGAGGAGGCATAGTAGGCCTGAAACACCTGGACCGAGGTAGGCCCCGCAATCCTCGGCGTCGGCAGTATATGAGCAGCCCCAGGGTCAGACTCGGTCCCAGCCTCCACCAAGTTAACCCAATGTGCCGTCAGCGATATATAGTGGCCCTGCCCGGCAGCACTCGTCCACGTGTCCGTGGTCAGGTGGACCTTGTCAGAAACGGCGTTGGTCAGGGCACGGATGATGTTGTCTGACACGTGCTGGTGCAGGGCTGGGACGGCACATCGGGAAAAGTAGTGGCGGCTGGGGACCGAATACCGAGGGGCGGCCGCCGCCATGAGGTTGCGAAAGGCCTCGGTCTCTACTAGCCTATAGGGCAGCATCTCCAGGCTAAGCAATCTGGAGATGTGCACATTAAGGGCTTGGGCGTGCGGGTGGGTTGCACTATATTTGCGTTTCCGCTCCAGCGTCTGGGGTATGGAGAGCTGAACGCTGGTGGATGCTGTGGAGGATCGTGGAGGCGACGATGGGGTTTTTGTGCCAGGGTCCTGGGCAGGGGGCTGACTAGCAGCTGACACAGGGGAAGGAGCAGTGGTGTGCACGGCCGGAGGTGAACGGGCTTGTTGCCACTGAGTGGGGTGCTTAGCATTCATATGCCTGCGCATACTGGTGGTAGTTAAGCTAGTAGTGGTGGAACCCCTGCTGAGCCTGGTTTGGCAAATGTTGCACACCACAGTCCGTCGGTCATCCGGTGTTTCCTTAAAGAACCTCCACACTTCTGAAGATCTAGCCCTCGCCGCAAGAGCCCTCACCACGGGAGCTTCACTAGTTGACAGTGGCGCTGATGCACCAGCTCTGGCCCTGCCTCTCCGTCTGGCCCCACCACTGCCTCTTCCAACCTGTTCAGGTCGAGGACTCTCCTCCGTCTCAGAAGCACTGTGTTCACCCGGCCTCTCAACCCAGCTTGGGTCTGTCACCTCATCATCCTCCGATCCCTCAGTCTGCTCCCCCCTCGGACTTCCTGCCCTGACAACAACTTCCCCACTGTCTGACAACCGTGTCTCCTCATCGTCGGACACCTCTTTACACACTTCCACTACGTCAAGAAGGTCATCATCACCCACAGACTGTGACTGGTGGAAAACCTGGGCATCGGAAAATTGCTCAGCAGTAACCGGACAAGTGGTTTGTGACTGTGGGAAGGGTCCAGAAAACAGTTCCTCAGAGTATGCCGGTTCAAATGCCAAATTTTCCTGGGAGGGGGCAGACTGGGGGGGAGGAGGCTGAGGTGCAGGAGCTGGAGGAGTGGGGATTTCGGTGACATGGGTGGACTGCGTGGAAGACTGACTGGTGGTGGACAAATTGCTCGAAGCATTGTCAGCAATCCACGACATCACCTGTTCGCACTGTTCTGGCCTCAACAGTGCTCTACCACGAGTCCCAGTAACTTCAGACATGAACCTAGGGAGTGTAGCTCTGCGGCGTTCCCCTGCTCCCTCATCAGCAGGTGGTGTCTCACCCCGCCCAGGACCACGGCCTCTGACCCCTGCAGTAGTTGGACGCCCACGTCCCCGCCCTCGTCCTCTACCCCTAGCCCTCGGGTTAAACATTTTTAAAATGAGAGTTATAACTTTTTTTTTTTTTTTACTTCTTTTTGTTTTTTTTGGTGTTTTTTTGTGTTTTTTTTTTTTTTTTGTGTTTTTTGTTTTTTTTTGAGTTTTTAAAACCAAACAATCCTATCCTATTGCTATGGCTATTTTCTAGCCAAGTATCAAAGGAAGCACACTACTATGCCAGATGAGATGACACTGAGTTATTGCCTAATAGAAATCCAACCCCTACTGAATTTTGCCACTTCGGCCTTTGCTATGGATATGTGCGCCACTAAGCGCAGAACACAGCGGTCGCAAGTCTCACTACAAATTGCTCAGAATTGGCAAGTACATGCACTGCAGAAACTACAGCCACCAGCAGATCAACCAGAAATCAAATATATAGAACGCTACTGTAGGCTTCAAGAAGCTGTTTGTATTCTCCTATGGCTATTTTCTAGCCAAGTATCAAAGGAAGCACACTACTATGCCAGATGAGATGACACTGAGTTATTGCCTAATAGAAATCCAACCCCTACTGAATTTTGCCACTTCGGCCTTTGCTATGGATATGTGCGCCACTAAGCGCAGAACACAGCGGTCGCAAGTCTCACTACAAATTGCTCAGAATTGGCAAGTACATGCACTGCAGAAACTACAGCCACCAGCAGATCAACCAGAAATCAAATATATAGAACGCTACTGTAGGCTTCAAGAAGCTGTTTGTATTCTCCTATGGCTATTTTCTAGCCAAGTATCAAAGGAAGCACACTACTATGCCAGATGAGATGACACTGAGTTATTGCCTAATAGAAATCCAACCCCTACTGAATTTTGCCACTTCGGCCTTTGCTATGGATATGTGTGCCACTAAGAGCTAAACACAACGGTAGCAAGTCCCCCTGCTAATTCCTCACAAAATGGTAAAAGATGCAAATTAAAATAAAAAAAGTAGAACGTTATTGTAGCCCTAAGAAGGGCTGTTGGGTTCTTTGAGAATCACTCCTGCCTAACAGTAAGCTAATAGAACACCCTAACGCTTTCCCTGACCAGCAGCAGCTCTCTCCCTAGCGGCATCCAGAGACAGAATGATCCGAGCAGCGCGGCCAGCGGCTAGTCTATCCCAGGGTCACCTGATCTGGCCAGCCAACCACTGCTATCGACGTGTAAGGGTACCACGTCATGCTGGGTGGAGTGCAGAGTCTCCTGGCTTGTGATTGGCTCTGTTTCTGGCCGCCAAAAAGCAAAACGGCGGGAGCTGCCATTTTCTCGAGCGGGCGAAGTATTCGTCCGAGTAACGAGCAGTTTCGAGTACCCTAATGCTCGACCGAGCATCAAGCTCGGACGAGCATGTTCGCTCATCTCTAGTCTTAATCAATTCCCTGCATTCTTCTCATTGTTTGGGATCATTTGGGGGTTGGTAGTGAAAATGTGTGAGTGAAGCTGAGAGCTAATAATGAGAGCGCTCTACCTTTAGAGTGTTCACCTTGTCATTGACCTCTTGTCTATTGTTTTCTTGTTTATGCTGCCAGATAAACTGCGCAATAACAAACTATAGCAAAAACACGGACTCAACCTTATTCTAAGGTAAGAAATGTAACATTTACCCTCCATCTACTCCAAATACAGGCAGTCCCCAGGTTACATACAAGATAGGGTCTGTAGGTTTGTTCTTAATTTGAGTTTGTATGCAAGTCGGAACCGTATACTTTATTATTGTAATCCCAGTCAAAATTTTTTTAGTCTCTGTGACAATTGGATTTTAAAAATGTTGGATTGTCATAAGAAACAGGATAAACAATAAATCTTAATTGCAGACACCTGTGATAACTGTTACAGCTGATTATTGTAGCCTAGGACTAAAGTACAGTAAATTACCAAAATCCAGAGGTCCGTTTGTAACTAGGGGTCGTATGTAAGTCAGGTGTTCTTAAGTAGGGGACCGTCTGTATTGGGGCTTACTTACTAAGGGTACACGGATCGCAATTCCATCGGACTGTTCATGGTATTGGGGATTTGCGCGCTGGGACAGGTATTTGACTTTCATGCAACAGAAATCGGAGGATGATCTGACTGATTCGGACTGAGTGCGGGATTTAAGTTTAAATTTGTGTCGCAACCAATGCACTCACATGCATCGGGAAGAAGAAGGTGAACTCCTTTGGACCTGAACGGGGAAGCGACACATGCAGGATATTGGGCGCACGATCTTAGTGAATCACGGGAGATTGCATTATCGTCGGACAATGCACTTTCGGTGAACTACAGCGGATGAGTAAGTAGATGTGCCCCATTGTCTTTTTCTTAATAGGTCACATTATTAGAAAACTATTAAAATATAACAAAGTAGATGTAGGATGATCACAAAGCATTTTGGATTACTAAAAATGTATCCCATATTCACAGGGGAGGAGTTTAGTATATGTTCACTGGGGGTCCAAATGCAGGGTTCAAAGCAATCACACAAATGGATGGTAGAGAATTTACTCAAGTTCTTTACATTTGTGGAACATACCCTGAAAACACTCAGTTTAGTGAGTGCCCTCCAATTTACTTATGTATGTGGCACTATGAGGAGTGGCAAAGCCACCAAGCTGCAGAGGTGAGCTGTGACCCGGAGAAGTCATCAGGGCAATCTGGGCCAGAAGGATCGGAAAAGGAAAGAGAAATATTCAAAATGGAGAAGATATTATTAGCGGATGTAAATCTATAATCATACCTCTGCCTGGGGGCTGTCAGCAGTCACAAACAGAGAAACAATCACATCCCGTTCCTGTAAAGGCTGCAACCACTTATCCACTAAGCCAAAGAAGTGTGCGTGAGGAATCTGTTTCTGTTGGCTAGAGATATTTTTTTTAACTTTAAAGGAAATCTAGCAACAAAAAAAAGCATGATGAAATCAACTTACAAAATTATACTAATGAGCCAGAAAGACTTTGTTTGGCTTGTTCAGAGTCCATATCTGCTGTAGCTTCACAGGCTGTTACACTGTAAAGGAACACTCCCCCCTTCTACCGATTGAGATTAAAGCAGGCAGAGGGCGTAGGAAGTGCAGAGGAAACAGTGGGAGGGTTACTACTGCTCCTGCTCAGTGTGAGAGTCTGAAAAGATACAGTACAGAGGGTCTCTGGTAACAACCACAGGTCATTAGCATAATTTTAAAAATGTGAATTTAGAAGGAAGGAGGCCATGAATAACAAATATAATAAGATTACCACATTCATGGGGGGTCATTTACTAAGGGGCCGATTCATGTTTTCCTGACGTGTTACCCGAATATTTTCGATTTGCGACGATTTTCCCTGTGTTGCCCTGGGTTTTTGCTGCGCGCAATCGGATTGTGGCGCATCGGTGCCGACATGCACGTGACGGAAATCGGGGGGCATGACCGAACGATAACCCGACGGATTCAGAGAAACCGCCGCCGCTTACCTTCACCCGGAATAGGATCGTGAACTCCAGTGCGTTCCGATGCTCTTCAGCTCAGCAGCGACACCTGGTGGACGTCGGAGGAACTGCATTAGTGAATCGCCGGAAGACCCGAATCCACCGCAGAGAACGCACCGCTGGATCGCGAATGGGCCGGGTAAGTAAATCTGTCCCATGGTGTCTGGATTGAGGGTTTATCATGATGGATTTTGAGGGCAGATTTCCCATAAGTCATGCTAGGATAGAAAGGATTTTTCAAAAAATGTTCTATACTTACCTCTTAGCCTATGATTTTTATTGTTATTAATAATTTGGCTGTTGCAGTACAGGATTCGTTAGTATAATAAATCTACCCATTCTCCTCTAGAATTTATTGTCATTTTTTATGCCACTTTTCCTTCCGGAATTATCTAATGAAACTATTGTGCTCCGCAGATGTCTTTGGTTTGTGTGTGGGGTAGTTTTTGTACACCACTCAATTTATGCTAATCATTGCTAATTAAGTTGTTTTTAATTTAATGTCATTTCTGTTGAATGTAATGATGTTGGAAGGTGGCAGATTGACAAGAGTGGAAAATGAGGTTGGCTATTAATCCCCGCATAATTACAGCTTCAGCAGCGGGTTATTGGCTACCTATCAAGCAGAACCAATCTTCAGCCGATCCGTTTTCATGAGCGAGAAGACTTTTCTGCTCGTTGGAACGGGGGCTGCGCTTATATTAATTATTGACACTCGGCGTCGACCTAACCTGGGTGATAAAGATCTGTGAGCGAACACATAAAGGACCTGGGGGAGGAACTGCCAAAACAAAGGACAATACAATTTATATTTTTTATATTCTCCTTAAAAGATCATTGATTTCACATTCCGTTGGCGGCCATACGTCAGACGGTACATTGTGTATTTGTTATCTTCTGCTCTCCACATGTGTCCAGGCAGCAGATGCAGCAGAGGGAAATTGGTCAAGTTACTATTTTTGTCCCTAATAAGAACATCATGTTTCATAGCCACGTGTACAAAGTTCCTACAGTTCTGTGTTTTAGAACATTTTCATGTAAAGGGGCTGGCCACCGTTGTAATTAAATTACCCATGTGCCTTTACTACCTTGTAGATAAACCCTGAATGTTCATCAAGTGATTCAGCAGTCCTGCTACTTACTTACCTTACTCAATGGCATGGAATTTACAGGATACTGCATAACAGTTTATACTCTTATACAGACTTCCAGCTTCAAAAAGATCCATAAGGTACAAAGGTCCATAAGGACCTGTAGTTGGTTTAGGGTCCCAAATCAACCTGATTGAAGTATGAAATCTATATAAAAGAATAAACTTTTTAAGACCTGTGATCGGAGCCTCTAACAAACTCTGGCAATAGGTGAAGCGAATGCCGAACCCCAAATTCTTGCCACTTCAATCTTTGTTCTTCTGTGGGTTTAGCACTGAACCGAAGTGTGGAATCTAATGACGTTACATGTTTCCATTATTTAAATGTTAAGGCGATTTTTTAAACGAAACCACCCACAGGTCCTTATGGACCATTGGTTTAATGTCCCAAATTGCCCCTAAGCAAGTCCCTATGTGCGTCATATCAAAAAAATAAGTATAACACCCCGGCTTCACTGAGCATGCTCTGTGGACATGCCACTTGTACAATGAAGCCGGGGTGTACTGCTCCAGCTTCATTAAATTACTGTGCAGGGAGCACCAGAGACCAGTGCACAGCACCCAGGGTTCGCTCCAGGTTTCAGTAGGCCCCTGGGTGACAGAGCCTCAGTGGGCCCCTTTGCAGTAAACTTACATGGTGGCATTAACAATTCTGAAACTTAAACAGCCTCCTGTTCCCTAAAATATTCCCTAGTTTATCATCCCAAACAGCCCCCCCTCATGGTTATTTTATATACAGCCCCCTCATGGTTATTTTATATACCCCTCTTTATGGTTATTTTATTTTATATATAACCCTTATGGATTCATTAGAAACAGCCCCTTTTGCCCCCATGTATTATGTGGGCCCTCCCAGCAGCCCTGGGTCCCGGCACTTTCTCGGATATGCTCAGTGCTGGTGCCGACCATGAAGGTGGCTCATCAGACCCATCCCTGGTTAAGTATAAAGGTTTCTTTTTTTTAGCTAGAGGGACAAGCTGAAGGGTGAATTGGGGCACTAAACAAATAGTCCATAAGGACATGTGGGTGGTTCAGTGTCCCAAAACCTGAAATGTCCTCTTTGACCTCCACAAGGATGTCATAACTATGCATTTTCAATATATTTAGGAAATGGCTACTTGCTCTTTTGTAAAATGTCTCTAAAATTCTTCCATTTCCATCTTAGGACATGACAACAGGTTTTATCTGAGGTCAAACACATCTCTGCTGTCCCACTGATAACCTCGGCACCACGACATCTGCACGTTCAGAGTCATTTCAGGGAATTCTTTGTTCCAATAGTCCTCTCTCAGCTTCCCGTCACATCGTCAATAGCGCTAATTTAGCCGAGACCTATACCTCCGAGAGTCCTCCTATTGATAATGCATTATCCATTCCTCAGTTCTACAGAAACACCAGAAAAAAAACTTTTTGAAGTGATTAGACAAAACATCGACGTAATTACCAGCGATGACAACAGGAAGACTCAGCACTCGATGTCATTGTCCTGCCGGCTTGGGGACACACAAAGGGATCTTTTGAGGTCTACCTTATGATGTTCTTCAAGGCCACAAAGACATACAGCCATCATTTATTTCATCAGGAACATCTCAGCGCTCACATTTCCCAATAGCCATATTTATAAAGTCTACATTAATAGCCACTCGAGATGCTACATTGTATGGAGTGGAATCCGTATAAAGCCAACGGAAACAACGGAAAAGGGAAAAGCATTTTAGAAGCTTCCACCTATTGGTAACAAAAACACAAGGTCAAAGCTCTTCCATGGCCTAATACCAGACAAGGAGATAATGTTACTTTCATAGAACATTAAAAAGAATCGGACAAAACGCGGGATTTAACTTCAAAATTGTGTGGCAAGCCATGCACTTACATGCACCAGGAAGAAGAAGGTGAACTCCGGCGGATCTGAGCGGGGAAGCCACACATGCAGGATATCGGGTAAGTAAATGTGCCCCAATATATTCTGAGACCCCAAAACTAAACTGGGTTTCGCTGACCCTCTTCCCACAACTAAGCTAAATGTTGAGGCACCGCCTATGGAAGGTGCCTGAGAGGTTGGGGTCCTCTAATCCAGCTAGGCCAGTGTAACCTACCTCCAGAATACTCCTAGTGGTAACATGTGCAAGCTGACTCCTGCTGTTCTCTCCCTCTGCATATGCTCAACGGAGGCCTTGAAGCCTATGGGGGAAGGATGCAGCACACTGCACCTTCTTCCAGCCTCCACTGAGAGTACTCACTCAACTTCAGCAGCAGACAATCACCTACTGCTGCCAGTGTTCACAGTGGTGGATTATAATATAGGCAACTTGCCAGTAGCCCGGGGCCCATTGCCACCCAGTGATGATATCCTTCGACATCTGTCCCTGCTCTCAATACACATGTACACAATAGCTATTTCAGGACCTTTGAAGGTCCTCTAAATGTCCTGGAACAGCAGAATGGAAGCAGGAAGCTGATTCTAGTACCAGATGTATGAAGTGAATTCCAGACTTGTAGAGGCCATAATATTCATACAGCCCTGGGACCATGGCAGTGTTAATCAGCCCCTGAGTCTTCACTCCTCCTTCTACTTTCAGGGGGAAGGAGAAAGGACCCGAGGACAGATCCCAATGTATGTGCAGTATGTAAAGTGAAATATGTCCTAGCCAAAGTAGCCATACACTGTAAGGACACGTTGGGAATCTTCCACATCCAATATATCCTTATAATATATGACAAAATGGCAATGTGAATGTAGCCTTACATTCTGTATTTCCAGCTGAATATACAGTATTTCCACCAGGTCAGCTTTATTGTCCTGTTGCCTAAGGAGTCTCTAGTTTTTTATCTCTTTCAGCATTTTGCCAAAAATGCCAGTTTTCTTCCATAACCAGGTTATGTCTGGTATTTTCTAGTTTCTTTCTATTAAAACTAATTGTCAGGGCCAGCTCCAGCACTGGGTATACCAGGGCAAGTGCCGGGGCCCAGAGCTGCTGGGGGGGGGGACCACATGAGGCTGTACATAAGGAATACAATGAGTTCAGGGGGGGCTTTATCTAATCAATCCATAGGGTGTTTGGGATGATAAACTAGGGAATATTTTAGGGAACAGGAGACTGTTTGAGTTTCTGGATTTTTAATGCCACCATGTAAGTTCATTGCAAAGGGGCCCACTGAGGCTCTGCCACCCAGGGGCCTACTGAAACCTGGAGCCGACCCTGCTAATTGTCAGTTTTAAGTTTTCAAGCAGTTTCATCTTCAGTCCATACACCCTACATCTGTAATGTTTTATCATGTCCTACTGATCCGTGTCTTTATCTCGGAGGAAATGCTTATTTTTCTTGAAGAATTCTTTGGACAGCAGTAACTCATCTAGAATCCTCTGACCAGGAATGTAACATTGTACATATCCGAAACTTGGCCGGAAGCTTTGGCATTATTTATACAATTGATATCAATGCGGAACCTTAATAATCATCTAAACAAATCCCGTTCTGATTAGTTTACCGATGACTTAAGATGGAAACGCACGGTTTTCTGGACAAGCAAATACCGTGATTTGTTCTCCATTTTTCCTTCTCATTAGGGGCGTGTGATATGTTCTAATTTATACATACAAAACATTCTCGCCTCAAACAAAGGTCAACTTGTTCATTCCCTTGAAGAGAAAGCTGGGAAGTGCAGGACTGTGTATTCAAATAGGCAATTAAAGGAATATGTTTTATTCTGCGAATAGGAGAATCTTTAAGAGAGTCGTATAATTCTGCATATTGGTGTCAATTTAGGTTACAGTATGTGCCGGCAGTCTTATTGTTTCACCAGTCATTTTCTTAAAGGGAACCCTGTACCCTAGTTAATATATGTTATGTACCATTAAATATTGGTGCACAATTATTATAAGCTGTCACGGGTGCTCCTGTGACCCAGATCCTGGGTTGCAGGCGCACCCGTGCCCCTCTCCGTGGTTCCCGCTCCCCACCCCCCCGGCATCATTCACCTCCCCACGCTCCTGCTCCCATCCCGGCTCCCCATCTACTAGGGTGCGCACACGCCGGTGCTCGTAAATTTAAAGGACCAGCACATCTCTGATTGGCGCTTGCCGTTTCCCAGATTTAGATAAAAGCCGGCCTCTCCCAGCATTCCCCTCCAGATATTCGTGCTTTATGTTGTTGAGAAAGCTTATTCCGTGTGTATTGATCTCCTATTGTGACCCCGGACCTGTTCCCGTTTACGCTCCTCCGATGCCAGCCCTGACCTTCTGCTCCACCTCTGACCCTGAACCTTTGTCACCTGTCCTGACCTCCTGGCATTTCCCGACCACGAACCTGCCTTCCGTTCTTGTACCTCACCTTGGCTGCCACCGTGGACAAAGTCGCACCTGTGGAACGACCTGGTGGTACCACGCTGCAGCAAGTCCAAGCTGCTTTGAGGCGGGCTCTGGTGAAGACCAGGTGCCACTTAGACTCCGGTCCCAGATGCCGGCTTGTGTCATCATCTACAGTGGTCCAGGGGGTCCACTACCTCTGGAGCCTGACATAAGCATCTATAACATTAGAAAAAATGTCAGAACTAGTGTTGAGTAGACCCAAACCGAAAAGTTTGGGTTTGTTCCGAACTATCTGAGTTTTGGTCCCCCAGACCCAACCTCAAACTTAATTCGAAGTTCAGTGCCAGGTTCAGTTCCAACCCCCATGCTGTTAATGGCCACTATCAGTCTTGTTAACTCTCTAAATACCACTGGCATTTGTATTAACCGCAGCCGTGTGCATTGTCAATTATTTTGGGCAAAGGCACACATGCGATTGGGTCTTACTGGTTGGGACCACTAACCCGTATTGGGCATCCACTGAAAACATCTTTGTCCAGTAGGATGACCTGAAATGCATTATACTTATGATACCTGTGCCATATAACCTCAGGTATTAGTATTAGACCCCAAAGCTGGATGCCAAACCTGTCTTGCGACAATGATTCAGTTCAATGATCCTCTTTCAGTTCAATCATCATCATGAATGTTCTGGAGACCACAAATTGGAGATATCTCAGCAGGAAAGTCCACTTAAGGGTGAATCTCAGGAGATCCAGTGTAGCACCCAACAAGTTAACGCCTAAGATCTCGAGTCATGAGAAATGTAACAGAGAGAAAGATATTTTTATGATATATTTTTTACTCTTATTCCACAACAAGTCTCATTTGTCCTTTATGGCTTGGACATTGCAGGAGCTCAGGTTCTGCACTTTCTGTGCTGTTTATCCCTGTAGGAGTAGTAATTACCTGGTGGTGGGATTTTCGTGCCTACAAAAAGAGAGAGTGTGAAGACCAAAATAAGGACCACTGATTGAAATGCCTGCTGATCTAACGAGCTTCCATCTATAACCATGACCTATCTGCACTGTAATACGTCTTCAGTCATGAGTAATGCAGTAAAAAACTGTTATTCAGGTTACATAAATAGTTTACTGCAATCAAGGAACATTTTTGTTATTTTGTAACTAGCAGATTAGAATCTATATATGTTTATGGGCCTCCACCTACCAGGAACCCAACTTTCAGGTAGTAGTAGGTTGACCAACGACAAGTTATATGTCATATAAAAGTTACATACCCCTAAAATACTTGTGGGCAACTTCTCCTGGATCCGAATACAGATCTATAAACAGTAAGATCTAAGTAGGACACTGGTTCACATTTGGTGGAGCTGCTCGATAATACAGGACTTCTGGCAGATGGTGTTTGACACCTATAGCAGAGTGTCTGGTAAGACTATACAATTTAGCCCACAGGTTGCCCTCCTTTCAGTGTTACCGGGCACCATCTCCTCCATCAAAAAAAGGCTCCTCCGCCACTTTCTCACGGCGGCAAGGACAGTGATCCCTCAACACTGTAAGAGCCCTCATCCACCCACGGCTGTGGAGTGGATACAGGAGCTTCGTTACATACGGAGGATGAAGAAGCTGGTGGCCGAGGACATGCCCGACCTGAGTAAGACAGCCACTGTGTGGACCCCTTGGGAGGAATTCCATTTAACCCCGGCCTTTCAGGATCTTTTTGCTTAAAATAATAAGGTCTCTACTTGAATTTGTAACCTTTCAGGACCCTTGCATTGCAAATAGGCGATACGCCTGTAGTGTACAACCAAAACATGACACAGAAGCCATCCCTAACCCCAGCCCCCTCCCCCTTTCCCCGCCCAGTTATTCCCTTCGCGTCTGTCTTGTACTGTCTACCCCCTGTTCGTATTTTTGTCTTGTTCTATCATTGGAAAGGATGGGAGGACCCCCGCAGCCGGTACTTTATGATCTCTACCTCAATATAATTTCACAGCCTGCTGCCACGTCACTGTGTGACATGATGTAATATGTATCTTAATGCTGGGGTCCTGCGAGACCACCCTTCTTGCCTTGGAAATTCTGTTCACAATTGTTACTCTTTTTCATCAATTAATGTTGATTGAACATAAGTAGGACACTGGTGTTAGAGACCCACAATGGACATTTGTGCCGTGGACTTTGTGTCCCGCATAAAACATCTATATCTATATCTGTCCAGTTCAAAATGGAAATTTTGGACTCTGCTACTCCAATCATCTGTGTAGTTTTTCACTAAAGCTGGAGTAGTACACCCTGTAAATGGTTGGATCCTTGGCACATGCGCAGTGACAATGAGGTCTACTTCCCTGGGTTCAGGTTCTGTTGAGGGACCAAGGGCAACAAAGATAAATCAAGGTTTTTTAAGAGTGCCCCAGTCATATAGGAGTAAGGACACATGGATTGTTTGGTGTCCCATGACCTTCTGATACAGTGAGATTTATTCCAGCATTAATGAGTGTCTGGACCTACTACAAAAAGTTTCTCTAGCGCTGGAAGACCTGTCCTCTCCTATTACTCACAAAATAGAGATAAGCGGACCTAAACTTTAGCTGTGGTGTCTTCCGGTTCGGCAGATCTTCCTAACCTGGATGTGTTGCTTGATGGGCTAAAGAGTAGCCCATCAGGCAGTTTTATACCCCTTCTAAATAAGCATGGCTGTGATTGGTCAGGTGTGTCCCCCAGGTTTCCACCTGGTCAATCACTGCCTAGTAGCCAGGGGAGTAAAGAGGCCTGATTGGCTGCTCTGCAGACCATAAAGCAACATGTCCAGGTTAAGCAAAGCTGCTGAACCATGGATGTTGAACCCAAAGTTCGGGTCTGCCCATCTCTACTCATAACCGCAAACCATTTAATATAGGTTAAACAGCAAAATATTCAATTTTTCCTGTAGTGGTGCCGTAGAAAATGTGAACACTTACTACTAGGTTTTCCAGTTCTAATATATAGGAACCAGGGTGTAACAGGAGGGATACAGAGGGTGCGGTTACAACTGGGTCCAAGAGGCTTAGGGGGCCCTTATGGTGTCACTTTCCCATATCAAAAGACCAATACTATAACCAAACATTATAGTCGGGGGCCTGGCATAGAGTATTGTACTGGGCCAATCAGCTTCAGGTTACTGATAGGGACTAAAGATAATTTGAGGATCAAAAAGGACATCTACCACCAGGATGAAGGATGGTCAACCAAGCACACTTACATGCTGGTGTGTACCCCTGCTCATTTTTTAGCTTCTTGTGCCCTGGGTTTTGAGAAAAAAAGGCTTAGAGAATCATGCAAATGACCCTGAGGGGCTCAAGGCTGCATTATCATCTATGGAGCCAGGAGCCTCTCTGGCTCATTTGCATAATTTTGAAAAACTTTTTTTGTAAGTATCAGGGAATAAGGAGCATAAAGAAGAGCCGATCATGCCAGAGGGGGCACACACCAGTATGTCAGTGTACTTGGTTTACAGTCCTTCATCCTGGTGGTAGATGTCCTTTAATTACGACAAAAATTCTAGTATCGGTCTCCTTTTACTGATATTCTCTGTTGTTCTATGACTACGATAGAAAGTTATTTAAATTTGGTTTCTATTATTTTAATTGACTGTTCATTTTACTGGCTTAGGGCTCATTCCATGATATCCCACAATTACAGAGGTATGTCCATAACAAGCCGTAATCCCATAGTGGTAATTCCTCGCATACTATACACATGACACACTCCACCATCGGCTCTGCGCTCTTCACCAGTCTATGATTCAATAGCAGATACCAATCAGTATAAATACACCATACACATATCCATTATCCCACATTACTGTTGCGTTATGGTCATTCGTTGTCTTAGAGAACGATTGGTGCAATCAGATCTGCAATATCTCTTGTGGTTATAAACTTTATTCACTGTAGCATCTTATGATTGGATTCAGCACCTTCCGCTCTGTGTTCAGCCCAGGGGACAACACGTCACGTAGCTGTGCATCACAGGGAACGTTCCTGGTTGTTGTTGTTGCAATTTTCTATACTGATAACTTTTGAACCACAAGATATTGCAGATCTGATTTTGGCAATCCCTTTCTGAGACGATCCTGGTCTTCTTGCCATGTTATATAATATAATAATATAATATCCAGTATGTTCAAAGGGTTACCATGATCTGGACATAACCTGGATAATAGCCATTAATATGAGACTTTTGTAATACAAAACTTCCATCAATTAGTCTTACAGGGGAGATCAAACCATTCATTCCACACACATCTCATTTTTGTATTAGGTTCCAAGGGGGAGATTTATCAGAAGTGTCTGAGAGCAGAAATGTTCTAGTTGCCCAAGGCAACCAATCAGAGCTCAGCTTTCATTTTCCCACAGCAGTTTATAAAATGAGAGCTTAGCCCTGATTGGTTGTCATGGGCTACTGGAACAGTTCTGCCCCCAAATGTTTGTTTCTATTGAAATCATCTTAAGGAAAGTAATAGATAGGTATAATATTGAGAGAATATCACTTTTAAGGGTGATTCGCTTTGACAACTCCTACTGCTCTGACAATCGGCTCAAAGGAAATCTCTCATAAAAATAAATGATGATAAACCAGGGACACTTACTCATAGATCCAGGCACCATAACTGAGGTAATCTTCTTATATTTATTATCCATGGCCTCCTTCCTTATAAAATCAACTATTAAAACTATGCTAATGAGCCCAAGTTGCTACACTAGCCCCTCTGTGATATGGCTTTACAGTCTGTTAAAATTTTGCTAATGAGCTTGAATGTCTACAGGGGCTGTTCCCAGAGTATCTCTTTGCTGCAGACTCACAGGCAGTTACACTGTCTCCCCCTCTGCTCCCTCAGCACTCCTCCCTCCCCCTGCATGATGTAATTTCACTGCAGCAGAGGAAGCTTCAGCACACAGCAAGTACTCTTGCACAGTGTAACAGTCTGTGAAACTATATCACGCAGAAACTCTGATAACACCCTGAGGAACCCTTTTGTCTCATTGGCATAATTTTCAAAGTTGATATTAGAAGGAAGGAGGCAATGGCTAACAGATATGAGAAGTTTACCACATTCACGTTGTCTGGATCTATGGGTAAGTGCCCCTGGTTTATCATGATGGGCATTGATGATAAATTTTCTTTATTATTCAGTACACCATCTCTCTAGATCACCTACTAATCAGCTGATATCTTTCAGGAAACACAGAGGGGGTCATTTACTAAGGGCCCGATTCGCGGTTTCCCGACGTGTTACCCGAATATTTCCGATTTGCGCCAATTGTACCTGAATTGCCCCGGGATTTTGACGGACGCGATCGAATTGTGGCGCATCAGTGCTGGCATGCACGCAATGGAAATCGGGGGACGTATTCGGAAAAACTGACGCATTTAAAAACCGAAAATGTGTCGCTTGGGAAGCGCTTACCTTCACCTGGTCCAGCTCGGTGTATTCCGGCGCGTTCAGATGATTTTCAGCGCAGCAGCGCCACCTGGTGGACGGCGGAGGAACTACCTTCATAAATCCCGTCCGGACCCGAATCCTGTTCAGAGAATGCGCCGCTGGATCGCGAATGGACCGGGTAAGTAAATCTGCCCCAGAAAGTTTTTAGTTTCCCTGCAGTGCCACCACAGGAGAAATGGGGTATTACACCATGTCCATTCAAGCCAATGGGGCTCATTTACTAAGGGTATTCCAACGATTTCCGTTTTGCGCTGAATTGCCCAGGGATTTTGGTGCACAAGATCGGATTTTGGCACATTTGGCGCATCCGCATTTGGCGGATTTTGGCGCCAGCTTGCATGCGACAGAAATCGGGGGGCAGGCCGTCGGAAAAAAACTGATTCGGACTACGTGCGGGATTTAACATTTAGAATTGTGTCACAAGATCAAGCACTTACATGCACCAGGAAGAAGAAGGTGAACTCCGGCGGAGCTGAGCGGGGAAACGTCAGATGCAGGAACTTGGGCGCACGAGCTACGTGAATCACGGCAGACCCGAATTTGCGTTGGACAATGCACTGCAGGATCGCGACAGGACCGGGTAAGTAAATGTGCCCCAATGTCCTGTCTGTGTAATGCAGGATTGGACTGGTCCTCCAAGTCGACAGACGCTCTTTTATAATGGTTTAAACTCAATCCTGAAGAAGGAACCATCTATATAACCAAATAGTCTGCAATATAAACCAGACAGCTTCATTATGGTAATTTTTATTTCTATTTTTTTTTTTTTTTATGTTTTTTGCCTTGAAATGTGCATAAAAGATATCATGCAGCACATTAAGTGCTAAATTCTCCTTTCTTCATTGTTTGGAAACTTCCTCCCAGCAGGCTCAGCTGTCACTGTTAGCGAGTGTGGAGCTTACGGCAGATCAGAACATCGCTGTGATATGGTTTTAATGGCACAAGGGAACGTCATATCAATTACTTTAGCTTCCAGTTGATTTACTTCTGAAGAATCTCTCACTCTCGAATTGCAAATTGAAGGTCACTACTGACACTGCTTAAATGTATGTTCTCGCCGCATCTTAGCAGGTTGTACACAATTGGAAGTCAATGAATGTAGCCGAGGCTTAATACTGGGAGAAGGGGATTGAAGCACAACTTAAAAATACAAAGTGAGGAGCCGAAATGATTGAGGGAAAATTGCACTTTTCTTTCTGGTGCGGTCCCTCAGGTAATCTTATCTCACTAGAAGCTCTAGTAGCTTTTTGGACCATGTGCTTCCCATTCCTTTGAAAATATTAGAAGGACTTTGGTCCATGTTGTGCACCCGATTTTCCAATGGACGTGTTTTCGGACCACTGATTTGTTAGTCAAATGCATTCTCAAATGTACAGAGAAAAAAGGTCTAACAATCTAAAATGTGTTGTAAAAATGTTATGTCGTCTATTGCCGCGATTCACTACGATTGTGCGCCCGATATCCTGCAGATGTCGCTTCAGCGCTGAGGTCCCCTGGAGTTCACCTTCTTCTTCCTGGTGCATGTAAGTGCTTGATCTTGCGACACAATTCCTTTTTTAAATTCTGCGGTTTGTCCGAATCCGTCGGCTTGTCCGACAGCCCGCCCCCCCCATTTCTGTCACGTGCAAGCCGGCGCCTATGTAACAAAATCCCGGGGCTATTCGGCGTAAAACGGAAATCGTTGGGAAACCCAGCGAAAATGCATCCGACGGACCCTTAGTAAATGAGCCCATTGTCCACAAGCAGTTCTGGACCAATAGTCCAGGAACCAATGTCTATCTTGACCATCAAGAAGTCTCTAACAGGGATTTTTGGCCACTGAAACTTTGTCCTGAAGTGTCCTCAATTTTGAAATCTTTAAAAAAAAATTTGAGAATGCTGGGAACTCCTAAGAAGTCGAATTGGGAACAGCCAGTGTTTTTCCTTTTAAGAGGTTAGGTATATAGAGCTATCCATATATATATATATATATATATATATATATATATATATATATATATATATATATACATATATCCCATATCTATCTATCTAGCATGCTTGAGAAAGGTGCGGTTTTAGCACCGAAACGTCGCTGTGTGATGGAATAAAAGTTCACCACTTTTCTACAATTCATTGAGTGCTGCCTCTTCACTACGTATATCAAGGACCCATGCCAAGGGATCATCGGCTGTTGCACCAACTACTAATTACTGGCTTGTGCTGCTTTGGACTTTGCATTTTCTATCTATCTATCTATCTATCTATCTATCTATCCCATATCTATCTATCTAATACAAAAGCTAGGTATCACAACATCTCTCCATCTATGGGGCACATTTATCGGGGCTTGTGCACCAGTTTCCCAACTTACAAGTATATTGCACCTATTTCAGGGCTTGTATGCTTGTAAATGAGCCCCATATGTGGAACAATAAAAATTATGCAGATAACTATCTACCCCCTTACATCATCTCCATGTAAAGTGGGTGTGGAGGGTTAGTAAAGGGGGGGTACCCCATGGCTGAGTGTGCAAGTGTGGGGCATCAGTACCATAGTCAACTACTGTGCACCTCTAGGACTATGCCCTTGCACTCACTAGCATCTCTTTATACCTGATGTCAGTAACAGTGGGAACACTGGATGGACAACCCGCTTAAAAAACACCCAGAATATATTACTTTGTAGGTGAGGTTGAGGAGGCGGTTTTAACATTTTGCCTCAGGCAGCAGACAGTCTGGGTTCACCCCTGTGACCCACAGCACCAGTATGTAGTTCAATACATAAGTACAGTACTATAGCCAAGATTCATACAGAAACACAGCACCAGGACCAAGTCCCGGTCCCTATATACATATACAGTATCCCAAGTGATTTTACATATGTACAGAGCCCTCTAATTTACATGTATACAGTACCTTCATGATGCATTAATACATGCAGGCCCCCATTTTAATTCATACTGTGCCCCCTGTAATAAATAGATCGATACTATGCCCACTGTATTAGATAGATACTGTGCCCCCTCTAGTAAATACCATCCTCCCTTCATCAGATATATATATACTGTGCCCCTCACCATTAGATAAATAAATGTGAGGATGCATCTGTATACATACCATTGATCGTTGGGAGTGCTGCGCTGGTAACCACAGGGAGAAAACAAAGGATTCCAAACAATGTATATTCATAACACCATAACCCCAGTATATAGGTATCTAGCACACTGCCCCCAGTATATAGGTATCCAGCACACTGCCCCCAGTATACAGGTATCCAGCACACTGCCCCAGTATATAAGTATCCAACACACTGCCCCCAGAATATAGGTATCCAGCACACTGCCCCTAGTATATAGGTATCCAGCACACTGCCCCAGTATATAAGTATCCAACACACTGCCCCCAGTATACAGGTATCCAGCACACTGCCCCAGTATATAAGTATCCAATACACTGCCCCCAGAATATAGGTATCCAGCACACTGCCCCTAGTATATAGGTATCCAGCACACTGCCCCAGTATATAGGTATCCAGCAAACTGCCACCAGTATATAGGTATCCAGCAAACTTCCCCCAGTATATATATATATATATATATATATATATATATATATACAGCGCACTGCCCCCAATATATGGGTATACAGCACGCTGCAGCCCCTCTACCTAGTACAAAGGTATCCAGCACACTGTAGCACCACCTACGGTATATAGGTATCCAGCACACTGCAGCATTACCCATGTTATATAGGTAGCCAGCACACTACAGCCCCCCCAGTATATAGGTGGCCAGCACACTACAGCCCCCCCCAGTATATAGGTGGCCAGCACACTACAGCCCCCCCCCCAGTATATAGTTAGCCAGCTCACTGCCCCAACACATAAGGTGACTACTCAGTTTATTTTACTCTTGTTTTGCAGGGGTGGCTTCTGGTGCCCCCCGTTTATTTTACCAGGTTGTGCCTGTCCCTCCCGGTGTAAGAAAAGGGCCTCTATCTATCTACCGTATCTGTGTTTCTAGAATGTTCCTCATGTCATATCGCAGACACCAGGGACCTCCGCTGTCTGATCTTTATCTAAGACCCCATTTTACTGCAGGGATTTTCAGGCACTAAAAATTTTAAAAAGAATCCACAAACCTCGCACCTGACGGAATATTTGCTATAAAATCTGGATGACACCGGATCATGAAACATTTAGGAGCCGGAACATAAAAATTGCAAAATGGGGATAGATTGTTTTTACGGCCGGGCTTAGACGCTAGTGATGGCGGCGTGCAGTAAAATCCCATGTTTTATATTGTGAGTGGAATCGCTGCGGGCGCTTTCTATGTATATACACGGCTGCCATCCATCCATTCCTCTCTTTTATTACTTCTGCTTTCCGTACAGTCCCCCGATAGAGATATTTCCTCTATTTACTGCCTAGGGTACATTCAGGGCCGGCGCTATGGGTAGGCAAAGGTGGCAATTGCCCAGGGCCCCCAGGGAGAAAGGGGAGAATCTCTTCTTTCAAATGAATCTTGAATTGTGTTTCTAGGTGCCATGGATCCAGAGATATTCAGGTTTAAAGTGAGATATCAGGTGCCATTTTTATATATAAATATCACTTCCGACGGCAGTTTAACAGTTAATATCTCCGTTTTTCTGCATTTTAGAAACACAAATTTAGATTCATATAAAAGAGGAGACTCTCTTCTTTCATAGGAAAAAGAAGTGAGGTTCTATGTGTCACAGAGCCAGAGATACAGCCCCCTGAAGTGTCTCCCCCTCCAGATTCTTAGCCAACAGGCTGCGGGAGCATTTGCTGCACACAGGAGCTGGTGCTCCTCACAGATAATGGAAATATTCACTTTATATGTTACTAGTACTACATTTTGAGAAGGGATAATATCAACTAATATTCATGTTTTTAACCCTTCTCTATGCAAATCTAAGAACACACTTTGGGCCACATGTATCAATCGTTTTTTTCTGTTGTTTTTGCGCCTTTTCATTCAGGCGCACCATTTTTTGTGCCATTTTTGCGACTAAATGCAACTAAATGCTAGCTGCGCAGCAAAAAATAACCAGCTTTCCCTCATTTATCCTAGCAATCCAGATGTTTTGATGCGCCTAATGATATTCATCACTTGCGACTTTTCATTTAGGCGCAAAAACTGGCGCAAAAACACTCCAGCCCGAAGGTGGCGTTAACTGAGAAGAAAGCACTGAGCCCCTTTGCAGAACAGCTCATTTCTAGCAGCAAAGATCAGCCAGACACTGCAGACACTAGTACATATAATACAGACATGAGATACTCTGCAGACACTAGAACATATAATACAGACATGAGATGCTCTGCAGACACTAGAACATATAATACAGACATGAGATACTCTGCAGACAGGAGCTGCAGACTCTATTTACAGTTCATCACCTTCTATTTACAAAACATTCTGCAGAATCCTGAGCTCAAAGCAAGAGAGAAGAGAACGTTACAGAATGTTGCACATAGTACTGGGGGATACTGTGCAGAATTACAGGGGTGCAGCAGGAGACCAGCACTGGGGGATCCCCTCCAGGAGAAGCCCCTGCTGAGGAGGTCACTGGGTGCAGGGTGTCACACACCTGGGTGCTGCTGTGAGTGTTATCTTCATTCTGGGCTGTGGGAGAAGCAGAGAGGAGCTTGTAGCAGGATCACATGTAAGTGCCTAAATCTAACATTACGCCTTAACTGCGCCAAAATTGCGCCTAAACTGTGTTAAAGTAAAGTGATTAATAAGAGGCAGGAAATTAACTTATCACAGATGGTTGTAGCTTGTGATAATTCTGGCAAAACAGTGCGCAGAATTTAGGCGCAACTACTACACTTAGGCGCACAAAAGTGATAAATGTGGCCCTTTCTCTCTTATTCCCTTTTATTTTGTGATAGTTATTTTTTGTTGGGAAAATTGACTGATACGATGAACATTCAATCCTCTTCGCCTAATGTGACTACACCACGACCAGAACATGTCCATAAAGTTATATGTAACACCAAAAACACACACATGTCCTGGAATAAAGTTTTTATTTCCCATCATCCTCCATTATTTACACCTATGTTATGACATTCTCACTTTAATTCTTATGAAGCGCGGAGGGTTCTGTTATTGTGATAATACAATGGCGACATCTAAACGTGACTTTTATTATCTCATTAGAGAGGTTTATGGATATATAGTTATTTATTTGGGTTACCATTGTGTAAGGAACAGACAATGATAGATCTGTGTGAATTTTCTGCAGTTCCCTTTGCTGCATATTTTGGTGAATATACACATGTGGGGTATGTATCATCTCCTCACATCTTACTGTTTTAGGAAAGTATATTTTCTTTATATAAGTATCTGGATTTGTACATATTTTAGAGGAAATTTTGAATGTTAATTGCCAAATGCATCGCCTGGTTGTCTGCTTTCTATTCTATAGGTTTTATGGCGCCTTTACTTTTTATTCTGTTTTATTGCTATATTTTGCAGGTTGTGACTGTCTAAAAATGTCTAGCTGAAAAGCAGATATCTAGTTATTACAGTTTTAGTGATATTATGTGGATTTATTCATGTGAACATATCAATAGGGCACATTTGTGAACTCTACAAATGTCCATGTATTACATTTAGGAGATGTGAAGGATAAACATTGTCTGTCTGGATCAAATTTTTTGCCATCAAAGTCAAATTTTAAGTATTTTTAATAAAATGTTTCAATTTGAATCAAAATTGCATGAAGGCGCCTATGTCTATAAAATCTTTGATGCAATTTTGAAAATGGGGCAAGTGTCTGCTTTCAGAAAATATCGGTCCCCCTCCCCAATGGGCCTCACAGTCTAATCAACCTACCAGTAATTTTTTGGAGTGTGGGAGGAAACCGGAGGACCCGGAGGAAACCCACGCAGACACAGAGAGAACATACAAAATCTTTGCAGATGTTGACCAGCGCTGCAAGGCTGTAGTGCTAATCACGGAGCCACCATGCTGCCCATAAATCTCCCTATCATCTATCTCCTATAAAATTCTCCCATATTACAGTTTGTTTTACCATACTAAAGGAGCCTCTTGCTGACTGTGACTGGTCATAAAATAGTTTTATTTTGGGGCCCCACTTTTAGTTTTGCCCAGGGCCCCACTTTGTCTAGAACCGGCCCTGGGTACATTACAAAGACATTCAGATTAGGATCTTCCCTCCTTCGGTAGCTCATTGTCCCCTGCCTTTCCCTTTACCGTCATGCTAAACATATGGGTGTTTGTTGGGGAATGATATCCGCGGCTTATCCATTCCCGGCACAAATGGAAAAATATCTCCTTGTTTTGCTGCCCTTTTGATGGTAATCGCTTTGTTTAATAGGGATTTTTTTTCTCCTTTTCTATTCCTTACACATCAACCTATCCATTCTCCGCAGATAATGACACCTGCTATAGCCGCAGCGGATTCCTATATTCCCATAACCCCAGGGACAGATACAGAATACAATAGCCCAATTACTGGCACCTCCTAATGCTTCACATTCCCTTTAAGAGGCAAAAATACCTGGAAATAGAATATTCTCCCCTGACATTTATGAGTCATCTGATGGATAATAGATGTTTGGTGACTAGTGAAAGTACCAGCCTTCAGCATATTAATAAACCTTGTGACTCAGTGGTTAGCACTACAGCCTTGCAGCGCTGGGGTCCTGCGTTCAAGTCCCTTCCAGGGCAATATAAGCAAAGAGTTTGTATGTTCTATCCGTGTTTGCGTGGGTTTCCTCCGGGTCCTCCGGTTTCCTCCCACACTCCAAAACATACTAGTAGGTTGATTAGATTGTGAGCCCCATTGGGGACAGGGACTGATTTGGCAAGTTCTGTGCAGCGCTGCGTAATATGTGTGTGCTATATAAATAAAGGAATTATTATTATTATACTGATGGTACTTTTTCCATGATAAAAGCATTTTTGTGAACCAGGAAGAACAGGATGAACAAAGCAATGGCTACTGTCAGCGTGCGTATAAGTGTGCTGCAGTGTATGGTATCAGATAATAGCGGATACAAAGGGGATTAAGCAGGTTTCAATATAATTCCTTTCATGTAGATTCTTCTTAAAGGGATCCACCAGCTATCAAATCAATGGAGGTCATTTACTTACCCGGTCCTGTCGCGATCCAGCGGCACGTTCTACGACGAGGATTCGGGTCTGCCGGGATTCACTAAGGTCGTGCGCGCACCACCGTGTCCACCAGGTGTCGCTGCTGCGCTGAGGTCGGTCGGAGTTCACCTGCTTCTTCTCGGTGCATGTAAGTGCTTGATCTTGCGACACAAATCGTTTTTTAAATTCTGCGTTGTTTCCGAATCCGTCGGGTTTTCCGTCAGCCTCGCCCCCGATTTCTGTCGCGTGAAAGCCAGCGCGATTGCGCCGAAATCCAATCCCGTGCGCCAAAATCCGGCGCAAATTGGAAAAACTCGGGAAACCCAACGAAAGTGCGGCCGCGGAGCCCTTAGTAAATGACCCCCAATATGTCTCACGATTCCCAGTTTTCTATTAGAAAAATAGGCAAAGAAAAAGAGCGAAGATCCCCTTATGGCATGTGGGTGTTCCCAGGTGGGAGGGGCTTAAACCGCTGGTGAAATAGGAAGGAGTGAATATTGGAAGGTATTAATATATGGCATAGATGTGGATAGATAAAACCACATAGCAAATCTCAGGGGTCGAAAGCAGTTGTTTTGGTTTCTACATGTAGAATCCACCCCTCAGAGGAGGGGCTTAGGGGGAAGGTAATGGACGGCCCCCTCAGATCTTACATTAGGCAAAATACAAAGGGGGGATGCATCATATGCTGGCAAATGATATCCCAGCGTATTATTCAAACCTGCCTAGCACCCGCCGGATCAATCAGGAGTTTCCTGATAAATAACCTATGGCGTGGGTCTAATTTCAAAGCACATTGTGTGCCTGGTTCAGTTCTACCCCCAGACCAACCTGGCAAAGAACTGCGCAGGGGGGTAGCAGTCTTCTGAATTGGGCCCCCCTACCCCCACAAACATATACAAATATGTTTATTCACACATTTATACACTCTTTTACACATTATATACTTATTATGGTGTACAGTAAGCAGCATAATATGTATCCTCCATTCTTTAATGTGTCAGGTCAGATGATAGGGCCCCCTGACACTGCGGGCCCCATAGCAGCTGGTATGGCGCTACCCCTGTAGATAAGCCCCTGGGCAATAAACTGCATCCAAACCAGGGTAGGCTGTAACTGGTTGGCAGGTGTAGGCGAGCCCACTGCATGGCCTGGCACCAACTGGCGAAGATGGCACCTCTGCTCCTGGAAATGCTACTAAATCACAGCTTTTATGCCTGTTTTCAAGGGTATAAGCCGCGATACAACCCCCCAAAAGTATCAATTCTATTTGGAATGTTCCTTTTACAAGTTCTATCGATCTTTTCTTCTGCTTGTATTACTTTTTGTATTACACGTGTAGTTGTTGTGTCATTTCAGTATTAACCAAAGCTAAAAGCAGAGCAGGAAAAGGCGGAAAAATATAAAGGAAAGTCGGATACTGTTTCTTTTAAACCCATCAGAAACTCCATGTGCTATTCCAGCCTTAAAGGCGCTGGGCTCAGCATCAGTTCACATTTGGAAGCCGCCTTCCAGCTGGGGATCAGATGACTTTTCGCTTGTTTTGGTTGTCAGGCTTCTCTCGGTTTTGATGCTTTGTGGGGATATAAACACAAGCACAATGAAGATTTCAGTCCTGGGAAAACAAGCCAAGTTATGATCCTGTTATCATATTGGGATATCAAGTTAACAACTTTCTTCTGCCAATGAAAGAAAATGTTGGCAAACGTACAATAAAACGAAATGTAAACTGAGCAAATATATTCAGATGTTCTGGTGGAATGATAGACAAATACGTTATCAAATATGTACTTTGAAAAATCATTTGGTTCCACATGGATAAGATGAAATGTAGTCAGGGATTAAGGGGAATTGGCTCCTGAACCAGCGCCATATGAGCGCCAAACATTTATCTACATCATACATGGGGCTGCAGTGCTACAGCATGTGCTATGCTCACTTCTATTTGTACTGGGCACAGCGCCATAAATTTTATAGAGGCCATGTCTGGTATTACATCTCAGTTTCACTTAAATGGAACTGAGATACAGAGGCACATTTACTTACCCGGTCCAGTCGCGTTCTCCGACGAGGATTCGGGTCTGCCAGGATTCACTAAGGTCCGCGCGCCCGATATCCAGCAGGTGTCGCTGCTGCGCCGAGGTCCACCGGAGTTCACCTTCTTCGTCTCGGTGCATGTAAGGGCTGATCTTGTGACACAAA
The DNA here is from genome assembly GCF_040894005.1 of Engystomops pustulosus. Classification (NCBI taxonomy): domain Eukaryota; kingdom Metazoa; phylum Chordata; class Amphibia; order Anura; family Leptodactylidae; genus Engystomops; species Engystomops pustulosus. The sequence continues at coordinate 29,094,693 of NC_092418.1, forward strand.
GGGGCAGATTTACTTACCCGGTCCTGTAGCGATCCCGTGGTGCGTTGTCTGACGAGGATTCGGGTCTGGCGCGATTCATGAAGATCGTGCATCCGAGTTCCTGCATGTGTCGCTGCTGCGCTGAGGTCTGCCAGAGTTCACCTTCTTCTTCCCGATGCATGTGAGTTCTTGATCTTGCGACACAATTGGCTTTTTCCGCGGTTTGTCCGAATCCGTCGGGTTGTCCGACGGCCACGCCCCCGATTTCTGTTGCATGCAAGCCGATGCGCCAAAATCCGACCCAGTGCGCCAAAAACCCGGGGTAATTCGCCTCAAAACAGAAATTGTTGGGAAACCCGACAAAAGTGCGCGATTCGGACCCTTAGTAAATGAGTCCTAAATTCTTCTTTAAATTCCGCGGTTTTTCAGGATCTGTCGGGTTGTCCGACAGCCACCCCCCCTGATTTCTGTCACGTGCAAGTCGATGCGCCAAAATCCGATCGCGTGCGCCAAAATCCCGGGGCAATTCGGCGTAAATCAGAAATCATCGGGAAACCCAAAGAAAGTGCGTGATTCAAACCCATAGTAAATGAGCCCCATAGTATCGGACCCAGACTCATAGATGTGCCTATTACCAAAGCTCTTTTGCCTCTTCAATAATCTTTTCATTGGGGAAGCCATTGCTAACACCGATCTTGTACAGTTGCCCTTATAGGTCCCAGAAAACTATTAAAATAGTTAGTTTGTAGCCTGAAAATTACTGATTTTTCCCTCTCAAAGTTTTCTGTAGACTTTAATGCAAAGATGAAACTTATATCAAGGTCAAAAAACCTTAGGGGACCAGTGGGCTCAGACAGATTATAAAATGGGTGGTTTATGACAGCCACCTGTGGCCCAGGTTTTCTTGGGAGCCCATGACTTCCCAAACCCCCCATCAAGTCTGATATTACTTTGAATAGTTAATGAAGAGGAGGCCTCCAAAATTAAACTTCTCATCCAAAGAAAAATGTATACAACAGGACCTGTAATAGCCTGCCAAACCCTAGCACTGTACTAAAGAGAACACACCGGAGCTATGTGAGGTAAGTATTTTTCTTAATAGGGGAGGTTTATCATAGCAAGTGTCGGGCAATGATGGAAGCCCCATCTAAGCCCCTGATGTATCCTGATGTACCCTATATTCCGGCGTATACGACGACCTGGTGTATAAGACGACCCCCCTACTTTCCTGTTTAAAATATAGAGTTTAAGATATATTCGCTGTATAAGACTACCCCTTTTCCAACGCATACAAAACACCGGTAAAATAAAAAAAAAACAGATTTGAATTTAACATGGTCCTTTTTTTTAATTTAAATTCTTATGACATGCAGGTATATAGCAGGAAAACTGTCGCTCATAAACATAAGGCATACAACAACAACATTACCATCGTCCATTTTACTGTAAATGTTACCATACTGTACCTTAAATTTTTATTTTATTAAATATTCCATGCCATGTACTCAGAAGCGGAAAAAACGCATTTGCGCCATTTCCTTGTGGGCTTGGATATTACGTCTTTCACTGAGCGCCCCAAATGACATGTCTACTTTATTCTTTGGGTCGGTACGATTAAGGGGATACCAAATTTGTATCGGTTTTATAATGTTTTCATACATTTACAAAAATGAAAACCTCCTGTACAAAAATAATTTTTTTGATTTTGCCAACTTCTGGCGCTAATAACTTTTTTATACTTTGGTGTATGGGGAACGGCGATCCCAGGTAAGATGGCTTTTTGAGCAGTGGCGTAACTAGAGTCCTCTGGGCCCCAGGGCTAAATTCCCGACAGCCCCCCCCCCCCCGGTATGCATAAAAACATTGGACACCATCCACCAGTAGCTATAATTAATGTCCCTCATCTACCAGTAGCCATAATTAATGTCCCTCCTCACCAGTAGCCATAATTAATGTCCCCCATCTACCAGTAGCAATTAATGTCCCCCCCTCACCAGTAGCCATAATTAATGTCCCCCCCTCACCAGTAGCCATAATTAATGTCCCCCATCTACCAGTAGCCATAATTAATGTCCCCCATCTACCAGTAGCCATAATTAATGCCCCCCCATCTACCAGTAGCCATAATTAATGTCCCCCCATCCACCAGTAGCCATAATTAATGTCCCCCATCTACCAATAGCCATAATTAATGTCCCCCATCTACCAGTAGCCATAATTAATGTCCCCCATCTACCAGTAGCCATAATTAATGTCCCCCATCTACCAGTAGCCATAATTAATGTCCCCCATCTACCAGTAGCCATAATTAATGTCCCCCATCTACCAGTAGCCATAATTAATGTCCCCCATCTACCAGTAGCCATAATTAATGTCCCCCATCTACCAGTAGCCATAATTAATGTCCCCCCCTCACCAGTAGCCATAATTAATGTCCCCCATCTACCAATAGCCATAATTAATGTCCCTCCTCACCAGTAGCCATAATTAATGTCCCCCATCTACCAGTAGCCATAATTAATGTCCCCCCCTCACCAGTAGCCATAATTAATGTCCCCCCCTCACCAGTAGCCATAATTAATGTCCCCCCTCACCAGTAGCCATAATTAATGTCCCCCCCTCACCAGTAGCCATAATTAATGTCCCCCCCTCACCAGTAGCCATAATTAATGTCCCCCATCTACCAGTAGCCATAATTAATGTCCCCCATCTACCAGTAGCCATAATTAATGTCCCCCATCTACCAGTAGCCATAATTAATGTCCCCCATCTACCAGTAGCCATAATTAATGTCCCCCATCTACCAGTAGCCATAATTAATGTCCCCCATCTACCAGTAGCCATAATTAATGTCCCCCATCTACCAGTAGCCATAATTAATGTCCCCCCCTCACCAGTAGCCATAATTAATGTCCCCCATCTACCAATAGCCATAATTAATGTCCCTCCTCACCAGTAGCCATAATTAATATCCCCCATCTACCAGTAGCCATAATTAATGTCCCCCCCTCACCAGTAGCCATAATTAATGTCCCCCCCTCACCAGTAGCCATAATTAATGTCCCCCCTCACCAGTAGCCATAATTAATGTCCCCCCCTCACCAGTAGCCATGATTAATGTCCCCCGCTCAACAGTAGCCATGATTAATGCCCCCCCTCACCAGTAGCCATAATCAATGTCCACCCCACCAGTAGCCATGATTGATGTCCCCACCCCCAGCAGTAGCCATGATTAATGTCCCCCCTAGCAGTAGCCATGATTAATGTCCCCACCCCCAGCAGTAGCCATGATTAATGTCCCCACCCCCAGCAGTAGCCATGATTAATGTCCCCCCTAGCAGTAGCCATGATTAATGTCCCCCCAGCAGTAGCCATGATTAATGTCCCCCATAGGTAATATCCCCCCCAAATAGCCATTTCCTAACTTTGACCTATGCCTCCCCCCCCAAATAGAAACAGGGCCCCATAGATTTAAGCAAAATGAAAAATAAAACTTACCTAATTATTCCGCTCCTCTTCGCGCTCTCTCTCTCTTCTAAAGATCGGCGCAGGCGACGGCTGATGACGCGTCTGCCAGGTCAGGTGCCGGGTCATAGACCTCAGCAGACCCGGTGCAGGCAGGTGCGTCATTAAGCCTGTGCTGGCCTCGATGGATCAGGTGGGTGGGAAGGTGGGCGGATCGGGGCCCGTTCAAATTTTAAATTGTGACAGCTCCGGGCCCTCCTGATCCAGCGCACGGACCAGATGCAGAACAGTCCGTGCGCTGTTAGGGAAAGGCCCGCGGCTCTCACAATTTAAAACATCTGCCCGCTGTACTGCGCTGAGTTATCAGCGCAGCGCAGGGGTCAGGTGTGGGCCTCGGTACCGCGATCGGTACGCCACTGTTTGAGGCTGTTTGAGGGTGTTACCGGTAAGCCTTTGCTGCAATATGCAGCAAAGACTTACCGGCTATGGAGAGGGCTCAGCCCGTGAGCCCTCTCCATGCAACGCGACCCGACCGCCGCCGTGAATACACGGCGGGTGGTGGGGATTACCGGCGTATAAGATGACCCCAGAGAAGACAGAAGATTTTTCTGTCTTCAAAAGTCGTCTTATATGCCGGAATATACGGTATATGTCGGTGGCCAAGGTGAACGTTCACATGGTCTAAGTAGTGAGTAGGTCCAGAGCATGTTCTGCTCATCGTAACAGCAAGAGAAAAAACATCATTGAGGGGCACTGATAACATCCCCCAGACCCATCAGGACCATTAGAATAATTTTAAACGTTGATGTTAAAAGGAAGTAGGCCATGGATAACAAATATAAGAGGATTACCACAGTCTCGGTGCCTAGATCTATGAGTAATGTCCCTGGTTTATTATGATGGATTTTGATGGAAGATTTCCTTTAACAATGAATTAAAAGATATTAAATGGCTCTTATAGAAAACAAATACAGTATATGATATATGTCAGAGGTCCCCAACCTTTTTTGCACCAGTTGACCGGCTTTAAGCTAGACCAGTTTTCCATGGTCCGGTGGGGGTGGGGGAGGGGCTTTGGTCATATGGGGTGGGGTTATGGAGGGGTGGAGCTTAGCGCATACTTATCATATAATTATGACATTTATAATGAGAATGTGATTTAACTTACCATAGGTTCAGAATGAGTGGGAGCACCAGGCTTGTTTCCCTGAATCAGTTGGAGCACTGGGCTTGTTTTCCTGCAACAAGACAGTCCCATCTAGGGGTGATGGGAGACAGTGAAACCCGAAGTGTGTTCCTTATGTCCAGTCTACTCCGTAATCTCGTTTTTGCTGTTGTCATGGCAGAAAACCCAGTTTCAGTGTACAGCACTGCTACTAGCACTGCTATATGCACCAGACAGCACTGTATGGGGAGGATACTGGCGGGACCTCTGTGTACAGCGCTGCTACTAGCACTGCTTTATGCACCAGACAGCAATGTATGGGGAGGATACTGGCGGGACCTCTGTGTACAGCGCTGCTAAGTAGCAGCATTGTACATTGAGCGTCATTGTATACAGCGCTGCTGCTTAGCAGTGCTACACACTGAACTCCGGTACCGGGAGCCGCGTCACTGAAGCCAGTCTGCTGCCCCAGCACGCCCCACATAACATGTTCTGCCGGGGGCGTGTCAGTAAGGAGAGCCTGCCGCCCCACCCCATCAGGAGGACCGCGTCACTAAGACCCGCCCCGTGACGTACAACAGGTACCACGCTGTGCGGTGGAGGGCTGGGTCACTAAGACCCGCCCGACGCCCCACCCCGTCCTGCATAATGTTCTCTGCCGGGAGCTGCGAGCTGTCACAGTTATGACAGAAAACATTATAAATCCACACAGAGCGAGCTCTGACCAGGCGCAGGGATGCGGAGCTAGCTGTCAGCGGCGCCGCGGACCGGCTGATTAACTCCAACGGCCCGGTCCTGGTCCGCGGACCGGCGGTTGGGGACCTCTGATATATGTGATTATATCATTAGTGGACCTTATAATAAAAATAATTCTTTATCGATAATAATTCTTTATATAGAGCCTACAGATTCTAAGCAACCTACCAGTATGTGGGAGGAAACAGGAGGACCCACGCAAACACGGAGGGAACATACAAACTCTTTGCAGATGTTGACCTGGATGGTACTTGAACCCAGCACCCCAGTGCTAACCACTGAGCCACCGTGCTGTCCAGAGTAGCCATAGGGGATGCAAGCACTGATCCAATACATCAGGACCTACACCATGAGTGATTTCTCCTAGGTGGACACCTTATTACATACTGTAATCATAATACACAGCTCTGTGATGCCGTGTGTCTATGTCCACATCATGGGCCGGTAGCGGATTGAACCTTCCACCACATCTGCAGCCTGAAACCTTAACATAAAAGGCAACGTCTCTTCACTTCACAAAGTACGACAGAAAAACATAATTACCGCTGCGTAGGAATGAAAGTCTTTTGATCATCATGTAAATCGCTCGGCAATTAATCATCCACCTACAAGAAAGGGAACATTTATTATTTCCTCCCCTCCTTAGAATTCACGGCAAGTAAAGTTGTAAACAAGACATGTAATTGCCGGGGCACCAGATCTGAATACGGGCGAAGCCATGGAGGAGCAAGCAGTGTGTAAATACTTTGATCCGGTCCCTTTCTTGCCATGCCTCCAATTACATCGGGTCAGTGGGACGGCTCAGATGTTTGCCAAACATATTTTCTCGCTAAGGATAAATCCGACAACCTTTGTAACAATGCTGGGGGGATGGATGTTCCAAGGGTTTAATTGGCATCGGAATACAAATGCTCCATTGAAGGAATTACTCCCTACAGTATAAATCAATTTTCCTTACATGCCCGAGCTATTACCCTGTTAGGGGTTCGGGGAAGATATAAAACTGTGTTATGTAAATATCATTTTTCACGGGAAACAAATCCCGGGGGATCGCTAATTAGAATTTGTTTTTATGAAACATCATAACAAAGTTGCTCGAAGTTCTTATGTCTTTATGGCAGGAAATAAAAGAATCATTGTGAGATTCTGCAGGCACCGGAGACAAAAAGGAAGGGAAGCTTTCATCTATTTGATGCTACAGGAGGAGGTTTATTACTCCAAATTGCTCTGCATCGGATCATAGTAATTACTAACGTCAGAAATTCAGATTTTGTATTTTTATAATTGGGATGAATTACGTTGATGAGTTTATATTTCAGGTTTTCAAAAGTTTTTGCTACCATATAGGCCGGTGTTGGGTCCTGCCCAATATTGGACTTGGGTACTGTAGCCCACCAGTTAAAATTTTTCTGTGAGCCCATACTTAATGAAATCATCTCTAAGTGTTGTGGGGTTCAGTATTGTATTAGAGACCACTGGTACTCTGGTGGGCCAACTTGACACTGGTCTCTCCTCTGGCCTAATGGTCGTCCATAAGCTCCCAAATCATCCCACGTATAAAACCCACATTGTGGAGGGCGTATTATAATTTTTCCAGATATACCTTTCCTGTTTCCCAAGATATTTTAGAGAAAATTCATTTTAATGGGCTTCTCAATGCACTATACTGGGGCTTATTTACTAAGGGTCGCAGATCGCACTTTCGCGGGACTGTTCGCGGTTTTCAGGATTTGCGCAGCTTTGACAAGTATTTAACAGGTTTCTGCTTCGAGTGCACGCGATTGGATTGTGACAAAGCTGTGTCGGCTTTCATGCAACAGAAATCGGAGGCCGGGCCGTCGGACAATCCGACTGATTCGGACTGAGCGCGGGATTTAAGATTCGAATTGTGTCGCAAGACAATGCACGTACATGCACCAGGAAGAAGAAGGTGAACTCTGGCGGACCTCAGTGGGGAGCGACACATGCAGGATATCAGGCGCACGATTTTAGTGAATTGCGCCCGACTTCATCCTCGTCGGACAACGCACCTCGGGGAACGCGACAGGACATTATCATCAGACAATGCACTTTCGTGAACTCCGAGGGACCGGGTAATTAAATGTGCCCCACTGTGTCCATACAGACTGGTACACCATTTTTCTAATGGGAAGTCCAACGGGAGGGCTCTGAAATTTGGTAATCAGCTAACATGGCCCCGCCTTTGGTTCATTAAGAAAAAAAAACTAAATCTTCTCTAAAATTTGAGTTAGTACCAAACTTCATTAGAAGATTGGATTTGGGTTTGGCTCTACCCTCTGCAATTAACAGCCATGATGGCTGCTGGCACAAATCGAGGGCAATAAGCACACATCTGTGAAGCTGCCTTATGTAGGATCTTATGTTGATAATCCAAAAAAAAACCCTGTTGCCTGAAAAAAGCCCTTTAAATTATGCTAATTAACATTGGGTGCTCCTGTGCATATCACACAGGGCACTCCGGAACTATGGATGCTTCTAATTATTCATGCCTCCTGCATGCCATGTATTACACCCACTCCCTCCCATTCTGCAATTCCCGAGAGCCGGTGACATCATCCCCTTCTTGGAACTCTCGCTCATGGGCATTTGGCACCTTAGAAGTAGCCGGCTGCGCAAGTCAACACAGAGCCGGTTGGACGATAGAGATGGCGATCGCTCATGAGCTAGAGTTCCCGAGAGTCTATCGGGTCATAAAGCATGCCCAAAACACTCAAGAAATCGGGTTCCTGTGGTCAATGCGAATGTTGTAAAACAAATCTCTGAATGACGTTAAAGGGAACCTGTCATCAGATATTGACCTAATAAACCACTACCAGTATATTGTCAAGCAGCTGAACAGCTTCTAGATGATGTTTCTTTCATGACCCAGGATGGTGGCATCATCCAGAAAATCCACTTTGAAATGAGCTGTAGGTTAGATGTCAGGGAAGTGGAGAGTTAAACACAGAAATCAAGCTCTCTCTCCCTCTGAACAGCTCTTTCCACGTCATTGGCATCATTTACTGGACTTCAGGAGATCTGATCAATGATCCCTGGACACAGGACCATCAATTACAGTAAAAGGGACGTTCTAAGGCATGGAGAGCTTGACTTCAGTGTCAAACTCTCCGCCTCCTTGACTCCAAAAAACCAATTTACTTCTCACTTCAATGTTAATTTTCTGATTGGTGTCACCACACTGGGTCATGGAAGAAACATCATCTAGAAGCTGCTCAGCTGCTTGACAACATACCGATAGTGGTTTAGTAGCCCAATTTCTCATGACAGGTTCCCTTTAAGATCAGCTCAGGCAATATGGCTGCTTCCATAATTATATACAGATAAAAAGGGTAAAAATATAAAATCATAATATTATTAGGAAATGATGTGTATACGTATTTTAGTTAGAAAATTCCCTTTAGGATTTTTGTGACTCATTTCCTTATATATATTTATATAATTGGGTTTCTGTCTCTGTTTTCGTTACAGATCTTTATAGAGCTCACTTATAGAGTGAGTTATTTTGGCGGTCACCTCTGGGGAAGGGGTGTGTGGGTGAGGGGGAAGGGGTGATCTCACTGCATGGAGATTAACACATCTCCCAAAGTAAGCAGTAACCTCCTAAGCTTCTGTGGGGGCGCAGGAAACCAAAATGCTATCATATAACTCTGTGACTGGGGACTCTGTACCAGAAAACTGTATCCTTAGCCTATATCCTGGGTTTATTATAATTAGGGATGAGCAGATCCATATAGGTATAACATAAAGGTTCTTATCGGGTTTGGGTTCACGGTACTGAACCTAAGTGTTAAATCGGATTAGTAACACCCATGATTGGTGCTGGCACCCTTTAAATCCTGCCAGCAAAGCCACGATAGCTGAATGTCCGAAAGTATATTTTACACCCTACCTGAGGGTGCTGATAGTTGGTGACAAGACTTGCAAGACATTAGAATTATTTGTCTCTGGAGATATTAGGATTAGGATCATTTTTTGACAATTTATGAATGTGGATATAAGAAAAACTGAATTTAATAAATAGAATTTAACTGGAAAGGTGCATTACTTTATTCCTCCTGCGGAGGTGCTGTAGGGAGATTAAACACTTGCTTTAAACTAATCACTTCAGAGAACAGTGAATGTCAATGGTAGGATTCAGTGCCCAAACCTTCTACCGAAAATCTATTTTCAAGGGGTTCTCTTAATCCAAATAATGGGGTACTCATAGTTCACCTAGAAAAGAGCTTGTTAAATATCGATGGCCTTTCCTTATGGCTGTGAAAGTTTAAGACCTTCAGAGCCCTTATAAATAGGTTAACACATTTACAAAACTTATTTGATGTACCCTATTAGAAGGAAGGTCCACTGTTTGGGATTCTTATCAATTGGCCAGTTAAAGGCACATAAAAAGTCCACCACTTGCTCTAGAGGATCTGTATCTTACTGTATTAGGCTATATTCATGCGACCGCTGGGGGACATATATATATGGCAGCCGTATATACATCCCCCATTGGCCAACAGTGGGCGCATGGAGTCGTACAGAGTGGTAAGGTGCAGTACACACGCGGCACCGTACCATTCTGCACCCAAGAAAAGATAGGACATGTCTTATCTTTTCCAGCATTATGGCGCTGTGCGCCATATATCTCTATGGAGAGGGGCAGGGGCGAGCAGCGCTCACTCCCTCCTCCTCTCCCGTGCAACGCCGTGTGCCCGCCGTGAATGCAGCCTTACACAGACTACCTGTAACAAAGACAAGATAGTGAGCGCTGGCGCTAAACCCATTAGAGGCCCTACCTTTGGGCAGCAGGGTGGCTGAGTGGTTAGCACTACAGCTTTGCAGCACTGGGGTCCTGGGTTCAAGTCCCATCCAGGTCAACATCTGCAAAGAGTTTGTATGTTCTCTCTGTGTTTGTGTTTCCACCCACCTTCCAAAACATACTGGTAGGTTGATTAGATTGTGAGCTCCATTGGGGACAGGGACTGATTTGGCAAGCTCTGTGTAGTGCTGCGGAATATGTTGCCACTATAAAAATAAAGGAATTTTATTTTATTTATTTATTATTAATTATTACCTGCTTGCCTCGTGTACACTATGTGGCTCTGTACAACTAGACGACAATCCCTCCCTAAGTGCAAAACACAGACATAAGGACAAAAAGGATATAAACAAATAAGAGGATACAAAAGAGCCCACAAATAGGGCAGCGCGGTACAAAAAAACTAGACAAAAAAGTGGTCAGAATAAAAATCCGAAGTCAGGATATTATAAATCAAATTTACAAATCACAAGGAAGGTGTAGATAAAACTTCTATAACCAGCTGTGAATGAAGGGTGGACAGGACTAATATGGGATCTCAAAGCCGCAATAGTGATTGGGCCAGAATTTCTGCCTAATTCTTCCAAAGCATAAGAAAAATGTGAGCCAAGACCTCTTGTTCTACATCTGTCAGTGAAAGGCTGGGGTAAGATGGGCCCCCAGAGGTGGTGATCATGATGGGCCACCCTACATTTATAAAGCCCCACTGTAAGATGCATCATCAATAACATCTAATAATCCTTAATATTTGAGACTCATCCTATAATAAATAGACCATAATGTCAACTGTTTCGTGATTTACTTCTTAATGGGTTTGTCTTCTGCTGGATCTTTGGGGTCGATGATAAAGTGTTAGATCCTGGGCCCATCGGAGGATTCTGTGGTGCCCTGGTGGGCCTGTCTAACCCTGACATCAATGTCTGACCCCATCTATGGTTTTTCTGAAAAAGTGTGCAAAAAAGATTGGGGAAAATCTTGAAAAAAGCCTCCAGACAGTCGGAACTGTATATTTTATCATTGTAACCACAGCCGAATTTTTGTTGGTCTCGGTGACAATTGGATTTTAAAAATGTTGGGTTGTCATTAGAACCAGAATTAACAATAAATTTTCATTACAGACACCTGTGATAACTGTTACAGCTGATTATTGTACCCTAGGACTAAAGTACAGTAAATTACCAACATCCAGAGGTCCGTTTGTAACTAGGGGTCGTCTGTAAGTCAGGTGTTCTTAAGTAGGGGACCGCCTGTATATGGCAGAATATCTTCAGGGTGACCGGCTCTAATGTGGTCGCACATTTATAAACGGATTTGTTGTTTTGTAGTCTGAACTTGCGAGATTTTATTCTTCTTCCTTTACTATTAGCCTGATGTTTCCAGGGATTAACAAACTATAATTACAGCTTATTAAGACTGAAATGAAAGAACTCTCTGTGCAAATGAATGATTGATGTTTATTTTTACAGATCACTTTGTTACATACAGAAGCTGTGCAAAATATCTTACAGCACTACGAATAATAGCATCTTATATATCAATGTAAAGGGAAAAATGTATATAGTTTCCTATCTGCAGGCAGAATGTTATAGAGCAGGAGGAGCTGAGCAGATTGCACATAACGGGGCTCATTTACTAAGGGCTCGGCGGGCGCACTTTCGTCAGGTTTCTCGACTTTTTCCGTTTTGCGCCGAATTCTGCCATGATTTTGGCGCACTCGATCGGATCAGATAGTGTCCTATCTGCAGGCAGGATGTACATAGCTGAGCAGATTGTACATAGTTTCCTATCTGCAGGCAGAATGTTTTAGAGCAGGAGGAGCTGAGCAAATTGCTCATAGTGAGACCTATCTGCAGGCAGCATGCTATAGAGCAGGAGGAGCTTAGCAGATTGTTTATAGTGCCCTATCTGCAGGCAGGAGGTGTTGAGTATATTGAGCATTGTGTCCTATCTGCAGGAAGCATATTATAGAGCAGGATGAGCTGAGCAGATTGTGCATAGGGGCACCTTTCACAAGGCTTGTACACCTGAGATCTGACATTTAAACCTTAAAAAATAGGCCGAATTCTTGGCAACATTTCATAGAGATAAAGAAGCTTAACTACTTGTACAGACTGTCATTTCTGCTTAGCTTCATCTGCTCTATAATGTGCTAACTGAAGATAGGACGATGTGTACAATCTGCTTAACTCCTTCTGCTGTACAACTTACTTACTGCAGATAGGACAATGGGGCAGATTTACTTACCCGGTCCATTGGCGATCCAGCGGCGCGTTCTCTGCGGTGGATTCGGGTCTTCCGGCGATTCACTAAGGCAGTTCCTCTGACGTCCACCAGGTGTCGCTGCTGCGCTGAAGTCCGCCGAGGTCCGCCGGAGTTCACGATCCATTGCTGGGTGAAGTTAAGCGCGTGTCCCGCGACCCCTTTTTTTTAAAAAATGCGGTGGTGTTTCCGAATCCGTCGGGTTTTCGTTCGGCCACTCTCCCCGATTTCCGTCGCGTGCATGCCAACGCTGATGCGCCACAATCCGATCGTGTGCGCCAAAATCCCAGGGCAATACAGGGAAATTCGGCGCAAATCGGAAATATTGACGTAACACGTCGGGAAAACGCAAATCGGGCACTTAGTAAATGACCTCCATTGTGTACAATGTATCACGCATCTCATGCTCTATAACATCCTGCCTGCAGATCTCAAACATTAAGGACATATGGGCAGAAAAGTCAGATAGTTGAAGTATCACTGTCCATATCTTGTGAAGTGATGGCTGCACATGGATGGGCGTCCGTTTTAAATTTCCAAAAATATGGATACACCATGGATCTTCAAGATGGAAAATCTCCAGTAAATGTATCTTCTCTGATGCTTCACGTATTCACGTTTCTGATTATTCTTTTTGTAATTTTGCTTTTATTACAATTTTTATCTGCCTTTTCCTTTCTCTGACAGTTTTTAAAGATTTCACTAAACCTCTTTTGTTGGACGTCTTCATTGAATACACCCGCTATTAAAAACCTGCTACTCCATCCCAAATTTCCTGGAGGACACATACACAGATACGACGCCGGAGTCATTTTACTATTATGTCTACAATTAGACAAAAACTAACACTTTAGCGATATTCCCGGAGGATAATAATAAACAATTCCTTGTAAAGCTTTGTGTACATCCTGCATGTGATTGGGCCAGCACAGATATATGATAATCACCACCGGAGGTTCCTGGAATTGTGGAATTACTATATTCTCAAGATTAATTCATGTTTAGGATATAAAACACAAGACAATTATCCCTGGAAGTGGTAAAAGAGGGAGGTAACGGCCCGGAACAGGTCGGATGCAATCACAAAAATTATGGATATTCCTCTATAATAACCAGACTGCAGAATAGAAATACATCGGATACTAATGTTTATTCCTCATTCAGGGGCAGCAATGGGTCTGGTTCTAGAGGAAATAAAGAAGGTTTCTTCATCACCATACACATGGATTCTTACTGGGTCAGACTATGGACCTATAGTGGTTGAGACACCAGACAAGTACAAGGGGGACCTAGATGCCTTATATAGGAACAAAAAATGGGGTAATCGAGTCTTGGGATGGGATATTGATCCAAGAATTTATTCTGTCTGCTATATTCGGAGTCTTAAAGGAATGACAGCTATGGGCCTATTGGTGGGCCCATAGTAGAGATTCTTCTCGGACACCTTACTGGGCCTATTTTAGCCCTATGGATCTCAAGATTATAGATTGGACTTGATGTATCTGCTTATATATTAAACCACATCTACATTGATCTTATAGTAATGGGACTCCTAACTATACCAATGCCACTTTTCCTTCGGCGCAAAAGAAACGGTGTGCTGAAATGGTCAGACTTGAGATTTTCTTCAGACCACCTGGCTAATAAGAGGACTCAAGATACCCTGTTTTCAGGGTGGCAGAAGATCTGAGGAGGTGCACAACCGGCCGAACCCCTAGAGATCCCAAGAGGAATGGCATCTGCCCAGAGACTGCCCGATCTTTCCGTCATATTTTCCAAGAGGTCCCGTCTTTGTCGGAGGATGTCAGTCATTCATTCAGCTGAATGCCATTTCCATCAACTGCCGCCGTTTGTTTGCTTTCAACCCCCTTTGATTTCAGAGGTGTATGGAAAGAGGCCTTAATGTGGGTCGCAAGCAGCTCAACTTTGGCCGCAGAGCAACAGGCCCTTGCCAGCAGCTTGTTCCTTGTTAGTATAGTTGTGAGTATCCCCGCCTGTCATGCGGGAGACCGGTGTTCGATTCCCCGACGGGGAGAGCTTTGCCTTTTTCTCGCCCGAGTCTTGCTTTCGTGCGGAGCTCTTTCCCAAGACTGTCCTCACAGTTCCTTCTTGGACATGGTCCCACCTAAGGAAGTCGAGCTTTCCGTTTGATACTGAGAAGCTTGGCCGCTCACCAGCTCCTCGTTCGCGTAGCGCCGACAGTAGCAGGTTGGTTTTAGCCTTGGTTTCACCTATAAAAGCACCGCCTCATCCCTAGGAATGACTCGGCACTGCCACTACTAATGCATTACCAGAGGGCTGGACCTAAGTATCAGCAATAAGCCTCACACTTTTTTCTTGGGATGGAATATTAATCTAAGAATTTATTCTATCTGCAATGTTTGAAATCCTAAAGAAATCCCTAATATGGGCTTCTTGATGGACCCATAGCAGAGACTCTTTTTTGGGTCAGAACTGGCCTTATAGATAACATAAGTGTCATCAATAAGTCTCAGGCTTTACGACTTCTACGAAGAGTCACCATATCGAATGAGTGTCTTGACATGATGGGATATCAATATTGAAATTCTTAAACCCCTTCAATCCCATGGCTACACCATGTAACTGGACTTCACTAAGGCGCTGCCATAGTTATTGACCACAGTATCTAAGGGGTTGGCCACAAATCAAAAGTACAATACACTTATAGGGTCACCGATATTGTTTGTTTTTTTTTAGCTTTATAGCCTTACCCTTCTTCCCGTAGGATCTGTGGTTCACGTGACTTCCCATCAGGACTTCCTGTAATGTCCCGTATTCTATGGACCTCCAGCGGGCCCACCTAATAATGTATTCTATCTCCTCTGTAAACACCACTCCCATGTCACTGGTTGGAAGGGCATTCATACAGTAATGAGTGTATGGTCCCCTGACTTGCCAGAGGGTCAAAGGACACCAGATGACAGGAGGTCCCAAAAATTATGACTGGCAGGTCTTTTGGTTCCTAAGGGCAGAATGGGAAACTTATCACTGTAAGTACTACATGGGTTACCCTACTAGGCTATAGTACTAATCACGGCACACTTTCTCATTGGTGGCCAACCCCTTTGAGTTGTTAGTAATGTAGTTATTTAGGTGAAGACCTTGCTGGCATGGGGTCCTACATGGTTACAGGGAAGCCCCCAACTTTGCTCCTTAGTATCAGTATGTATCAAAGGATGAGCTGATCCTCCATTCCTCTGCTCTGTAGCTTGTGTAGACATACACACTCGTGACGCTCCTGGCGCAGTGATAATTTCAGCTGTCATCTCAATATGACACCCACTACTGTGTTAAAGCAATATTTTAAAGTTTAATTTGGCAGGGATTTGCATCTCTGATTTGAGAGATGTCACAGCGAGTTGGCAAATGTCCGCGCAGCTCCTCTCCCACTTGTCTCACTGCTCTGATTTTAATTATATTTCTCTGATGCGCAGATTTAAAGATCTCTATAAGAATAAATATCAGATTCATTTGCAGAGTGACAAGGAATGAAGCAATTTTCTTTCATATCTAGTAATCTAGTCAGGGACTTGTTCATAGTCAATCACATTTACTATTAGTTTTTGTGTTTTGTACAGGAAAACAGAGTCAATTTGCTGAATTCTTTGTCTTTCTGGCCATTAGGTGTTGTAAATCTTTATAGTCACAGTGTCCACCCAGAGTAGTATATAGTCAGAGGGTCAGTGAGTATCCAATTGTGTCAGTATTCTCAATAGTCAAAGTGTCTCCCACAGTATCCAACAGTCACAGTGTCCCCCACAGTAGCCAACAGTCACAGTGTCCCCCACAGTATCCAACAGTCACAGTGCTCTCCTAAGTAGCCAACAGTCAAAGTGCTCTCATAAGTAGCCAACAGTCACAGTGCTCTCATAAGTAGCCAACAGTCATAGTGCTATCATAAGTAGCCAACAGTCATAGTGCTATCATAAGTAGCTAACAGTCATACCGCTATCATAAGTAGCCATCAATAACAGTGTCTCCCACAGTATCCAACAGTGACAGTGTCCCCCACAGTAGTCAACAACCACATTGTGCCACTCTCATCTATCCTCGCTCCCACAAAGCAGCAGCAATGTTCTTCTATTCTCCCCTGAGCAGTGGTTGTATAGAGCTCTGAAGCTGGCAAACATAATGACAGCTTAAACAGCTACCACACACAGGAGTAAAGAAGCCTCAGGGGCATTGGGGAAAGGTGAGTATCAGAGTAACATAGCCCCTATGCTGCTCTCTTGACTAGCCCAGCCTAGAGCCAAGAGGTGGACCAGCGGGCCTTGCCGGATTTGGCCTGCAGGCTTTGTGTTTTACACCCATGGTTTGGTAGATAAGTGGTTAATGGCTAATGGTCCAACCTCTGGGACTCCCAGCAAGCAGCCAAAAAGGGGAATGGAATTCCACGGAACTACTCAACCTGCACTCAATGCTCATCTCTGGGACTTCTGGAACATCTATCCTCAAAGCTGTTCAGGAATTTACACTGGGGCACTTTAGGGGGCTTTTGGTCCTTTGTCCACCCTTTGGATTAAATTACAAACTCAGTTATATGTTCAAAAAACTAAAAAAACATGGAGGATCTCTTAGAAGATCGTCTTCCTTGCAATAGCGTATGAGCCCAATGCACTGCTTCACAAAGGGATGTCTCTCTCTGGGTTGATAAGCTTCTACCAAAAGTGATAGGCAGCCAAATTTTTCCCATTCAGAATATGGGCACATTGGGCTCCAACCACTTGAAAACCCAGATCAGAGAACTAAAGTCTCTTTGTTGGAGAACTGTTGTGAATGCATAAGTGTTGCAGACATGAATTTGTCAGCGTCAAAGAAGTGAATGGAGCACTGGTTGCGCATGTTCACCGGAATATCATTGATTTTCACTTCCTCTTGTGTTGCGTCTGACCCTATGGATAGGGGATAATTCACATTGTATTCTACTGAGAATTTACTGTCTGCATATACACATCAAAAACGTATAACATTTCTCACTTATCCACATATCCATATAACGGTGGACATCCGCTCGAATGTATCTCTTGGCTAGTCCCGGATCCCATGGTACAGCAGATGCTGCAAGTTATTTATAATCTTACATCACATTCAACTTTTTTTGCTGACTCCTTAGTTTTTTTCACAGTTATCGTTATATATTCAGTAACCTGACAATGCTTGATGGATTCTGTTCTCTCGTGATATGTTGAGCAAACATTGCGGCATCACGCCTATCAGTTCAAACGTAGACATATTTTAAGATTTTTTTTCTTTCTTCTTTCTTTAAACTTCACATCTGGCAAGCAGTCCCTCACAAACATTCTAAAAATACAGCACATTCCAGCCAATAATACATCTAAAGTGGAATTCATTTGTTGACTAGAAATTTATATTGTAGCCATCAGGAAGGATTTTAGTTTTTCAGGTGTCTACAGGTGTCTACAATTAGAAGTGGGTATTGCTGGTATCATAAGGAATCATAGAGCACATTATAGGGGTAGAGGAGCAAGGTATATTTACTTATGTTGATCCAAATTATTATGACCACCCCCAGCCTTGGGCAGCAGCGTTATGGTCAGGGACATGATTTTTTAGTAATGTATAGGTCTAAACAGACCTTCAGAAGCCACTCTCAACAAATTTTTTATCTCTCCATCTTTATAGATCATATACACCTGCATGAGGTTCTCCCTAGGGCTGGTGGAACCATGCAACAAGACAAAGCAACGGGTCATACTTTTCTGGCCCCATCTGAGCACCCTAGGACTAGCACACTGGGAACCATCTCCATTGCCATCATTGATGCCTGAATTCACCAATATGTAGACATCAGCAACTAGTTTCTGGCTGTCCCCTTTATTCTGGATATTAGCTGGTGGTCACAGTGGGTTGACTGTAAATAAGTTATAGGCTAATGTAAAAATGGAACAATACCATTCTTAGACAGTAATCCAGGTTCTGTTTGGGATACAATGATGACCTGGTATGGGGACCTCATAGTTAGTGCTTCAATCTGGCCTTTGCTTTGGAGAGAAATACTAACCCAACTTCTTCTGTGATGATTGAGGCAGCCATCACATATGAAAGCTAATATGTAGAAGGTGTGTATTGCTTCTTATTGTTGCGTTTCCAAGCTTACCTGCACACAGAAAAGATTTCCCATAAATTAGTTGGCCAGATTGTCCTTGTCCTGACTGGTTGCCAAATAAATTTAAGCACTTTTGGACCAACTTCAAGTGTGGAAGACCTCCAAGCCCAGATGCAATATCTATGGCCAAATGTTTTGCAGAATACAATACATAACCTGTCTGCCACCATGTCACACCATAACTTTTATTGAATCCAGACAAGAGGAGGTCCGACTGAATCTAATATATCAGCGGGGAACACCTTGCTATAGTAGTAGTTCTCCTATGATGTTTGTCTTGGTAGAGTTCTGAAGCAAATCATTCATCTATGAAGTCATGGGGTAGAAAAGAGACTTGTATTCTACAAAAGAGTTAAAGGTGACCTATGAAAGGTCCATGTCATGCACTAATGTATCCATTTTCAGCTCTTGATGATATCCATGACCCCACCACAACATTGCACAGTCGTAGCGTGAGAGGTCTTTTACCTTTACAATGTTTCCCACCGGGGCAGCACATCATTTCATTTTACACTCTTCACTTTCATGTTACATATTCTTAACTAGTCATTTGAAAGTGCCAGTAGGTTCTCCGGAACGCAGCTGCACCGTCTGACAGGAATCATACAAGTGCCATGAAAACAATCCCTCTGGGCCAAGACATAACCTTCAGGGAGCTGAAAAGCCTTCTGTCTATCAAACCTCCACCACTCGGAGGCTTGTGCTTTCATACAATCCAACAACTGGAGCTAATCTGTTGTCACATCAAGTCATAGGAGCAATGTCAGATGAATTATTCTTAAACTCTTGTGGAGAACATGTGGCCATGAACTGCTTCTCACTACACCACCACCATCTGCATTGTGAATAGGTTAATGGATTTCACCTGGGCAAGATTTTTTTACTTTATTTTTAACTTCTTGAGAAGATAAGAGACATTTTGAATAGAAAGTGATAGGTGAAAGACACAATGGAAATATCTTATGTGACTCTCACCTTTTGAGGACCTTCACCATTGTATTAAGTTGACCTATAAACAATAGTTTCTGTATATAATCTGATATTATGAAAAATATAGAAAGAAGGTAACTTTGGACCCTTCATCCATAGCAGTATGAGTATAGCTCCAATACAAAATCTATGCCTGGTTCTGTTTTTGAAGCTCCCTCGTGGGTCTCATGGTGATGTAATGGGGCATATTTACTTACCCGGTCCTGTCGCGATCCCGCAGTGTGTTTTCCGATGAGGATTCTGGTCTACCATGATTCACTAAGATCGTGCGCCCGTGTTCCTAAATCCGTCGCTTCTGCACCGAGGTCCGGAGTTCACCTGCTTCTTCCAGTGCATGTAAGTGTGTGTCTTGCGATACATTTATAAATGTGAAATCCTGCAGTTTGTCCGAAACCGTTGGGTTGTGCGATGGCACGCCCCCCCCCATTTCTGTCATGTGCAAGATGGCGCTGATGCGGCAAAATCCGATCGTATGTGCCAAAATCCCGGGGCAATTCGGAGCATAACGGAAATCGTCGGGAAACCCAACGAAAATGCGCTCCGTGGACCCTTAGTAAATTAGCCCCACTGGTTTTATTAAGTATGGACCCAAAACAAGGTCCCGAGAGGGGAGAATGTGTGTCACTTTCATACAAAGAATATGGCATCTTACATTATTTCTTTCTCTGTAAACATGAGCGGACCCAAGATCCGTGTTCGAGGTTCAGGTTCACATGCTTGTTGCTGGATTCGTAGACAAACAGCCAATCCACTGCCAATCTGGCAATATGTCCGCATAGCATGGCCAAACCCTGAATGCAAACATCGGGACCACTTATCTCTACTTCTCTGTATACTCTATACACTCTAGGTTCTGTATAATGCACTTGAAGGGGTACAGATTTTTGACAGCACATTGTTGTTACAACCTAAGGAGGCTCATAAGGTAGCGTAGGATGAGACAAGAACTATATATAATATGTTGTAGTTGTTGGCCCTGTTACAGATTTTATTTTGGGGGACCATCCGCCTCAAGCGATGCCTCTATCCATACACACAGTTCTGCTGCCTTACAGAGATTGCACGTCCCACTGGGGATTCTAGGAAAGTTTCCAAGCACAAGAAAAGGAAAACTAGTCCTCCAGGTCTACTTTAAATATTTTAGCTCCCTGGCATAGTTTTTCATAGTTTTTCATTTCCCAATCTAGGAAACGAATTTACATATGCCTTACCCAGAATCAAGGCAGAGGATTTGTGACTTAGAAGAGTTTGTATGCTGAGGTTTTACCTGTTAAATGGCAAAGTCACCAGAGGCATTTAAAATAGCTGCATGCACCAACCTTAACCACTTGGCACTGCCCACTGCCATTTTGAGGAGGATCGAGACTCCCTGATGATGTCATCAGAAGCAGCCTTGCACCACCGACAAGTTGGCCACAAGTAACTAGAATGCCCTGAGCAACACAAATGATCAGTGCCAGTACCAATTATTGGCAATAATAGCAGGGTGTTGAGCCAAACCCAGACTCCAGCCCAGAACTTTTAACGTGTCCGGGGGACACAAACCCGAAAAGTTCAGAAGCTGGACTTTGTGATCCAGGTCGCTCAACACTAGTTGGGAATCTATTCCTTCTGATTTGGTTATTATTACCACATAATTTCATTAGGCTTCTTGAAAGTCAGAAATCGATGTATTGACAGATGTCTAATATGTCTAATATATGGAAGGACTGGAGACATAGGGGGACATTTTTAGGGGAAAACTCTGGCCTCCTGTTGTATCCTGCTCTTAGTACTCAACTTTTGGTCCTAACATCCAGTCATGGAGGCAGGGAAGCTCAATCATGCTGTCAAGCTACCCCACAAACCTCTGGCCGCTCAGACTTCTAACCCTGCCACGTTACTATCTTCTCAGATATGCACAGTGTTTACACCTGGCTGTCCACTCCACTGCACTTCGAAGCTGATTCTGTGCACATTAGACTGATTAAGGCCGTCTTCATAATGTAGCGTAGTGTACTTAACCCTGCACCTATGGAACGTGAAGTCCATAGAGGCAAGGTTAGTAGTCTGAGCTGGCCAGGCAGGGCCGGCGCCAGCACTCGGCATACTTGGGCAGGTGCCAGGGCCCAGAGCTGCTGGGGAGCCCACATAAGGTTGTACAAAAGGAATCCATGGGGGTGACAAGGGCTTTATCTAATGAATCCATAGGAGGTGAGGGGGGGGTTTTATATAAAATAACTGTAACGGGTCACACAGACAACTGAACTAAAAGTCTCTATGGGAAGAGTCCGGAGGGAGTCTGTGGATCAGAGGACCCTCTGGACCACCGCGGCAGATGGTATGAGACACGCGGAGGCAGCCAAGGTACAGGGATGTGCAGGAAACATTCCAAGCCTGGGATGACAGCAGCAACACAGAGGAACACTGGTAACAGGAACCCTGGGAGGCACAGCAGGAAGCACGGAGGCAAACTGAAGACTTGACACAGGATGGCAGGAGCACACGGAGGTACCCTGGTAACACTGGAAACAGGAACATGGAGGAACACTGGTAACGCTGGAGACAGGAACACCAGGAGCGTATGGGAGCGCTGGAGACAGGAGACACGGAGGCGTCTGGAAACACTGGAAGACAGGACACACCAGGAATGGGAAAGCTGGAGACACACAGGAACACAGGAAAGCGTCTGGAATTGCTAATGGGCTTTCTCTTCCACAGGAACGGCTTAGGGAAGCCTGGCATGGAAACCATAGGAGATCCTAGGAGAAGATCCGGCAGGGAGTGAAGGGAGGTGCTGGATTATAAGAGCGAGCCGGATTAGCAGGAGCCAATCAGGAGGACGCTGGCCCTTTAAGGCTTGAGATGTCCGCGCGCGTCCCCTTGTGGGGAGCGACTACAGACAAGGAGGCATGCGGCCTACACGCCGGGAGCCGGAGCACAGACAGGAGCCCGGAGAGGTAAGTGAGGGCAGGGGGATGGGGACGGGCAGGCAGCGGAGCACGGGTGTACCTGTGATCCGCGACATGGATCGTGGGAGCACCCATGACAATAACCATGAGCGGTATGATAAACTAGGGAATATTTTAGGGAACAGGAAAATGTTTTCCTTTCTGAATCTAAGGCCCTGTCACTCAAGGGCCCTCTTAAACCTGGAGCTGACCCTGACAGGGGTAGGCGGAGTAGTTGGAACAAGAGTTATTTTTGGAAGAATGTTGGCTGCAGTAAACATTATAAAAGGATCTTGTGAACACTTACAAACTACAGAACAACATTCTGTTATGAAATGGTTATTCCTGATGACAGGTTCCCTTTAATTTTCCCATATTATTGCCTACAACTATAAAACACATGAAGCTCCTGAGCTTGATTGACAGGTTCTTATTTGTAATAGCTTAAAACAATGGCACTAAATGAACCAAAAAAAAAATAATAATAATAAAAAATATGATTGAAAAAACAATATTTGCCCATTGTTAGCCTAGGAACTTTTCTCGAAAAAAAAGCACTTACGTCAGTTAAGAACTAAGAACTTACATAAATGTTCTGTTAGGATTTTAATTAAAATGTGTTATTAATCTGCAATTATGTAATTTGTGGAATGTACTGGATTGGCTATAGGCATCGCTGTAAAAATTCTATTTTTTTTACTCCAAAATGTAGAATGAGGTCCTTATGTGAAACGGAACAAGAATACAAATTATTGAGCTTTTTATGCTTTTGAAAAGTGATTTTTTTTCCCCTCTGTCATACATTGAAAGAAGAATTTGTCTAACATCAGACTGGGGAAATAATAAAAAAATGATTTTTAGCCACACTAGCGAAAGTAGGATTTAAAGGTAATTTCAGCGGCTTATAGAGAACTTATGGGAATATTCTGATTCAGCAATGAATTCCTGGAAATGGTGAAAAGATCATTTATACAGTATATTTCCGTAGACATCTGGCATGATTGCTGTCCATGGCTCATCATTCTGCTCACCTCGGAGGCTTCTCACCATCTCACTCCATAAAAGTCTTCTCATTTTACCGCAATAGATTGGAAATCCTAAGTATCCACCTTATCCCATGATTGTGGGGGGCTCAACCAGGGGCAAACCTACACTCTCAGCTGCCTGGAGCTATTTATAAAATGATGCACCCTTAGTAATATATCATGATATTTTTTTAGTATGTGGGCTTTCCATGCAGTGTTGGACACCCATGATGATATCAGGTGTGAAGAGACACTACTTTTAAATTGTCAGGTCCCTTTTTGTAGCATGTGACTGTGCCATTAACTGGCCCCACTGTGTTGCAGTTGGTGATGCCCGAGGCGAGAGGCTCAACTTGCCTCATGGCTTGTGCACCCTTGGGCTCAACAACTAAGACTCCCTAGAATCTGCACCACAGAAGACCAGAAGTTGTTTTTGGGTTCTGGCCAACCAACAAGCGGATCTGGAAGTCCCATAGTAGTCAGTGTTGCATAAGACGAAGCTGTGTAACCTTGTGACCTACCTTGGGATTGTGCCAAACCATTCTTATTGGCAAATGGCTTCAGTTTCTGAGTTTTTACTCCTCATCAGTACAGGGCTATGAAATGGCTTGGAGTACATCAAAGTTGACAGAAAGGAGGACATGTATGTAATGTTTGTTGCATGTCATCTCTATAGTGTGAAGTCTTATAAGTCATGCATGATCCTCTAAGAATACTAGGAAAGGATTATGCAAATGGAATTTCCTTTATACGAATAGAATAACTACCTTTAACCCAATGCCAGTTTTCTAAAAGCCATGTAAAAGTTAGGCAAGGAGGTTCCAAAAAGTGGTACTGGAGGCCCTGGAGGAAATCATATTTGCATATTCTTTTTGCAGAATACTTAAAGGGGTTGTCCGAGAGTTATGAAAATAAACTAAAGGTGGCCGGAGGGGGCTGCTTAAAAAAATAAAGAACTACTTACCTTCCGGCACCCTCCGGTGTCCCGCACTGCTGTCACTCCGGTCCGGGTGCCATGTAAACAAACATGGCCACCGGAGCAGCGCTGGACTCAGCTTCCTATCCGTCCCTATTCACAGCATTCACGGGCCGGAAGGTTGTCGGGTCCGGCCAGAAGCTGAGTCCTGCGCTGCTCCGGCGGCCATGTTTGTTTACATGGCACCCGGACCGGAGTGACAGCGGTGCGGGACACTGGAGGGTGCCGGAAGGTAAGTAGATCTTTTTTTAAGCAGCCCCCTCCGGCCCCCTTTAGTTATTTTTTCACAACTCTCAGACAACCCCTTTAATGAAGTATGTATCTTCATAGTAGTATCATTAGAGGTTAGGTTGAATAACAAAGCATGTCCTTATAAGGCTGAACCCAATTGGCCCATAATTTGGGAAATAATTCCTTTTCTCTGTGTCATGTGACCTTTCAAATACCACACACCTGCTATAGTTGCCTCAGACATCTTCTCCGCTGGTATTTTTGCGGCCATTCTGACCATGTTGTTGGGCATGTGATGTGACGCCACCAATTTTTTGTACAAAAGTAGAACTTATTCTAAAGAAAAACTACAGGTGAGTTACATTTAAACCTATTTAGCCCAAAAATACTCATCACTTGACTTGTAGCAACTGAAGACATGATTGGGAATCGAGTATTATAATGCAATCATAAAGGGGCATGTCGGATGCATTTCCATCGGGTTTTCCGTTTTATTCTGATTTGCCCTGAATTTCCCCGGGTTTTTGGCGCACATGATCGGATTGTGGTGCATCAACGCCAGCTTGCATGCGACACAAATCAGGGGGCGTGGACGTCGGACAACCCGACTGATTTGGACAAACCATGGAATTTAAAAACCAAATTGTGTTGCAAGATCAGCACTCACATACACCGGGAAGAAGAAGGTGAACTCCGGCGGACCTCAGCGGGGGAAGCAACACATGCAGGAAATTGGACGCACAATGTTACTGAATCACGGCAGCTCCGAATCCTCGTCGGACATTCTGGATCGGCGGCGTCAACGGGACGGGTAAGTAAATGTGCCCCAATGTTCTCTTTAGGTTGTGACCACACGTTCAGTTTTTCAGATGCAGTTGTGACAAATAATTGAAAGGTGCATCTACTGCATCTTAAAACCTAAACGTGTGGTCACACCTTTAAGGTCTCCATATTGTGTATGAGAGGTGCATGTACATGGCGCAGTAGAGATAAATTATACTGTAGCTGAGCTCGTAGTCATGTGGAACAGCTCAGAAGTATAATACCCACATCCCTGGATTGGACCCCTTCCAGGATCAGCAGAGCACAGAATTGTATTATTTTATACGTGACATTTTTCCTCCCCAGTCGTTGACTCCGTAGTGTTCACTTTATCATTGACCCAAATCAACCAAGTAAAATGCTCCTTTGTTTCATCTGCTCCACATAAAGGTTCCTGTGCTGTAATCCATGAATGAAATCTTACCGTGTCCGGATCCTGAGGGGTCTAGGTCAATGACTATTCACATGAAACCCAGGGACCATAATTCTGTTCATTTTGTAGAAAATATACTATTTATTAACACCTTATATACTGACCTCGTTAGCATAAGGGACTAAGGAACGTTATTAGTATTTTTATCTATATTATATTCTTGAAGAATCTTAGTTTAAATGGAGCCTAGGTTAAAGATACTGATGGCCTATCAGACAACTGGCATTTCCAATATTCAGATGTCCATTCTCATTGTAGATGCCAACACCAGTGATTGCAGATTTTCTCCCGTTCTAGTGATTTGCAGTGACCTGGTCCGTCCACTACACAGAGAATCCAGGTTCTTGCAGAACCACAGCCTCAACTATGCCCCAGAGATATGGAAGATATCCTTTGTGCCACCACTGCAGAAGTCAACAAAACCAACCAAATGCAATGACTTCAGGCCAATCGTCGTAACCTCCCATATCATGAAGGTTTTTGATAAAACCATAACATCCTTATCTGAGGGGAGCGGAATAGGGATCACTTGACCCACTACACGTCACCTTTAATGATAAGAGTCGAGGTTGCAATAATGTTTCTATTACACGAGGTCTACTCCTCTCTGGAACACAGGGGCTAATAATATCGACCCCCTCACAATTAGGTGAAAAAAAGATAAACCTTGAATTAGATCCAACAGTAAGCAGCTGGATCCTTGACTATATAAGGAACAGTTGAGCTGAGTGAGAACAATGAACTCATCCTTAAAGGGAACCTACCACCACGATTCTACCTATAAAGGTAGAACGGGTGGTAGGTGCATGAATGGGGCGTGAGCATAGCCCTTTTTAGAGCTAATCCTCACGTCCCCGCTATCTTTTTAAAATCTTTAAAGAGAACCCGTCATGCAAAATAACCCACCTAAACTAAATATATTTTCATAAACTGCTATTAGAGAGCATTGCCTCTATCCCTTCACTGTCCCTCTACATGCCTGTAAACCTAAGCAATGAGGTCCTAAAGCTGTATGCAAATGACCTGTGAGATGTCCAATGAAGCATTAGCATATTCAAGCTGTCCACTCTATTCATGAGTGGGAGGCACAGCCACACCCCCAGTGCATGACTGACAGCCTGTATAATGATGTGAGGCTGTATAATGATGTGCTTCCTGGTGCTGGCGCCCCCTGCAGCCTGTGTGTGCATGTGTGTGTGTATAAGAGAGATACAGCAGCTCCAGGCAGCCATGTTACAGCAGAACATGTCAGATTCATGTGTAGCTGATGTCTGTGTCTCTCACCTGTATATTAGGAGGATGCAGCATGTCAGCAGATGCAGCACACACACTAGCAATGCTTTACTATACATTACACACAGACATGAGCAGGGGGAGGAGAGGGGAGGGGTAACAGGGGTGACATCACTGCCTCTGACCATGTGACCAGCCTCATTTACATGATAAAAAATAGATGATTTTACAATGAATAATGTATGAAATAACTAGATAAAGACTGGGATGGGATCCTTGTGAGCTGCTCCAACAGGTAGTAGTGACAGGACAAGTGACACAGACCTGATGACAGGTGTCCTTTAATACCCTAATATGTTAATTTTCTAAAGGGGCTTCTGGGGCGTGGAGTAGCCGGTCATAAGGCTACACGTCGCGGCTACTCCACGGCCCCTGTAGCCTCTTTTCCTACCCTGACATCTTCAGCGCACAGCTCCTCAGAGCTGCGCGCCCTCGTCCGAGAAGCCGGAGTTCTGTGCATACACAGAACACCAACTTCTCGTATTAAAGGTTTTTAAAAGATAGCGGAGACGTGAAGATTAGCTCTAAAAAGGGCTATCCTCACGTCCCATACATCCACCTACCAAACATTCTAACTTTATAGGTCAGCCTATATTGGTCAGCCAAATGTGTAAAAAAGCCCGATCCTGTATGTACTTCCTTAGGACACTGAAATCTCTCTGCAACAGAGATCCTAAAATAGTTTTATGAGTCCACTTTTGCAAGCATCATCTGCTTTGCAGTGTTGTGTTGGGAAGGTGCTATCAATATAAGGGATCAAAATAAGGTAGCAAAAATCATTAAAAGGGATCCCAATCAACATTTTTGTATCCCGGAACTTCCCTCTCCCTCTGCCTAGTGTAATCTTATAGCAAGTTTCAGCACAAAGTGGGAGGGGGGAAGTGCTCTTAGCACACTGTAACAGCCTCTGAATCTGCAGCATGAAAGGGCTGCCCCATAGCCATTCAGGTTCATTAGCATAATTTTAATATTTGAAGGAAGGAGGCCCTGGATAATACATATAAGAAGATTACCACAGTCACGGTGCCTGGATCTATGAGTAATGTCCCTGGTTTATCATGATGGGTTTTGATGGTAGATTTCATTTACGAATAATATTAGCCATTCTCTGATAATTCATATTTTGAACCCCAGAATCTTTGCTTTGTGAAACCTATACATTTTCACAAAGGCAATTTTACTGTATTTTAATGCATCCCTGATATACATTAGAATTTAAAAATGTAAAAGGACTGTAGTTATATTGGTATCCCATATCCACAGGATTTTGGGAATGGGGGTTCAGTCTGGACAAATTCATGTAGTGGCAGGTGGAGTTTGTGTTCTGCCTCCCCTTCCATCGCCTATGGGACCATTGTAAATTTCGGAGCATGGTCCTTGGCCGGCCTTGATACTCGTAAAGACAAATAACCAAGCTCCAATATTATTAGAGTATCAGGACACCTTGACCTACCGCTACATAAATTATTGAGAACACCCATCCTTGCGATAGGTTGGGGTCCCAGTAGTTGGACTTCACCAATCACATTGTTAACCCTCCAAGAGGTGATAACAGTATAGTTTGGTACAAGCCCTTTATTGGTATTATTCACATTTGGGGGTCGATGATATTTGAATGGTTCCTGGTCTGTGCCTTGGTGTAACATGTGGCAGCTCATTACTGTTAGCGCTGAATCTCGAGTACCAGCAAGAGGGGGAGAAGGAGGATAGTGGCAGGACTGCATCGCATCACGTGGCATACTCTAACATTTGGGAGGGCAAGAAGTAGTTTTTCTTGGGGCCTACAATCTACCCTTCTCCGTAGTTACATTTTTTCCAGCTTCCAACAGTCCTAAAATAAGAAGAACATTCCATCTTCTTACGATACAACTTTATTGATCTCCGTGAAGAAATTCTTTTGTGCATAGTGTCCAGGCATACTGTTACATACAGTTAGGGGTAGGCTGCATATTTTAGGATAATAAAAGGCAGACTTCTCCTTTAAGCCTGTTGTGTATAAAATGGCACAGAGGAATTAGTAGACCAAAGGGTGCTGGCTTGGCTGAAATAGACCGGCGTAGTTATGTTTCGGTCACTGAGCAAATTTCATTTCAATGAACGACAGGATTCATGCTTGGCTTAACGTTTAATTATTGACTGTAGATTTACTGTACACTCGCTGTCTTAGCTGATCTTGCTGAAAAGGTTCAGCCCCGGTTTCTATAAACTACAAGCCGTTTCCGAAACTGAAAATTGTACTAAATGCTACATTTCATAGATCCCATAGATTCATAGCTTCATCTCTTACGTGGGATTATCTCGCTTGGGGAAAGGAATGACCTGTGGAAGACTGAACCTGGGATCAGTGGTCTCTGGAGATGTAGGGGTTACTGTGGCGTGACATTAAGGTTAGGCATTGAATTGGATTACAGTGATTCTTCATGAAAATTCACTCAGAAGAGGATTTTTTTTTTAAAACCTTAAACTTGACATAAATGTGCTGGATGCAATTTCCAAAATATAGATGAAGACAAGTATGAGAAAGAAAAGGAAAAAAAAGGATTGTGGTTCTCCCCTTTGAAAAACCCCTGTGTGTTAGAAGGTCATGAAAACTATAAACTAATTGCAAAGCCTCTCCCCACTGTGACCCCCTAATATCAAAGAGCTTTCCATGTCGGACCTTACCCATTTCATAGAAGAGTCCTTAGACAAGTCATAACAAAGTGTCCCCATGCAGTGACCCAAAACTATCAGCAGACTGGCTCTTCATTTTTGACCCTACCCATTTCTTAGAAAAGTATGGGGATTGTGACCTCTAACAGCAGAGGCCCTATCCACTTTGGACTATACCACCTTCTTGAAATGATCCTAAGACAATTTTGGGGAAATTTATCACTGCTTCCCGATACATCAAGAGGTCTAAGCTTCCTGATGTATCTGGTGGGATGCAGGAACATCGGTGTATGATACATCTCCCCCGTAATTACAAAGTGTCCCCACTTTGGACCATATTTGTTTCTTTGAAAGGTGGCAAGACAAGTAATTACGAAGTGTTTCCATCCTATAACCCACAACTATCAGCAGACTATACCCACTTCTTCGTAAGTATGGGGATTGTGCTAACAGCAGAGGGCCTCTCCACTTTGGACCATACCCACTTCTTAGTAAGTATGGGGATTGTGCTAACAGCAGAGGTCCTCTCCACTTTGGACCATACCCACTTCTTAGAAAGTATGGGGATTGTGCTAACAGCAGACGTCCTCTCCACTTTGGACCATACCCAGTTCTTAGAAAGTATGGGGATTGTGCTAACAGCAGAGGTCCTCTCCACTTTGGACCATACCCAGTTCTTAGAAAGTATGGAGATTGTGCTAACAGCAGAGGTCCTCTCCACTTTGGACCATACCCAGTTCTTAGAAAGTATGGAGATTGTGCTAACAGCAGAGGTCCTCTCCACTTTGGACCATACCCAGTTCTTAGAAAATATGGAGATTGTGCTAACAGCAGAGGTCCTCTCCACTTTGGACCATACACACTTCTTAGTAAGTATGGAGATTGTGCTAACAGCAGAGGTCCTCTCCACTTTGGACCATACCCAGTTCTTAGAAAGTATGGGGATTGTGCTAACAGCAGACGTCCTCTCCACTTTGGACCATACCCAGTTCTTAGAAAGTATGGAGATTGTGCTAACAGCAGAGGTCCTCTCCACTTTGGATCATACCCACCTCTTAGAAAGTATGGAGATTGTGCTAACAGCAGAGGTCCTCTCCATTTTGGATCATACCCACTTCTTAGAAAGTATGGAGATTGTGCTAACAGCAGAGGTCCTCTCCACTTTGGATCATACCCACTTCTTAGAAAGTATGGAGATTGTGCTAACAGCAGACGTCCTCTCCACTTTGGATCATACCCACTTCTTAGAAAGTATGGAGATTGTGCTAACAGCAGAGGTCCTCTCCACTTTGGATCATACCCACTTCTTAGAAAGTATGGAGATTGTGCTAACAGCAGAGGTCCTCTCCACTTTGGATCATACCCACTTCTTAGAAAGTATGGAGATTGTGCTAACAGCAGAGGTCCTCTCCACTTTGGATCATACCCACTTCTTAGAAAGTATGGAGATTGTGCTAACAGCAGAGGTCCTCTCCACTTTGGATCATACCCACTTCTTAGAAAGTATGGAGATTGTGCTAACAGCAGAGGTCCTCTCCACTTTGTACCATACCCACTTCTTAGAAAGTATGGGGATTGTGCTAACAGCAGAGGTCCTCTCCACTTTGGATCATACCCACTTCTTAGAAAGTATGGAGATTGTGCTAACAGCAGAGGTCCTCTCCACTTTGTACCATACCCACTTCTTAGAAAGTATGGAGATTGTGCTAACAGCAGAGGTCCTCTCCACTTTGGATCATACCCACTTCTTAGAAAGTATGGGGATTGTGCTAACAGCAGAGGTCCTCTCCACTTTGGATCATACCCACTTCTTAGAAAGTATGGGGATTGTGCTAACAGCAGAGGTGCTCTCCACTTTGGACCATACCCACTTCTTAGAAAGTATGGAGAGTGTGCTAACAGCAGAGGTCCTCTCCACTTTGGACCATACCCACTTCTTAGAAAGTATGGAGATTGTGCTAACAGCAGAGGTCCTCTCCAATTTGGACCATACCCACTTCTTAGAAAGCATGGGGATTGTGCTAACAGCAGAGGTCCTCTCCACTTTGGACCATACCCACTTCTTAAAATGGAACCTAGACAAGTCCTTACAAAGTGTCCATATGCTGGGATCCATAGGCAATCTTCACTTTATTGTCATTCTTTATTGTATTGAATATAAGCAAAAGTGACATATTTCTAAAGAAATTGCCATTTTCGTACAAGCAAAAATCATATTTGTCTTTATTCTTTTCTTGACAATAAAGTGAATATTGATTGTTTTGTTCCAATTACCAAAAACAGGGCCATACTTGTCCATGGGTAGTATATGTCATTACAATTCTCTAAAATCACTTAAATAGAAATTCACTTGTAATGTGATACTATAAAATCCTACAAGATATAGAAAATTAGGAATAAAAATGAGCTTTTAATCCAGAAACAGCCCCATACTATTCTAAGAGAATCCCTTTAAGAGTGCACATATTTAAGGTTTTGCAAGAGTTGGGAGCAAGTTGAAGAGAGGACCTTTTTATTTGGTCCATGAGGTTGAGACTCTCTGTACGTGATGCTAAGATCTGATATGTGACAAGATGTTGTCCATCGTCACGCGGGGTCTGGACAGTGCGGGGACGTGTGCTCCGGCAGACATTCCTTACTTCTTGATGTAAAGGAAACACTTTATAGCAGACAACGGGTTTTTCAGATTCTTGACTTCCTTATACTTGTGCATCAGTTCCTGTTTTGTCCCGTCTTTCCTCGGGCAGAGGGAGATTTTGTGATAAGATGAGTCAATACACGGAAAATGAGAACACAGAGAAGTAATGTGATCTCCGACACACAAAACACAAGTCCTGCATGAATGGACCATGTGTTTCCATGAGTTTCTGAGGAAGCCATGATTTTGCATAATTATCTGACCTTTGTTAGTAATGACCAGCTGTCTGTATCTTCCTTGTATCCACTCACCTGCCTCTGTGACTTTTGGCTTCATTCCAATATTTTCTCCTTTCTGTCATTTTAAATGTGTCCCCTCTTGTCTGGTGTGACCCCTGGAGGAAGACTGAGAACAGAAAGATGGGCACAGAGTGTGAGCCCTGGAACTGGACCCTGGAGACTTTTCCTACCTATTTACTCAAACAACCCTAGGCTGTGAATCAGAAACTGGGTGGCAGCCCCTACTGAATTCTAAGTGGTAACAACAAACATGAACAGGACAAATACCATATATACTCCAGTATAAGCCCTGTTTTTCAACACTAAAAAATGTGCTGAAACTCCAAACTCGGCTTATACTCGAGTAAAAAAATATATATCAAAACTCACCTTTCTGGGTTTCTCCGCTGCTGTCTATATACTGGGGCAGGGGGCTGGCTATATACCGGGGCAGGGGGCTGGCTATATACTGGGGGATATGGGCTGGCAGGCTATATACTGGGGGGCAGGTGCTGGCTATATACTACGGGGTAGGGTCCATCAAGCTATGTAATGGGGAGGCTATGACGAATTTATTTCCCACCCTCGGCTTATACTCGAGTCAATAGGTTTTCCCATGTTTTTGTGGTAAAATTAGGGGCCTCGGCTTATACATGGGTCAGCTTATACTCGAGTATATACGGTAATGAAAAGTCTCCAGAGCTGAATCACAAACCTAGAGGACAACGAAGTACCAAATTGATTTACAATAGGGATAGCCGGGAATACATTCCAAGGGGGCTGAAGTACTGATAAGCACACCTGGACCGAACATTGCAGCCTCGGAACCACAGAACACGAACCTAAACTTAAGTCAGAAATTCGCGTTCAGATCACCGGCAACACCCGCTTATCCTCTTCATGCTGCACCACAATTTTCCATTGGATAATAATATAAAATGTTACTTTAATTGAAATCCCAGTTCTTAAAAGACTCACAGAATCATTTTACTGGGATCTAAGTGTATTCCTATTGAATAAATCTTTTATAAACAAAATAGGCTATCGACTTTTTTATTATTTTTTTTTTTGCCCATGTGTTTGGCCATGCGGCACTGTTTTCTATGGAGTGGGGAGGGGTGAGCAGCGCTTAACCATCTTCTTCTCCAACTCGCCACCATATGCCCGCCATACGTCTGTGTGAATGTACCCTTATACTGTACATACAGTATAGGGTATAGGATAATACTCACGATTGGTGCCAGCATTGTTCGTGGGTGTTAACGGTGAGCGGACTCATTTACCACAAACCCGACAGACCAAATACTGAATGATTCCCTCATCACCATTCAGGAGATACCATATATAAGCATACAGAACAAACACACGCTTGGTCAAGTGTGAACTATAACAAGCATTGAGAACAGGTACCCAGGACCTTTTATGTGATGTCCGTATCCTGGTTCCAAAGCTGATAAGGATCCGGTCCTTCACCGCAGGTTAACTGTTTGATGTTGCTAGAAAGAAATAGACCAGTGTTCAGAAAGAACAATGTTAATCAGTACATCCTCAGCCGTACCTTGACTCCAAGGATGTTGGCACAGTTATTACACCTGGCTTGTCTACAGGTGACTTCCCGGCTCTCTTTACCTCCCTGGCGGGCCCTCTTCTCCTTCTAGCCCCATGGTGTACTTACAGTCTTTTACACCTTGCACCATCATGTCAACTCAGGTCCTTTGCAACCAAATCCAAACTTTCTTTTGAGGTGTCGATTGCTTATAGGACAAACTTGACTAGTTTTGGGCCAGGTTCTATCAGGTTACTGTAGATTATGGAGAACTGATCAAAGAACTATAATTTTCTTGGATAGCGCCATTTCCTTACAAGTTTTTTTTGGGAATTTGGGTCAAATCAGGTATGACCACTTTGCAGTTTTGATCATTTTACAAAAACACAAGGGCAATCAAAGGCCATGAGAATTTTTGGACATAGTTGTACTTATCATTGATTTGGGTGAACAGCATTGCCCTGGGGCAGTGATGGCGAACCTTTTAAACACCGAGTGCCCAAACTACAACCAAAAACCACATATTTTTCGCAAAGTGCCAATGCGACAATTTAAGCAGTAACTAGGGTCCTGGGCTGCCTGGGACTGCAAGAGGCCTTGACTCCTGTTTGGCAAACCCTGCCCTGGGTTAATGGCAAGGGTGCCCATATAGAGGACTCTGAGTGCCACCTCTGGCACCCGTGCCATAGGTTCGCCACCACTGCCCTAGGGGTAGTGGAGGGTATAGACAGTGGAGGAGATAGAGCAGGGAACAGTTGCCTAATCCACAGTATTTATTACAAATAAAATATATTTGCAGTTACTTCTGTGATACGAGTTTTCATTGGAAGTTGCTCAACTAAAACTTTTCTCGAAAACATTCCGGGTCAGAATCTCACAGATGTATAAAATAGGTAAATCTATATTATTAAGCTATTTGTCTGTACAGCAAATGCAACTCAAATCACCCATTGTATTCCCACGAGTTGAAAGGATTTATACCCTCATGTGATTTTATAATGAGAAAGATTACTCCGGTCTAACTTCTCCGCCAACATTCCTTGAAATACAACAGAACAAATATTCATATTACAGCAATTTTGAGGAAAATATGGACTTCAAAGTGAGATTTTGCAGCGAAATCTAAATACCGCTCCACGCTGAGACGTGACATGGGAACAGAACCTCGTCCGTAAAAAAATTGTGTTTATTACTGGCGGACGGACAAGAACAATATCCGGCTCACCATTAGGAAAGCTTATTTGTTCCTTGCTGTGTATAGAACCGAATAACGTTACCTCAAGCCAAGAGTCATGGCAAGAGCACAGACAAGGGAGAGAAAGTAAGAAAGTGAAATGATGGATATGCAAATTCTAAAAAGTCTGAAATAAAGTTTAGTTTCAATATTTAGTAATCTCCCACTGGGTAAAGAAACTTGATATAACCTAAAAGACTGTATGATAGAATTGGAGCCAAAGTACAAGAACAGGAACTGGAATTAGAAAATATAATATGCAGGAAACTTGGGATTTATGACTGCAGATTGTACTATCTAGTTTTCATTATGTACCTCAAAGAGAAAAATGTTCCATATATACTCGAGTATAAGCCTAGTTGTTCAGCACAAAAAATGTGCTGAAAACTCAAACTCGAGTAAAAAAGATATATATCAAAACTCACCTTTCCGGCTTCCCCTGCTGCTGGCTATATACTGGGGCAGGGGGCTGGCTATATACAGGGGCAGGGGGCTGACTATATACTGGGGGATGTGGGCTGGCAGGTTATATACTGGGGGGCAGGTGCTGGCTATATACTATGGGGCAGGGTCCGGCAGGCTATATACTGGGGAGGCTGTGACCAATGCATTTCCCATCCTTGGCTTATACTCGAGTCAAAAGGTTTTACCAGGTTTTTGTGGTAAAATTAGGGGCCTTGGCTTATACTTGGGTTGGCTTATACTGGAGTGTATACGGTAATCCTTCTGACAAGTTTTTAGTTATAAATTGGTACCAAAATAATTCTTCAAATTAAAAAATCACTAAGTACAAAATAATAAGCCCTATGACTTATGTAATTCACGCTTCCTCACTGGTCAATATATATATATTTTTTCTAAATCCGCTCACCCTTTTATAAGATATGGCCTTCTGAAGTTTATATGTGAATTTAGCGCCGGTGAGTCAAGGGGGCGGTAACCTTTTACATTCATACAACACCCAAAGACACACCCCCAGAGGAGATAAATGGTTACCTCCCTCCTTGGATTCTACACAAAACTTCCAAGGATCATATCTTCTGAACCGAGATGAATTTGAGTTAAACAAACACCGAATTGTTTAGGGACACAAGGCCAATCCACTTAGATAAATATTCAGTTTATTATACATGGTGTATAATATTTAGAACTTACTTATTAGAAAATTAAAGCAAAGTTAAGTGGTAGGTCCAGATTAGAAATTATGGCCTACTAGCTCTGACCGACCTATCATACAGTACCATGATGCTTTGCAGCATGCGGATATGGTGTAAAATACTGAAAGCTGAAGCCTCTGCTTTACTGCAGCTTCCTTTCCTATTTTATGTCCATGGACCACCAATTGATCAGAACAACAATTACTGTAGGATCAAACCATAGGAGACCAGGGCTACAAAGCTTCTGCTGTAATCGTGCTGTTAGGTATAAAATGTCCCTTCATAGAAGAATCCCAGAACTGCTTATATGTTGTAAAGGATGGGAAAATACAATCTATTCTTAGAATCCCATTATTCTCAGAGTGTTCTATACAGTATAGTATATACGGAGATAGATTCAATATCTATCTATCTATCTATCTATCTATCTATCTATCTATCTATCTATCTATCTATCTTTAAATGGAATATCTCTATAATCAATCTCATATCTATCTATGCATTATTTATCTATCTTCTATCTATATGTTTCCTACCTACCTGTTTCATATCTTTCTTTCTGCGTTTTCTTTCTAGCTATAAACTCAGGGCAGTAATTATAGCGGTAGCAGCCATAGCAGCTGCTATGGGGCGTGCAGTGTCAGGGGGCCCTGGCATTCTACCTGACATAGGAATCTCTTATTTCCAATTCTTGCCATATACTTCCCCCATGTGGGCAGCAGCTACTGGGACAGATCTATATAAGTGTACAGACGGTCCCCTACTTAAGGACACCCGACTTAAAGAAAAACCCTAGTTAAAGATGGTTGCCCACTGTGACCTCTGGTGAAGTCTCTGGATGTTACTATAGTCCCAGACTGCAATGATCAGCTCTACAGTGTCTGTAATGAAGCTTTATTGATAATCCTTGGTCCAATTACAGCAAAAAATGTTAAAACTCCAATTGTCACTGGGGCAAAAAAAATTTTATCTGAAGCTACAATTATAAAATATACAGTTTTGACTTACATACAAATTCAACTTAAGTACAAACCTATGGAGCCTATCTTGTACGTAACGCGGGGACTGCCTGTATAACTATAAGATCTATAACGTATATATCAGTGTATAAATGTGTGAGTACACACATATGTACATGTTTTCTGAGGGGATAGGGAGCGCCTTTCAGAAGTTTACTTTGGGGCCCTGACTCTCCCAGTTACACCCCTCTATAAACTAATTGGGGGACATGTATCAAGACACTGGGGCTTATTTACTAAGGGTCTGTGACCATACTTTTGTCAAATTTTTCGACGTTTTTGGGGATTGCACCGCTGTGACAGGTATTTAACAGGGGATTGCACACGCTGTTTTTCATCCGACAGAAATCGGGGGCGTGTCATCGGACGATCTGACTGATTCGGACTGAGCGTGGGATTTAACTTTCAAATTGTGTCGCAAGACAATGCACTTACATGCACCGGGAAGAAGATGGTGAACTCTGGCAGACGTGAGCGGGGAAGTGACACAAGCAGGATATTGGGGCACAATCTTGGTGAATCGCGGCACAGTGCTTTCTCATTTAGGCACAATTTTGGCTTTAAAACACTCCAGCCCAAGGGGGGCATAGACTGAGAAGCTAGTATTGAGCTCTTGTGCAGAGCAGTGCATCCCCTGTATATTACAGCAGCAGAGCTCAGCCAGTGTTTACACTTCATGCAGCCTCTGTTTATAGTCATGAACTTCTATTTATAAATAATGTACAATAGCAGAAGCTTAGAGTAGTATAGAAAAGAAGTGTGCAGGGGAGACAGTACAGAGAAGTGTCCCGTGTAGCAGTATAGAAGAGCAGGAAGAGTGGGAGAGACAGTACAGAGAAGTGTCCCATGTAGCAGTATAGAAGAGCAGGAAGAGTGGGAGAGACAGTACAGAGAAGTGCCCCGTGTAGCAGGATAGAAGAGAAGTGAATGGGGGAGAGACAATACAGAAAAGTGTCCCATGTAGCAGTGTCATAGGAGGAATCCTGCTGGGGTGCGAGAGAAGCATGGAGGAGCTTGTAGAAGGATCACATATAAGTACCCGAATCTTAGATTGCATCTAAATTGCTCCAAAAGTAAAGTGTAGTCGAAAATTCCTCCTGAGACCTACAAGTGATTAATAAGTGAGCCATGGCTTCAACGTATCATAGATGGTTGCAGCTTGTGATAATTCAGGCACAACAACGTGCCTCATTTAGGCGCAAAAACTAAACTAGAGCACCTCAACGGGCCCATTATTTTTGTTTGTTAGGATTCGTTGTACTACTAGTATAGTCCTCTTATAGAGTCTTCAATAAATCTTAATCTAATGGAGGAATCAACAGCTATGGCCAGAACCAGCATCCAAACAAAGCCCATTAATCTAACTATGGATTCGGAATGTGATCTTTGTAGCAACCATGATAATATTTTGGATAGAATGGGGGAAACATCTGTCCCTCACAAATCTCTGCAGATACTTCATCTACCTACTGAGGGGTTAACACATCTCAGTCCTGTTCTCATTGTTGCGCTCAAGGTCAGTAAGAGCATGAGAGAGAATTGCAGAAAGAGATGAGCATCTGGCCTATAAAACAGCAGCATGGCTGGAATGTCCTTATAGCGTTATATCCCCGGTATTTAATAGTTCTCTGCGGTTCTTGTTTCATATTTCTTACTCAGATCCTTTTGGTAACCTGAGAAAAGTGCATTAGGTAAAAACCGTGTAATGACAGATTAGATGTAGATTACCCAACTCTCAATGACCTTTACCACTATCGTGGGCCAAAATGAGGAAACCTGAATAGAGATGAGCGAACATGCTCGTCCGAGCTTGATGCTCGGTCGAGCATTAGGGTACTCGAAACTGCTCGTTGCTCGGACGAATACTTTGCCCGCTCGAGAAAATGGCAGCTCCCGCCGTTTTGCTTTTTGGCGGCCAGAAACAGAGCCAATCACAAGCCAGGAGACTCTGCACTCCACCCAGCATGACGTGGTACCCTTACACGTCGATAGCAGTGGTTGGCTGGCCAGATCAGGTGACCCTGGGATAGACTAGCCGCTGGCCGCGCTGCTCGGATCATTCTGTCTCTGGATGCCGCTAGGGAGAGAGCTGCTGCTGGTCAGGGAAAGCGTTAGGGTGTTCTATTAGCTTACTGTTAGGCAGGAGTGATTCTCAAAGAACCCAACAGCCCTTCTTAGGGCTACAATAACGTTCTACTTTTTTTATTTTAATTTGCATCTTTTACCATTTTGTGAGGAATTAGCAGGGGGACTTGCTACCGTTGTGTTTAGCTCTTAGTGGCACACATATCCATAGCAAAGACCGAAGTGGGAAAATTCAGTAGGGGTTGGATTTCTATTAGGCAATAACTCAGTGTCATCTCATCTGGCATAGTAGTGTGCTTCCTTTGATACTTGGCTAGAAAATAGCCATAGGAGAATACAAATAGCTTCTTGAAGCCTACAGTAGCGTTCTATATATTTGATTTCTGGTTGATCTGCTGGTGGCTGTAGTTTCTGCAGTGCATGTACTTGCCAATTCTGAGCAATTTGTAGTGAGACTTGCGACCGCTGTGTTCTGCGCTTAGTGGCGCACATATCCATAGCAAAGGCTGAAGTGGGAAAATTCAGTAGGGGTTGGATTTCTATTAGGCAATAACTCAGTGTCATCTCATCTGGCATAGTAGTGTGCTTCCTTTGATACTTGGCTAGAAAATAGCCATAGGAGAATACAAATAGCTTCTTGAAGCCTACAGTAGCGTTCTATATATTTGATTTCTGGTTGATCTGCTGGTGGCTGTAGTTTCTGCAGTGCATGTACTTGCCAATTCTGAGCAATTTGTAGTGAGACTTGCGACCGCTGTGTTCTGCGCTTAGTGGCGCACATATCCATAGCAAAGGCTGAAGTGGGAAAATTCAGTAGGGGTTGGATTTCTATTAGGCAATAACTCAGTGTCATCTCATCTGGCATAGTAGTGTGCTTCCTTTGATACTTGGCTAGAAAATAGCCATAGGAGAATACAAATAGCTTCTTGAAGCCTACAGTAGCGTTCTATATATTTGATTTCTGGTTGATCTGCTGGTGGCTGTAGTTTCTGCAGTGCATGTACTTGCCAATTCTGAGCAATTTGTAGTGAGACTTGCGACCGCTGTGTTCTGCGCTTAGTGGCGCACATATCCATAGCAAAGGCTGAAGTGGGAAAATTCAGTAGGGGTTGGATTTCTATTAGGCAATAACTCAGTGTCATCTCATCTGGCATAGTAGTGTGCTTCCTTTGATACTTGGCTAGAAAATAGCCATAGGAGAATACAAATAGCTTCTTGAAGCCTACAGTAGCGTTCTATATATTTGATTTCTGGTTGATCTGCTGGTGGCTGTAGTTTCTGCAGTGCATGTACTTGCCAATTCTGAGCAATTTGTAGTGAGACTTGCGACCGCTGTGTTCTGCGCTTAGTGGCGCACATATCCATAGCAAAGGCTGAAGTGGGAAAATTCAGTAGGGGTTGGATTTCTATTAGGCAATAACTCAGTGTCATCTCATCTGGCATAGTAGTGTGCTTCCTTTGATACTTGGCTAGAAAATAGCCATAGGAGAATACAAATAGCTTCTTGAAGCCTACAGTAGCGTTCTATATATTTGATTTCTGGTTGATCTGCTGGTGGCTGTAGTTTCTGCAGTGCATGTACTTGCCAATTCTGAGCAATTTGTAGTGAGACTTGCGACCGCTGTGTTCTGCGCTTAGTGGCGCACATATCCATAGCAAAGGCTGAAGTGGGAAAATTCAGTAGGGGTTGGATTTCTATTAGGCAATAACTCAGTGTCATCTCATCTGGCATAGTAGTGTGCTTCCTTTGATACTTGGCTAGAAAATAGCCATAGGAGAATACAAATAGCTTCTTGAAGCCTACAGTAGCGTTCTATATATTTGATTTCTGGTTGATCTGCTGGTGGCTGTAGTTTCTGCAGTGCATGTACTTGCCAATTCTGAGCAATTTGTAGTGAGACTTGCGACCGCTGTGTTCTGCGCTTAGTGGCGCACATATCCATAGCAAAGGCTGAAGTGGGAAAATTCAGTAGGGGTTGGATTTCTATTAGGCAATAACTCAGTGTCATCTCATCTGGCATAGTAGTGTGCTTCCTTTGATACTTGGCTAGAAAATAGCCATAGGAGAATACAAATAGCTTCTTGAAGCCTACAGTAGCGTTCTATATATTTGATTTCTGGTTGATCTGCTGGTGGCTGTAGTTTCTGCAGTGCATGTACTTGCCAATTCTGAGCAATTTGTAGTGAGACTTGCGACCGCTGTGTTCTGCGCTTAGTGGCGCACATATCCATAGCAAAGGCTGAAGTGGGAAAATTCAGTAGGGGTTGGATTTCTATTAGGCAATAACTCAGTGTCATCTCATCTGGCATAGTAGTGTGCTTCCTTTGATACTTGGCTAGAAAATAGCCATAGGAGAATACAAATAGCTTCTTGAAGCCTACAGTAGCGTTCTATATATTTGATTTCTGGTTGATCTGCTGGTGGCTGTAGTTTCTGCAGTGCATGTACTTGCCAATTCTGAGCAATTTGTAGTGAGACTTGCGACCGCTGTGTTCTGCGCTTAGTGGCGCACATATCCATAGCAAAGGCTGAAGTGGCAAAATTCAGTAGGGGTTGGATTTCTATTAGGCAATAACTCAGTGTCATCTCATCTGGCATAGTAGTGTGCTTCCTTTGATACTTGGCTAGAAAATAGCCATAGCAATAGGATAGGATTGTTTGGTTCTAAAAACTCAAAAAAAAACAAAAAACACAAAAAAAAACAAAAAACACAAAAAAAACACACAAAAAAAAAAAAAAAAGTAAAAAAAAAAAAAAAGTTATAACTCTCATTTTAAAAATGTTTAACCCCAGGGCTAGGGGTAGAGGACGAGGGCGGGGACGTGGGCGTCCAACTACTGCAGGGGTCAGAGGCCGTGGTCCTGGGCGGGGTGAGACACCACCTGCTGATGAGGGAGCAGGGGAACGCCGCAGAGCTACACTCCCTAGGTTCATGTCTGAAGTTACTGGGACTCGTGGTAGAGCACTGTTGAGGCCAGAACAGTGCGAACAGGTGATGTCGTGGATTGCTGACAATGCTTCGAGCAATTTGTCCACCACCAGTCAGTCTTCCACGCAGTCCACCCATGTCACCGAAATCCCCACTCCTCCAGCTCCTGCACCTCAGCCTCCTCCCCCCCAGTCTGCCCCCTCCCAGGAAAATTTGCCATTTGAACCGGCATACTCTGAGGAACTGTTTTCTGGACCCTTCCCACAGTCACAAACCACTTGTCCGGTTGCTGCTGAGCAATTTTCCGATGCCCAGGTTTTCCACCAGTCACAGTCTGTGGGTGATGATGACCTTCTTGACGTAGTGGAAGTGTGTAAAGAGGTGTCCGACGATGAGGAGACACGGTTGTCAGACAGTGGGGAAGTTGTTGTCAGGGCAGGAAGTCCGAGGGGGGAGCAGACTGAGGGATCGGAGGATGATGAGGTGACAGACCCAAGCTGGGTTGAGAGGCCGGGTGAACACAGTGCTTCTGAGACGGAGGAGAGTCCTTGACCTGAACAGGTTGGAAGAGGCAGTGGTGGGGCCAGACGGAGAGGCAGGGCCAGAGCTGGTGCATCAGCGCCACTGTCAACTAGTGAAGCTCCCGTGGTGAGGGCTCTTGCGGCGAGGGCTAGATCTTCAGAAGTGTGGAGGTTCTTTAAGGAAACACCGGATGACCGACGGACTGTGGTGTGCAACATTTGCCAAACCAGGCTCAGCAGGGGTTCCACCACTACTAGCTTAACTACCACCAGTATGCGCAGGCATATGAATGCTAAGCACCCCACTCAGTGGCAACAAGCCCGTTCACCTCCGGCCGTGCACACCACTGCTCCTTCCCCTGTGTCAGCTGCTAGTCAGCCCCCTGCCCAGGACCCTGGCCCAAAAACCCCATCGTCGCCTCCACGATCCTCCACAGCATCCACCAGCGTTCAGCTCTCCATACCCCAGACGCTGGAGCGGAAACGCAAATATAGTGCAACCCACCCGCACGCCCAAGCCCTTAATGTGCACATCTCCAGATTGCTTAGCCTGGAGATGCTGCCCTATAGGCTAGTAGAGACCGAGGCCTTTCGCAACCTCATGGCGGCGGCCGCCCC
This sequence comes from Engystomops pustulosus, assembly GCF_040894005.1. Classification (NCBI taxonomy): domain Eukaryota; kingdom Metazoa; phylum Chordata; class Amphibia; order Anura; family Leptodactylidae; genus Engystomops; species Engystomops pustulosus. Next base: position 29,138,665 of record NC_092418.1, read on the forward strand.
TCGGTATTCGGTCCCCAGCCGCCACTACTTTTCCCGATGTGCCGTCCCAGCCCTGCACCAGCACGTGTCAGACAACATCATCCGTGCCCTGACCAACGCCGTTTCTGACAAGGTCCACCTGACCACGGACACGTGGACGAGTGCTGCCGGGCAGGGCCACTATATATCGCTGACGGCACATTGGGTTAACTTGGTGGAGGCTGGGACCGAGACTGACCCTGGGGCTGCTCATATACTGCCGACGCCGAGGATTGCGGGGCCTACCTCGGTCCAGGTGTTTCAGGCCTACTATGCCTCCTCCTCCTCCCACCCCTCCTCCACCTCCTCCTCCGAACTACCATCCGTGGGCACGGCGCCATCAGTCGGTAGCTCTAGGCACAGCAGCAGTGCCGTCGCTAAGCGACAGCAGGCGGTGCTCAAACTGCTGAGCCTAGGTGACAAAAGGCACACCGCCCAAGAGCTATTACAGGGCATCACGGCGCAGACTGATCTGTGGCTGGCACCGCTGAACCTCAAGCCGGGAATGGTTGTGTGTGACAACGGCCGTAACCTGGTGGCGGCTCTGCAACTCGGCAGACTGACACATGTGCCATGCCTGGCCCATGTGTTAAATCTGATAGTGCAGCGTTTCCTCAAGACATACCCCAATCTGTCTGATTTGCTCACGAAGGTGCGCCGCATCTGTGCGCATTTCAGGAAGTCCAGCCCAGATGCTGCCACTCTCAGGGCAGCGCAGCGCCGCCTCCAACTGCCCGCTCACCGACTGTTGTGCGACGTGCCCACGAGGTGGAATTCAACACTGACCATGTTATCCAGAGTTTACCAGCAGCGCAGAGCGATTGTAGACTGCCAGATGTCAACTTCCACCAGAACTGGTAGTCAGGTCAGTCAGCTTCCTCAAGTCTACAATGAGGAGTGGACGTGGATGTCTGATATCTGTCAGGTGCTGAGTAACTTTGAGGAGTCAACACAGATGGTCAGTGGCGATGCCGCCATCATCAGCCTCACCATCCCGCTGCTTGGCCTGTTGAAAAACTCTCTGGTCAGCATGAAGTCGGAAGCTTTGCGCTCGTCACAAGAGACGGGGGAAGAATATTCCCTTGTTGATAGCCAAAGCACCCTGAGGTCTGTTTCTCAGCGCATATCGGAGGAGGTGGAGGTGGAGGAGGATGAGGAGGAAGAGGAGGAGAATGTTGGCGAGACACAAGAGGGGACCATTGTTGAGTCCTTCACTGTTCAGCGTGTATGGGCAGAAGAAGAGGAGTTGGAGGAGTTGGAGGAGGAGGAAATGGACAGTCAGGCCAGTGAGGGGAGTGAATTCTTACGCGTTGGTACTCTGGCGCATATGGCAGATTTCATGCTAGGCTGCCTATCCCGTGACCCTCGCGTTCAAAGAATTTATTCCAGCACCGATTACTGGGTGTTCACTCTCCTGGACCCACGGTACAAGCAAAATCTTGCCACTCTCATCCCTGCAGAGGAAAGGAGTGTGAGAATGCATGAATACCAGCAGGCCCTGGTGCACAAGCTGAAACAGTATTTCCCTTCTGACAGCGCTAGCGGCAGAGTGCGTAGTTCTGCGGGACAAGTAGCGAGGGAGAGTAGGCGAGCAGGCAGCTTGTCCAGCACTGGCAAGGGTACGCTTTACAAGGCTTTTGCCAGCTTTATGTCACCCCAGCAAGACACTGTCACCTGTCCCCAGTCTCGGCAGAGTAGGGCTGATCTTTACAGAAAGATGGTGAGGGAGTACGTAGCTGACCATACCATCGTCCTAAATGATCACACAGCTCCCTACAACTACTGGGTTTCAAAGCTGGACATGTGGCACGAACTGGCGCTGTACGCCTTGGAGGTTCTTGCCTGCCCTGCCGCTAGCGTCTTGTCCGAGCGGGTTTTCAGTGCAGCTGGTGGCATCATCACCGATAAGCGTACACGCCTGTCGACTGACAGCGCTGACAGGCTGACGCTTATTAAAATGAATAAAGGCTGGATTTCTCAGAATTTCCAATCTCCACCAGGTGAAGGAAGCTCAACCTGAATAATTGATCCACTCCTCCTCCTCCTCCTCATTTTCCTCCTTCTCCTCCTCTTTGTACAGTAAAGCAGAGGAAAATGGCTATTTTTTGACAGGGCCCACTGGCTCTTGCTATACTTCATGCATTTAATTTTTCTGGAGGGCCACCTACCCGGTCCTCTGTTTGAAACAATTTTTGTGAGTGCCACATACAGGCACTCAATCTATTCCATTTTTCTGGAGGGCCACCTACCCGGTCCTCTGGTTTGAACAATTTTTGGGACTGCCACATACAGGCACTCAATCTATTCCATTTTACTGGAGGGCCACCTACCTGCTCCTCTGGTTTGAAGAATTTTTGGGACTGCCACATACAGGCACTCAATCTATTCCATTTTACTGGAGGGCCACCTACCTGCTCCTCTGGTTTGAAACATTTTTGGGACTGCCACATACAGGCACTCAATCTATCCCATTTTACTGGAGGGCCACCTACCTGCTCCTCTGGTTTGAAGAATTTTTGGGACTGCCACATACAGGCACTCAATCTATTCCATTTTACTGGAGGGCCACCTACCTGCTCCTCTGGTTTGAAACATTTTTGGGACTGCCACATACAGGCACTCAATCTATCCCATTTTACTGGAGGGCCACCTACCTGCTCCTCTGGTTTGAAACATTTTTGGGACTGCCACATACAGGCACTCAATCTATCCCATTTTACTGGAGGGCCACCTACCTGCTCCTCTGGTTTGAAACATTTTTGGGACTGCCACATACAGGCACTCAATCTATTCCATTTTACTGCAGGGCCACCTACCTGCTCCTCTGGTTTGAACAATTTTTGGGACTGCCACATACAGGCACTCAATCTATTCCATTTTACTGGAGGGCCACCTACCTGCTCCTCTGGTTTGAACAATTTTTGGGACTGCCACATACAGGCACTCAATCTATCCCATTTTACTGGAGGGCCACCTACCTGCTCCTCTGGTTTGAAAAATGTTTGGGACTGCCACATACAGGCACTATCCAAATTAAATTGTCTCCATAGCAGCCTCCACACGTTGTCTCCATTCCTACCTCCAAAAGTCGTCCATATAGCTGCCTCCATACATCGTCCCTTTATCAAACGAGGTGTGTCAGGCAGAAATTTGGGTTGTTTTCATGGATTCCACATCAAAGTTGTTAACTTTGTCGCCACCCTGCTGTGTAATCCACAAAATATACTTGCAAACTTTTACCATTTAGGGATATTATTTCAGCGCTTCTTGCGCATCTGTTTACATTCCCCTCACCCGCCATATCCTAAACTTATAAGAACGCTACTACACTTGATCTTATACAAAAGTGCTGTTTGGGGAGTAGCCTAGAGACAGGGGCTTGGATTTGCGAAAGCTCGCCTGGCAGCGGAGCGCCAGCTCCATGCGCATCATGCGCTTCTTGCGCATCTGTTTACATTCCCCTCACCCGGCATATCCTAAACTTATAAGAACGCTACTACACTTGATCTTATACAAAAGGTTCTTAGAAGTGCTGTTTGGGGAGTAGCCTAGAGACAGGGGCTTGGATTGGCGAAAGCTCGCCTGGCAGCGGAGCGCCAGCTCCATGCCAAGATCCAACTAACATAGTTTTAACTGCAGCACCTTTAATCTACTACTAGTTCACTGCCTCCATACATGGTCCCCTTATCAAACGAGCTGTGTCAGGCAGAATTTTGGGTTGTTTTCATGGCTTCCATGTTAACTTTGTCGCCACCCTGCTGTGTAATCCACAAAATATACTGGCAAACTTTTATCATGTACCGATATTATTTGAGCACTTCTTGCTCACCTCCTTTGGTTCCTCTCTGCCACCCATTGGTTTGAAGCCTGAGTCCATTTAGGGTATGTCGCCATGACACTCTCTAGCCTGCTGCCGCTGCCTCTGCATGCCGTCCCCTATAGTGTCAGGGTCAATTATTGCATGTTTTAGATGCTATCTAGCTTCATTCTGTCACTCTGTCATGGCCATGCTGTTGCCCATAATTTTGGCATAATGGTGCGTTTAAGCAGCCTCAGAGGCATCCATGCATGCTGCCCCTGCTGTTTCCTGTCCATTTCCGTGGTGTTTCCATCCTTTTCTGAGGTTCCCAGGTGTTTGGCCAAGCTTCCCTGTGCAGAGCCTTGGTCCCCTTGAAAAATGCTCGAGTCTCCCATTGACTTCAATGGGGTTCGTTATTCGAGACGAGCACTCGAGCATCGGGAAAAGTTCGTCTCGAATAACGAGTACCCGAGCATTTTAGTGTTCGCTCATCTCTAAACCTGAACCTTCATTTTATTAAGGGTAGTAGAATAATAATGGAAAAGAAAGCCACCAAAGAATTAGGACAATTCATTGTTTGGGATTCATTTTTTTGGATGCCGGTGCTGTAAGTGATGAATGGGAAAAATGGTCACTTTTTAATTACAATTTAATTTATTGCGCAAATAATTAACCGATTCTGTGAGCAATTTTAACTATCAACCATTTAGCAACCATTTAATTATGTTAGTAGGAGAAGGACTGTTAAAAATTTACCTTTAATCCAAGACTGCAGCTCTGCAAGTGCTATGGAGGGAGGAGCATAAACCTGAAGAGCTACCAGCTCTCTACAGGCTCTTGATTAAATATCAAAGCTGATGCATTTATACATATTTTCACATTGACCTCTATTAGAAGATAAGATAAGGATAACACCACCCCAATAGTCTTGAACTAGACTGCATTTGTATACAATGGGGCACATTTACTTACCCAGTGCCGCGGAGTTCACGAAAGTGCATTGTCCGATGATAATGCACTGTGCTGCGATTCACTAAGATTGTGCGGCAGAGGTCCGACAGAGTTCACCTTCTTCTTCCTGGTGTCACGGGTGCTCCCGCGATCCCTGTCTCGGATCGCGGGCGCATCCGTGCACCCCCGTTTGCCCCCGCTGCAGGCCGGTCGCTGAACTCAACTCTCCCGGCTCCTGCTCTTCCCTGGACTGCCGAAACCTGCCGAAAATTTAAAGGGCCAGCGCACCGCTAATTGGTGCACTGGCTGAACCTCACCTTTAAGAATCCTGCCTCTTCCTGTGTCCCCTGCCGGATCTTTGTGCCTCATAGCCTTAGAGAAAGCTTCCTAGCGATTATTCCTGCGTTCCTGTGTATTCCTGTGTTCCCGTGTATTCCTGTGTGTTCCCGCTCCTGTGTCCTGTGTTACCCGAGTTCCTCCGTGTTGCTGTGTTCCCGTTCCCACCTGCCTGGACCTCCTGTTGCTGACCCCGGACTTGGACCTGACGTTGCACCTCTGCCGCCTGCCCTGACCCTGTGCCTGGACCTGTCTACGAGATTGTCATCCGCTAAGGTACCTCGACCTCGGCTGCCACCGTGGGCTAGTCACACCTGGGAACGACCTAGTGGTATCCTGCCGCAGCAAGTCCAACCCGCTTTGCGGTGGGCTCTGGTGAATACCAGGTGCCGCTAGGCTCCGGTTCCGGGTGTTGGCTAGTTACATCTCCCGCGGTGGTCCAGAGGATCCACTGATCCTAACAGTAAGATCCGGCCATGGATCCCGCCGAGGTTCCGCTTCCCACTCGACCAAACTTTGCCGCCATAGTGGTCCAGCAATCCTGGGAGATTGCCGCTCAACGCGAACAGCTGGATCAAGTCACCACCATGCTGCAACAGCTGCTAGCCGCCCAGCAACAGCAACAGGTTCCCCTGTCTGCTCCCGTGGCTCCTGCAACCCCGGTCTGCCTTCCTGTTGCTGAACCACGACTACGGCTGTCTATGCCCAGCAAATTTGACGGAGACCCCAAACAGTGCAGGGGTTTTATTACTCAATGCTCCTTACAAATAGAACTTATGCCTTCGCAATTTGTCACGGAGCGTTCCAAGGTGGCATTTTTCGTCAGTCTTCTCTCTGGGAAGGCCCTGGCCTGGGCCACTCCTCTTTGGGACAGAGGCGACCCGGTCACGACTACTCTTGCGGCTTTTCTGGCGGAGTTCCGGGACGTTTTTGAGGAACCAGCACGGGCTTCTTCTGCCGAGACTGCATTGTTGAATCTGCGCCAAGGCAACTCATCTGTGGGAGAGTATGCTGTTCAGTTCCGCACCCTGGCCTCTGAACTTGCCTGGAACGATGCAGCTCTCATCGCCACCTTTAAGAAAGGACTCTCACCGCAGGTCAAAGATGCGCTGGCGGCTCGGGATCTACCGTCAACTCTGGGTGGTCTCATCACACTGGCCACTCGGATAGATGTCTGGTTTAAGGAACGCGCCGAGGAACTTCGCTCTGAGCATCCTCAAGCTCAGGTAAGACGTTTTCCTCGCCTCGCACCTGCCTTCCAAAGACCGCTCCAGCCTCCGCCTGTATCGTCTGCTGAGGAACCCATGCTGGTGGACAGAATCCGTCTCTCTCTACAAGAGCGTTCCAGAAGACGACAGGAGAACCTTTGTCTGTATTGTGCCAGTGCAGGACACTTCATCGGGACTTGTCCTGTTCGTCCCCCACGTCCGGGAAACGCCAGCACCTAGGGCTCTTGGGAGAAGCGTCCCTAGGTGTGTGCCAAGCTTCTCCACGTCTGATTATTCCTGTGCTCCTCAGCGTAGACACCAGCACCCAGATTCAAGTTTCTGCTTTCCTGGATTCAGGCTCTACAGCGAACTTTATGGACGCAGCCCTGGTCTCCCGGCATCACTTCCCAGTGGTTCGTCTTGAGAAACCATTGTCCATTGCCTCAGTCAGTGGCCAGATTCTTTCCGTGCCCATCCGGTTTCGCACGGAACCCCTGCTTCTGCAAGTTGGAGCCTTGCATAAAGAAAGACTTTCTTTTTTTGTACTGCCCCAAAGCACTTCCACCCTCCTGTTGGGTCTCCCCTGGTTGCAGCAACATGCCCCTGTGCTGGACTGGTCCTCTGGGGAGATTCTCCGTTGGGGCCCGGCTTGTTCTTCTCATTGTATGGATGTCCCTCGTCCGCTCCCTGTCTGGACTTCCACCTTGTCTCCCAAGCCCCTGGAGGGGCTTCCCGCTCCATACTTGGATTTCGCAGATGTGTTCTCCAAAAAACAGGCAGAGACTCTTCCTCCACATCGTCCCTATGATTGCCCCATCGACTTGCTGCCCGGCTCTTCTCCTCCACGGGGTCGGGTGTACCCGCTCTCGGTACCCGAAACAGCCGCCATGTCTGAATATATTAAGGAAAATCTGCAAAGAGGTTTCATACGTAAATCCTCCTCTCCAGCTGGCGCAGGTTTCTTTTTTGTCACCAAGAAAGATGGCTCTCTTCGCCCCTGTATAGACTATCGCGGTCTTAACAAAGTCACCGTTAAGAATCGCTACCCCTTGCCGCTGATCACGGAGTTCTTTGATCGTCTACGGGGCGCGAGAGTCTTTACCAAGTTGGATCTTCGTGGTGCCTACAATCTTATTCGCATCAGGAAGGGTGACGAGTGGAAGACTGCCTTTAACACCCGTGATGGGCATTTTGAATATTTAGTTATGCCCTTTGGACTTTGCAATGCACCAGCCGTTTTCCAGGAATTCGTTAATGATATCTTCAGGGACTTATTGTACAGCTGTGTTGTGATTTACCTGGATGACATCCTCGTGTTTTCTGCTGATCTCGAGTCCCATCAGTCCCATGTACGGCAAGTGCTCGGTCGCCTCAGGACTAACCATCTCTATGCCAAACTGGAAAAATGCCACTTTCATCAAAGGAGCCTTCCATTCCTTGGCTACATTATTTCCGACAGAGGCCTGCAGATGGATCCTGCTAAACTATCTGCAGTTCTTCAGTGGCCACACCCAGTGGGACTGAGTGCTATCCAAAGATTCCTGGGCTTTGCCAATTATTATAGGCAATTCATTCCACATTTTTCTTCCCTGGTAGCTCCACTGGTGGCGCTAACAAAGAAAGGTGTCAATTCTCGTCTCTGGCCCCCTGCGGCTGAGGAGGCCTTCACGAGATTAAAGACGGCGTTTTCCTCTGCATCTGTTCTTACCAGACCTGATACCGAGAAGCCATTCTTTCTGGAAGTCGATGCCTCTTCCGTAGGAGCTGGAGCGGTTCTTACCCAGAAGGGGCCTAGGGGCCGAACTCTCTCCTGTGGCTTCTTCTCCAAAACATTTTCCTCCGCAGAGAGAAATTATTCTATAGGGGATCGTGAGCTTCTGGCTATCAAGCTTGCCTTGGAGGAATGGCGTCATCTGTTGGAGGGAGCTCGATTTCCAGTCAGTATTTTTACGGACCACAAGAACTTCCAGTACCTGCAGACAGCTCAACGGTTGAACCCACGTCAAGCCCGGTGGTCCCTATTCTTTTCCCGTTTTGACTTCCAGATCCATTTTCGCCCAGCCGAGAAAAACATCAAGGCTGACACCCTGTCACGTGCTTCCGATGTTATGGGGGAGGACTATGCTCCGAGATACATCATTCCTCCAGAGCGGCTTGTGCTGGCAGCGCCGGTGGACCTTCGGCAATTACCTCCCGGCAAGACTCATGTACGACCTGGACTTCGAAAGAGGATCCTGACCTGGGGACATTCTTCTCGAGTGGCTGGGCACCCTGGGGTGCAGCGCTCTGTGGCCCTGATTTCCCGTTTCTATTGGTGGCCTGATTTGGTCAAGGACGTTCGGGATTTTGTGCGGTCTTGTGCCTCTTGTGCTCGCAATAAGCCCTCACGACAAAAACCAGCTGGTCTTCTGTTGCCGTTACCCGTGCCTACCTGCCCGTGGTCTCACGTGGCTATGGACTTCATTACTGATCTGCCGCCATCATCTGGCAATACCGTTATCTGGGTGGTAACAGACCGCTTCTCTAAGATGTCCCATTTTGTCCCTCTACCAGGTTTGCCTTCAGCCCCACGTCTTGCCAGTCTCTTCTTCCAGCACATCTTCCGGCTTCATGGCCTTCCCCGGCACATCGTTTCTGATCGAGGTGTTCAGTTCGTGTCCAAGTTCTGGAGATCTCTGTGCAATCAGCTGCAAGTGAAATTGGACTTTTCCTCTGTCCATCCTCAGTCCAACGGCCAAGTAGAAAGGGTGAATCAGACTTTGGGATGCTATCTCCGCCACTTTGTGTCCGCTCGTCAGGATGACTGGGCTTCTCTTTTACCATGGGCGGAGTTTTCCTACAATTCCCTGGACTCCACTTCTGCTGGTTCTGCTCCCTTCTTTATTAATTACGGACTGCACCCACGGCCTCCTCTTCCGTTACCTTTGTCTGCAGATGTTCCTGCTGTGGAGGACTTGGTACAGGATCTAAAAGCCATCTGGGAACAAGTCCGTACCTCATTGCTCCAAACCTCTGCCAAGACCAAGCATCAAGCGGACAAGAAACGTCGGCTTTTTCCTGTCTTGGCTCCTGGTGACAGGGTCTGGTTATCCTCAAGGTACGTCCGACTGAAGATCCCTGGCTACAAATTGGGACCCCGGTTCTTGGGTCCATTTGAAATCCTCAGTCGCATCAACCCGGTAGCCTACAAATTGCGGCTGTCTCCTAGCATGCGCATACCCAACTCCTTCCACGTTTCCCTCCTCAAGCCAGTCATCTTAAACCGCTTCACCCAACAAGTTCCTCTCCCTCCGGCCCCACAAGCGGACTCTACTGATGTCTTCGAGGTGAAGGAGATCCTGGATACTAAGACAGTGAGAGGTAGGCGGTTGTTTCTGGTAGACTGGAAGGGATTTGGTCCTGAGGAGAGATCTTGGGAGCCAGAGGATAACATCTTGGACATCCTGCTCCAACGTTTTCTCAGGCCCAAGAAGAGAGGGAGGCCGAATGGGGGGGGGGGGGTATTGTCACGGGTGCTCCCGTGATCCCTGTCTCGGATCGCGGGCGCATCCGTGCACCCCCGTTTGCCCCCGCTGCAGGCTGGTCGCTGAACTCAACTCTCCCGGCTCCTGCTCTTCCCCGGACTGCCGTGCGCGCGCGTCCCCGCCTCCTAGGGCGCGCGCGCGGCTCCTGCCGAAAATTTAAAGGGCCAGCGCCCCGCTAATTGGTGCACTGGCTGAACCTCACCTTTAAGAATCCTGCCTCTTCCTGTGTCCCCTGCCGGATCTTTGTGCCTCATAGCCTTAGAGAAAGCTTCCTAGCGATTATTCCTGCGTTCCTGTGTATTCCTGCGTTCCCGTGTATTCCTGTGTGTTCCCGCTCCTGTGTCCTGTGTTACCCGAGTTCCTCCGTGTTGCTGTGTTCCCATTCCCACCTGCCTGGACCTCCTGTTGCTGACCCCGGACTTGGACCTGACGTTGCACCTCTGCCGCCTGCCCTGACCCTGGGCCTGGACCTGTCTACGAGATTGTCATCCGCTAAGGTACCTCGACCTCGGCTGCCACCGTGGGCTAGTCACACCTGGGAACGACCTAGTGGTATCCTGCCGCAGCAAGTCCAACCCGCTTTGCGGCGGGCTCTGGTGAATACCAGGTGCCGCTAGGCTCCGGTTTCGGGTGTTGGCTAGTTACATCTCCCGCGGTGGTCCAGAGGATCCACTGATCCTAACACCTGGTACATCTAAATGCATTGTCTTGTGACACAAATTGAAAGTTAAATCCCACGATCAGTCCGAATCAGTCGGATCATCCAATGGACCATCTGTAATACAATTCAACAATCAACACTTCTAACAATGGCTGATTTAAAGGGTTTGCGTCAAGTCTTAAATTTTTCTTTTATCCCTTGTCAGACCCCTCGAATTCTATAGAATGGGGACTTCAAATCACTCCAATCTCCTCAATACCAGTGGGATTTTCGGGTTTCAAAAGTCCATGAAAGTCAATAGGATTCAGGACGCAGCTTCACCCTGTTTTCGATAGACTTTTATGGTTCTTTTACATAGGTTTACAAGTCAACCAATGAAGCAGTTGGAAGACTTGGGGTCCGCCCCTCTGCTGATTATGGGGGATCTTACCAGTCAGACCCCCCCATGATTTTAATATTTTTAATAACTCTTAATGACCATCGTTGTATAATGTTGAGTCATGCTCCTTTGTAAATATTTGTTGAACTCTCTAAGACTTTTTGGACATATTTCTACAACAAGGGATAATCCGTGGTATTTTTTTTTAATGTTCACGTAATTACTCAACAAGAAAGAAAAGCAACGAGTATGTTCCTCATTATAAGCAGCTTACATGCACAAAATTAACCCCATAGCAATTAACTGTGGACCCTGGTGGGCACCCTACAGTGGAGGTCACCCTGTATCAACCCCTCGAGTTCCGTGTCGCCAATGTTCATTTGCTTAAAGATCAGCAGTAATATGTCTTTCCAGATTTGGGCCCGGAGCGGTCGGTTGCCTGATGATATTAGATGCAGTATCTACAGTATAATAAACAAGATACTTGCATCCAGCATGGCCATTAGCTTCTATATTCACATCAAACTCTTCCATATCAAGAGAAAAATGACCCTTCCATCAAAAATGTCTCGTTTCATTTAGGTTATTCATAGTTACTGGCGGTCCAGAGTTTGTTCAGATTTTCAGGGGTCAATTCAGGAAAAAATTTTACATATTCTAGAGGACTGAGAAAACATCTTTTAATGACTTATCCTAAGTAGAGATTATTAATATTGTATTGGTGGGGGTCCAACACCCAGCACCTCCACAGATTAGTTGTAGATAAACAGAATAGATTCCTTTTGATTCTGGTTAATTTCTATATTCTTATGATGATGATGTTGGGGTGCAAATAGTGGTTGCAATGGCTCATATTATTTTAGGACCTATCATTGATGATAAAGGTGTCTCTTGATGTGTGGAGGGTGCTGTGGTGTGCCCCTGGGGAATAGAGCCTCAACGGGCCCCTCCCTAATTTATCATTCCCAAATAGCCCTGTCATGGATATTTTATATACAGACCCCCTTACTAGACGCTGCCAGGCTGCTGGGGTGTAAGAGTTGGCTGTGAGGGCCCCCCAGCAGCTCTGGGCCTCATAACTTGCCCAGGTATGCCTAGTGTTGGAGCCGACCCTGTGTACCCCTTCCTTCCTTAATGTCCTGTAGTATCCCAACTATGGTAAGGCATTGTCCTTAGGGGGGGCAAGAATTTTGCGATTATGTTTGCAGGTAAGCCACCTCCACGGGGGTTCCTGCTCCATGCCTGTGTACTTTTAAAAAACTTTTTAATGCAAAATTATGCTGGGTCAGACCTGACGACCTCTTGATGTATCTTCTGTGACGAGAGGTTATTGAGCACCACCGTATGATACTCAGCGAAGGAGGTGAGTACAACCGTGTTTTTCTTTTAAAATACCTCCCCAGCCCGCTTGCAGGATTTTGAAAAGAGTCGGACAACCCCCTTAAAGACAGGAATACCCCTTTAATTCTCTGTATATCCCGTGTTTAGTTCAGATAATTATGGTGTTGGCTGCTTCAGATATCTGTGAGTTTTGTAGATGACTTTTTCCTTCCAATTCTGAAGCTATTAATCCAGTTTTATCTAATTTAGCTGATACTACATTCACAGTGTTTGTGATCTTCTCGCTGCATCGATTTTCTAGCAAAACGCACGGTGAAGGCTGGAGAATATCCTTCCAGAATACACAGAGCCTAATCATGTATGAGATTCGCAGACGCAGCAATAGTGTTCAATTAGCCATTCAATTCCACTGCCTAGGTACAAAGAAAGTGACTTCTTTAAAGATGTATTCACATTTTATGGGGCCAATGATATTGAATTCTTTCCAAAAAAAATAGATCTGCTAACTATCTATATTTGAAACATTCCCTATTTCAGAAGTTTATCTTCATTATGTTTCTTAAAGGGGCTTTTCACCACCTCCACCTATTCTAACTAATTGATAGTTGTGCTCTACAAATCCTTGTGTAGTTGGAATTAACTATTGGACATTTTACTAACCCCCTATGTTCCTGAGCAATCAATGCTTTTAGTCTCAGCTCCTAATATGATGATAACACTCGACTGTACTGTCAATGGGGCGGGATCAACTCCAACCCAGAAACACCCACTTTATTAGGATATTGAATGTCCAAATGAACAGCAAAAATGGCTTGGGATTAGCGAGACAGCAATAAAAAAGAATGGACTGTTGTTAATTCACCTTTGAAGTTTAATATCCTAGAGTTGGGCCATTACCAAACTTAATACTGAACTTCTTTCCCCATGGATCTAGGGGGACTGATAACACTATTTGCTTTCCCAATTCAAGGTAATCCTGATGTTTAGAGCCTCATTACACTCAGGATCCCTTTAATTGCATCCCAAACCTCTACTAAGGCTACATTTCACCACAACATTACCAGCAAGAGGTCAGAATAGGATACTACATTTGCATCATTCACATTATTATATGTCTGTATGTATGACTGTTTATAGCCTGAAAGTGTTAATGTTATGTTTACACTAAATGTTTCTTCCTGAGGTATGGCAGGTGTTCTGATTGGCTGCAACCCCAGAATCTTCTAGAACATAGATATTATAAAGTTTGATTCTTTTTGGAACTCTGGGTCTTTTGACTCCATGGGGCACATTTACTTACCTGGTCCATTCGCGATCCAGCAGCGGGTTCTCTGTGGAGGATTCGGGTCTTCCGGCGATTCACTAAGGTAGTTCCTCCGACGTCCACCAGGTGTCGCTGCTGCGCTGAAGTTCATCGGAATGCACTGAACATCGGAAGCGTGTGTCCAGCGACACATTTTTTAAAAAAATGCAGCGGTTTTTCCGAAGCCGTCGGATTTTCGTGCGGTCACGCCCCCCATTTCCGTTGCATGCATGCCGGCGCCGATGCGCCAAAATCCAATCGCGTGCGCCAAAAACCCGGGGCAATTCAGGGAAAAACGCCGCAAAACGGAAAAATTTGGGTAAATCGCAGTAAAAACGCGATTCGGACACTTAATAAATGACCCCCATTGAATCTTCTGTTGGTCTGTAGTCGCTAATTCAAAGTCTACAAAACTGCTCATTTTTGTGTTGCTAATGCAAAAGAGCTGACTCGGCTCATTGGAGATACTCCAAGCGAAACCGACCAGCTACGACTCTTCGATGGGAAGGATAACCCCTAGTATCCAGCCACCTAAGCTGAAGGCATCACATACATACAACCAATGACCATGGGCTCTCCACTGAAGGGGAGCAAGAAACCCCAAACCCCATTACAGATAGAGGTCAATGCTTTTGCAATTAGAAGTTGAGTAACAGTTCCTCCTCCCCAGTTAATGAAACCCCTTGAACATCTTTCATGCATTTTTTGCCTGTACTGGAATCAATGGACTATAATATAATAATAGGTTATTATAATGATGATGCTATAAGAGACACTTACAGTACATATATCAAGATCGTCTACAAATTATTGTGATCCCTTCTATGTAGCGCTGTGACTAGGTGATCAGTTCTCACGGCTTCTATAACCTTCATTAGATGTGAATCTTAGAAACTGGATGTGCTTCCAGCCTGAGATCGATGCGTCTAATTAATGACATCAATAACGAGGGGAAATGCACATTATTTTTATTACACTGCACTTGTTTACTATGCCCTTCATCACCGGGTGCTAGAAAAACTGAGACCACTGAGAGACATGGTAACGAATTAGTATTACTAGAAGGGGAAGACATATGAAGAGTCATGATGATTATGATAAAGAGTGATAGTTATGACATGGAACCAATTTTGTTTCATCAGATCGCTTTGGGAAAATTACTTTAAAGTGAATGTCACAAGGAATGTCATTTATAGCTGGTGACAGGTTCCAGTAGCCTCTGTTATGCTGATTTGAAAAATGTCATTGTTAGCATTCTGAATCATTTCAGTACTTTATAAAACTTTATTTCATATGACCTGGCTCTCTGCTAGCAGCATGTGGTAGGTCCCTGGGGCGGGGACACACTCATCCAACTCATCCCCCACACACACTTGGGGGGCATTGTTTTTCATTTCACACTTTGGAAAACATATTTGCATATTTCCCAGAATTCCCTAGTGGAGCATCTATGGCTTTAAGTTTCCACATGCCTATAAGGTGGTCTTAATTGGCAAACTCTCCTTGAGGAGAACTCTTAACCTCTAACCATTGAGCCTCCAAGGCAGGGAGACACAGGCACACACAGGCTGCAGCTGCCCCTCCCCACAGGACTCACCACACACTGCTGGCAGGGAGCCAGGTAATGAGGATCAAACTATTATAAACCACTGAAATGATTCAGAATGCCAACAAATTGTGACAGGTGCCCTTTAAAGGACATCTTTAAATACAAACCTCCTCGTCCTATCCCTGTGTGTCCCGAGCTTTTCTTATATCTTTGCATGACCGCATTTCTGTAAAAAATATATGTTTCTAAGATATGCAAATTAGCCTGTGGTGCTTTGCAGAGCACCCTCAGGCTCCACCGTTATATAATACCAGCCGCGTTTTTGGAGCCGGTGATGACATCAGAACGCAACTGGCATGGCACCGGGGCGAGCATAAATTATATTATGGTGGAGCCTAATGGTGCTCTGCAGAGCACCACAGGCTAATTTGCTTATCTTAGAAACATATTTTTTACAGAAATGCGGTCATGCAAAGATTTTAAAAAGGGTAGCTTGGGACACACAGGAACGAGACGTGGAAGTAAGTACTAGTCATCTACCATCAAGTAATCTGATGGTAGATGTCCCAAAACTATTTCTTAACTACTGGAAACATTGGTGCACTCCTTACTTACCTACCCAATGCTGAGGCTTGTGATCTCTAACTGTTCCAGAGCAATCACCCTGCCAGGATGTTATGATAGTATTCATAAATATAAGATCAAGGTCCTGACAGGGCAATTGTTCGTGGACAGATGGACAGGACAGGAATCTCTGATGAGGTAAAAGACAGGAGGCTTCACTTTACATATCAGGAAAGCGGAGCAGAACTATTACTAGATATATATTGGTAAATTACCTCATATCTGTCCCCCCTGCACCACTTACATACACATCACAAAAACATGAGGTAAAGTGGTCAACCCCTTTAATGAGCAGCATTCCAATGATTGGACCCCTAAGGATCTTAAATTGATGGCTTATCTTGGTCATTGGTCACGTATTATCAAGTCATACATTTATCCTCTATCCTCTGAAGACCCCTCCGCTATACATGACCTATTCTATGCCAATGTGCCTTCTATTTTTGGAGGTCACACAGCAATTACTGGACTGCAGGGACAGCTTAAAGGCAGGGCTGCTAATATGGATTGGCTTGGGGGACTTGCGATCTTCCTTTCTGAGGATTCGAGGATTACAGCGATCAGACCCCAATGATCATACAGTGGGTACAGAAAGTATTCAGACCCCTTTACATGTTTGTCTCTTTGTTTCATGGCAGCCAATTGGTAAGATGAAAAAAGTTCCTTTTTTTGTTGTTCTTTAATGTACACTCTGCCCCCCAGTATTGTGCTCTCTGCCCCCATGTTGATAATCCAAAAACAGAAATGTAGATATTTTTGCTAAATTATTAAATAAGAAAAACTGAAACATCACTTGGTCATAAGTATTCAGACCCCTCATATTTAATATACATGATGTCCATTTCCTTCTGAACCTCCTTGAGGTGGTCCTTCATTAGAGTCAATTTGTGTTTAATTAAATTGATTGAACTTGATTAGGAAAGGCACACACCTGCCTTTATAAGAGCTCACAACTCATAGTGCACATCAGAACACGTCAGAATGATGAGGTCTAAGGAACTGCCCAGGGAGCTCAGAGACAGAATTGTGGCAAGTCACAGATCTGGCCAAAGTTACAAAAGAATTTCTGCAGCACTCAAGGTTCCTAAGAGCACAGTGGCCTCCATAATCCTTGAATGGAAGAAGTTTGGAACGCCCACATGTCTTCCTCGACCTGGCTGTCCAGCCAAACTAAGCAATCTTAGAAGCATTGATGAGAGAGTAAAAGAAGAACACCAAGATAAATGTGGCAGAGCTCCAGAGATGCAGTAGGGAAATGGAGGAAATTTCACAAAGTTACTGCAGCCTCCACCAGTTGGGGCTTTATGGCAGAGTGTGCCGATGGAAGCCTCTGCTCAGTGCAAAATATATTAAACACAAAAAACACACAAAGGACTCCAAGACTATGGGATTCTCTGGTCTGATGAGACAAAGATTAAACGTTTTTGGTGTTAATTCTAAGTGGTATGTGTGGAGATAACCAGGCACTGCTCATCACCTGCCAAATACAATCCCAGCAGTGACACATGGTGGTGGCAGCATCATGCTATGGGCAGGGACAGGACCACTGGTTGTAATTGAAGGAAAGATAAAAGCAGCCAAGTACAGAGATACCCTGGATGAAAACCTCTTTCAGGGCTCTGGACCTCAGACTGGGCCGAAAGTTCACCTTCCAACAAGACAATGACCCTAAGCACACAGCTAAATAACAAAGCAGAGGCTTCAGAACATCTCTGTGACCATTCCTGACTGGCCCAGCCAGAGCCCGAACCTAAACCCAATTGGGCATCTCTGGAGAGACTTGAAAATGGTTTCCACCAATATTCACCATCCAACCTGAGGGAACTGGAGAGGAAGAGGCAGAAGATCCCCAAATCCAGAGGTGAAAAACTTGTAGCGTCTTCCCAAGAAGACTCATGGTTCTAGGTTTTGAACTAGGTTTTCTAGGTTTGGGACTCATGGTTCAGGGGCTGAATACTTATCACCTTGTGATATTTCCGTTTTTTCTTCTTTAATAAATTAGCAAAAATATCTAAATTTTTGTTTTTTTCTGTCAAGGTGGGGGCAGAGTGTACATAACTGGGGGACAGAGTGTAAATTACTGGGGGACAGAGTGCACATTAATGAGCAAAAAAAGGAACGTTTTGATCTTACCAATTGGCTGCAATGAAACTAATAGACAATTGTAAAGGGGTGTGAATACTTTCCGCACCTACTGTACATATCTTCCCTATCGCTTTTAGAAACAGCCCCTGTATGAGCGTGGATAACCCATTAACCCCTTTAAGTGGCCGGTGCTTGTAGCAGAATAAATCTAAGTTTACTTTACTTTCTCGATTATACGTGATTCGTCCAGATATTTGCAGAACTGCCCTTTATATGAACTCGCTTCTTTCTGTCGAGAATCTAGGGACGAGATCTCCTCTCCTTTGTCTTCTCTCCTCTGTTAGGATGGATTGTGTGAGATGAGATAAAAGTCCATGGAATGAAGTTGCCCGCTCTAAGGCTTTTTAAATATTAAATATACAATCGCGGAGACGTGTGCATTATTACCTGGGTCTTTTAAGTTTATAACACTCAGGAACCCCCGCCGCACCTTCCCCCGCTCTATAATACAAACACATGGAAAAAAGAGCAGCACAAAGTAAAGTACAAGTGATGGGCACTCAATTATGTATGTCCGGAGACCAGAAATAGAGGAGCCTCGGCTGAGAGAAGACTTGCTTTCATCTGCCAAAGAGTCCAAAAAATATATTCTATAAACACTGAGAAATTACAATTAACTTCACATTTTATAAGTTTAATTATGGTAATATTTAAGACATATTTTATTTGTATTTTCCAATAGTTTATAATAACTTTACAACCCTTTAAGCACAGCCATTGCTCATTCCCGTTTTTGCAAAGTAAAGCCCCCCCCCCCCCCCACTTCCCATTAGATCAAAAGTGGTTGACCCCGGCTGACCATCCATTGTTTTATGCAACATGTAGAGTAGATGGCCAGATTGACTTGGCCAAAGAATCTACTTGGAAGATATTGGGGGGATGGGACATGTTGGAGTTCTCCTGCCTGATCTAGTTGTTTTC
Organism: Engystomops pustulosus; assembly: GCF_040894005.1. Lineage (NCBI taxonomy): Eukaryota > Metazoa > Chordata > Amphibia > Anura > Leptodactylidae > Engystomops > Engystomops pustulosus. Next base: position 29,157,424 of record NC_092418.1, read on the forward strand.
AGGAGATAAGCCACTACCAAAGGTGTTCAGCAGGGGATGTCTCCATCATTTGACTAAGTTGATTGTGAATGTGCATGAAGACATTGGGGCAGATTTACTTATCCGGTCCATTCGCGATCTAGCGGCGGATTTGGGTCTTCCGGCGATTCACTAAGGCAGTTCCTCCGATGTCCACCAGGTGTCGCTGCTGCGCTGAAGTTCCCCGAGGTCCTCCGGAGTTCACGATCCTATACTTGGTGAAGGTAAGTGCGTGTCCTGTAACACTTTTCTTTAAAAAAATGCGGTGGTTTTTCCGAATCCGTTCGGCCTCGCGTGCATACCGGCGCCTATGCGCCACAATCCGATCGCATGTAATACATGGGAAATCGGCGCAAAATGGAAAAATTTGCGTAAACCGCCGGTAAAACGTGATTCGGGTCCTTAGTAAATGACCCCCATTGTAAGGTATTGGCCCTAGAGATCTGTGTTACCATACATAGGTCAGCAAGAATGATAAAATTAATTTAAATTCCAGGATTCTAGCTGGTCTAGCACTGGGATGCACTAGTATGACGCACAGAATACAGTCCTCCCCTCTTATCTGAGTTAGAGATGTAGCTGGCTTCTGTTTAGATATTACAGCATAGGAAGGAACACTTTGAATTCGGAGATGTAAGAACACAGCAGCATGAGGGTCTTCTGGTAGTAATCCAAGTCCACCTACAATTCTGGGATATAAATATATATGAATACATTGAAATCATGGCCACTATAGACCTAATCCTTTACACTAGAGGGTTGCTGAAAACAACTGATCAATGGGGTAACGTATTGTTGGACTCTTATTAGTCTAAGGATAAATTATTAATCCCAAAAGCTCCTTCAAGGTCTGGACCATCCCTTTAGTACCAAAAATATTTTTTATACTTGTAGGAAAATACATTCTGGAGTATAAGATTTTCCTCCATTGTTACTGTTGATAATCCAGGGCCCAGGAATGTTGGATTGAGGGTTGAAGGAAAGTAGGTGGAAATAATTAGCATCATAACTTGATCCATTTGGACCTAGGAGGAGAATGAATACTGAGCGACAAAGAGGCTAAAAACCAAAGCACTGACTCTCGGTCTTGTAAAATGTAGTAAGTATCAATAAACTTCTTTACAGCCGCCATAATGGTCTATAAATGCTTGGTCACAATTACCTTACCACGTGTGCGGGTGCCCGCAGGTTCTTCAAACCACCATATTATTTTACAGGTTCCCAGAGGGTCATCAAAATGTGTAATAAAACTTTGTAATATTTAGAAATTCGTAGGGGTTTCATGATGTTGGAGGGAGATGGAATTAGTAGACCTCTCAGCAGAGAAGTCTACATCAGACGTCATAAGCAGTAAGGGATTACAATATGGGCTATTTGGGCACCAGCCCGATGCCGCAGGCTTCTAAAGGGCTCCATGGCCTCCTTAATCAACCAGAAAGTTTGATACTCCACCGTAGAGATAATAAAGAGAGGGTCCTCCAGCTCTGAATTCATTATATATATGTACATGCCCTCAAGACACATGTATATAAAAGCTTTTTTTAGGACATTTGAAGGTCCGTCAAAGGTCCTCAAACTGCAGAACTGAAAGCTTATGGCAAGGGTGGACCATTCATGAGGCGAGTTGCCTCAGGTAGCACCATTTGTAGCACGATGAAGGGCATCATTAGGGGCATAGTCACCTTCTACACATAAGAATTGTGTCTCTTCACACCTGATGGCATCATGGAGGTGAGATACTTCATGCAGAACCCACTTCCTAAAAAAATAACCTGATATATTACTACTGGATGGGGCCATTCTATAGCTTGCCCCAGGCAGTAGAGAGTTTAGGTTTAATCCTGGCTGATGGAAGGTTCCCATCATCCTTTTCCAGGTATCTTGATTCTGGTAACATATTTAGGTAGTATGGATAAGCAGAGCCATGCCGGTTCAGATTTGGTTGATTTCTGCCAAACCAGAACCTTAAAGTTCTGTTTGGGTTCAGGTACCACACCTAAACCCGAACACTCACCACTAGCGAACATTGAGGCACGGGTCTGCTCATCATTAGTGTCAAACCATTAAAACAATGAGACCTGCACCATCTCGATCCACCCCTGAACATAGGTGTCAAACACATCTACCATTTATGGTGTCTGGGCCACAAAAAAAACGGTCCTCATCGACATCAGTTGAGTTGGATTTTAATGAAAACGACTGCAAACCTTATGTAAATTTATCTACCCCGACAAAATTAAGGATCAGGCAACAGGTTACCTGTGGTCAGAGGTGTCTGGCACTGACTTACTCCCCCTCCCCCATCGACTACACATACACTCTTTCCAAGGCTTGTATGTATGGGAATGAAGGAATAGGGATGAATTATCGTATATTGATAAGGTCTGAGAAACGTTTGATGGCCCCACATGAAGCTTAGTAAACTAGTCATTACTGGAAGGCACCGAGCTTGACAGATCTTACCCGTTTCATGCATTCCCTGAGCTGCTTCATTTCATTTATCCTCTCGATGTTCCCGATAAGTTAACGTTATTTGCATATAAGAGACACAATGTAATTAGAATCAGATGGAGCTTATTAAAAGCTTTCAATTGTGCAAGCAGTTTACACTCCGAGCAATCTAATTGTATCTCTAAGAAGCATTGTTAGTCATTTCTATGCAACTTCTCATTTTAGAGAAATATACAAATGTAGGAATGTTTAAAGGGAATGTCCAGTAAGTAAAAAGTAAGTAAAAAATTACTACAAGGGGGAGGAGTAAGGGTCATTTATATTATAAAATTGTACACACCCCTCCTTCACTGCTCTGTTATCACTGCATTGTACCCCTGTACTATACTATACTATACTATACATATAGTACCTGCACATGTACACTATATACAGACCTTCACACCTGCACACATGTACTATATACGCACCTTCACACCTGGACTATATACACACCTGCACACCTGTACCATATACACACCTGCACACATGAACTATATACGCACCTTCAGACCTGTACTATATAAACACCTGCACACATATACTATATACACACCTGCACACTTGTACTATATACACACCTGCACACCTCTACTATATACACACCTGCACACATATACTATATACGCACCTTCACACCTGTACTATATACACAACTGCACACCTGTACTATATACACATCTGCACACCTGGACTATATACACACCTGCACACCTGTACCATATACACACCTGCACACATGAACTATATACGCACCTTCACACCTGTACTATATACACACCTGCACACATATACTTTATACACACCTGCACACATGTACTATATACACACCTGCACACCTGTACCATATACACACCTGCACACATGAACTATATACGCACCTTCAGACCTGTACTATATAAACACCTGCACACATATACTATATACACACCTGCACACATGTACTATATACACACCTGCACACTTGTACTATATACACACCTGCACACCTCTACTATATACACACCTGCACACATATACTATATACGCACCTTCACACCTGTACTATATACACAACTGCACACCTGTACTATATACACATCTGCACACATGTACTATATACACAACTGCACACCTGTACTATATACACACCTGCACATATATACTATATACACACCTTCACACGTGTACTATATACACACCTGCACACATATACTATATGCATACCTGCACACATGTACTATATACGCACCTTCACACCTGTACTATATACACACCTGCACACCTGTACTATATACACCCCTGCACACATGAACTATATACGCACCTTCACACCTGTACTATATACACACCTGCACACATATACTTTATACACACCTGCACACATGTACTATATACACACCTGCACACCTGTACTATATACACACCTGCACATCTGTACTATATACACACCTGCACACATATACTATATACGCACCTTCACACCTGTACTATATACACACCTGCACACCTGTACTATATACACACCTGCACACATGTACTATATACACACCTGCACACATGAACTATATACAGACCTTCACACCTGTACTATATACACACCTGCACACATATACTTTATACACACCTGCACACATGTACTATATACACACCTGCACATTTGTACTATATACACACCTGCACTTCTGTACTATATACACACCTGCAGACATATACTATATACGCACCTTCATACCTGTACTATATACACAACTGCACACCTGTACTATATACACACCTGCACACATGTACTATATACACACCTGCACACCTGTACTATATACACACCTGCACACATATACTATATACACACCTTCACACGTGTACTATATACATACTTGCACACATGCATTATATACACACCTGCACATATGTACTATATACATTCCTGCACACATGCATTATATACACACCTTCACACCTGTAGTATATACATACCTGCACACTTGTACTATATACAATCCTTTAAACCTGTAGTATATGCATACCTGCACACCTGTTCTAAATAAACACCTGTACTATATACATACCTGCATACATATACTAAATACATACTTTCAAACCTGTAATAAATACACACCTTTACACCTGTACCATACACACACCTTCACACCTGTACTATATACACATCTGCACACTTTTATTTTATACACACCTGCATACCTGTACTAGTTGCACAACTGAACATCTTTACTATATACACACCTGCATATGTGCCCACCAGTACTTTATACATACCTGCGCACCCTTGCTATAAACATACCTGCGAACCTGTACTATATACACATCTGTGTTACATACATACATACATATATATACATACATTCACACCTGTACTATACACAGTTTATCATCTAGTAAAGATCAAATGTATGGTTCCTATCTACTAGCCCCCAATAAGTACACTTTTATCCAAGGAGTTTTTTATTTGTATTTATAGCACCTTTTTCTATATTTATATTCACCTTTTAATCCTATGAATTGCAATTTCTATATGTATTTTTGCATTTTATTTTTCTAATTATATATGAGTATTCCTATGTATAATATACACTCACCGGCCACTTTATTAGGTACACCATGCTAGTAACGGGTTGGACTCCCTTTTGCCTTAAGAACTGCCTCAATTCTTTGTGGCATAGATTCAACAAGGTGCTGGAAGCTCCTCAGAGATTTTGGTCCATATTGACATGATGGCATCACACAGTTGCCGCAGATTTGTCGGCTGCACATCCATGATGCGAATCTCCCGTTCCACCACATCCCAAAGATGCTCTATTGGATTGAGATCTGGTGACTGTGAAGGCCATTTGAGTCCAGTGACCTCATTGTCATGTTCAAGAAACCAGTCTGAGATGATTCCAGCTTTATGACATGGCGCATTATCCTGCTGAAAGTAGCCATCAGATGTTGGGTACATTGTGGTCATAAAGGGATGGACATGGTCAGCAACAATACTCAGGTAGGCTGTGGCGTTGCAACGATGCTCAATTGGTACCAAGGGGCCCAAAGAGTGCCAAGAAAATATTCCCCACACCATGACACCACCACCATCAGCCTGAACCGTTGATACAAGGCAGGATGGATCCATGCTTTCATGTTGTTGACGCCAAATTCTGACCCTACCATCCGAATGTCGCAGCAGAAATCGAGACTCATCAGACCAGGCAACGTTTTTCCAATCTTCTACTGCCCAATTTCGATGAGCTTGTGCAAATTGTAGCCTCAGTTTCCTGTTCTTAGCTGAAAGGAGTGGCACCCGGTGTGGTCTTCTGCTGCTGTAGCCCATCTGCCTCAAAGTCCGACGTACTGTGCGTTCAGAGATGCTCTTCTGCCTACCTTGGTTGTAACGGGTGGCGATTTGAGTCACTGTTGCCTTTCTATTAGCTCGAACCAGTCTGCCCATTCTCCTCTGACCTCTGGCATCAACAAGGCATTTCCGCCCACAGAACTGCCGCTCACTGGATGTTTTTTCTTTTTCGGACCATTCTCTGTAAACCCTAGAGATGGTTGTGCGTGAAAATCCCAGTAGATCAGCAGTTTCTGAAATACTCAGACCAGCCCTTCTGGCACCAACAACTATGCCACGTTCAAAGGCATCAAATCACCTTTCTTCCCCATACTGATGCTCGGTTTGAACTGCAGGAGAATGTCTTGACCATGTCTACATGCCTAAATGCACTGAGTTGCCGCCATGTGATTGGCTGATTAGAAATTAAGTGTTATCGAGCAGTTGGACAGGTGTACCTAATAAAGTGGCCGGTGAGTCTATACTAATATATGTATTATGTCAAATAGCAGAAACTTAATTTCGGACCTGATGAAGGGAGCAGTCCGACCTCGCATTGTCCATCATTTTACCATACTGAAAATAAAACATTGAGAAACTGAGCAGCTGACCTATATACACGCCGACACATCTATGTTATATACATACCGTCTCACCTGTGCTATACATTTACCTGCACACTTACCCACTTGCTTGCATAATGTTTTACATATTGGGGCACATTTTCTTACCCGTCCACTGGAGGGTAAGTAAGTGCATTGTCCGACTATAATGCACTATGCATTAAGCAGCGCCCGATATCCTGCATGTGTCACCTCCCTGCTCAGGTCCGACGGAGTTCACCTTCTTCTTCCCGATGCATGTAAGTGCATTGTCTTGCGACACAACTTGAAATTTAAATCCAGCGCTCAGTCTAAATCGGTCGGATCGTCAGACCGCTTGCCCCTCATTTCTGTCGCATGAAAGCCAGCGCAGCTGCGCCAAAATCAATCACTTGCAACGCAATCACATCGCAAACCCCTGTTAAATACCTGTCAAAACTGCGCAAATCCCAAGAACAGCAAACAAACCGACGAAAGAGCGATCCGTGACCCTTGGTAAATAAGCCCTTTGGCTCAGTTTTATCAAAAGTGTGGCAGTCTAGTTTTCCTCGGATGTGATTCAATAATCTGGTACCAGCTTTTTTTGGTGCACTTGGTTTAATGGGCGTGTGACACATTCCTGTCGGACTTTCTACATAAATGTGGCGCACTTCACATTCCCCAGACCCACAGTGCACACCTGTATACACACTCTGCACACCTGTATACACATTCTGCACACCTGTATACACACTCTGCACACCCACAGTTTCACCCGGGACATACTAAACACCTGTATATAAACTCACACAGTGCACATCTGTATATATACTCTGCACATCTACATACCCTCTTCACCTGTATACATACCCTGCACTTTTGTATACATACCCTGCACATCTACATACCCTCTTCACCTGTATACATACCCTGCACTTTTGTATACATACTCTGCACATCTACATACCCTCTTCACCTGTATACATACCCTGCACTTTTGTATACATACTCTGCACATCTACATACCCTCTTCACCTGTATACATACCCTGCACTTTTGTATACATACCCTGCACATCTACATACCCTCTTCACCTGTATACATACCCTGCACTTTTGTATACATACCCTGAACATCTACATACCCTCTTCACCTGTATACATACCCTGCACTTTTGTATACATACCCTGAACATCTACATACCCTCTTCAACTGTATAAATACTCTGCACATCTACATACCCCGAACGTAATTGTATACTCTTTATAAACACTCTGCACATGTGCATAACCTCTATGCCCACCTGTATATACACCAGGCACATACTTCACACCTGTATATACAATCTGCATATTCTCCAGGTACACAGTGCACATCTGCATACATACCTGCATTCGGCACCCCTTTTCTCTATACACACTTGCACATAGTCCAGGCACATACTGCGCATCTGTATATACACTCCACACATCCTTCGGGTACACAGTGCACACCTGTATACATACCATACACTCTGCACGCTTGTAGAAACCTTTACACACCTATGCATCTGTAAGCACCTGTCCACCCCTAAATACCCTTGGTAGACACACTGAACCCCTGTATACACACTCATAACACATACCCTCTACTACACGTTGCATACTCTATACTAACAGTGTCACAAGATTCCTGCATTCCCTCTGCACAAACACTGCGCACCTGTACACTATACACAAACCCACACTGCGCACCTATACACTATACACATAACCACACTGCGTACCTACACTATATATACACTTTGTCACCAGGGTATGCAATAAATACGAGTAATAATTCATTTTAGGGACTGCACAATATCGCAGGTGGCACATTTTCAGCGTAAACTGCGAAAATTATGAAATGTAAATTGTGAAAAACAACCAACGTTAAGCTGTCAAGTTTTTGTTTTCCTTTACAACAAAATTGTGTTTTCGCCGGTTCCAGGAGATGTAAAATCTTATTGACACATTGATGTGGGCTGTGTACCGCGCCTTCTCCTCGCAGTGCATCAATTCATCGTCAGACTAACAAAACCCTAATTCCTACAATCACGGTTCTGCTGGAGAGAACATGGCCGCCTCATCAGGTCACTGCTGTTGTCATCTCTTCCCCGTGTCTGAAATAACCTTCTAATTAACCAGATTATATGGGGTGGAATCAAGTATTTCAGAAGACTGTAAGTGTGCGGTTGCTAGGTAATGTTTCATTCTGCATCCTAAGATTTATCCGTAAAGAAAATCTACCATCAAAACCAAGCATGGATAAACCAGGGGCACTTACTCATAGATCCAGGCACCGTGACTGTGGTAATCCTCTTATATTTATTATCCGTGACCCTCTTACTTCTAAAATCAACTTTTATAACTATGCTAATGACCAAGAAGGGCTAATAGGGAGGGTTTGGGAATATTTGTAAATATACTGACACGAGGTAGTGTCAGTCTGTCACTGGAATCTGGGGAGAAAAGAACAATTTTCTCACCTGCAGCTATGGCTGATGTCCAGGATATTATGAGGCGAGTTCAGGCAGCGATCCAGCAGCATGGGCCAGGGTGGATCGAGCAGCACCTGGCGGGGGTTCCAGCGGTTCCAGCGGCGCCAGTGGCCGATGAGGAGCCGCTACGGAGGAGCAAAAGATCTCGCCCTCCCACCAGGATGAGTCCGGAGGTATCTCCCCGCCCCCGTCCCCCCCCCCCCCTCCCCCGTCACCGTAGGAGCCTCGGCAGGGACCCTCTGTCCTCCTCCTCGAGACGCTCATCCGGGGCTGGAGGGAGGACGCCGAGGAATCCAGCAGTGCGGCAGGGGACGGGGACACGGGGGGTCCAGCCATTTCCTTCCCCCGCCCCCCGGCGGCATGATCACGGCACCCAGGAGACGGCCGGCTCCCCTGCTGATGACCCGAGCGGCAGCCGTGCTCAGCGCAGCGGATCGAGGTATGGCGGAGAAAAGGCTCCCGTGGTCCAGAGGAGGGGGAGAGCGATATCGCCCTCGGTACAGGCCGATGGGCAGGGCCGGCAGACAGGGAGCAGGAGGCTCGTGAACCGCGCCGCTGAGTCACTGGAAGTGGGGCTCCGGCGGCCATCTTGGGAGAGGCAGCAGGCGATGGAACTTCCGGCTTCGGGGGCGGGTACCGGAAGTCCCGCCCCTAGTCCCTTCAACGAAGACGCAGACGCCGAGTCCGACAGCGGAGCAAAGGAGGCCCGGGCTCCAGCTCCTGCACGGCACCAGAGGAACAGCAGGAGGGGTGAGCGGCGATCGGGAGCGGATCGCTGGGGCGACGATCGGCAACAGGAGGCGGGTCCAGCCACAGGCGGCCCAGTGCACCGTGAATCCGGAACCGGGACAGCCATACCGATGCATGTTACGCCCGCGGCCGCAGGAGCGGCTGCGCGGTCAGGTGAGGTCACCACCGGTGCATCCATGGGATCTACCTCACACTCATCTTATCTCTGATTTATATGAGGGTGTACTTACCTCACACACTGTACACATCATTGATTTATATGAGGATGTACTTATCTCACACACTGTACATATCGCTGATATATATGAGGATGTAGTTACCTCATACACTGTACATATCACTGGTATATATGAGGGTGTAGTTACCTTATACACTGTACATATCACTGATATATATGAGGATGTAGTTACCTCATACACTGTACATATCACTGGTATATATGAGGGTGTAGTTACCTCATACACTGTACATATCACTGATATATATGAGGATGTAGTTACCTCATACACTGTACATATCACTGATATATATGAGGGTGTAGTTACCTCACACACTGTACATATCACTGGTATATATGAGGGTGCAGTTACCTCATACACTGTACATATCACTGGTATATATGAGGGTGTAGTTACCTCATACACTGTACATATCACTGATATATATGATGGTGTAGTTACCTCATACACTGTACATATTACTAATATATATGAGGGTGTAGTTACCTCATACACTGTACATATCACTGATATATATGATGGTGTAGTTACCTCATACACTGTACATATTACTGATATATATGAGGATGTTGTTACCTCATACATTGTGCATATCACTGATATATATGAGGGTGTAGTTACCTCATACACTGTACATATTACTGATATATATGAGGATGTATTTACCTCATACATTGTGCATATCACTGGTATATATGAGGATGTAGTTACCTCATACACTGTACATATCACTGATATATATGAGGATGTAGTTACCTCATACATTGTACATATCACTGGTATATATGAGGATGTAGTTACCTCATACACTGTACATATCACTGGTTATATATGAGGATGTAGTTACCTCATACACTGTACATATCACTTATATATATGAGGGGTAGTTACCTCATACACTGTACATATCACTGGTATATATGAGTCACTGATTATATATGAGGATGTAGTTACCTCACACACTGTACATATCACTGTTAGAGATGAGGATGTAGTTACCTCATACACTGTACATATCACTGGTATATATGAGTCACTGGTATATATGAGGATGACGTTACCTCACACACTGTACATATCGCTGATATATATGAGGATGTAGTTACCTCATACACTGTACATATCACTGATATATATGAGGGGGTAGTTACCTCATACACTGTACATATCACTGATATGTATGAGGGTGTAGTTACCTCATACTTTGTACATATCACTGATATATATGAGGGTGTAGTTACCTCATACACTGTACATATCACTGATATATATGAGGATGTAGTTACCTCATACTTTGTACATATCACTGATATATATGAGGGTGTAGTTACCTCGCACACTGTACATATCACTGATATATATGAGGAGGTATTTTCCTCATACACTGTACATATCACTGATATAAATGAGGATGTAGTTACCTCATACACTGTACATATCACTGATATATATGAGGATGTAGTTACCCCATACACTGTACATATCACTGATATATATGAGGGTGTAGTTACCTTATACACTGTACATATCACTGATATATATGAGGAGGGATTTACCTCTTGCACTGTACATATCACAGATATATATCGGGGGTAGGTACCTCATACACTGTACATATCACTGATTTATATGAGGGTGTAGTTACCTCACACACGGTACATATCGCTGATTTATATGAGGGTGTACTTACCTCACACACGGTACATATCTCTGATTTATATGAGGGTGTACTTACCTCACACACTTTACATATCACTTTTTTAGGAGTCCAGTCCTTTTGAATAGAGACTGAGGGCAGATGTCCGCCATTACTCTGGTTGTTATGGGGAGGTTACATGTATTATACACTAGGGAGAGAGGAGCTGCCCAGAGAGAGCACATGTACAGGATCAAAGATGGAGGCTGCACTATTACTAGTCTCTTATAATCTTGGTTCTCTATAGTCTGGGTGCCTTACATCGTACTGCGGGTTACTGACCATGATAGGTGCAGGTCCCCCACATTCCTGGTCTATGTGGCCCAGCATTGACCTGTACAGAGTAATTGTAGTGGCTGGATATGGGGAGTTTAGCTATCTGAATAAAACCTCCATGTCACTGATATACAAACGGATTCTATAGTAGCCCATCCCAGGTCATTGCTATATAGTCACCACATGCTGCATTCAGATGCTTATGTGCCTGGTGCAGTGTACATGGCTTCCATCTCACTGCTTTATTGTAGTTATGGACCAGGCTATATATATAGCTAGCCTTTAGTTGTGCCTTCTATATTATGGACTGTCCATGTATACCTTATGTGCACTCATATATATATACTCTAGATTACATGAGTGGTACATGGTACAATACTGAGGGGGTTACATACCACCTCAGACTATAATGGTGAATTAGCATTGTAATGTTATATTACATTTATCCCCATGAAATGGCTGGAGAATTAGCCAGACACATGGTCAGTGTTACTGCTGCACCTAATTCTGTAAGATAAATGGATCCATATATATCCAGGTCCTTGGTACGTTTATATAATTTCTTATGGGTAGTTGAATTTAATGTCTCCAATAGTTGGTCTGGGGTCACATCTTCTTTCGCCACTTAGCTAGGAGGTTGGCGGCTATGTGGAGCTGGGGATGTGGCTCTCGCACGCTGTGCGCATAATTATGGTTTATGTGAGACAAGTTTTCCACACCTGGTTACACCACTAGCTTGGAGGTTGGCGACTAGTGGATTATATGTGGAGACATATATACACTTCTCTAAAGGGGGTCCCTGAGGAGATGGTTCTGGTTCGGTTATCCACACCTAGTTACGCCACTAGCTAAGAGGATAGCGGCTGGTGGATCACTAGAGTGTTGGTTTTGTACACAGTGCGTGCATTGTATATCACCACTTGCCAGGAGGTTGCGGCTGGTGGATATGGCAGGTGTGGTTTCTCTACACGCTGAGCGTGTTTTTTGAGCAAAGTTACATTTCTTTAGTATTATTTAGTATTATATTAGGTTAAGTTGGTTGTCGGCTCGGTCAGTGAGGAGTTTAAATAGAGCAAGGTTTAAGGTTAACAAGACAATAGGCCGGTTTATACCACGAAACGGGGGCATTGTGATACGGCACCCGGACTTGGAAGAAGGGCAAGGGGTGTATCTACGTGAGGATGGGGTACACCTGACGAATGTAGGCCTGGATGTATGGTTACTGGGTATACAGGAAGGAGCGGAGAAGGCGTTGAGGATGTGGCGGGACAGCCGTGTGTGAGGTCATCCCACACGGTGTCGTGGCGGATTTAGGAGGGGTTCTCGGGGGCAAAAAGGAGGTGTTGAGACGGGGGAGCTGGCAACACGGGGGGTGTTCAGTCCCCCGAATAGTTGGATTAACAGAAAAATTGTGAATTCCTGGGAGCAAGGATCTCAGGAGGTGGGGAAGTCTGCATTTTGGGTCCCTGGTCAGGCGCATATACGGCTGGGGGCAAGTGAGACTTCCTGGCAACGGATTTGATGGCAATTTAGATGCCCCCCGGAACCCCTTTGCTAGCTGAGTTTAATGTAAATTGTAATGTTATGCAATGTTATGGATTAATGATGCTGTTTGTTATAATAAATGCGGCCGCTGTGGCCTTTATACCCAACAGTTGTGTTTGACTCTTAATGAGTGAGGGGGGGGGGATTTGGGGTTTGGGTTTCACAGCGGTAATTTTAAGTCCCAAAGTCATGGAGCCGAACGACGCATGCGCAACCTTTTGCTCCACCCATTAGTGACCGCATTAGCCAGATTTCTGGGGGTTCCGGTTCTCCTGATCGGTGAGGGATACTGTGAGTAACTTCAATATTTTGGTAAATCTATTTAAGCTGCTTGTAGAACAGATTACTAATAAAAGTGGTTAAAGGAAACCTACCACCACGAATCTACCTATTAAGGTAGGTCTGGCGGCAGGTTCCTCTAATGTAGAGTAGTATTGCCCTTTTTAGGGCTAATTTGTTTGTGGCCCAGAACTTTTATACATTTTAATTCTAAAATGTAAATTTTAGAGGCTACTGAGGCGTGGAGTAGCTGGAGCTGAGGCTACACGGTGCGGCTACTCCATGCCCCAGTAGCCTCTTGCACTCCACCTACCCTGATATCTTCAGCGTGAAGCAACGAGGAGCTACGTGCACTCGTCTGCGAATCTGGATTCTGCGCATGCGCAGAGTGCTGGCTGGCGGCTGCATGGTCTTGGCTACTCCATGCCCCAGTAGCCTCTTGCGTTCCGCCTACCAATACATATTCAGTGCGCAGCTACGAGGAGCAAAGCTGGGTTATGAGCATGCACAGTAGCTTCAGAGCCGAGACAGCGCAGCTGGCGGCCATCTCTCTGCGCATGCGCAGAATCCAGCTTCGCAGACGAGTGCACGCAGCTCCTTGTAGCTGCACGCTGAAGATATCAGGGTAGGCGGAACACAAGAGGCTACTGGGGCATGGAGTAGCTGTGCCATGAAGCCTCAGCTCTGGCTACTCCACACCCCAGTAGCCTCTTTAGGAAGTTAGCATATTGGGGGAATTAAAATGTATAAAAGTTCTGGGCCACGAAAGAATTAGCCCTAAAAAGGGCAATACTACTCTACATAAGAGGAACCTGCCACCAGATCTACCTTCATAGGTAAATCCGTAGTGGTAGGTTTCCTTTAAAGTGTTGTTAATCTTCACCAGCGCAAAAAATGGAAACCAAAACTCTATGCAGACCGGGCTTGGATGGAAGGTAGATAATACATTGAAATGTAAAAAACAATGCTGCATAATAAAACAAGAGTTGTTTCTCTCTTTTGTTGTGATACTATGATCTTTTATAACAAGCAATGTTTCCTGTGTGACCTGTAAGACCTATATATTGAGGTATTGCTACCTCTAAGCCTCCCATACAATCAATTGTACTGCTGTTCGGATCAATACAGTAATCAGCAGCTAAGTTTATGGATTATTGGTTATAAATTTATACCCCACATAATTTATGCTCAAGACATAATACAATGCACTAATTACGTGCATTCATTTGATCTATCTTGGATTCACGATCACGGGATATCCACCGCTTGTAGAATTTAAAGCGAACCTGTCATTGGGATTGTTATTTTTAGCTGGTGACAGGTTCCCAACGCTGGTTTTAAAAATGCTTTAGTCAGAATTCTGAATACTTCCACTACTTTATAAAACTTTTTTTTCACATCACCTGGCTCCCTGCCATCAGTGTGTTACTAAGGTTACTAACGCGTTTTACTAAGTTTTACTAATAAGCGTTTTACTAAGCTTTACTAATAAATTACGCAATCCAAGAATAATCTTTCTCCCGACCGAGTCATTGGCGCTGACATCATCCTGGAACCCCATATTTGACTATTGCCATCAGTGTGTGGGGAGTCCTGGGGGAAGGGGGATGGCAGCTGCAATTAAAAAACAATTACAATAGAATAAAACTTTATTAATCCCAATTCGCAATTATTTGTACATCATTGATCTAGTAAATAATGCAGAAACGTGAAATGTTGGGTGGGGGTGCAGCTTAGAAATACAGAAGCAAAGGTGGTCCGACCAATGGGAACCCAACAGATTTGCAGATCAGGGAACTGAAAGCTCCCTTCATATGGTTGTACACAAATACAAAAGTTTACATGGGGCAAAGTAGAATTCCCTAATAGGGTAATACATATTGTATTTACCCTGGTAAAAGTTCTTCTTCTGCGAGTTGGTTCAATAGGTCCAATAGGACCTGCCACAAGTCTGCAGGACACAGGACGTCCTGCTACCAGGACTTTAGGATCCAGGTCCTGCAGCCATAGACACCCACGGCAACCAGTGACATGGGAACCGTGCTCACAGAAGGGTGTTCATACAATATTGAGTGCATGGCCATTTGACCTTCAAGAAGTCCACAGAATACGGGATATCATAGGAAGTCCTGAAAGCAGCTGCCAGCAGGTCACATGAACCCCTGGTTCCAACAGGCAGATGAGAAAAGTTTCCCAGGGTAAGTACAATATTAGTGACCTTATTAGAACATTAAAACCCCTTTAAATTGCCCTATAGTCTATCTTACAAGCCATCTCAGAAGTTCCTTAAAGGTCGATGGTCAGTTTGTCCAGTCTTCTCTGCAGTCCCATGGACCTTGTAAATAAGATGGCGGCTGATGACTGGTTCAGACAGCAGAATTTTCATTTATTAAATTATTTTATAATTATACAAGCTCTTATACCTCTTGTGTCATCCCCTCATCCTCATAGACTGTAAGCTCTTGTGTCCCCCCCTCATCCTCATAGACTGTAAGCTCTTGTGTCACCCTTCATCTTCATAGACTGTAAGCTCTTGTGTCACCCCTGTATCCTCATAGACTGTAAGCTCTTGTGCCCCCCTCATCCTCATAGACTGTAAGCTCTTGTGTCACCCCCTCATCCTCATAGACTGTAAGCTCTTGTGTCAACCCCTCATCCTCAGAGGCTGTAAGCTCTTGTGTCCCCCCTCATCCTCATAGACTGTAAGCTCTTGTGTCACCCCCTCATCCTCATAGACTGTAAGCTCTTGTGTCCCCCCTCATCCTCATAGACTGTAAGCTCTTGTGTCACCCCCCTCATCCTCATAGACTGCAAGCTCTTGTGTCACCCCTTCATCCTCATAGACTGTAAGCTCTTGTGTCTCCCCTCATCCTCATAGACTGTAAGCTCTTGTGTCACCCCCTCATCCTCATAGGCTGTAAGCTCTTGTGTCACCACCTCATCCTCATAGACTGTAAGCTCTTGTGTCTCCCCTCATCCTCATAGACTGTAAGCTCTTGTGTCACCCCCTCATCCTCATAGGCTGTAAGCTCTTGTGTCACCACCTCATCCTCATAGACTGTAAGCTCTTGTGTCACCCCCTGTATCCTCATAGACTGTAAGCTCTTGTGTCACACCCTCATCCTCATAGACTGTAAGCTCTTGTGTCACCCCCTCATCCTCATAGACTGTAAGCTCTTGTGTCACCCCCCTCATCCTCATAGACTGTAAGCTCTTGTGTCACCCCCTCATCCTCATAGACTGTAAGCTCTTGTGTCACCCCCCTCATCCTCATAGACTGAAAGCTCTTGTGTCTCCCCACATCCTCATAGACTGTAAGCTCTTGTGTCACCCCTCATCCTCATAGACTGTAAGCTCTTATGTCACCCCCTCATCCTCATAGACTGTAAGCTCTTGTGTCTCCCCTCATCCTCATAGACTGTAAGCTCTTGTGTCTCCCCTCATCCTCATAGACTGTAAGCTCTTGTGTCACCCCCTCATCCTCATAGACTGTAAGCTCTTGTTTCACCCCCTCATCCTCTTAGACTGTAAGCTCTTGTGTCACCACCTCATCCTCATAGACTGTAAGCTCTTGTGTCACCCCCTCATCCTCATAGACTGTAAGCTCTTGTGTCACCCTCTCATCCTCATAGACTGTAAGCTCTTGTGTCACCCTCCTCATCCTCATAGACTGTAAGCTCTTGTGTCACCCCTTCATCCTCATAGACTGTAATCTCTTGTGTCACCCCCTCATCTTCATAGACTGTAAGCTCTTGTGTCACCCTTCATCTTCATAGACTGTAAGCTCTTGTGTCACCCCTGTATCCTCATAGACTGTAAGCTCTTGTGTCCTCCTCATCCTCATAGACTGTAAGCTCTTGTGTCACCCCCTCATCCTCATAGACTGTAAGCTCTTGTGTCTCCCCTCATCCTCATAGACTGTAAGCTCTTGTGTCACCCCCTCATCCTCATAGGCTGTAAGCTCTTGTGTCACCACCTCATCCTCATAGACTGTAAGCTCTTGTGTCTCCCCTCATCCTCATAGACTGTAAGCTCTTGTGTCTCTCCTCATCCTCATAGACTGTAAGCTCTTGTGTCACCCCCTCATCCTCATAGGCTGTAAGCTCTTGTGTCACCACCTCATCCTCATAGACTGTAAGCTCTTGTGTCACCCCCTGTATCCTCATAGACTGTAAGCTCTTGTGTCACACCCTCATCCTCATAGACTGTAAGCTCTTGTGTCACCCCCTCATCCTCATAGACTGTAAGCTCTTGTGTCACCCCCCTCATCCTCATAGACTGTAAGATCTTGTGTCACCCCCTCATCCTCATAGACTGTAAGCTCTTGTGTCACCCCCCTCATCCTCATAGACTGTAAGCTCTTGTGTCTCCTCACATCCTCATAGACTGTAAGCTCTTGTGTCACCCCCTCATCCTCATAGACTGTAAGCTTTTGTGTCACCCCCTCATCCTCATAGACTGTAAGCTCTTGTGTCACCTCCTCATCCTCATAGACTGTAAGCTCTTGTGTCACCCCCTCATCCTCATAGACTGTAAGCTCTTGTGTCTCCCCTCATCCTCATAGACTGTAAGCTCTTGTGTCTCCCCTCATCCTCATAGACTGTAAGCTCTTGTGTCACCCCCTCATCCTCATAGACTGTAAGCTCTTGTTTCACCACCTCATCCTCATAGACTGTAAGCTCTTGTGTCACCACCTCATCCTCATAGACTGTAAGCTCTTGTGTCACCCCCTCATCCTCATAGACTGTAAGCTCTTGTGTCACCCCCCTCATCCTCATAGAATGTAAGCTGTTGTGTCTCCCCTCATCCTCATAGACTGTAATCTCCTTTGTCACCTCCTCATCCTCATAGACTGTGAGCTCTTGTGTCTCCCCTCATCCTCATAGACTGTAAGCTCTTGTGTCACCCCCTCATCCTCATAGACTGTAAGCTCTTGTGTCACCACCTCATCCGCATAGACTGTAATCTCTTGTGTCACCCCCTCATCCTCATGGACTGTAAGCTCTTGTGTCACCCTCTCATCCTCATAGACTGTAAGCTCTTGTGTCACCCCCCTCATCCTCATAGACTGTAAGCTCTTGTGTCACCCCTTCATCCTCATAGACTGTAATCTCTTGTGTCACCCCCTCATCTTCATAGACTGTAAGCTCTTGTGTCACCCTTCATCTTCATAGACTGTAAGCTTTTGTGTCACCCCTGTATCCTCATAGACTGTAAGCTCTTGTGTCCTCCTCATCCTCATAGACTGTAAGCTCTTGTGTCACCCCCTCATCCTCATAGACTGTAAGCTCTTGTGTCTCCCCTCATCCTCATAGACTGTAAGCTCTTGTGTCACCCCCCTCATCCTCATAGACTGTAAGCTCTTGTGTCTCCCCTCATCCTCATAGACTGTAAGCTCTTGTGTCAACCCCTCATCCTCATAGACTGTAAGCTCTTGTGTCTCCCCTCATCCTCATAGACTGTAATCTCCTTTGTCACCTCCTCATCCTCATAGACTGTGAGCTCTTGTGTTTCCCCTCCTCCTCATAGACTGTAAGCTCTTGTGTCACCCCCTCATCCTCATAGACTGTAAGCTCTTGTGTCACCACCTCATCCGCATAGACTGTAATCTCTTGTGTCACCCCTGTATCCTCATAGACTGTAAGCTCTTGTGTCACCCCCTCATCCTCATGGACTGTAAACTCTTGTGTCACCCTTCATCCTCATAGACTGTAATCTCTTGTGTCACCCCCTCATCCTCATGGACTGTAAGCTCTTGTGTCACCCTTCATCTTCATAGACTGTAAGCTCTTGTGTCACCCCCTCATCCTCATAGACTGTAAGCTCTTGTGTCCCCCTCATCCTCATAGACTGTAAGCTCTTGTGTCACCCCCTCATCCTCATAGACTGTAAGCTCTTGTGTCACCCCATCATCCTCATAGGCTGTAAGCTCTTGTGTCACCCCCTCATCCTCATAGACTGTAAGCTCTTGTGTCACCCCCTCATCCTCATAGACTGTAAGCTCTTGTGTCACCCCCTCATCCTCATAGACTGTAAGCTCTTGTGTCACCCCCTCATCCTCATAGACTGTAAGCTCTTGTGTCACCCCCCTCATCCTCAAAGACTGCAAGGTCTTATGTCACCCCCTCATCCTCATAGACTGTAAGCTCTTGTGTCTCCCCTCATTCTCATAGACTGTAAGCTCTTGTGTCTCCCCTCATCCTCATAGACTGTAAGCTCTTGTGTCACCCCCTCATCCTCATAGGCTGTAAGCTCTTGTGTCACCACCTCATCCTCATAGACTGTAAGCTCTTGTGTCTCCCCTCATCCTCATAGACTGTAAAATCCTGTGTCTCTCCTCATCCTCATAGACTGTAAGCTCTTGTGTCACCCCCCTCATCCTCATAGGCTGTAAGCTCTCTTGTCACCACCTCATCCTCATAGACTGTAAGCTCTTGTGTCACCCCTGAATCCTCATAGACTGTAAGCTCTTGTGTCACCCCCTCATCCTCATAGACTGTAAGCTCTTGTGTCACCCCCTCATCCTCATAGACTGTAAGCTCTTGTGTCACCCCCCTCATCCTCATAGACTGTAAGCTCTTGTGTCACCCCCTCATCCTCATAGACTGTAAGCTCTTGTGTCATCCCCTCATCCTCATAGACTGTAAGCTCTTGTGTCACCCCCTCATCCTCATAGACTGTAATCTCTTGTGTCACCCCCTCATCCTCATAGACTGTAAGCTCTTGTGTCACCCCCCTCATCCTCATAGACTGTAAGCTCTTGTGTCACCCCCTCATCCTCATAGACTGTAAGCTCTTGTGTCACCCCCTCATCCTCATAGACTGTAAGCTCTTGTGTCACCCCCTCATCCTCATAGACTGTAAGCTCTTGTGTCACCCCCTCATCCTCATAGACTGTAAGCTCTTGTGTCACCCCCCTCATCCTCATAGACTGTAAGCTCTTGTGTCACCCCCTCATCCTCATAGACTGTAAGCTCTTGTGTCACCCCCTCATCCTCATAGACTGTAAGCTCTTGTGTCACCCCCTCATCCTCATAGACTGTAAGCTCTTGTGTCACCCCCTCATCCTCATAGACTGTAAGCTCTTGTGTCACCCCACATCCTCATAGACTGTAAGCTCTTGTGTCACTCCCTCATCCTCATAGACTGTAAGCTCTTGTGTCACCCCACATCCTCATAGACTGTAAGCTCTTGTGTCACCCCCTCATCCTCATAGACTGTAAGCTCTTGTGTCATCCCCTCATCCTCATAGACTGTAAGCTCTTGTGTCAACCCCTCATCCTCATAGACTGTAATCTCTTGTGTCACCCCACATCCTCATAGACTGTAAGCTCTTGTGTCACCCCCTCATCCTCATAGACTGTAAGCTCTTGTGTCATCCCCTCATCCTCATAGACTGTAAGCTCTTGTGTCACCCCCTCATCCTCATAGACTGTAATCTCTTGTGTCACCCCCTCATCCTCATAGACTGTAAGCTCTTGTGTCACCCCCCTCATCCTCATAGACTGTAAGCTCTTGTGTCACCCCCTCATCCTCATAGACTGTAAGCTCTTGTGTCACCCCCTCATCCTCATAGACTGTAAGCTCTTGTGTCACCCCCTCATCCTCATAGACTGTAAGCTCTTGTGTCACCCCCTCATCCTCATAGACTGTAAGCTCTTGTGTCACCCCCCTCATCCTCATAGACTGTAAGCTCTTGTGTCACCCCCTCATCCTCATAGACTGTAAGCTCTTGTGTCACCCCCTCATCCTCATAGACTGTAAGCTCTTGTGTCACCCCCTCATCCTCATAGACTGTAAGCTCTTGTGTCACCCCCTCATCCTCATAGACTGTAAGCTCTTGTGTCACCTCTTCATCCTCATAGACTGCAAGCTCTTGTGTCACCCCCTCATCCTCATAGACTGTAAGCTCTTGTGTCACCCCACATCCTCATAGACTGTAAGCTCTTGTGTCACCTCATAGACTGTTATCTGCATGTTTTTGTAATATATATTATACTTCCTCTAGTTCTATAATCATGTAGCTATTATACTCTTCCATGTGACGAGGTGAGTTTATCTTTATCTGTAAGATCTTGGTAGATTATTTTATTTCTTATCCCGTCCCTGCTTGAACTTTTCTAGTTTTTTTAAGCTATTCCATTCCTTAGGAAAGCTGAATGCCGATGTTCTCACCCACACACATCCGTCAGCATTAAGCACACAAGTTAATGTAACCTGTCTACAGTCAGTGAATAAAGAGAAAAAAATTCAAAAATAGCATTTGACGGGTGACATTGTGTGATCCCACCCATCATGTGACCATTATGCTCAGTCTTGTTATTAATTCTAATAAGAAAAAAAATTCTCACAAAATATTTCCACCGCCAGAAGCATTCCTCCTCGGAAAAAATACAAATGCAATGAATCGGATGAATGAGCCGGGAAACAACTCCCCTCCCAACCTCCGACCTAAGATGTAACATTAGCACCGAAAGGCCTTAGTGTAGAACAAATAAATGAGCTCATAGGAAAAACAGAATAAGATGTGAAGGAGAAGCCAGTTTTGGTCACCCAAATTTAACTTTTGGACTATTATAAGGCTATGTGATCTGAACAGAAGGATCTGCTTTGATTCTGCTCTTAAAGGGAACCTGTCACAAGGCTCCTTATTTTCACTAAAGACAGGTTACCATATATACTCGAGTATAAGCCGACCTGAGTATAAGCTGAGACCCCTAATTTTACCACCAAAAACCGGGAAATCCTATTGACTCGAGTATAAGCCGAGGGTGGGAAATGCATTGGTCATAGACCCCTCCAGTATATAGCCAGCCTGCCCCCTGTAATATATAGCCAGCCTGCCCCCTGTAGTATATAGCCAGCCTGCCTCCAGTAGTATACAGCAGGCTGCCCCCTGTAGTATACAGCCAGCCTGCCTCCTGTAGTATACAGCCAACCAAGCTTGCCCCCAGTAGTATACAGCCAGCCCAGCCTGCCCCCAGTAGTATACAGCCAGCCCAGCCTGCCCCCATTAGGATATAGCCAGCCCAGACTGCCTCCAGTAGTATACAGCCAGCCCAGCCTGCCCCCTGTAGTATACAGCCAGCCTGGCCTGCCCCCAGTAGTATACACCCAGCCCAGCCTGCCCCCAGTAGTATACAGCCAGCCCAGCCTGCCCCGTGTAGTATACACCCAACCCAGCCTGCCCCCAGTAGTATAAAGCCAGCCTAGCCTGCCCCGTGTAGTATACAGCCAGCCCAGCCTGCCCCCATTAGTATACAGCCAGCCCAGCCTGCCCCGTGTAGTATACAGCACTGCCCAGCCTGCCCCGTGTAGTATACAGTGTGCCCAGCATTAAAAAAAACCCCAAAAAAACTATATACTCACCCTCCAGCGGCCCCGATGCGTAGCGCTGCTCCCCCGATGTCGGCGCGGCTCCTCTTCTGTTTTCCGTGCCTGTCTTCTGTCTTTGGTAACATCCTGCAGGGCGCAGCTATGCTCTTCCCGGCCGGCAGGCACATAGTATGAAGCGGCCGCTGCAGGATGTTATCGAAGACAGAAGACAGAGGAAGTCAGAAGACAGAAGAGTACCCACACAGACATCGGGGGAGCAGGGCTGCGCATCAGGGCTGCCGGAGGGTGAGTATATAAGTTTTTTTTTTAAGTGCTGGGCTGGCTGTATTGACTCTTATTGACTCTGTATTGACATTTTTTGTGCTGAAAAACTTGGCTTATACACAAGTATATACGGTACATTGCCAATATGTCTTTCTTCTTTCTCTAAGCATTTGCATTACAATATAATTGTGTTATAACTTACCTTGCACCCTGACAGAATCCTCTGTGTAGTCCCAGGGGTTGGGCTTTGGTCTGGATGCATTTCAAAAAACAACACTTAACTTGCTGCAGACTCCTTAGCCCGCACCTCTGTGCTCCTCTACAGCTCCTCCCTCCTGCAGCTACAGAGGTCACAGCCTGGTGATCTGACATCAGTGGGAAAGGACGGAGTTGTACAGGTGGGGTGGGCCAAGAGCTGAGCACATACAAGTCACATGTTGTTTTTGAAACCAAACCCCAAATCCAAACCAGAGCCCAACACCTGGGACTACACAGAGGATTCTGTCAGGATGCAACATAAGTAACACAATTATATTGTGATGCAAATGCTTAGAGAAAGCAGAAAGGCAGCTGTAATGGGCTTCTGTAACCTGTCTTTAGTGAAAATGAGGTTCCAGGTGACAGGTTCCCTTTAACAAAGAATGAAGGCGAGAAGAAATTCTTATGAGATCATGGTTCCCTCACCTTCTCCAAAAGTGGATGATTGTGCAGTTATTTATGTCTGTGGGTTCATGTACATGAAGGGATGGTCTATATTGAGGTTCTCAATATAGACAGAGGTGGGTGTACTGTTGTTTTACTTTTTAGACACTTTTGATAAATCTGCCCCTTAGTTGATTGACCATCAGCATAGTAGTGAGTCAAATAATAGTCGTAGCAATGAGGGTCTGACCACCTGGACCTCTGGTGGTTGGCAGATTAAGTTCCCTTGAAGGGTTTGTGCACAATTAAGAAAGTTTACCTTGGTAAGTACCATGTTATAATAGGGACACCCAGATTGTACTGTTCATGTGACCTGCTAGCAGCTGAATCGGGACTTCCTTCGACATCCCATGTTCTGTGGATTTCTTGATGATCAGTTGGTCATGTACTCATTACTGGTACCACATGTCACCTGACAGTAGGTGAGTATTAGATTGCTGTTTGGCTGGTACAGAGTAAGGCCTCCTATTGTGTGCAATATCAAGCCACAAACAACGGTCGATTGGCCAGTTTGTCATCAGTCCATGGTCCATTTTTTGGCCACTGTGTCATTGGGCCTGTGGTCCACTGTTTTTGCCCAGTGTGTCATTGGTCCTGTGGTCCATTGTCTTTGCGCAGTGTGTCATTGGTGCGTGAGGTCCGCTCACAGCCTATACCTACTGTACCTTGCCCTGTTCTGAATACTAGTATCTAATGGTTTGGCCATTAGGCTTTCTTAACCACCGGGTTCCAGTTGGGTCTATTAAGTCTACATGGCTTATAGGGGTTTTCCCATGAAGACAAATTAGGCCCTATTCCGTGAATGAGTGAGGGTCTCAGTGGTGAGACCCCAACAGATCGCAAGAACGAGGGGCTCGACCGACCCCTCATCTCTCCAAAAGAGTAATGGAGCAGACGGCCACGCATGACCGTTCTGCCCCTTTAATCTCTATGGAGCTGACGCAGATCGCCGAGCGCAGCGCTCTACAATTTCAGTGAGCTCCGTTGGACCCCTCGTTTTCGCAATCTGCGGGTGGTCTCTGCACTGAGACCCCCACTGATCAGCAAGTTAGGCCCTATCCCGTGCATAGGGCCTAACTTGATTTCGTGGGAAAACCCCTTTATGGCTGCATCCTGGAATTTGTTGCTCCACTTCCATTTTGTAAAGATAAATCCTAGACTAAGCTTAGTATATCAGTGACTCCGGTGCATTTAGCATTCACTTTCTTTTCAGCCTCAATTAGTTGTGCATATTTATAGGAGGGAAGGAGGAGATGCCCTTTTTGTGTCTCTGAGGAGAATACATCTGTCTGACTCATTTACCCCAGTGATTTCAGAATAACCTAATTATGGTTAAGCCGGCCCCTAATAACATAATGACCTCTTCAAATTATGACCTTCTGTTTCTTCAAAGGCTTCATATACTGCACTACAGCGCTGAAAGATACAGCCATTTACAATAACCTACTATAATGAGAGCTTAGTTTTAGGAATTAAAGTATTAAAGTGGTTTTCCTTGTTTTCTGAGCATCCATTACAAATAAAATGTAAAGGAATGAATTTACTAACCCTGTGTTGGCTCTCTGTTCCAGCACGTCAGTCCCTTATTTCGTTGGGGTATGTTCCCAGCTAGACAGGAAGTGCAGGTGATCACATGACTACTGTGCCCACTCAAAGTCGTCACAGAAGAGGAATCGGTGACATCATTGTTGAAAATCAACAGTGACCATTTAGGCCACTTACTGCCTTACGTTTTCGGTTACGTGATTGGCTGCACCTCCTGCCCAGTTGCTATGTCATGGTAACAAGGACAAGTAGGTAAGTTCTCTTTGTTTTTTTTATGTTTCCCCTCCTCTTTAACATCACCTGGCTCCCTCCAGCAGTGTGGAGTGAGTACAGGGGGGAGGGGCAGATCAAATCAGAATTTGTATTGCTTGTGGTAGTGAGCTGTGATAAGCGGAGGAGGCTGAGGAAGGGGGAAGGCAATGAGTAAGGAAAAGGGAAGGAGAAATTGAGAAGATGCCTTGTGCCATTTGAACTGCTCCACCCCCCCAAACTCACAAGATAATGCTAGCAGAGAGCAAGGTAATGTTAAAGAAACAATTATAAAGTAATGAAATTATTCATATGTACCACCAAGGCATATTTGTAATCAACATGCCAGAGGCTATTGGAACCTATCATTTAAACATGTTTCATTTCAATCATATAAATATGTCTATACTATATCTCTTAACCCCTTCCGGTCGTGCCCATAATAGTATGGTGCGCGTCGGGTGCAGGTGAATGGAGAGGGCTCACGGGCTTAGCCGGTAAGTCTTTGCTGCATATTGCAGCAAACACTTACCGGTAACACCCGCGATCGGTGCTAGCAACGATTGCCGCCGGTGGCTTCAATAATATGGTGGCGCGGGGGCACGGCCATCTTGGTGAAGATCGGCGCTCCCCTGACGTCATCGGGAGCAACGATTGGTTGCCATGGAAGCCTTAGGTCTTCCAAAATGTCCACTGTCCTTCCAAAATTTCTACTCCAATGGTTTTGCACCGTTTTATCACATGCCACAACTAAATCTGCCAAACCACATCCTCTTGTTGGACAAGACCCAAAAAATATCTAAAACAATCATTTATTACTTTTTTGTCTCAGACTCCCCTACCATTCTGGCACATGTTCTCCGTTAAATCTGCCATTTTATATCTCATCCTACCTGCACATCTCTTATTCTACGCGCTGAGCTCACCCTGAGGAGCTTTCACACAGATCTTTCGTACTATTTTGTCAGCTTTTCACCTCAGTCTAAGTTGTCTTTTTTAAACACTCAACATGAATTAGCGATTTCTTTACACTTTATATATAGGATTCCAGTGTCTGGGTTAAATGTCTTGCTATGGTGTCACTATTGTGTTTTATCTAAGCTGAATTAACCAGACAGCTGTAGTGTTAATCCAGAACTTCACAGAGCAGCCTGAGGGCAGCCATTTTATATAACTGAGTCGCAATGTCGGCTTTTACCAACGGTTATACACGTGTTCCAACTTTAATATAGAAAAATTAATTTTTACCTATCTACAGGGGCATAACTTGAGGGGGTACAGAGGTTGCGGTCGCACCCGGGTCCAAGAGGTTTAGGGGGCCCTTATGGTGTCACTTTCCCATATGAGAAGACTATTACTATAAACCATACATTATAGTCGGGGGCCTGGCACAGTCTTTACACTGGGGCCCATCAGCTTCTAGTTACGCCTCTATCTATCTATCTATCCATCTATCTATTATCTATCTATCTATCTATCTATCTATCTATCTATCTATCTATCTCATATCTATCTATCTATCTATCTATCTATCTATCTATCTATCTATGTATCTATCTATGCATCTATCTATCTATGTATCCATCTATCTATGTATCCATCTATCTATGTATCTATCTATCTATCTATCTATCTATCTATCCTTCTACCTCATTTCTATCTTTCTCTCTTTTAAGTGTTTAAGTATAGAGATTTGCAGACCCAACGCGGGAGATTTATCAGAAGTGTCTGAGGTAAAACTGTTCTAGTTGCCCATGGAAATCAATCAGAGCTCAGCTTTACTTTTATAAACATCTGTGGGAAAATGAAAACTCAGCTCTGATTGGTTCCCATCGGTAACTAGAACATTTCAGCTCTCAGACACTTCTGATAAATCTGCCCCAATGAGTTTAGATTCATAATTCGGCCAAGACATATCAAACAGCCAATCTGGCAAATTGATGCCCCTAGCAACAAGCCATGGCTCTGATTTGCCAGGAGGTATCATCTCTATTTAGGAGAGGCAAAATTTAACAGGGCTTGTATGCTCAAATCTGGTATACATATGATGAAATAGGTGTAATTCCTGGCCAGAGATTTTGGACTCTGTGGGGCACATTTACTTACCTGTCCCGTTGACGCCGCCGATCCGGGATGTCCAACGAGGATTCGGAGCTGCAACGATTCACTAAGATCGTGCATCCAATTTCCTACATGTGTCACTTCCCCCGCTGAGGTCCGCCGGAGTTCACCTTCTTCTTCCCGATGCATGTAAGTGCTGATCTTGCGACACAATTTGGTTTTTAAATTCGGTCGCGTGCACCAAAAACCCGGGGCAATTCAGGGCAAATCAGCAAAAATTGCGAAACGAAATGCGGCTGCGGGACCCTTAGCAAATGTGCCCCATTGTCTGTATTTATTTGGATGGTCTAACCTTGAGCTTGTCAGTATTTAAGGGTCTGCATTTGTTTGTGGGGGGAGTCTTCTTGGAAAACTGTAGATATATAGTTGTTCTGAAGTAGGTTCCCAGTTCGTCTCGGAATTTGTGTTAGTAAAAGACATGTGAATATCGAACGCTCAGTCATTAGAGGTAGTCGTCATGGTGGTCTGAGTCACAGGGAGAAGAAAGAGAAAACAGATTACTACAATGAGCGAAAATATCTTTTGTAGGTTTCTGCATGAGATTTCT
Source organism: Engystomops pustulosus (assembly GCF_040894005.1). Taxonomy (NCBI): domain Eukaryota; kingdom Metazoa; phylum Chordata; class Amphibia; order Anura; family Leptodactylidae; genus Engystomops; species Engystomops pustulosus. Next base: position 29,185,887 of record NC_092418.1, read on the forward strand.
CCGGCTGTCTTTCTTGACATGTCTGTTCCTTGTAATAAATGCCAATATTCCATAAAAAGATTCTTAGTTTCCATGAAACTTTTTATTTCTTTTTGTAAATATAACAAGGTGACGGATTAAAATAATAATTCAGTACATGGTGCAGTCAAGCTTGAACAGTACACAGCAAGGTTTATAAAAGCCTGAATCTAGCACCTTGTGAAGCGATAGGAGGAGAACTGGCAGGATTGGGGGCTGTAGAGGTGAACAGTAGATATAGGGGAAGAGGGAAGATATTAAAGGGAATGGTAGATCTGTAAAAGGAATCTACCGTTTGAATTTATGCATTGTGAACCAAACATACCTTGGGAATGCTGTAGCTACACTGATGCAGAAACATATCTTGTTTACTCCCTGAACTTAATAGTTTTACTCAAAAATAATTATAAGATTCAGGACCTTAGGTTGCAGGTTGCAGACTGGCTGTCGTACATAAAAGGGATGCCTGAACTGTCCAGACAGGACTAATCAACCTGAGCTGGTTGACTCATATACAGCAGCTGGGGATGATGCAGCAATTGATTACTTCTGCCTGTCAGGGACAACACAGTGATGACAGTATTCCTAGCTTAAGCTGTGCAGGACAAGGCTGGAGCAGTGGATAATTAGGTTAAGAGCCTCTTAGTAACTAAGGGTGCCAGAGTGCTAGTGGGGTGTTTAAAATGCCGGTCTTAATAAATCCCCCCCTCTATGTGAGCTGAGAAAGGGAGGAGGGGAAATCAGTTCTAATTTTCTATATTTATACGGTAGACACAGGCCAGAAGCCTCCTGACCTTACACAACACACATTGATGTAGTGATAATTGGTGACCCTGGTGGGCATCACCCTATAAAAATAACCATTTCCATCCCTTCTCCATGACAACCAATAGACAGACAAGTATGTTGTACAATTCTACTAATAAGAAAGTTATCTCCTGTGATAAGACAAGATTTACGACTCATTTCTATGAGTTGACCGCTGACCCCAATTATATTCTCGGAGGGCCTTGGACACACTTGGAGAGAAATGAACGTCCTGATAGTTTATACTGCAATAAATACTAAGACGCAGTGTTCTACACGTGAGGATCCTATTAGGGTTATATCTCACTAATACATTGCGCAATGGTCTCCCACTTGTGTGTTTTCTCGTTTTTAGCTTTTTTTTTTTTTTGGTCTCTCTGCTCTTTCATCACCTCAATTTTCGGCTGGCATTTTGCTTAATCTCTTGTAATTACTTTTCTTGGAGCTAGGTGGTCTCTGAGCCACTCACATTCTCATTTGCAAGAACACATCTGCTCCATGCGACCTTACATCTATGCTACGAGAAGCCATAAAAGAATCCCTCTAGAGTGAGGACAACCCTATGGACCTTGGGAAGGTCTAAAAATTAAAAAATGTCAGGCTGGCAATGTATTCAAATAATATGCATAATCATAGAGGGATTCTGTAGATGCTTTATAAGGTTTTATGAAAGGACATGACTATCGCCCTAATTACAACGCTGTAGAGCGAGATACTATGGGGCAGGTTTACTTATCCGGCCCATTCGCGATCCAGCGGCGCATTCTCTGCGGCGGATTCGGGCGTTTCACTAAGGCAGTTCCTCCAAAGTCCACCAGGTGTCGCTGCTGCGCTGAAGAGCATCGGAACGCACTGGAATTCACCGAGCCATCCTGGGTGAAGTGTCCCGCGACACTTTTTTTTAAAAAAAAATGCGTCGGTTTCTCCGAATCCGTCGGGTTATCGTTCGGTCACCCCGCCCCCCCCCCATTTCCGTCGTGTGCATGCCGGAGCCGATGCGCCACGATCCGATCGCGTACGCCAAAAACCCGTGGCAATACAGGGAAAATCGGCGCAAATCGGAAATATTCGGGTAACACGCCGGGAAAACGCGAATCAGGCCCTTAGTAAATGACCCCCTATGTGTTGGGTACTATGTATTCTGTTGCTGGAGAGGATCCTTAGTTTGTATAAGATCTTCCTTAAAGGGAACCTGTCATCAGCAATTAGCCTAATAAACCACTGACAGAATGTTGTCAGGCAACGTGACACCTTCTAGTTTTTGTTTCTTTCATGATCGTGTGTGAAGAGATCCTGAGAATCAACTTTGAAGGGAGATGTAAATTGGTTTTATAAAGTCACGGAGGAGGAGAGTTCAACACTGAAGTCAAGAGTGTGGAGCTCTGAGTGACTCCTTCTCTGTCATAGAAATCATAGAGATCTAGTTATTGATGTCTCTGGATGCACGACGAACAATAACAGCGACGGGGGCTTTCTGAGGTAGAGAGAGCTTGACTTTAGTGTTAAAATCTCCGCCTCCTTGACTTTAAACAATCAATTTACATCTCACTTCAAAGTGGATTTTCTGGATGATGCCACCACTCTGGGTCATGAAAGTAACATGATCTGAAAGGTGTTTAGCTGCTTGACAACATACTGGTAGTGGTTTATTAGCTCAATTTCTGCTGACAGGTTCTCTTTAAAAGATATTTGATTTGACTTTAAATAAAACCATAGACAATAATCAAATCTAATATTGAAAGAGTAGACCTACATATTATCAGGTTCGTTGTTCCACCATCTTTAGCAGAGGTTTGGGGCTGCTCCTTGTATCATAAAGGTGGGAGTCCCATCCTCATCACTCAACTCAGTTCATGATTTCAGGACTGACCATGGTCATGTGATAGAAGCCTTACTTAAAAGAATGTTTTTATGTACGAGATCTACATTCTGTACAGGGGACTAGAGTTCTATGTAGCCCTTGAGGATGGGGTTGGAAAAAGACAGCTCCATTTACTACACAGAGGCCAGGCAGGGTACTGCAGCTTAGCTCTCATTCACTTAAAGAAATGGGGAGCTCCTGTTCTCTGCTGTAGATGAAGTTTTCTGCTTCCACCTTTGTCCTCATTATAACTTCTGGCAGAAGAAGGAACTCTTGAAGGGTTGATTTATGGTGGGTCAAGGTGTCAGAAGACCACTGATCACATACTAATGTAGTCTCCCGAAGAGAGGTCATCTGAATCAAATATAGCCCCCAGCCTGGAAAAAAAAATTAGTGGCCACCCCCTTTAATTTGTTCACAGAATTTCCTGATAACGATCGGTAGAACATAAAAGGATGTCTGCTGAGCGTCTCCCACCATTCTACTCGACAGGGGTCTACGAGAGAAATAAATGTGCCATCAACATAATAAATTATGACAAAACAATCCTGCCATCCGCTTTACAAGCCTCAATTTCGACAGCTCCCAGGAAAGACAGATATTCACTTCTAATGCACTTTATTGATTTGTAATCCTTTGGGCAAAGAACAGGTTTTTCTGTGAAGGCTTTTTTTTTTCTCCTCTTCCTAAGCTACTAATTTTTCTTTTTAGAAGTGTAGAACGATTGACGGTGGAAAACGAAATCACAAAAGACCTTTATTTCAGGAAAAATGAAAGGATTTAAAGAGCCAGGTCTCCGTTATTTCATTACGTGCTGTAATCTCGGGAGCCATCGCGGAGAACAAGCCTTTTTCTTATAGAAAGTTCAAATACTGAAACGCGACCGCGGATAAATCTGTGGAGTGCGTCTTATGACCGATGGCTATTGTTCAATGTGAAGGCGAAATAACCCCCAACAACCTGATTTCAGGCTCCGGGTGTTGTATTACGGCTCGTGCTTAAAGACATATTTCAAGCTAAAGTATCAATAAGAATTGTTAGGCCGATGTCTCCTTCTTTATTGTGTTGGGCTAAGGGAATTGAGCCGTGAAAAGGTGGCCATTTTTTGTGCTTCGCTGGTGGTTTCGCAGACTTTTTGTCAATAATACCTTTTCTGTGTGGCGTCAATTTTATATGGGGCTCATAACATTTCACAATTGATCTTTGTATTGCTTCTTAAGACGTTACAGTCCACTTACTCTCACCAGGATTAAAAGAAAACACCAACAAGCCATATTTCAGGAAAATATTTCGCAGGCCATATGACAAACAGAAAAACACTGATAATGTTGTCATAAAGAACTTGTAGGTTAGTTATAAGGGCACCATTTAAAGGACATCTGCCACCAGGATGAAATACTGTATGCAAATGAACCTGAGGGGCTCTAGGCTCCATTAACACCTGTGGAACCTGGAGCCCCTCAGACTCATTTGCATACAGTCCGTCATCCTGGTGGTAGATGCCCTTTAATGTTTCACTTCTTAAAGGAGAAGAGATAACTTGCTGAATTGTAGGGCATGTCCGGTAGGATACCACTGATAGCAAGCAAGGTAGTCCCTTGAAAGCCCCAAGAAATGGAGTAGCTATTATCATATGCTACATCTAGAGGTGGATGAAGACTGCCATGTGCCCCGGGCTGTATAAATATTATTGCCCCTACAAGTCTGGAATCACTTCCTACATCTGGTACTAGAATCAGGCTTCTCGGAGATTGGATGATGCATCCTTTCTACCTGAGATTTCAGGACCTTTGGAGGCCCTTCAAAGGTCCTGGAAAGTCTCTTGTGTACATGTGTATTGAGAGCAGGAATAGATGTATGAGGATTTCATTGGTGAAGGCCCTTCTCAGTACAAATTTGGTGTGTGGTTTGGGTGGTCATGGGCCCCTAGAAGGTTGGGGCCTCGGTGCTACCGCTCAAACCGGCCATATAATTTAACGACACAATGGGGCACTTTTACTAAGGATCCGTGGACCGCACTGTCGTTGGAATATCCGACAATTTCCGATGTGCTTTTTCCGAAGGGCTTTTTGTCGCACACGATCAGATTTTGGCGCATCGGCGCTGCCTTACATGTAGCACAAATCAGGGAGCGATTCGATGGATTTGGACAACCCACAGGATTTAACATCTCAAATTTTGTAGCAAGACCATCCACTCACATACACCGGGAAGAAGGTGAACTCCGGCGGACCTGAGCGGGGAAGCGACACATGCAGGATATCGGGCGCACAATCTTAGTGAAAAGCGCCAGACTTCATCCTCGTTGGACATTCCGGATCGGGGCTTTGTGACAGGACCGGGTAAGTAAATGTGCCCCATTGTTGCTTAAAAAATGTCAGCTTTTCTCTTTTCTCAAAGTTAAAATGACGTTTTTTAACTGATCAGTTATAGTTCATAATTTCACTCCCCGGCGTGTAGATACAAGGGACCCCAGTTATAATATGTAGTAGGTTAGAAAAACTCCTTCAGTAGGACCCATAAAATAGGAAAATATTCTTTTCTAACTAAAACATTAGCTTTACATCGCTTTAAAACTGTTCTTTAGGTCTGAACATAATTTATAATTTATGGAACACATATCGACTCCCGATACAGTATTGCAGTGATGGCGAACCTTTTAGAGACCGAGTGCCCAAACTACAACCAAAATCCACTTATTTACCATGAAGTGCCAACGTGGCATTTTAAGCAGTAACTTATTACTACCTGTTCTTCCACTTCTTTAATTGTATCGGCCACCTGAGGCCACCAATACAATTGAAAGAAGGTGGGCAAATTCAGACTATTGTAGCTTCTCTCCGGGGTCTCTCTGTTTAGGAAGAATGGTGGGTCCAGCAGGGTGATCTCCAAAGATAATGCACTTCTTTCAACACCTCACTTTTCAAGCAGTTCCAAACAGTCAATGAAGTGTTGCCGTAAAATAGTGCTGAGCGCAGCATCTCATAAGTTGCCTAGGACTGCAGGAAGATTTAATGTATTTGGTCCTGTTTGGTGAACTCTGTCCTGGGCTGATGGAATGAGTGCCCACAGAAAGGGCTCTGAGTGCCACATCTGGCACCAGTGCCATAGGTTCGCCATCACTGCACTATTGTATACACGTCATTTTTGCATTACGCACACATCTTGCCTGGATATTCTGTAGTTTGTTACTGAATCACTGCCAGCTGGATCTTTTCTCCTGTATATGGGTATTTATATGTGAACAGATTTGTGAAAAAGGCTATTTTTTTTCTATGTGTAAATGACAAACTATTTCTGATTTGTGCTAGATGACAGCCGGTATCCATATGTGCGATGTTTATGAATATTGCTTGTCGCCAATTTACATTCTACAGTTTCACGTTGTCTCCAGTTCATAACCGTGGAGAAAGAGAGTGATAAAACTCTGCTCCTGACCTATGAACTCAATCCAGTAGTTACTCTGATATTGATGTGGATGGTTCTGTAAGGTTCGGGAAGGTCCTGAAAAGGCTCAGAAAAGATATTGTATATTTCAGCGTTTAACCTTCATCAGGAAGTTCTCATCGAGAGAGACAACCAACCTAAAAAAACAATCAGAGCTCAGATTTCATTTTTTCACAGCTGTTTAAAAAAATTCAACCTGATCTCTGATTGGTTGCCGTTGAGCATCTGGAACAGTTTTACCTTAGACATTTCTGATATATCTCCTCCAAGATGTCTTTTGGCCGAAATTGAACTTGAACGGGTCCGCTCAACCCAAATGGTAACTATATATCAGGATCACATATGGATAACACTGGTTTCTGAGACAGAATTACCATACTTCGACAAACAAAGGTCAATGGGGCAGATTTACCGAAACTCAGGTCAAAAGTCCATTAACATTCTAACTTATCCCATGCCAGATTTAAATTTGTTGTATCTTCTGGCAACTTGTATGAACGGAAACCAAATTTAAAGTAAATCTGAGTAAGGCTCTTTCCACAGGAACATATGGTACATCCCGGCTGAGAGTTGGGATTAGCAAACATTCAGCTGGAGAGGGGGAAGGGTGAGCTCTTCCCCCGCACCTCCCCTCTTCATAGGGAGGCGAGCAGCCGAATTGTAGGTACCACAAAAGATGGAGTACACTCTTTCCGACAGCACGGTATGACAACACACGTGTGTGCTCACCATGCCAAGCACAATGCACAACTTCAATGGCGGACGTATGTTATCTGCCCTTGGTACAGCTAGCAAACAGCCTCCAAATACGGTTGTATCCAAGGTGCCTAAGGCTAAACTTACACAAACATATGCCCGCCGGGCCTGAAGCCAGGTGGTCATATGTCTGGCACCATGGAGAGGAGGGCATATAGGCCGCAATATGGGGAAAGATAGGACATGCCCTATCTTTTCCCCATCTAAGGAGAGCTACGGTGCCACACGTGTATGTACCGTATCGCTCCATGCGGCCATTGCCGTCTATGGGGGAAGCGTATGTAACCGGCCACAAGCTTGGGGCCATACATACGTCCCCCATACAATCGTGTGAATTTAGCCTTAATCTAATAGGTCTGGCCCTGTCACTGTAAGAGTGGGGAAAAGTACCAAAAACTCTATTTTATGAAAGTTTTATGAAAGGGTCACATGTGACCCTTTTGTGTCCCGGCGGCACTAGTCTTCACGCAGGGAAGTCGGTGCACTCTGTCAAGGAAGTGCAGGGGGCAATTTCACATTTCATGAATCTGGCGCCCCCTAGACTCTACACAGGAACACTGCACATGGTACAGACTGCACTGTTCTTAGAAAATCTGGGCCTAAATGTATTTTTCCTGAAAAATAAAGATTTGATGAACGACTTTCATCACCTGATATGGCAAATACATTGACCCCACATCACCTAGGTTACCACAGACAAGGTAAAATCTAAAACTCTCCCCGCCCGGGATCCATACTATGTGGCTGCATTTGTATGGATTGAAGATATTAAAAGCACATTTTTCTTTGAAGTATTTGATTGTGGTCTGCGGTTTTGCGGCATGAAAGGCTAATGTAGCATCAAGAGTGTGATTTTCTTTAAGAGGAACTTTTTAAGAGGCATGTCAGCGCTGTGATATGTGGGCGCTCGTGTCAAGGGTCGGAAATGTCTGCTAATGTCCCATTAATGGCTGCTACAACATCGCCCGTCAGAGCATCTGGAAGGACATAAACATGAAAGTATATTTTCCGCATTTATGGCACAACATAGGAAACCGTGCTGAGATGGAGCCTCTCTTTGAAGTTTCCTTTTCTTTTTTCCCTGGGTATCATGGTTGAACCTGCAACCGTGTAGTCTTCAATTACCTCCTAAGGTTGTAGGGATGTTCTCATATGACCCTTCTTGCCCAGGAGTAAGTAACATACTATATGCCCCCACACTAATCATTGGCTGAATTCCCAGCCCCTTCCTATTCACTTGCAGGCATTAACATGCTTCCATTCTATGGATACGGTACAGTAAATATCATAAATTACAGGTCTGCGAAGTCACATCCATTTTGGTCCCCTTTAAAATGAATGGAATTGAGCTGCAATACCAAGCAAAGCCACTATTAAAAACCACTATGCTTGAGACTCCGTAAAGAAGTCATAGAAGTCATCTAAATCATCTGATTTCTAGGGGTGCAGGTTGTCAGACACACTCCATCTGATATTCATCACTTTTCCCCAATACTACCAGTTTAAAGGGAACCTGTCATCAGCAATAGGCCTATTAAACCACTACCAGAATGTTGTCAAACAGCGTGATACCATCTAGTTTTTGTTTCTTTCAGGGTTCAGTGTGGTGACATCATCCAGAAAATCTACTATGAAGTAAGATGTAAATTGATTGTAGAAAGTCAAGGGAAGAGGACATGTGCGGCAACAAAAATAGAATATTTTGAGACAAACCAAAAAATATAACAAAATACGTAGACCCACTTGATGAATTCAGATAAAACAAAAATGGAGTTGAACATAAACAACCAAAGACAAATTGTAATTATGAATTCCCCCCACTGTACATTAATTACAGCCATTTTTATCATATGCTAATGAGTATAGAAGAGTCAACTTCTGAAGAAAAGAGTCAGGTTTTCTCCAGGCTGCAATTGCACCACACCTGTTTCTTTTGATTAACAGCTCAGTGCCTCTTCATAGCTCAGCCGGAGCAGACACAAAGTCCTCTCCTTGTCCTCTCTCTGAATGCTGTCACTCTTGTCTCATTTTACACACCAATGCAAAGCGGAAGTGGGCAGAGCCACACCAGAGCCATGATATAGGCAGAAAATCAACTTTTAAAATTATACAGCAGAGAGTTTTAGCAGACAGTGGAAGGAGGGAAGTGCTCCTGAAGCACTGAGAGGCTCAGGTAACGCCACCCATAGCCCTTATGACTCATTAGCATAATTTTAAAACCTGATTTTAGAAGGAAATAAGGAAATAAATCCAGTAGTCATATATCAGATTATTTTTTAAGTAAGTGGGTTCTCCATACAGTGCCTAAAACCGATGCTGACATCAGGTAAGAAGAGACAATAATTTCAAATGACAGGTCCTACTTTGTAGCAGATAACTGCGCCTTGATGCCCCTTCCATCTTGTTGCAGGTGGTGCTGCCTGAGACAAGAGGCTCAACTTGCCTCATGGCTGGTGCACCCCAGTCAATGGGATCTCTGAGCCTAATTTGTAAAGAAAGTAGTAGTGCAGATGTCTGACCACCACTCTATTCACTGCTGTTTGCACAGCACTCCATTACTCCCAAAGAAGGGAAGAAATTGGTGGTCACTCCATTTACACAGGGGGTTCAGAGACCTTCTTTCAAAGATCAACTGTTGATCATTTGGGATCTGGATGCTGGGACCCCCCCCCCACACTAATCCCAACACCTGGGGTCTGGATGGAGTATCAGCACAAGCATGTACATTGCTGCTCCATTTACTTGTATGTGGGCAGACACGAATCCAAGGACTGTGCAGCAGTTCCATGAAGAATAAATGCAGTGGCGGCCATTCTGTTCAAACCGTGCTACACTGAAACGGGTTATATTCAGTGGGGGTTCCAATGATTAGACCAAAATGGATCAGTATTTCCTGTGAATATGGACCGTCCAATTTTCTCTTGTCTGTACTGGCCGACAACCATCTTTAGCACCAGGGTCACAATGCTCAATACTCAGGCCTAAATCCATGTCTATCTCCTAACTGGGGGCAAATGACGTATTGAGGGCGTGCAAATCTATGGGCGTCACTAATCTTATTGGTTTGCCTCTTGTATACATTGGGGCTTATTTACTAAAGGTCCTCTGATCGCATTTACGTCGGACTGTTCATGGTATTCGGGATTTGCGGCACTGGGACAGGTATTTAGAAGGGGATTGTGTTGCACTCGATCGGATTGTGCCGGCTTTCATGGATCAGAAATCGGGGACGGCCCGTCGGACGATCTGACTAATTTGGACTGAGCGCGGAATTTAAGATTAAAATTGTGTCGCAACCAATGCACTTACACCACGAAGGAGAAGCTGAACTCCGGCGGACCTGAGCGGGGAAGGAATAGATGCAGGATATCAGGCGCACAATGATAGTGAATTGCGACACAGTGCATTGTCGCCGGACAATGCCCTTTTGGGAACTCTGAGGGATCGGGTAAGTAAATGTGCCCCATTATGTCATACCTCTTTCTCGCCTTCTCTTTCCAGCTTTGTCACAGTAGCAGATTGGCTTGTGTTCACAAGTCGCCAATCTGTGCTGATGCGGGAAGTTTGACCCAGTGGCAGTTCATAATGATTTTATCATAAATGCTGGTTGGCACATCTCTGCAGTTTATGAAGCTTGCATTCGCGACATGGCGTCTCCTCACTCTCTGTATTTCAGGCTTTAGTGGAATTTTTTGCTTTTTTATTTGCCAGGTATATTGAAGCAATAAGCGCAGTATTAAGAAGATGTGAGAGTTTACCCAAGGTGACTGGGCACCGCGGGCAAATCACTGTTGGGATGGCCTATTGATGGAAGAGAGTGTTTACCTCATTTATATCTCGGTTTTAGCTACTTGCCTTAGATATTCTTTGATCCTTGTCAGTGTCAGCGCTCAGGGCTAAGAATTTAATTGTCTTTCTTCACCTCCTACAGTATATGTCAAAACTTGAAAACTTGGGATAATCATGGGGCTCGTGGGATGGATAATGGACTTATGTGAACACATTCAGGCTACAGAATAAGCAGCTGTTTCGCAGGTGGATGTTTATATAGAGCATTATGAAGCCAAAATTCTTCCGCTGTGTTCTTTAAAGATAGAACGAGTCAAAGAGGTTTTCAGTAAATGCAAAAATGTATTCACCTTTCTGAAGGTCTGTCCTGTCCCCAAGGCTTCTGGTCAACATTGGACCAAAAGTGATGACCCTATATTCTTTTGAGCACATGACAATTACAGAGTCATCACTTCCGATCAGAACAGGGATCAGAAATCCCTCTTCTTGTTTTGGGAAAAGAAATTCCAATTTCCAGCCGTGTCCAAGGCATTTCCAACTTTATTAAGGCATTATGTTGAAATACAGGTGCGTTATTGGCCAACGCGTTTCAAACGGAAGCTCCGTTCTTAATCGTGGCTAGAATCAGAAATCCCTCTGGCTGGAGTGCTGGAGCTACTACTGGGGTATCTGTGAATATTGCATACACAGAGATTCGGGGACAGACTAAAACTAGATGACACAGACAATACAGCAGGTCAAAGAGAACCAGAAACAAGAGAGACAGATTATACGACAGGTCAATTCCCCTCGATTCCTCATATACCATAGGTGGGGTACACTAATGCAAGAACGCCACTATATTGCAAGGAAATATGCAAATACGTTTTCCAGAATGCGATAAGGAAAACATTGCCTCTTAGCTACCTTGTATGGAAGCCCTCTTAAAGACAATATACCACCAGAATGAAGGATTGTAAACGAAGCAAACTTACATTCTGGTGTGTGGCCCCTCTGCCAGGATCCATCATTCTTTTAACTTCTTATGCACTTGTTTTTACAAAAAAGGCTTATAAATCAGGCCTCAATTAACAGCTTTGGAGCCCCTGAGGCGCATTTGCATAATCAAAGTTTTTTTTTTTTTTTAACCAGGGCACAAGGAGTGGATCCTGCCAGAGGGGGCGCACACCAGTATGTAAGTGTGCTTGGTGTACAATACTTCATCCTCATGGTTGATTTCCTTTAAGATCAAGCATAACTTTCAAGCAGCCTAATGACATGATGTGGGATTAGAGCCAAACCAGTATATCTATTCCACGAGGAACAGATTCCCAACTTTAGACAGCGCTGTCTCTTCAATACAGAGTAGGGAACTGGTTCAGCTGAGTGAGAGGCTTGTGACTAGGGTCAGGAAGTAAGAGTTCTCCTTACGGAGACTTTGCCAATTAAGGCCCCTATGAACGAATGTGGATACTTATAGCCATTGATGCTCCAATATTTTCCACCCTGGAAAATACAGTTTCCAGGGTGGAAAATGGAAAGCATTGCCTCTTTTGGCTATCTTGTAATGCACCCCCTTTAATATTAAGCATGACTTTCAAGAAGCCTAACAAGGAGAAGCAAAAACATCCAAACAGTCTCGTCTACAGTTGGGAGTCTTTTCCATCTGGAATAGATATACTGGGGCTTATTTACTAAGGGTCAGCAGAAGGCACTTTCGTTGGATTTTCAACATTTTTGGGATTTGCGCGCTGTGACAGGTATTTAACTGGGGATTGTGTCGCATGTGATCAGATTTAAATCGGGGCCGGGCCGTCAGACAATCTAATTGATTTGGGCTGAGCGCGGGATTTGATATTCCAATTGTGTCACAACCATGCACTTACATGCACCAGGAAGAAGATGGTGAACTCTGTTGGAGCTGAGCGGAGAAGCGACACATGCAGGATATCGGGCACAGGATCTTAGTGAGTCGCAGCACACTGCATTGTCGTCGGACAATGCACTTCGGGCGAACTCCGTCGGCCGGGTAAGTAAATGCGCCCCACTGTTTCTAATTATGTCATTAGGCTTGAGCGTAGCACCCATGATAAAGAGATCAGGATAGCTGGCAGATTTAGGAGCAACTAGACATTACATTTAGGGATACATGTAGTCTATCCGGACAAAGAAAAACTTTTCCTGATCCAGCTCTCAGTCCAATAAGAAATTTCTTTATTTTGCAGTTATTGAAGCAATAACAGCATTTTCCAAAGAACCCAATGTCAATGCGTTTCGAGCACTAGGTGCGCTGTTATTCATGACTAGTCATGATCTTGTTTCTGGTCCAGTTTTTATGGTGCTCTGGTGCTGTATTTATAGTATGATCTCAGCACTGGTGCTGTATGTATAGTATGATCTTGGCTCTGGTGCTGTATGTATCGTATGATCTTGGCTCTGGTGCTGTATTCATGGTATGATCTCAGCACTGGTGCTCTACTCATGGTATGATCTTGGCTCTGATGCTTTCCTGGTCATCATTTTGCCAAAGTAGGGAGACTGTTGTTAAAAATTTTAATCCCGCCCCGGGTTGGAATGTATAGAATTTTTAATCCTATGATTTCTGTCATAGTCATGTGGTGTCTGACATCATCTCCGGATCCCTGCTGACCAATACTTTGAATTAAATTGTGTAACTTTGGCGTACATTGCCACTCCATCAGTATATTACACCGCGAGACAATGAATTGATTTCCTGCTTTGGGATTTATTACTGAAATGCCATATCATATCCCTCAATTTATGAACGCTTGTGTCATACATACAAAGGCCATTTTGTGGGCTTCACTAATGTTCTCAGGAACACAGCTCATCCATTATACAGTAACCTGTGACATTGCGGAGGGACCTAATAAATGATATTTATGAGGCAGCGGTTTTGAGGGAATTGATATTACGCTTTCTCATGAATATATGTTTCACTGGTTCTTACTGAAGTATGTGTGAGAACACAGAAGATCACATAGAAGGTCTCAGATTTCTTGTAGAACTTTCATTCTGCATCTATTAGTATTCTCCAATGCTAAATAATTTAATTAATTAAGCTATTACATTTCTCCAGACTAGAGATTAAGATGTACTAGGCTATTCCCTTCCGAACTGTCCCCACCAGAATTTTGCTGTTCTTTTGTAATTTGTACAGTGTTACACATTGGGGAACTATGGCAAGGATGAAGATGTTGGTGGGAGTCCAATTGTTAGAACCCCAGTGACCATGGCAAGTTATTCTCCATTGTATGTTCATGGATGTTATAGAAATTATTTTCTCTTCTCTGCTGAAGATGGGTTTGTGAACCCAAAAAAATCATGTCCTATCCATAGTATAGGTCAACCATTTGTGATCGGTGGGGGTGCCCCAGCACTTAGCTGAGAGGAACTGGAAGCAAACGGCTTTGTCCATTGTGTAGAAGACCCATTTGGACACATCTACTAAGAACAGTGCAGTCTTTACTAGGTGCAGTTTGCCTGTGTAGTGTGAAGGGGGCACCAGATTCAGGATTTCTGGCGCACATTCTTCATGAATATGGCGCTCCCTGCACTGTCCCAACAGAGTGCACCAACTTTTTTTTTGTCCAGCAAAAAACTAATGCGCGGCCCTTAGTAAATGTGCCCCATTAACCCTGTTGATATGTCATAAATACCTGAGTTGAGAATAAGATGCTTGATGGTTCTCCTCTTGAAAATTTTTTTTATAATGAAAATAAAAATAGGAAACAATCAGCTTTCATCTTCCGTTTTTTTGATTAAGAGGTTTTTAGGAATAACCCCAAAGTGGCAAGTTAAACATATTTACTACTCCGAAGGGTCCCGTAAGGCTCTAGTACTGTCACTAGAGCCATGAAGGTCAATCCAGAGATGTTTGTTTTGCTTTTTTTACAGAAACACCTTTTATATGAAGGTCCTGACTATGTATAGACAACCCATTCCCATGGTGGAGTAGGATGGGGCAATCTCACGCTCACTTTTACACACTTGAGCCATGGTACGTTATTTGCAGCCAATGGGGCACATTTACTTAGCCGCCCCGTTGACGCCGCTGAACCGGAATGTCCGACGAGGATTTGGAGTTGCCGCGATTGTGCGTCCAATTTCCTGCATGTGACGCTTCCCCGCTCAAGTCCGTCGGAGGTTACCATCTTCTTCCCGGTGCATGTTAGTGTGTGTCTTGCGACACAACTTTGAAAGTTAAATTCCGCGGTTTGTCTGAATCAGTCAGATTGTCCGACGGCCACGCCCCCGCTTTGTGTCGCATGAAAGCCGGCGCCAATGCGCCACAATCCGATTCGACGGACCCTTAGTAATTGTGCCCCAATGTATGAGGTCCACTCACGTGCCGATTACAGTGGAAATTTGGCCAAGAATAGGACCTTCTCTATAATTTACAGCCCAGGTAGTAGGTTCACATGTGGGAACCCTAGCCATGTGCTTCAGCTTAAAAGCATTTTCCCTTGGCTTTCCACTGAATTGTTAGATAGCACAATGACAAATTCTAAAATGTGTGTGCTTGCAGCCTTATTCTCTAGTTTGTATACCCTTGCCTAGAAAATTGGATGGAGTTGTGACAATGTAAGTGGGAAAATTCTCGATGGCTTACAAGATGGCTGTTTTCAAAGTAGCATAAAAATGAATGGACCTCATATTGAGCATGCCCATTACTGCAATGGGCATGAGGTATGAGGTACCTCATAAGACTCATCTCCACTCTCCCAATTGTTGAGGGTTCCATCAGTCAACCCCATTGATCAGACAACTATCAGAGATATGTAGATTAGTATCTTTATTAGAATTGGAAGTCAAGAAAATCACTACCCACCTTTAACACATTTCGAGTTCCAAGACTCTCCACACCCGCTTCCATGTGAGGGAATTATATTCTTTTCATCTAAGCTTTGCGCTTTAGGATTAACGTCTCAATTCAATTTTGTTTTTTTCTCCCTTAAGCTTAGATAAACGCTGTACTGCCGGGTGACCCGTTGACAACAACATGTTGTCGCATTTAGAGCCATCGGCCTGTAATTGTTTTGTGGTGCTGGATGTTAGCTGTTCTCTCCATTTCACTCATGATATCCATGTTTCACTTGGTGGGGATTTCGATCAATACTTGTGGTAATCAAGTGCTTTGCTTATGATATAGCTCTTAGTGTTGTTATAAAAATGTCAATAATAATGACTGACCTTTAAAAACTTGGAGTCTCTTGCCTTCCCAGTTAGCAACTTGAAAATGTGGATCTATAATAGGCGTCTACCCACTGATCCATCTGCTCCTCATGCATTAAGCTGAGTCCCAACGCAATTCCAAATATGGACACCATTAATGCGGGTGACACAGACGCTCTTGTTTATACACATTACCAGATTACAAAGGATATTAACACTTATTTTACCAAAAGTCATGCATTGAAAATAGGTCCATCTGGAGAAGGCAAGGATGATTTGAACGCTTTTTTGTATTCTTTATCATACTCAACTCCTTGGAAATCCAATTATCATAACCGTTGAGTATCAAATGTGGTCTTTTTTTTTTTTTTTTTTTTTACATTATATTTCCTCACAACAAGAAAAGCTGGTTTTACTCTATACTATAGAATAGAGGGTGGTTTGGCTTTCAAGATCTAAATAAATTATGTTAGTGACAAACAAAGATAACCAGATGTCAGTGTTCAGGGTCAGTGAACCCCCTGGACCACTGCGGACGATGACACTAGCCGAAACCTGGGACTGGAAACTAAGTGCCACCCGGTCTTCACCAGAGCCGGCCGCAAAGTGGGATGGACTTGCTGTGGCATGGTGCCCCCAGGTCATTCCACATTTGCGACTAGCCAAGGTTGAGGTACAGGTACGGTAGGCAGTCTCGTGGTCAGAAGCAGGCAGATGTTCAGGGCAGGCGGCAGAGGTGCAGAGTCAGGAACAGAGCAGGAGATCAAGGCTGGCAGAACAGGAGCAACGTCAGGAACAAGGACAGGAACAACCAACGCAAGGGAAGCTTTCTCTATGGCTAAGAGCTCAATGATCCGGCAGGGAATGTTGGGAGCAGCCATCTTAAATAGGAAGCCTGGAAGTGCCAGCACCAATTAGAGGTGCGCTGGCCTTTAAAACCACGAGAGCTAGCACGTGCGCCCTAGAGAGCAGGTACGTACGGCCTAGCTGGGATGGGAACAGGAGCATGGACAGGTGAGTGAGGGCCAGGAGGGGCAGCAACACGGAGAGGGAATTGGGTGTGCCTGTGATCGGAGACATGGATCGCAGGGACACCCGTGACACCACAGACCAGGAGAAATATCACCAAGTAAAAAAATTCCCAAATAATTGTTCAACCACATAAATTATAAGAACCATTGAAGTGGAAGTGTAGAAGGTGTCTTGTGGAGAAGCTGAATGTATGAAATACATTCTTCTAAACCATTTTCAAATAGGAACATCTTTTGACAGGTGAAATTGTTAGAAACAACAAAAATTCAAAATCATGGGCATATTTATCATACGCTGGAGCACTTGGTGCCCCCACCTGCGGCACTGGATGGGTTTAAGCCTCCTGATAAATCCGGTGAGTGGTAATGCTGCGCCCCGGTGGAGAACTTTTATGCCAGGTTTGATCATGTGTAGAATTGCACCATAATCTGCGCCTCGACAGGTCTATCCACTGGGCACTGGTTCAATGGGCAAAAACCCCTTAAACCTCTCCCCTTCCACTTGCCATAGAGGAGTAAGGAGGGAAATGGGCACAATTCCTGGCCATATGCCTATTTCAAGGCTTGCAAACCCAAAAACTGGTGCACAAGCCCTGATAAATGTACACCTAAATGTTATATGTTTAACTCAGAAAGAAGATAGTCTGGATGGTACACACCTCCTAATCTAAACTAAGAGCCAAGTTACATACTACCTTGTAGATAGAAAAAATTGTAGGCCTCCATCCCTGCACTAGTCATAAATGTGTGTTGACGTATAATTATGTATACAAAAACCACCATAGGTCCAATTTCATCTCTGAAGCAAACTTGTCTCTGATACCAAATTGAGGCAGTAAATGTCAAATCGTTTGGGCTATTTTTGCACAGCTCAGGGACCATGGCATTCCCCTGGCAACTCAGCCCAATTCACTAGACAAATGGACTTATCGGGGGTTATTTATGGTTAGGCTCCTTGGGACAGTTCTGTGTCTATTTTTGGAGTTCCACTGCCTATCAGATCAATTAAGGTGGCTTTGGCCCTTTAATAAATATTTTTATGATCTACTTTCTGTCTGGGATTTATTTGTTCAAAAATTTCCCCAAAAAGTCTCAAAATGCATAAAAAGTCCCAGCACACATCAGCAGGGGACTGGAGTAACTATGAGACTTTTTATGGGACTTTTTGCAAAAGTCATGAATGTGGCTTTGCACAATGTTGCACTCACAGTAGTTCTACGTTTACACCAGATTAATGAAGATTGGTATATAGTCCTGTGAGACTTTTTAGCAGAGAAAAGTCTCAAAAAACCTCAATGCGACTACTTTGATACTTTTTTACGCCAAAAAAGCCCAGGAAAACCAATGATAAATAACCCCCCTGGACTTTTTCACTGGAAGGTGTTGGACCACTGAAGTCAAATTGATCACCTG
The DNA here is from genome assembly GCF_040894005.1 of Engystomops pustulosus. Taxonomy (NCBI): domain Eukaryota; kingdom Metazoa; phylum Chordata; class Amphibia; order Anura; family Leptodactylidae; genus Engystomops; species Engystomops pustulosus. Next base: position 29,204,184 of record NC_092418.1, read on the forward strand.
TTGATGTGTGATATATTTTTGAAACTTATACATTCCCTTTAACACCAGGCAAAAGTAAAAGTTTACGTTTGGCCACAGACTTGGACTTTTTCTGTTGTTATATGAGCAGAAGATACAGCATAAGGACTGAATAGTATATATTCCGTTGTTCTGTGGTTCACCGGGCTTCAAGTTGGCCGTAGGTTTTTAGACAACTGTTTGAATGATTGTTCACCTATTTCATAATTTTTTCCTAAAAAAAAATTTACAAGATGTAACCCTTTCCATTCCAGTTTTGCTATCTTGCCCTATTTAATAGTCTTGCCGTGTGATACCCTGTAATTTAATGTTGATGGTTTCTGCGAGGCAGAGAGTTAATGGAAATGGAAGTTGTTTATCCAAAGCCGGAGCCGCTGCACGTTTTCAATGAATTCCAATCTGTACCTCCAGGTGTATGAGGTTTAATTATATTGCTGCTGAAGAGGTAGGGGGCAGAGCACTTCATTATCTTTTAGAATTGAGTTATAGGCCTCTGCCTTAAAGGGGAATTCTCATCAACATATAAATAACCCTTATTTTAATCTAATTGTGTCTTGGAATAGTTGACTTTTGTTTCTGAGAATATGTTGTCTTCATTGTAGAAAGAAACTTTGGTTTATATTCATGCAATATCCAAGAAATGTTAACAACATGTGAATGAAATGACTGCTGTATTTTATTATACACATTCGATTTCATGCTAGGCCGTAGCTAGACTTATTATACATCCTAAAGATACAGATAGAGATTTATATGATAATAATGTCGAATTATGAAAAATTCTGTAAAGTGAAATGAAAACTGTTGATAACATATCTATTGATAAGATCATTGTCAGGCACCAAGAGTAGTGGACCCACTAAACCACCGTGGATGATGATGTAAGCCGAGACCTGGGATTGAAGTCTAAGTGGTACCCGGTTTTTACCAGAGGTTGAACTTGTTGCGGTGTGGTACCACCAGGTCGTTCCACTGACACGACTTTGTCCGTGGTGATGGCCAAGGCTAGGTACAGAGACGTTCAGCAGAATTGTAGTCTGGGACAGGCAGGAGGTCAGGACTGGCAGCACAGGATCAGAGTCGGGGACGAAGCAGAAGGTCACGGCAGACAGCAGAGGAGCATAATCAGGAACGGAACGGAATTCAGAACACAAGCACAGGACATCAGGAACAAAGCTTTGTCAAAAGCACAAGCCACAAAGATCCAGCAGGGTGTGCAGGGAGAGGCTGGATTATAAGGAATTCTGGGAATAGCCAGCGCCAATTAACAGTGGGCTGGCCCTTTAATTCTTCTGAAGCTAGCATGCACGCCCCAGGAGGTGGGGACGCACGCGCACGACTGCCAGACTGGGAGCAGGAGCCAGGACAGGGGAATTTGAGCTGCAGGATGCTGGAGCACAGACAGGGGCACAGACTTTGGTCGCGGGAACACCCGTGACAATAATCTACTGTATATCAGGATGGTAGGAGTCTAACAGCCAGTACCTCCACAGATGATCTGATTTGAGCAGTCAATGTAATGGAACAGGAAGAAAGCAGCTCCATTTCCTGTGTAGTGACTGCAATTTACCACTAAACAGGACATTACCACTAAACAGTTTGCTTCCTGTTTCTATTTCTGCTCATCAACTGATGATCCGTGGGGGTGCTGGGTGTTAAACCCCAGGCAATATAATATACAGCAATGGTCCCAAACCACTATGATGCACTATGACATAATCTACTGTGTCCTAGTGTGTGCGCACGGGCAGTGCACAAAGAAGTGCCTCCGGCTGCCTATTGAGAAGCAGCAGGGCGAAAAAGAACTTGGAGCCACGGGAATAGAGTTGGAGGTAAGTACAGTCATTCTTTTTAAGTTCTTTTGAACCGGGTGCTCCACGACCTGGTCTTGGGCCCTGGCACAATGGTTGGGGGCCACTAAAATAGTGAGGACCTATTCTATGGATTTGTTATCAATTTTTTAAGGCTGAAAAAACGCTTTCAACATAGGTATTATCATGCGGCCTGTATTCATACATAATTAAGAGCTACTAGTACTTCCTCTGCTTCTACTACCACTACTACTACTAATACTGCTACTACTACTACTACTACCACTACTACTACTACTATTGCTTCTATTACTACGACTACTATTACTACTACCACTGCACCTTTTGAGCCCTAGTACAGACTATTGCCTACCTTCAAACATAGAGAATAAAACTAATTCTTATTAAATCTTCCTTTATGCACATGATGTAACACTTTTTGCCATCACATTGCATAAAAATATATTCAAATGTATTGTCCCCGAATTATACTAATTTATGGACAGCAAAGACCAATTGTGACAAAAGTGTTGAAAACCTGGCAGCGGCATCGCAGAATGCGAGTCACACCAAGGCGATTGTCGCAATGCATTACTCGAAGTGTTAATTCCCACCAGACACTGCAGAGATTGTTGTACTGAACTCCGCCCTTATGTTCAATAATCAGATTATGTTATAGACAAAGTGGACTGCAACCCGCACTATGTATAATTCATAACATCTGCACCCAACAAAAATCTAAGTAACCCTCGCACGTGGCACAGCCGCTTCCAATGATTTTTACAAGGAGAGAAGTTGCATCTCTTGTCCCATGTCTTGCAGATCTCATGTATTTTTATAATTTTTTTTTATTATGAAAACTATAATTTTATATCATTGGAACAATTTTAACAGAAAGTTTCAAAAGAAGACTTTCGCACCTTTGCTGCATGAGTTTGGCACCTGCATAACCAGAGGCAGATTTATACAAAATTCAGAGTGATGTCCCCAGAAAACTGATGCAGTTTAAATAAGACCTGTCACCAAAATATTACACTAGTAATACCCTTGCTGGTAAAAGGGTTAAAAGTCCTCCCCATGTCACCTAAAATGATCTGCCACTGAGGCACTGTATCTTAATTACAGCTGGTTTTCTGATATGCAAATGAGTATAAATGAGTCAATTTCTGAATAGAAGAGTCAGGTTTTCTCCAGGCTGCCGGTGAATCAAACCTTCTTGTTGAGATTGACATCTCATTATCTCTTCAACTCTTAGCCTGAGCAGACAGAAAGTCCTCTCTCTGTCCACTTCCTGTCCTTACTAGAATGCTGTCCCTCTCACTGCATGGTGTATATATCAGTGAGCACTGTGTGAGAAACTACAGATCTTCTCATTTCATACACCCCATGTTGGACGGGGCCAATCTGCGATGTGTGAAGCCAAGCTGAAGTGGGCAGAGCCAACATAGACAAAGGCAGAAAAAGTATGGGGAACAATTTTACTGGTGGAAGGAGGCAGATTTAAGCTCACGCACCTGCACTGCATTGCACTTTTCAACAAAGGCACAGTGGGGGGAGGGGTGAGTAATGTTTATTGTATGTTTATTTTAATGATTATAGAAGACATACTGGGGCTCATTTACTAATGGTACGTCGGAAGCTTTTCCATAGGGTTTCCCGACAATTTCCGTTTTGCATCGAATTGCCCTGGGATTTTGGCGCACACAATCGTATTTTGGCGCATCGAGAAATGGGGGGCAGGCCATCAGACAACCCGACGTATTCAGACAACGCGCGGGATTTAAAAAGGCGATTGTGTAGCAAGATCAAGCACTCACATGCACCGGGAAGAAGCTAGTGAACTCCGGCGGACCTTGGTGGGGAAGCGACGGATGCAGGAACTCGGGCGCATGATCTTCATGAATCGCACCGGACCTGAATCCTCGTCGGACAATGCGCTGCGGGATCGCGACTGGACCAGGTAAATAAATCTGCCCCACTCTCTTCATATTATTATGGGAGTGGCCGGCCACCTCGGCCAGCCAGAAGCTCAAGAGCACAGCTTCCATGTCCCTGTAAGCAAAAAGGAGCACAGATCAGATGGACAATGGCGCAGGACATCAGGAGCAATGGAAGAGGTGGGTTTATTTTTTAAATTTTTTTAAAAGCCTGTCATAGCTCTGCTCCTAATTTTTTGGAACTCTCGGACAACCCCTTTAACTCCTTAACACCAAAGCCTGTTTCGTTTTCTGTGTTTCCATTTTTCACTCCCCACCTTCAAAAATCCACCTTTTTTCAGTATTCAGAGCTGTATGAGGGCTTGCACTTTGCACTTCCTAGTTATTGGGAGAATTTCTCATGAGGCGGCTCTGCTGCTTTTCAAATTTATAAAAGTGGTTTGGCCCCTTAACAAATCTCTCTGGTATTTTTTTCAATAATCGCAAAATAATCTGAAGAAGAGTAAAATAATCGCAACAGCACATACACCAGAAGGGGGGTATAGAGACTTTTTGGAATTAATTAAAAAAGATCGCAAATCATAAATCTGTCTTTGCTCGCCGTTGTACTAGCAGCGGTTCTGCGTTTAAGCCACTATTTCTGCTCTCAATACACATGGATACAAGCTTTTTCAGGACCTTTGAAGGTCCCCCAAAGGTCCTGAAACCACAAATTGAAAGAAGGCAGAAGGGATGCATTCTCCATTCTCCGAGAAGCTTGATTCTAGTACCATATGTAGGAAGTGATTTCAGACTTATAGGGGCTATAATATTCATACAGCCCAGGGCCCGTGGCAGTCTTATTCACCCCTGGTGCTAGTGACAGGTGTTTGCTGCATTGTGCAAAAAATACCCAGTATGTATGAAGATGGCTCAGCCCGTTCTACATACACCCACACCTTGATGGTAAGGGGTTAACGACCTATGGAGGACCTTTAATAGTCCTAACAGTACCGTTTTACACATCTTTGTCAGAATTCAACACACATGTAGAAGTAGTACAAGGCTGGAGGCCCTTCTCCTTTTTATACCTACAGGGCAGTATTGAACTTGGTGGTTGTTTTAGGTGGGTATTAGACCCCCTAGAAGCCTTTGTCCCCTGGTGGCCTTTGGCCCAAAAAATGAACAAACAAGATAGATTATGCGGGGTGTTAAGTAGTTCCTCAAATGCCCTTTCATTTTTCTGTTTAATGATCGGTTGATTTTTGACAATGTTTCTTAGTTTGCCATTTGCCGCACGAGGCTCTTAGTATTTCCATCATCCGACCTGAGATGTATAATGGGCGGATTATATGACATGGATTGTAAAACTGCTGATTATTTCTAAATAAGCTTCCAGGGAGCCTACAATAAACAGCCACAGTCTTTATTATATGAAAACATTTTCTCAGCAATTCTGCTGTTTATGAAAAAGCAACATGAAGAAGTTTAAGTAAATTTGAAGTTTAAGGCAATCTCATGTAGCCATTAACTGTTCTCTGCCTTATAATGGTATCCCGCGGATCAGATAAATGATTCTCTCAATTGCGCTTGAATTAGGATAAAAGAAAAGAGGGGTAAGCAAATGGATTTCATTAGATGCAGGTAATGGAAGAGCATTCGTATCCAGCGTGCAGCACGGAGAGCCGGGGTGATGTACGTGTAATGGGATCCTATTCTGCTCTGTGCATGCTCAAGACAATGTGCAGTATGGAGGTTTAATAATCCAAACACTCGAAATCCGGTCTACTGCATTACCTAGAGCACTGGAGGGGAGAACAAACCACGTATCACTATGCAATATATCATCTGCTAATCTTAAAGGGACACAACAGTATTTTGTAAGAAAAAAAAACATATTTTACTAATCCAAGTTAAAAGGTCATCAAAGATATCCACAGTGAAGAAACCACCACGTCCTTCTAGTAGAGCTTCCGACAGAAGACATCTGTGTCTTGCCCAAATCTAAGAGTGTGTTGACACAGTAGAATTTGACAAGGGTTTTACGGAGGAAAATTTGAGTCCAATTCCATGTCCAAATCCATATTCTGGCTTTCCAACACAGATTTTGACTGAAAAGTCCTATATTTAGAGATGAAAGGAGCCGAACTTCCCATTGGGGTTTGGATGCGCCTTGAACAACCCAGACATACTGTCGGTTTGGCCACCGAACTGACAATCCAGCAATAAATTTGGGTGCCACAGAGCACACCTGAACTTAGAACTCGAAAAATGAAGTTCAGATCCACTCATCTCTACTAGAAAATTTTCCATCTGGGCAAGACCTAAAAGATTTATTTGTAACAACAAAAAAATATTTATTTGTAAACACTAAAACATGAACCCAAAGCCCAGAGCCATCACTCCCAGCCGCTGGCACAGTGTAACACATCCTCCCTCTTCCTGTCTGCAATCAGAAAAATTTCCACTTGAGAAAAGGAAATGTTTTATCCCCAAAACATGCTGTGTTGTGTTACCTTTTTACCCAATAAATTGTTACATTTTTGCAACTGATCGCCTGGAATCCACAATATGGTGTTCGCCTACCTCTTCCGCTCCTAGTTCTAAACACTACCATGATTAGGGTGTAGGTGTGACCAGTAACTTACCTGTTTGGACTTCAGACATCTCCATGCATAATGAGAAGAAGGGATGGACATTGTCTCTCCTTTGATCTATAATTCCTCGGTATTTTAGAGGTCAGAACATTAATGTGAGTAATGTATCTCAGATAATAGAGAATCAATTCCAAGTAATTTTGTAACAGATAAGATCAATATTGCAGTAGAAGACTACAGCATTTCGGCCAATGATGTGGCAGCCTCCCGACTAGTATTATGGCCTCTAGACTGCTTACTAGGCCCATCTTCATATAATGTATAGTGGTTGTGCTTGGTATTGAAGTCCTCGATTGGGGCTGAGATGCAAATTAACCATGTGACCACTCAAATAAAAGAAGAGATCACAAGATTGCCAATGCTCCAACAATATGATATTAATGACCTGCGCTGGGTCGCCTGGGAAAAGTTATTGTAAAGGAAATCTGCAATCAGAATCAAGCATGGATAAACCAGAGCCACTTACTCATAGATCCAGGCACCATGATTTTCTTATATTTGTAATCCATGGCCTCCTTTTTTCTAAAATCAATGTTTAAAATTATGCTAATGAGCCCAAAGGCTACTGAGGCCACCCTCTGTTCTGCAGATACACTGTGCCACAGCATTTCCCCTCTTGCAGTGTGTGCTGAAGCTTCCTGTGCTGCAGTGAGATTACATCCGGCAGAGGGAGAGGAAAGGGGAATAATTGAACAACCTATAGAGTTCACCAACTTTTTTGTGGTGCTCCTTTAACATAGGGCGTTCAACAGACTTTGCATGTTAAATCTGGCGCACGGTCCACCTGAGCACCGGAACGCCCCCTAATTTGTGTTGCATGGAGGCTAGTGCAGCTGCGCCACAAAACGGTTGCGTGCAAAACAATTGTGGAGCAGGCACTTCTTAAATACCTTTGCAAGCAATTTCCACTCAAAATAATGTGCAAAGTCCGGCAGAAAACTGAGTGCCTCACTACCCTGGATATAGAACTTATCTGTAGTTTGTAGAGTAAGTCTCTGCACACTGCTGCTTGCCGACAGGAAGTGCCTGTGTCTGACCTTGTCTTATAATGGAGGAGGAAGTGGTAGAAAGTACACTGCATCCTGCAGCCAGGAGAAGAATCTGTCCTGCCTGACCATAGTCAGAAGATTTAGGGTCTGATCGTGGCGCAATTGGAATTGTATACACCAGGACTGATAGAGACAGGATGGAATTATATCTGTGAAATGTTGTATTTTTGTAACAGCGAATTAGAGAATGTGTTATTTTGATATCTTGATTATATTTAAGAATCTTGTCTTTGTGGGAATACCCCTTTTGAATTTAACTTATAAAATTTGGGATATTTAGAAAAAAAAGTAAACCCCCTATAATTATAATATGTGCAACACCCATATACTTTTTTGTTTCACAATTTTGTGAATCTGGTTTGTGTTCGGTTTAATGATCAGATCCCGCAAACTGTGACACAAACAAAACAACATCTGGAAAGGGGTAAATCCTCTCACACAATGCTATAAATCATCCGTTTAACGTTAATTTCAATCTTTTTATCCTTATTTATTTCTATATTTATAGAGAGAGAGAGTTGACTGATTGTATATAGACGGCAGGAGCCCGGTCATCAATCAATGTCTCCATTTCTTCTTGGCATAATCTGTCCTGCGATTGGTTCTTGTAGTGTGGTTATGTAGTGTATCTGGGCATCTGTTCTAGTACGGCAGAGGTTACGCCCCAGAATAAGCCTAGAGGACACATGTCTTGTAGAGCCAACATGGAAAAGGTCATCTCCACAACCTAATTTGTCCCTCCCGATACAACGTTGCATGTGTGTCTGCACATTAAAGTCACATTAGCTCCTATCTACGACGAAAGTGCAACCAATTTCCTGACAGCGAGCTTACCGCCATCCTCTCCAGCGCCACTCTCAACCCATTAGAAGGTGGATAATTGATTCATTTACTTTGCCCAGATACATTTTTAATTAATGACTACCCTGACCTCTGGATACTAAATATTTGGCTTTGCTAATTCCAGCATCATTAGCGGAGTGTGTATTTAGCGTCTTCCAGTAGCGGTCTACCGGATTGTCTATTTTCTAGACCTGTTTAATGAGCCATAAAATGAAATGAAGATGACTTGTTTCTCAAACAATCACCCGCTCTCTTAAGTAATGTTGAGGGAAGCCAGAAAGGACGATAAATTCTGTCACCTTGACAACAGGTCTCGCTATTGATTTCTCTAATCACAATCGATTTCTGGAGGAAAAAAAAAAAAAGAGCATCTACATAGTTTTGGCTCTCGGTTTTTCACTGGACTTAACATTTTTGAGAAATACAGTCACTGATCAAAAAAAGAGCCAAGAAGAATGAAACATTATATATCAGACTGTAATGATGATTTATGTTATAAATTACAACATTTAAGAGAAAGGAGATGTTTACTGGGAAAACTATACAATTCGAAGGAGATATAAAGGCATATAGGTTTATATATTATCCTGAACAGGGCCGGTTTCAGTAGGCCACTGGGCGACGGAGCCTCTGTGGGTCCCTTTGCAGTAAACTCGCGTGACAGCATTAAAAATACAAAAAACAACCCCCTGTTCCCTAAAATATGACATAGTTTTTCATATATACATAAATATACAGCTACCTCATAGTTTAAAGGACATCTACTACCAGAATAAAGGATTGTAAACCAAGAACATTTACATACAGGTGTGTGCCCCCTCTGATGTCATCTGCTCTTCTTTTAGCTTCTTATGTCCAGGTTCTTATGTCCAAAAAAAAGTATTTTAAAATTATGCAAATGAGACAAAGGGGCTCCAGTCTCCTTGGATGTTAATGGAGCCTGTAGCTCATTTGCATAATCACACAGTTTTTTTAGTTTTTTTTTTAAAGGATATAGGAATCTTAAAGAAGAGCAGATCCTGCCAGATGGGACACACACCAGTATGTCAGTGTGCTTGGTGTACAGTCCTTCATACTGGTGGTCGATGTGTTTTAAAGTATGAGCAGCCCCACATAGTTATATTATTTACAGTCCAACACATATTCATTATATATAGCCGCCACATGGTCATATTATATACAGCTCCCTCATGGTTCTATTTTATGCAGCTCCCTTGTAGATTATATTATATTTAGCCCCACGTGGTTATATTATATACAGCCCTCTCATGCTGTAGGTTATATAAGTTATGCTATATACAGCCTCCCTCAACCCTCCATGGATTCATTATATACAGCCCCCCTCACCTCCGATGGACAAAATGCGATTAGTAAAAAAAAAAAAAACTAATACTCACCTCTGTCCTCTGCTCAGCCAACCCCCTCCACCCCCCCCCTGTCCCACCGCTATCCTGTCTTCATCTTCTGGCAGCCACGCAGCTCCTACAGCCCAGAGTCGCAGGACGTCATCGTGGGACTGAGATTGGGCCATGTGGGTCCCCTCAGCAGCTATGGGCCCCAACACTTGCATCTGATGCCTAGTGCAGGCACTGGCCCTGATCCTGAAGGATGTTTACCAACAGATGTTGCAACTGGGTCTCCAGATCCTGCAACCTTCCAGATTGCCAAAGTTGTAGATTAATGGTGGTAAATCTGGTGACCTGGCCTAGACACACTAGGGTTTTGTGCAGTAAGACTGTAGCTTTGATCATCTGTCTCATTCATTGATGCACCCATAGTACGACACCCCAAAATACTAAGAAGTTTCAACCTGCAAATCTCATGGTCTAAACGCCTGACTTAGTGAGAGGTGGGAACTCTTATAAATTCCGGAATAGCCCTTGTGCACCAGCAATAAAAAATTAGCTTCCAGCTATAACTGGAGCCGATTCTGTGGTGCATGTTGCAGTAAGTTGGACTGGGCTTAGCATCCACAACCTGGCCATCCTTGTGCCCCATCCCACAGCAGTGGAACAGTGGTGCATGTGGAACAAAAGGATGGAAATTCCATGAAGTGTGTCAGAATTTGCTACTTTTTCATGTCAGAAAACTAAAATCTGGGTCACTGTTCCTATTTCGGAGATGTACAGTACCCAAAAGTAGCCACTGATAGACTTTTTTTTTTAGTCTTTAAAACCCTCTAGTGCCAAGCGCCAACATCTCATCAGTCCAAATCTACACTCACCGGCCACTTTATTAGGTACACCTGTCCAACTGCTCGTTAACACTTAATTTCTAATCAGCCAATCACATGGCGGCAACTCAGTGCATTTAGGCATGTAGACATGGTCAAGACAATCTCCTGCAGTTCAAACCGAGCATCAGTATGGGGAAGAAAGGTGATTTGAGGCCTTTGAACGTGGCATGGTTGTTGGTGCCAGAAGGGCTGGTCTGAGTATTTCAGAAACCGCTGATCTACTGGGATTTTCACGCACAACCATCTCTAGGGTTTACAGAGAATGGTCCGAAAAAGAAAAAAAACATCCAGTGAGCGACAGTTCTGTGGGCGGAAATGCCTTGTTGATGCCAGAGGTCAGAGGAGAATGGGCTGACTGGTTCGAGCTGATAGAAAGGCGACATTGACTCAAATCGCCACCCGTTACAACCAAGGTAGGCAGAAGAGCATTTCTGAACACACAGTACGTCGAACTTTGAGGTAGATGGGCTACAGCAGCAGAAGACCACACCGGGTGCCACTCCTTTCAGCTAAGAACAGGAAACTGAGGCCGGTGAGTGTATAATCATTTACATAACCGACTCATAACTTCATGATGAATTTCACTTCAACCGACATTCCTTTTTGGGTGCGTTATATTCAATATTCAATTTTTTACAATCCAAAATCCAAGACAAGGAAGCAGCACTCTATGATAAAACAAGTGTTATATTTCACCAGTGGAAAGGTGCAACGTTTCAGCTATCTCAATGTAGCCATTCTCAAGATAGCTGAAATGTTGCACCTTTCCACTGGTGAAATAAAACACTTGTTTTATCATGGAGCGCTGCTTCCCTGACCCTAGAAGCTTGCACCCACACAGATTGAATCCGGTTTTCACAGTGCTGCTCTATTTCCTTGTATTGTTCAATTATTTACTATGTTGCTTATATTCACAACCGCATCAGAACCCCATACTATCACAACACTGTAAGTCCTGTGCCATACTACACCTCCATATGTCACCAAAAATATTGGTGTGTCCCATTAGATACTGTGTTAGGGAGTCTCACATAGAAGCTTTAAAAGTCCAACGCGCAGTTGATTCTTCTTCTTGACAATGGAAGCAGTCATCTAGTAAAGGGGGTGGTCCTATCAGTGATTGACAACTATCTCTGTATGTGCAGACATTTTACACCGGTACAGGCAGTCCCCAACTTAAGGACACCCGACTTACAGATGACCCCTAGTTAAAGACGGACCCCTCTGCCCACTGTGACCTCTGGTGAAGTCTCTGGATGTTACTAGTCCCAGACTGCAATGATCAGCTGTAAGGTGTCTGTAATGAAGTTTTATTGATAATCCTTGGTCCCATTACAGCAAAAAATTTTGGAACTCCAATTGTCACTGGGGCAAAACAAAAAAAAAATTGGTCTGGAGCTACAATTATAAAATATGCTGGTTCGACTTACATACAAACTCAACTTAAGAACAAACCTATGAAACCTATCTTATACGTAACCGGGGGACTGCCTGTATTTGTAATCCATAACCTGGGAAAGGTCTAAAACATTGTAGGAGGTGTAAAGTTGTGTTCGGCGTGCTGTGGCGTATAGTAAAATTATAGAATAGTAAACAATTTAATAAATATATATTGTGAAATTGACATTCAAAAATTCATAAAAACTTGGTTGAAAAATAGGTCATTTTCTGTCAACATTTCCCCTTTAAGAGACAAATAAGAAAACCACAGAAATACAATTGTGTAATCAGGGTTACATGCTACTTGTTGTAGCTCATCACGTATAACTACCCTTTAATTACCCGAGGTTATCGCGGCCACAAGGTCATTCATACATGTGCCTCTTATGCGACAGGGTGGACGGGAAATGTTTTCCGTGTTCTTTCAATCACAGTCTTAATCTATCCCTTAATTTGTTGTTACCCTTTAAAAGCGTCCATTATGTAACGAGGTTACACGCTCGCCTCCTGACGCACTCGTATTGATCCGAGATATGCATTTGGTTAAGATTAAGGACACTTAAGACTGTAGCAGTAGGTTCTTGTTAGGGGGGTTGTCATGACAACGGGAATTACTTTGTATCGCTCTCCGGAACGGATGACTTTGTTCTTCTTATCGAGATAGATTTTTTTTTTTCAGGAACTAAAGTTTTGGTGCTTTCAATATAAATGTCACCAGGTCCGACCACACTCTATGACCCCACACTTGGTTTTCATTGGTTCAGATAACATTTTCTAAAAAAAATTACATTTTTGGGTAAATTCTAGAGTCATCTGAGAGGCTTTGTCTGGTGACCAATTGTTAAGCAGGTTATGACGAATTTCTGAGCTAGGAACGTGCTGAAAAAGTGGATTGTAGACATATTAATATCCCTGAAAGTCAATAGATGACTGTATTTGTCTGTATGGACAAGTGTCAAGGATGCCAAGTGCCAAAAGCAGGGTGGGGGTCTGACATCCAACACTCCCTACAATCAGCTTCTTTGTGTAGCATCCAGCACTACAGTCCTGCATATATACACAGTTACATATTTGTACAGTTGAAGACAGACAAACGTCCATCAGGTTCAACCTAGGAAGGGAAGGGATTTAAGGAAAGACAATTCTATACATAACATAACCATAACATACATAACATAACCATCAATGTTATTTTCATGTAAAAAGACATCTAGACCCTTCTTGAAGCTTTCTGCTAAATCTCCTGTGGCCAGCTCTTGAGGCAGGCTATTCCACAAACGACTAAACCTTGTTTTCTCCAGGCAGAGACAGTGCCCTCTTGTCTCCAGAAACAACTGTCCACCATACAGTATTTTCTGTATGGACCATTCATATATTTATATACATTAATCATTTACCCCTTTAGTCATCTCTTTTTGAGACTAAATAAAATCTTCTTCTTTTAGTCTTTCCCCATAACTGAGACCCTCTATACCCCTCAGCATTTTTGTGGCTTTTTGTTTTACCCTATCCAACACCAGGGGATGCATTTTATGGACCGGTGCCCAGTACTGAACTGCATATTTAAGGTTGGGCAGAACCAATGCCTTGTACAGTGGTAATTTTACATCCCTATCCCGAGAGTCCATACCATACATGACAAGATCCTACTGGCTTTAGAGCCAGCTGACTAACATTGCATGCTATTATTTAATCTATGATAATATATACTGCAGCTTATTATGGACATTGCCTTTAAGAATTCTGTCATGGTGGATGGAAGTCTACACTCTTGTACTAGATTGCAGTAATGGCAGCCATGACCTATGCACCTCACTGTGGCCATAATATCTACCCAGAGCCAACTGTTTCTGGTTCCATGCTCTATGTGTATGACAAGCAGAATAGTTGTTGGGTGTGTGTATGTGGTGGTGGTGGTGGGGTGGGGGGTCCAGATGTCAGAAGAGAGGTTTCACAATACATTTCTGACCAACTTCTCAGAATTCTTTTATTACATCCACAAAAACAATGTAGACCCAATCCATGGACTTAGGTGCTGTAACATTCATGCCATCATCGTCTGCTGTCCACAGGATGGGACTTAGAAAGCGTTGATTTTCTCTGTGTTTTGTGCGTGTGAACAGTGGCTAAGGATGCTTCTGTATTGGAACTGATTGAACCTTGAACCACACCTTCTACAGCTCAGCTCTCTCCAGTAAATGGTTAACCTGAGTGATGGACAGCTAATCTAGTCAGCTGCTTTGGGCGGCATCCAGGAACTCCTTTATATATCAACCCAGTTCCATTACACTTTGCTGGTTCTACTATAAGTCTTCTGATACCTGATACCTCACCATTCTAACCTGACAAAGGTTGTGATGACCAAAACATTGTATATATTTGATCAGTTTCCTATGTGATATTATTTATTTATTAATTACAGAGAAGGCTTAGGATTTTCTACATTCATGTAAATAAATGAAAAAAATGTATCTATTGGTGTGTGCCATGCATTTGATTGATATAACTGGAATGAGAATCCTACATGAATACCACCTGCAACTAAGTGTGCAGATCCCTTGCTCCACATTGTTTGCTTGCGTGATCCAAGATTATTTCCAATACCTGTTCCATTAAGGATCAGACATGGATCTCTCATTATTTGATCATTCTCCTTGTAATTTGATCCTGTGCTTCGTCATTGGGGCAGATTTACTTACCCGGTCCGTTCGCCATCCAGTGGCGCGTTCTCTGCGGTGGATTCAGGTCCGGCCGGGATTCATCAAGGCAGTTCCTCCAACGTCCTCTAGGTGGCGCTGCTGCGCTGAAGTTCACGGAAATGCACTGAAGTTCACGATCCTATCCTGGATGAAGGTGAGTGCAAGCTCCGCGACACAATTTCCTTTTTTAAATGCCGTGGTTTTTTCGAATCCGTCGGGTTTTCGTTCGGCCACGCCCCCCGATTTCCGTCGCGTGCATGCCAGTGCCGATGCGCTACAATCCGATCGCATGCGCCAAACTCCCGGGGCAATTCAGGTACAATCGGCGCAAATTGGAAATATTCGGGTAACACGTCAGGAAAATGCAAATCGGGCCCCTAGTAAATGACCCCCATTGTCTTGGATTTAACCCAATTCTGTCTGACTTTGCTTGTCTGTTATCTGTTGTCTATCCCTTTGTGCCTGGTCCTCTTTCTGTGCACTTGGTCATCTCAGCCCAAACAAATCTATTTTATGGATGCAAAGAGACATGTCTTTGATTGGTCCTCTACATCTAACCTCCTGAAGCTTTACTAAGCAATTTCATACAATTAAGAATTACAGATGAGCGGTCCAGAACTTTATGTCCGCCGTCCCCCATTCGGCATCTCCACGTAATCCGGACATGGTAACTGATGGGCTAAAAAAGCAGCCAATCAGGCAGCTTTACGCCCCTAGCAACTAATTATGGCTGTGGATGGTCACATGGACACCTGGTGGCCAATAACATCCATGCCTAGTTGCTAGGGGTGTAATTCTGCCTGACTGGCTGCTCTTCTGCCCATCAAGCACCTTGTCCTGGTTAAGCAGAGCTGCTGAATGAAGGAGACCGAGCCTAAAGTTCGGATCCATTCATCCATAATTATTAATCTATCACATTGCTTAGTATAAATTCAACATTTCCAGGGTATGCGGAGCTGCCGAACGGAGAGCACCAAACCTAAACCTCCAGTCCGCTCATGTCTATTACTAATGACTTATTACTTAGTAAAATCCCCAAGGTCCCAGGGTGCGGCACCAGAAGATGCTTATGTCATGGTCCCCCCATTTGGCCGAATTCATGTGATGCCTCTGTAATAGTCACTTGGATTTTTTACAGGATTCAGAGCTCGTGACAATCCCCAAATGTCCCTTTCATAAAACAAGCGCCTTCCCTCTACAGCCCATTATGTAAATGAGATCTGAAAATAGTTTTTCAGGGGAATGACTGCATACTGTCAGAGTATATGGATTCAGCGCCATAAAACCACTGAGATGGGAAGGAAGCACCCGGATGAGTCTTTGCCGCGCTCATTACTTTTCAGAAGGATGTCATAAAGGCTGATGGACAAGGATTGAAAAGTTTTACTGCATTCATCTAAGCATTAGAACATGTACCCAATAGTTCAAGATTGTTGACCGGAGAGGGAATTGGGTTTAGGATTAAAAAAAGTGGCAATCATGTGCTCCCTGCTGCTGCACAACCTATTCGTGTATCACAGTCACATTGGACAAAGGCTGCAAATACAATAATGGGAAATTCATAGTAAGAAACAAGAAGTGATGGCTGAAGATAACAGCGGAGCCCCTACTAATCTATAAGGATCGGGGTCTACATGGCTGTGGTTACACATAAGTGTCTACAATGTATCATCACGTGCTACATGGCGTAACTGCGACACCACTGAATGCATTATCCTTGTACTGGGATATCACTGTGTGTAACATTATCTTTGCATTATCTTTGCATTATTATACCACTGTGTGCTATTTGAGGCGTTGACATCCCTGAGTAGATATTTCTTGTACTGTGACATCACTGTGTGTATAAACCATCTACTAGGACATCACTGTGTATATATAAACTTTACTGTGACATGACTGTGTGTATTATCCCTGTACTGTGACATCACTGTGTGTATTATCCCTGTACTGTGACATCACTGTGTGTATTATCCCTGTACTGTGACATCGCTGAGTGTATTATCCCTGTACTGTGACATGACTGTGTGTATTATCCCAGTACTGTGACATCACAGTGTGTATTATCCCTGTACTGTGACATCACTGTGTGTATTATCCCTGTATTGTGACATCACTGTGTGTATTATCCCTGTACTGTGACATCACTGTGTGTATTATCCCTGTACTGTGACATCACTGTGTATATTATCCTGTAGTGTGACATCACTGTGTGTATTATCCCTGTAGTGTGACATCACTGTGTGTATTATCCCTGTAGTGTGACATCACTGTGTGTATTATCCCTGTACTGTGACATCACTGTGTGTATTATCCCTGTACTGTGACATCACTGTGTGTATTATCCCCGTACAGTGACATTACTGTGTGTATAATCCCTGTACTGTGACATCACTGTGTGTATTATCCCTGTAGTGTGACATCACTGTGTGTATTATCCCTGTACTGTGACATCACTGTGTGTATTATCCCTGTACTGTGATATCACTGTGTGTATTATCCCTGTACAGTGACATCACTGTGTGTATTACCCCTGTACTGTGACATCACTGTGTGTATTATCCCTGTACTGTGATATCACTGTGTGTATTATCCCTGTACAGTGACATCACTGTGCGTATTATCCCTGTACTGTGACATCACTGTGTGTAATATCCCTGTACTGTGACATCACTGTGTGTATTATCCCTGCACTGTGACATCACTGTGTGTATTATCCCTGAACTATGACATCACTGTGTGTATTATCCCTGTACTGTGACATCACTGTGTGTATTATGCTTGTACTGTGACATCACGGTGTGTATTATCCCTGTACTGTGACATCATTGTGTGTCTAATCTCTGTACTGTGACATCACTGTGTGTATTATCCCTGTACTGTGACATCACTGTGTGTATTATCCCTGTACTGTGACATCACTGTGTGTAATATCCCTGTACTGTGACATCACTGTGTGTAATATCCCTGTACTGTGACATCACTGTGTGTATTATCCTGTACTATGACATCACTGTGTGTATTATCCCTGTATTGTGAAATCACTGTCTGTATTATCCCTGTACTGTGACATCACTGTGTGTATTATCCCTGTACTGTGACATCACTGTGTGTATTATCCCTGTACTGTGATATCACTGTGTGTATTATCCCTGTACAGTGACATCACTGTGTGTATTACCCCTGTACTGTGACATCACTGTGTGTATTATCCCTGTACTGTGATATCACTGTGTGTATTATCCCTGTACAGTGACATCACTGTGCGTATTATCCCTGTACTGTGACATCACTGTGTGTAATATCCCTGTACTGTGACATCACTGTCTGTATTATCCCTGCACTGTGACATCCCTGTGTGTATTATCCCTGTACTATGACATCACTGTGTGTATTATTCCTGTACTGTGACATCACTGTGTGTATTATGCTTGTACTGTGACATCACGGTGTGTATTATCCCTGTACTGTGACATCATTGTGTGTCTAATCTCTGTACTGTGACATCACTGTGTGTATTATCCCTGTACTGTGACATCACTGTGTGTATTATCCCTGTACTGTGACATCACTGTGTGTAATATCCCTGTACTGTGACATCACTGTGTGTAATATCCCTGTACTGTGACATCACTGTGTGTATTATCCTGTACTATGACATCACTGTGTGTATTATCCCTGTATTGTGAAATCACTGTCTGTATTATCCCTGTACTGTGACATCACTGTGTGTATTATCCCTGTACTGTGACATCACTGTGTGTATTATCCCCGTACAGTGACATTACTGTGTGTATAATCCCTGTACTGTGACATCACTGTGTGTATTACCCTGTACTGTGACATCACTGTGTGTATTATCCCTGTACTGTGACATCACTGTGTGTAATATCCCTGTACTGTGACATCACTGTGTGTAATATCCCTGTACTGTGACATCACTGTGTGTATTATCCTGTACTATGACATCACTGTGTGTATTATCCCT
Source organism: Engystomops pustulosus (assembly GCF_040894005.1). Taxonomy (NCBI): domain Eukaryota; kingdom Metazoa; phylum Chordata; class Amphibia; order Anura; family Leptodactylidae; genus Engystomops; species Engystomops pustulosus. The sequence goes on from NC_092418.1 coordinate 29,222,841, forward strand.
GTATTGTGAAATCACTGTCTGTATTATCCCTGTACTGTGACATCACTGTGTGTATTATCCCTGTACTTTGATATCACTGTGTGTATTATCCCTGTACAGTGACATCACTGTGTGTATTACCCCTGTACTGTGACATCACTGTGTGTATTATCCCTGTATTGTGAAATCACTGTCTGTATTATCCCTGTACTGTGACATCACTGTGTGTATTATCCCTGTACTGTGACATCACTGTGTGTATTATCCCCGTACAGTGACATTACTGTGTGTATAATCCCTGTACTGTGACATCACTGTGTGTATTATCCCTGTACTGTGACATCACTGTGTGTATTATCCCTGTACTGTGACATCACTGTGTGTAATATCCCTGTACTGTGACATCACTGTGTGTAATATCCCTGTACTGTGACATCACTGTGTGTATTATCCTGTACTATGACATCACTGTGTGTATTATCCCTGTATTGTGAAATCACTGTCTGTATTATCCCTGTACTGTGACATCACTGTGTGTATTATCCCTGTACTGTGACATCACTGTGTGTATTATCCCTGTACTGTGATATCACTGTGTGTATTATCCCTGTACAGTGACATCACTGTGTGTATTACCCCTGTACTGTGACATCACTGTGTGTATTATCCCTGTACTGTGATATCACTGTGTGTATTATCCCTGTACAGTGACATCACTGTGCGTATTATCCCTGTACTGTGACATCACTGTGTGTAATATCCCTGTACTGTGACATCACTGTGTGTATTATCCCTGCACTGTGACATCCCTGTGTGTATTATCCCTGTACTATGACATCACTGTGTGTATTATCCCTGTACTGTGACATCACTGTGTGTATTATGCTTGTACTGTGACATCACGGTGTGTATTATCCCTGTACTGTGACATCATTGTGTGTCTAATCTCTGTACTGTGACATCACTGTGTGTATTATCCCTGTACTATGACATCACTGTGTGTATTATCCCTGTATTGTGAAATCACTGTCTGTATTATCCCTGTACTGTGACATCACTGTGTGTAATATCCCTGTACTGTGGCATCACTTTGTGTATTATCCCTGTACTGTGACATCACTGTGTGTATTATCCCTGCACTGTGACATCCCTGTGTGTATTATCCCTGTACTATGACATCACTGTGTGTATTATCCCTGTACTGTGACATCACTGTGTGTATTATGCTTGTACTGTGACATCACGGTGTGTATTATCCCTGTACTGTGACATCATTGTGTGTCTAATCTCTGTACTGTGACATCACTGTGTGTATTATCCCTGTACTATGACATCACTGTGTGTATTATCCCTGTATTGTGAAATCACTGTCTGTATTATCCCTGTACTGTGACATCACTGTGTGTAATATCCCTGTACTGTGGCATCACTTTGTGTATTATCCCTGTACTGTGACATCACTGTGTATTATCTCTGTAGTGTGACATCACTGTGTGTGTTATCCCTGTACTGTGACATCACTGTGTGTAATATCTCTGTACTGTGACATCACTGTGTGTGTTATCCCTGTTCTGTGACATCACTGTGTGTATTATCCCTGTACTGTGACATCACTGTGTGTATTATCCCTGTACTGTGACATCACTGTGTGTAATATCCCTGTACTGTGACATCACTTTGTGTAATATCCATGTAGTGTGACATCACTGTGTATTATCTCTGTAGTGTGACTTCACTGTGTGTATTATCCCTGTACTGTGACCTCACTGTGTGTATTATCCCTGTACTGTGACATCACTGTGTGTATTATCCCTGTACTGTGACATCACTGTGTGTATTATCCCCGTACAGTGACATTACTGTGTGTATTACCCCTGTACTGTGACATCACTGTGTGTATTATCCCTGTATTGTGAAATCACTGTCTGTATTATCCCTGTACTGTGACATCACTGTGTGTATTATCCCTGTACTGTGACATCACTGTGTGTATTATCCCCGTACAGTGACATTACTGTGTGTATAATCCCTGTACTGTGACATCACTGTGTGTATTATCCCTGTACTGTGACATCACTGTGTGTATTATCCCTGTACTGTGACATCACTGTGTGTAATATCCCTGTACTGTGACATCACTGTGTGTAATATCCCTGTACTGTGACATCACTGTGTGTATTATCCTGTACTATGACATCACTGTGTGTATTATCCCTGTATTGTGAAATCACTGTCTGTATTATCCCTGTACTGTGACATCACTGTGTGTATTATCCCTGTACTGTGACATCACTGTGTGTATTATCCCTGTACTGTGATATCACTGTGTGTATTATCCCTGTACAGTGACATCACTGTGTGTATTACCCCTGTACTGTGACATCACTGTGTGTATTATCCCTGTACTGTGATATCACTGTGTGTATTATCCCTGTACAGTGACATCACTGTGCGTATTATCCCTGTACTGTGACATCACTGTGTGTAATATCCCTGTACTGTGACATCACTGTGTGTATTATCCCTGCACTGTGACATCCCTGTGTGTATTATCCCTGTACTATGACATCACTGTGTGTATTATCCCTGTACTGTGACATCACTGTGTGTATTATGCTTGTACTGTGACATCACGGTGTGTATTATCCCTGTACTGTGACATCATTGTGTGTCTAATCTCTGTACTGTGACATCACTGTGTGTATTATCCCTGTACTGTGACATCACTGTGTGTAATATCCCTGTACTGTGACATCACTGTGTGTAATATCCCTGTACTGTGACATCACTGTGTGTATTATCCTGTACTATGACATCACTGTGTGTATTATCCCTGTATTGTGAAATCACTGTCTGTATTATCCCTGTACTGTGACATCACTGTCTGTATTATCCCTGTACTGTGACATCACTGTGTGTATTATCCCTGTACTGTGATATCACTGTGTGTATTATCCCTGTACAGTGACATCACTGTGTGTATTACCCCTGTACTGTGACATCACTGTGTGTATTATCCCTGTACTGTGATATCACTGTGTGTATTATCCCTGTACAGTGACATCACTGTGCGTATTATCCCTGTACTGTGACATCACTGTGTGTAATATCCCTGTACTGTGACATCACTGTGTGTATTATCCCTGCACTGTGACATCCCTGTGTGTATTATCCCTGTACTATGACATCACTGTGTGTATTATTCCTGTACTGTGACATCACTGTGTGTATTATGCTTGTACTGTGACATCACGGTGTGTATTATCCCTGTACTGTGACATCATTGTGTGTCTAATCTCTGTACTGTGACATCACTGTGTGTATTATCCCTGTACTGTGACATCACTGTGTGTATTATCCCTGTACTGTGACATCACTGTGTGTAATATCCCTGTACTGTGACATCACTGTGTGTAATATCCCTGTACTGTGACATCACTGTGTGTATTATCCTGTACTATGACATCACTGTGTGTATTATCCCTGTATTGTGAAATCACTGTCTGTATTATCCCTGTACTGTGACATCACTGTGTGTATTATCCCTGTACTGTGACATCACTGTGTGTATTATCCCCGTACAGTGACATTACTGTGTGTATAATCCCTGTACTGTGACATCACTGTGTGTATTACCCTGTACTGTGACATCACTGTGTGTATTATCCCTGTACTGTGACATCACTGTGTGTAATATCCCTGTACTGTGACATCACTGTGTGTAATATCCCTGTACTGTGACATCACTGTGTGTATTATCCTGTACTATGACATCACTGTGTGTATTATCCCTGTATTGTGAAATCACTGTCTGTATTATCCCTGTACTGTGACATCACTGTGTGTATTATCCCTGTACTGTGACATCACTGTGTGTATTATCCCTGTACTTTGATATCACTGTGTGTATTATCCCTGTACAGTGACATCACTGTGTGTATTACCCCTGTACTGTGACATCACTGTGTGTATTATCCCTGTATTGTGAAATCACTGTCTGTATTATCCCTGTACTGTGACATCACTGTGTGTATTATCCCTGTACTGTGACATCACTGTGTGTATTATCCCCGTACAGTGACATTACTGTGTGTATAATCCCTGTACTGTGACATCACTGTGTGTATTATCCCTGTACTGTGACATCACTGTGTGTATTATCCCTGTACTGTGACATCACTGTGTGTAATATCCCTGTACTGTGACATCACTGTGTGTAATATCCCTGTACTGTGACATCACTGTGTGTATTATCCTGTACTATGACATCACTGTGTGTATTATCCCTGTATTGTGAAATCACTGTCTGTATTATCCCTGTACTGTGACATCACTGTGTGTATTATCCCTGTACTGTGACATCACTGTGTGTATTATCCCTGTACTGTGATATCACTGTGTGTATTATCCCTGTACAGTGACATCACTGTGTGTATTACCCCTGTACTGTGACATCACTGTGTGTATTATCCCTGTACTGTGATATCACTGTGTGTATTATCCCTGTACAGTGACATCACTGTGCGTATTATCCCTGTACTGTGACATCACTGTGTGTAATATCCCTGTACTGTGACATCACTGTGTGTATTATCCCTGCACTGTGACATCCCTGTGTGTATTATCCCTGTACTATGACATCACTGTGTGTATTATCCCTGTACTGTGACATCACTGTGTGTATTATGCTTGTACTGTGACATCACGGTGTGTATTATCCCTGTACTGTGACATCATTGTGTGTCTAATCTCTGTACTGTGACATCACTGTGTGTATTATCCCTGTACTGTGACATCACTGTGTGTATTATCCCTGTACTGTGACATCACTGTGTGTAATATCCCTGTACTGTGACATCACTGTGTGTATTATCCTGTACTATGACATCACTGTGTGTATTATCCCTGTATTGTGAAATCACTGTCTGTATTATCCCTGTACTGTGACATCACTGTGTGTAATATCCCTGTACTGTGGCATCACTTTGTGTATTATCCCTGTACTGTGACATCACTGTGTATTATCTCTGTAGTGTGACATCACTGTGTGTGTTATCCCTGTACTGTGACATCACTGTGTGTAATATCTCTGTACTGTGACATCACTGTGTGTGTTATCCCTGTTCTGTGACATCACTGTGTGTATTATCCCTGTACTGTGACATCACTGTGTGTATTATCCCTGTACTGTGACATCACTGTGTGTAATATCCCTGTACTGTGACATCACTTTGTGTAATATCCATGTAGTGTGACATCACTGTGTATTATCTCTGTAGTGTGACTTCACTGTGTGTATTATCCCTGTACTGTGACCTCACTGTGTGTATTATCCCTGTACTGTGACATCACTGTGTGTATTATCCCTGTACTGTGACATCACTGTGTGTATTATCCCCGTACAGTGACATTACTGTGTGTATTACCCCTGTACTGTGACATCACTGTGTGTATTATCCCTGTATTGTGAAATCACTGTCTGTATTATCCCTGTACTGTGACATCACTGTGTGTATTATCCCTGTACTGTGACATCACTGTGTGTATTATCCCCGTACAGTGACATTACTGTGTGTATAATCCCTGTACTGTGACATCACTGTGTGTATTATCCCTGTACTGTGACATCACTGTGTGTATTATCCCTGTACTGTGACATCACTGTGTGTAATATCCCTGTACTGTGACATCACTGTGTGTAATATCCCTGTACTGTGACATCACTGTGTGTATTATCCTGTACTATGACATCACTGTGTGTATTATCCCTGTATTGTGAAATCACTGTCTGTATTATCCCTGTACTGTGACATCACTGTGTGTATTATCCCTGTACTGTGACATCACTGTGTGTATTATCCCTGTACTGTGATATCACTGTGTGTATTATCCCTGTACAGTGACATCACTGTGTGTATTACCCCTGTACTGTGACATCACTGTGTGTATTATCCCTGTACTGTGATATCACTGTGTGTATTATCCCTGTACAGTGACATCACTGTGCGTATTATCCCTGTACTGTGACATCACTGTGTGTAATATCCCTGTACTGTGACATCACTGTGTGTATTATCCCTGCACTGTGACATCCCTGTGTGTATTATCCCTGTACTATGACATCACTGTGTGTATTATCCCTGTACTGTGACATCACTGTGTGTATTATGCTTGTACTGTGACATCACGGTGTGTATTATCCCTGTACTGTGACATCATTGTGTGTCTAATCTCTGTACTGTGACATCACTGTGTGTATTATCCCTGTACTGTGACATCACTGTGTGTATTATCCCTGTACTGTGACATCACTGTGTGTAATATCCCTGTACTGTGACATCACTGTGTGTAATATCCCTGTACTGTGACATCACTGTGTGTATTATCCTGTACTATGACATCACTGTGTGTATTATCCCTGTATTGTGAAATCACTGTCTGTATTATCCCTGTACTGTGACATCACTGTGTGTATTATCCTGTACTGTGGCATCACTTTGTGTATTATCCCTGTACTGTGACATCACTGTGTATTATCTCTGTAGTGTGACATCACTGTGTGTGTTATCCCTGTACTGTGACATCACTGTGTGTAATATCTCTGTACTGTGACATCACTGTGTGTGTTATCCCTGTTCTGTGACATCACTGTGTGTATTATCCCTGTACTGTGACATCACTGTGTGTATTATCCCTGTACTGTGACATCACTGTGTGTAATATCCCTGTACTGTGACATCACTTTGTGTAATATCCATGTAGTGTGACATCACTGTGTATTATCTCTGTAGTGTGACTTCACTGTGTGTATTATCCCTGTACTGTGACCTCACTGTGTGTATTATCCCTGTACTGTGACATCACTGTGTGTATTATCCCTGTACTGTGACATCACTGTGTGTATTATCCCCGTACAGTGACATTACTGTGTGTATAATCCCTGTACTGTGACATCACTGTGTGTATTATCCCTGTACTGTGACATCACTGTGTGTAATATCCCTGTACTGTGACCTCACTGTGTGTATTATCCCTGTACTGTGACATCACTGTGTGTATTATCCCTGTACTGTGACATCACTGTGTGTATTATCCCCGTACAGTGACATTACTGTGTGTATAATCCCTGTACTGTGACATCACTGTGTGTATTATCCCCGTACAGTGACATTACTGTGTGTATAATCCCTGTACTGTGACATCACTGTGTGTAATATCCCTGTACTGTGATATCACTGTGTGTATTATCCCTGTACTGTGACATCACTGTGTATTATCTCTGTAGTGTGACATCACTGTGTGTATTATCCCTGTACTGTGACATCACTGTGTGTATTATCCCTGTACTGTGACATCACTGTGTGTATTATCCCCATACAGTGACGTTACTGTGTGTATAATCCCTGTACTGTGACATCACTGTGTGTATTATCCCTGTACTGTGACATCACTGTGTGTAATATCCCTGTACTGTGACATCACTGTGTGTATTATCCCTGTAGTGTGACATCACTGTGTATTATCTCTGTAGTGTGACATCACTGTGTGTATTATCCCTGTACTGTGACATCACTGTGTGTATTATCTCTGTACAGTGACATCACTGTGTGTATTATCCCTGTACTATGACATCACTGTGTGTATTATCCCCGTACAGTGACATTACTGTGTGTATAATCCCTGTACTGTGACATCACTGTGTGTATTATCCCTGTACTGGGACATCACTGTGTGTATTATCCCTGTACTGTGACATCACTGTGTGTAATATCCCTGTACTGTGACATCACTGTGTGTATTATCCCTGTACTGTGACATCACTGTGTGTATTATCCCTGTACTGTGACATCACTGTGTGTATTATCCCTGTACTGTGACATCACTGTGTGTATTATCTCTGTACTGTGACATCACTGTGTGTATTATCCCTGTACTGTGATATCACTGTGTATTATCTCTGTAGTGTGACATCACTGTGTGTATTATCCCTGTACTGTGACATCACTGTGTGTATTATCCCTGTACTGTGACATCACTGTGTGTATTATCCCTGTACTGTGACATCACTGTGTGTATTATCCCCGTACAGTGACGTTACTGTGTGTATAATCCCTGTACTGTGACATCACTGTGTGTATTATCCCTGTGCTGTGACATCACTGTGTGTATTATCCCTGTACTGTGACATCACTGTGTGTAATATCCCTGTACTGTGACATCACTGTGTGTATTATCTCTGTACTGTGACATCACTGTGTGTATTATCTCTGTACTGTGATATCACTGTGTGTATTATCCTGTACTGTGACATCACTGTGTGTATTATCCTGTACTGTGACATCACTGTGTGTATTATCTCTGTACTGTGATATCACTGGGTGTATTATCCCTGTACTGTGACATCACTGTGTGTATTATCCCTGTACTGTGACATCACTGTGTGTATTATCTCTGTACTGTAACATCACTGTGTGTATTATCCCTGTACTGTGACATCACTGTGTGTATAATCTCTGTACTGTGACATCACTGTGTGTATTCTCTGTCTAATATGACATCACTGAGTGTAACACATCAATGAATATGTTATGTTGCACACTTGTCTATGCAGCCAGTTTAGCAAAATAAAACAGAATGGGGCTCATTTACTAAGGGTACGAACGCCGCCCTTTCGTTCGGTTTCCCAAATATTTCCGCTTTGCGCAGAATTTCCCCGGGATTTTGTCGCACCCGTTCGGATTTTGTCGCATCGGGGGCCAGCTTGCACATGACAGAAATCGGGGGGCCTGGATGTCGGACAACCCGACGGATTCGGATAAACCGCAGAATTTAAAAAAGGAAATATGCCGCAAGATCAAGCACTCACATGCACCGGGAAAAAGCAGGTGAACTCCGGTGGACCTCGGCGCAGCAGCGACACATGCAGGAACTCGGACGCACGATGTTAGTGTATCACGCTGGACAACGCACCACGGGATCGCGGCAGGACCGGGTAAGTAAATCTGCCCCAATGGCTCAGATATATTAAAACTGGTGGAATCTGCAGTTTTCCTCACTCATGTGCAGGTTGTTCCAGATAATCCAATTCTAGCACACGGTGTTCAATTATGTGGGACAATTGGTGCTGCTATGGCAAGTGTTCAAACTCACATTATACAGCGTACAACACAATTGTGTTGGGTCGCAGTAATAAATGTGGCACAAACTAAAAACACACACTACAGCGCAACTTTAAAAGCACAGATTTATAAAAATGTTGGAAACAATGCATCCACGAAACACAAAAGTAATACAAACACTTCAGAAAAATACACGCATGCTCCAAAGACGTTCTTTTTAGTGCTAACATAGACAAAAAACTGGCACAGACACAATGATATTTCTGGGCCATTTTGTCAGTGGATGTAAAGTATTCTGCATTGTGGTGCAGAACCCTATAAAAGTTTTTTTTCTGGTTATCTCTAGTAATTAATGGAATTGTACAAATTTTTATCCTGAAACAGGGTAGTGTCTCCTATTGCTGTTCTGCCCTATTTACCGTAATTTTCGGACTATAAGGCGCAAAGGATTATAAGTCGCACCTGATTATAAGGATGAATGACCAGCAGGTGGCAGACCTGTGCACAGTTCAAGGCAGCTGTTGTCTGTAAGTACGGTTCATATATAAGGCGCACTGGACTATAAGGCGCACCTTTGATTTCTGAGAAAATCAAAGAATTTTTGTGCGCCTTATAGTCAGAAAAATACGGTACCTAAGTTTTACATTATTGCAATACCAGAAACAACCTGTGGGGGTGCTGCTTCAGAAAGAAGACCTAAAGAAACCAAGTATTTACAGTATCACTGAGGGGTTCTTGATTTTCTCTTGTCTCCAGTAGATCAAAGTATTGTTTCTTTTATGACAATAGAGCGTACTCAAACCAAAAATTTTAAAGAATTAATTCTTTTATTTTCCCTCATCCATCGCTACTCCAATCCGAAGTCCTCATCTCCATACGAAGTGAAGCATAAAAGATTCAGCTTTGATTTGGTGCCTGGAAAATGGCCTGATCTATGATCCAACGAATAGATCCTCTCATCTTGTCTCCACTTTATTGTGTACCCTACATCAACTTTAACAATTCCAATGACTAATTCGAAAACCCATAAGTTAACTTACAACCAAATCTTGAAATTCCAAATCTATCACAGATCTATTTGGCACTGGGCCTAAGAGCTTAAAGTTATGTGTTTGTCTTTACTTTACTATCATACACCCTACTACAACTTTAACTCTTCCATCCATGTACCATTTACAATACTGGAGTCTAATGGTTCATCATAGCCTGCCCTGGATGAATCATAGAAGCCTTCAAACTTTGCTTCAATTTGGTGCTTTGAAAATGGCCTAATCTATGTTCCAACGAATAGATCCTCTCATCTCGTCATCACTTTATTGTGCACCCTACATCAACTTTGACAATTCCAATGACTAATTTTAAAACCCATAAGTTACAAACAAATCTTGAAATTCCAAATCTATCACTGATCTATTTGGTACTGAGCCCAAGAGCTTAAAGTTATGCGCTTGTCTTTACTTTACTATCATACACCCTACTACAACTTTAACTCTTCGTTCCTGTACCATTTACAATACTGGAGTCTAATGGTTCATCACAGCCTGTCTTGGCCGAACCATAGAAGCCTTCAACCTTTGCTTCAATTTGGTGCTTTGGTGCTTTGAAAATGGCCTAATCTATGTTCCGACGAATAGATCCTCTCATGTCGTCTCCACTTTATTGTGCACCCTACATCAACTTTAACAATTCCAATGACTAATTCTAAAACCCATAAGTTACAACCAAATCTTGAAATTCCAAATGTATCACAGATCTATTTGGCACTGGGCCTAAGAGCTTAAAGTTATGTGTTTGTCTTTACTTTACTATCATACACCCTACTACAACTTTAACTCTTCCATCCATGTACCATTTACAATACTGGAGTCTAATGGTTCATCATAGCCTGCCCTGGATGAATCATAGAAGCCTTCAAACTTTGCTTCAATTTGGTGCTTTGAAAATGGCCTAATCTATGTTCCAACGAATAGATCCTCTCATCTCGTCATCACTTTATTGTGCACCCTACATCAACTTTGACAATTCCAATGACTAATTTTAAAACCCATAAGTTACAAACAAATCTTGAAATTCCAAATCTATCACTGATCTATTTGGTACTGGGCCCAAGAGCTTAAAGTTATGCGCTTGTCTTTACTTTACTATCATACACCCTACTACAACTTTAACTCTTCGTTCATGTACCATTTACAATACTGGAGTCTAATGGTTCATCACAGCCTGTCTTGGCCGAACCATAGAAGCCTTCAACCTTTGCTTCAATTTGGTGCTTTGGTGCTTTGAAAATGGCCTAATCTATGTTCCGACGAATAGATCCTCTCATGTCGTCTCCACTTTATTGTGCACCCTACATCAACTTTAACAATTCCAATGACTAATTCTAAAACCCATAAGTTACAACCAAATCTTGAAATTCCAAATGTATCACAGATCTATTTGGCACTGGGCCCAAGAGTTTAAAGTTATGCGTTTGTCTTTACTTTACTATCATACACCCTACTACAACTTTAACTCTTTGTTCATGTACAATTTACAAAACTGGAGTCTAATGGTCCATCACAGCCTGTCCTGGCAGAACCATAGAAGCTTTCAACCTTCTCTGTCACGTTGATAACCGCCCTAACCTTGCTGTTGATGTGCTAAAGGACACAGATGATAATGTAGCTTGCGTTAAAGTCGCCAGTAGATTAAAATTCAGTTAAGAAACATTGAAGAACTCTTGTCTCTTGTGTAATAAATGTACACGCCATGTACCATTTCCAGTGGATAAAAATAGCCATTAACGGCTTTAGTGATTTTTTTTCCCCATTATCTATCTTTCACGAGGCTGATCTTAATAGTGATTTACACCGTTCCAGCTTTTCAGTGGTTAAACAATTTAAGAAGCTCGGCTTTGATGGATATTTATAGAGTATGTCTTTCATTGCTTAAGAACTAAATGCTCCACTCAAATTCTTGGAACTCGAAAGATTGATTTTGTTTGCCTTTTGATTAAGAGAACAGGATTTGGACATGAAAATCCAATTAGATGATTGTAGAGGAAGAGGATGCCGCCTCCAGCAGAATACAAATCTCTTCCCAGAGCCAAGTGCTGAAATCTGGGCCACGTATCCACCATTTACAATTAGTCATCAAACAGATGCTCTTTTTTTTTTTTTTTTTTTTTTTTACACTTGATTGATTATTTTTAGTGGCACACTCATCTCTATCGTGGTTTTTAGTGCACATTTATTTCATTCATTGGAAGTTTGGTTATTATATCTGGTTTTTCATCTCGTTTATGTTGCGTTTGTTATTACTTATTGTGGCTACATCCGATTCTATGGTAACTGGATAGAAAAAAAAATAATTAACTTCCCACATCATAGTAAAAAAAAAAGTCCTTTTGGACTCCAATAAATATATACCCGAGTATAAGCCGACCTAAGTATAAGCCGAGGCCCCTAATTTTACCACAAAAACCTGGGAAAACCTATTGACTCGAGTATAAGCCAAGGGTGGGAAATGCATTGGTCACAGCCTCCCCAGTATATAGCCTGCTGGACCCTGCCCCATAGTATATAGCCAGCACCTGCCCCCAGTATATAGCCTGCCAGCCCATATCCCCCAGTATATAGCCAGCCCCCTGCCCCAGTATATAGCCTGCAGGACCCTGCCCCATAGTATATAGCCAGCACCTTCCCCCCAGTATATAGCCTGCCAGCCCATATACCCCAGTATATAGCCAGCCCCCTGCCCCAGTATATAGCCAGCAGTGGGGGAAGCCAGAAAGGTGAGTTTTTATATATTTTTTTATATATGATATTATTTTACTTGAGTATAAGCCGAGTTTGGGTTTTCAGCACATTTTTTGTGCTCAAAAACTAGGCTTATACTCGAGTATATATAGTTAAATATCTTGATCAACATCCAGTTCCCCTAATATGTGTTGTTTTTGCTTTCAAGAAAAGAACTTGTACAATGTATCAACCATTACAACGAGTTAGAAGTTAAGGAACGGGAGAAACTTGGGCTCAAACCTTTAGCACCTGAGATCGGTACTGGTACCGATTGTGGGCATTAACTCCTTAAATGCCACTGGCAAAGATAAGTTGCATTTCCAGTAGCATGCTGGCAATAAAGGGCAGTGCTATTTCACAGAAGATTGTCGCCCCCTGATGAAATCATTGTGAGTGACAATCTTCACCAAAATGGTCGTGTACAGCGCTGCATCCCCTATAACTGGATTATCTATCCCTGCCGTGCAGCAAGAGTAATTCAGCAGCATTTAAATTTAACACCAAGGATCGGAGCTGACACCTATCACAGGTGCTACTCTTGGGGGTCCAGGTTTTAAAATTCAGGTTTGGCCAAGCCAACAGGTCTGCTCATAACTAATTATTCCATAGAATCACTGCTCTTACACTAAAGAATCCCTGTCTACTAAGGCAAAATTACTTTTCTTCTAAATGTAGAGGATGTCCCAAATCTAGGTAGGAAAAGATCATTATACGGATGCCAGGCTTGATAAACCATCCTTGTACTCTAATCTGTAATCCACCCATTCCCTATTTATCTTGGTCACCATTGTTTCCACCTGTTTCAGCAATATTTGCATTGTTTCATGCATGGTCTGACCAATCAGGGGCGTAACTACAGCAGTAGCAGCCATAGCAGCTGCTATGGGGCCCGCAGTCTTAGAGGGCCCGGTGACAGATCTGTGTAAGTGTGTAAATGTATATATCAGTGCATAAATGTGTGCATAAGTGTATAAATGTGTGAGTAAAAAAATATATATATTTTCTGAGCAAGTAGGGGGCCACATTCAGAAGTCTGTTATGGGGCCCCGCCTCTCCTAGTTACACCCCTGTGACCAGTGATTTGTATAAGGGTAAAGTACAGCATGTCCTTACCATAATCATCTATTGCTTTCTGGAAACATCATATAATTTTATTTTCCATTGCAGTTTATGTTGTAATGTTGAAATTATTGTTATTTATTTTTCTTTATGAAAGTAGGACATTTTTTTATTTTGATATTTAAAAGAAAACCAATCCAATGGCCCACATTAACTAAGGTCCTTGCAGCAGTTTTCTGTCGGACTTTGCAAGTTCTTTTCAGTGCAAACTGCTTGCACTGGTATTTAAGAAGTGTCTGAGACACATTTCTGGCACGCGCAAGACAATTGTGGCGCACTCTGCACTAGGCATCATGCAACACAAATTAAGAGGCGTTCCAGGGATCATTCTGACTTTGGCTGCTAGGTCTTACAATCTATAATAAGAGCTTTGCAGTGGGGTCCCATTTATATATATTTTATGTATTATACTTAATCAGATTCACCAAGACAGCCAACTATACTTAGGTGTTAAACGCTATACCTATATTTACCTTATTTATCATATATTTATTTCAATTCAGCAGAACAATCAGCTATATACAGGAGTTAAAAAGTCTTTACACCAGCATTCATTTTATGTATTTAGTTTCAGCAGGACAATCAGCTATATACAGTAGTTAAACAGACTTTACACCAGCATTTTTTTTTATAATGATTAAGTTGCAGCAGGACAATTGGCTGCATGCAGGAGTTAAACAGACTTTACACCAGCATTCATTTTATTATAAAAATTAAGTTGCAGCAGGACAATTGGCTATATGCAGGAGTTAAACAGACTTTACACCAGCATTTTTTAAAATAATGATTAAGTTGCAGCAGGACAATTGGCTATACGCAGGAGTTAAACAGACTTTTTGCCAGCAATCTGCTATGATAAACATTCATATACATATTCTTACAGATATTATATCAGTATCATCAGCAGGGTCAGATCATAGCTATGAAACATCCGGTACAATAAATGGCCCGCAGCCCCCATCATCTTGGGAATTTGGCGCTTTCTTCTTCTACTTTATGATGGTTGTTTGGTGATTACTAACTGTCTGAGAAGCTATTGAGATGACTATGAATGTATCAGTCTCTCCTAATTGAGTTGTCATTGTCACATGGAGTACAGGGCAGAGTTCCATATGAACACATCATCACCTCTTCTGCATGTGGCTGTCATAGCAGGTCAGTACAAAAGTTTTTAACAATGGCTCATCACAAACTTAGGCACATTTCTGCTACAGTATACAGGCCACTCATTTAGTCGCCTACTATCCTAAAAAAATGTTATTAATACGTACAATATTAATTGTTTTGCTAATGTGCGGTACCAGATGTTGAATTGTCTACTAAGGTTATTTGATCCGCAAAGTTTATAATGAGCATCTGTGGATATAATTTTAATTACCACATTCCATGACAACCTACTTAACCTGAACTAGGGGCACTAACAGTGTGCAGGCAATCACACGTGCCATATGTTTTATTGTTTGTCCCGAATAGCCCTAAGTCTACTATTAAAAAAATCATGGCATATGGTATTTGAAATATAATTTAGATTTTACTAGAAAGTGGGTTGAAAAGAGGATTTAGTCGAGAACCTATAATTCCTAACAACAACTTTTGTCTGGAAAAAAGTTTTGGTGTGGACTAGGATGTGGATGTGTGGATCCACTGGACCACTGCGGGAGATGGTCCTAGCCGACACATGGGACCGTAGTCTAAGTGGCACCTGGTCCTTACCAAAGCCCGCTGCAAAGCGGGTTGGACTCGCTTCGGCAGGGTACCTCCAGGTCGTTCCACCGGTGCAACTAGTGGTGGCAGCCGAGGTCGATGTACCTTAAAGGAAGACAGTCTCATTGTCGGGTCCAGGCACAGGGTCAGAGGTGCAAGGTCAAGTCCAATCCGAGGTCAGCAACGGGAGGTCCAGGCAGATGGGAACGGGAACACAGGCACACGGGACACAGCAACGCCGGTACACAGCAACACAGAGGAACACTGGTAACACGCGCTGGCCCTTTAAATTACCTGCAGCCGGCACACGCGTGCCCTAGGACACGAGGACACGCGCATGGAACGAGGCTGGGACTCGGGAGCGGGGACAGGTGAGAGGTGCTGGCGCTGTGCCGGCAGGGAGAGAGGGGCACGTGGATACAATAGAGACATGAACACTTTAAATATTTCAATGAAGATAGATTTAAAAAATGCATAGAATAATTGTCTTATAACAGTGTTGTTCAATTAATTACGTGACTTACCAAAAAATAGTAAAAAATTCTCATCTATAACCATTATTGAAATTAATATTCTCATTTGACCATACACACGGATGTTGGGCTTTGCCTAGTGGTGTAAGTGTCCTAAATAGACTCCTCAGGTAGTGGCCTATCTCAAATGATTGTCCAGTTAAAACGTAACTGCCCAATCCATGGCATTAGTAGAATCCTATAGACAGGAGATCCTATAGAATAGATCTTTGGTAGGTCCCTAGGAAATGAACCATTTTGGCCAATACTAATCCGGGTTGAATTACCAAATTCACGATGAATTTGTTAGGAACTAGATTTGTTATTCCAAATGTTATGGTTTTTAGGAACTGGATTTGTTATTCTGAATTTTATGGTTAAGTATGGATCTTCGGTGGGCCTCTACTAATTCCATAGTGGATGATTTTGAGACCAATCCCTCAGGTATTCACAGGCCGATTCACAGTTTGTACAAAGATGACAACAAAGATTCTGATGAAGTAAAATAGACAATAATTTTTGTGAAGGTAGAGCTTGGATTTTGGACATCTCTACAGTTCCCTACTTAATTTCTTATCAGCACTACATATGTATCTCCCATTAAAGGAGGCATTGTCCATCCACTCAGGGTCATAGCTTGAGGGTCTGTAGAGGATATAGTTGCACCCAGGCCACAGAACTTTCCCCCAACATACTACTGTAAATAATATATTATAGTTTTGGGCCTGGCACTGATTCAGCATTTAGGGTCCAGCAGCTTCTCTTTAGGCTACATTCACACTGCCGTTGCCCGCCCGTACCGTACCGGGCAACGGCAGTGCACGGGGAGAGGAGGAGGAGGTGAGCGCAGCTCACCCCCGCCCCTCTCCATATAGATACATGGCGCACGGCGCCGTATTACGGGAAAAGATAGGACATGTCCCATCTTTTTCCTGGGTGCGGAGCGGTACGGTGCCGCATGTAGGGCGCCGTGCGCCCATTGCCGTCTATACGTCCTCCTTACGGTAGTGTGAATGTAGCCTTAGGCCTCAAGTCTAATTGCAAGCTCCGGTGACTAATAATCCAAAATTGCAAAATGAATTTTAGTGTATGTATATATCCATGATATCTCAACTCTATGTAAAGAACCATCATTATGGCTCCAGTAGTGGAAAGGAGAGAAGATCTTGTGATGTGCACCATGCTGCTAACAGTAAACTGAAGTGTCTACCGTTACTTCTCCTTCTCTCTCTTATGGTTTGAACTAGAAAACATAAGACGAATTTTTGATTCCCCCTGAGTCCTAGTCATTGGGTAGAATTATATGGAAATGCCAAGAATACTATTTATAGACTCTTTCTTCCATCTATTGTCATAAAATTATAGTTATCTCATTCATCTTAGGAATATTGCTCATTATTCAAGGTTTCTTTAGACTTCTTCCTCAGATCTTTGAGACTTTCCCTGACAATATGTGATGCTGATCTTTTCCCATCAGAAGGAAAGATGCAACACAATTATATATTGTGAAGAACAGCACAAAGGAGTCATAAAATGAGCTGCTTGGTTTTGTGTGTTTGTTGTCTGCCTTCTGTTTTTGAGGGGCAGGTTGGGATTGATACTTTGAAGCCAAGTACAAGGCATCTCAGCAGAGGAGGATCCGACCCAGGGATTGGTGGTCCTTTAACTGGTTAAGGACCGGGCCCTTTCCTGTTTTTTCATGTCCATTTTTCACTCCCCACCTTCAAAAATCTATAACTTTTTTATTTTTACACGTAAAGAGCTGTGTGACAGCTTGTTTTCTGCATAACAAATTGCACTTCATAATGATGGTATTAAATATTTCATGCCATGTACTCGGAAGCGGGAAAAAAATTCCAAATGCAATGAAAATGGTGAAAAAACGCATTTGCGCCATTTTCTTGTGGGCTTGGATATTACGTCTTTCACTGAGCGCCCCAAATGACATGTCTACTTTATTCTTTGGGTCGGTACGATTAAGGGGATACCAAATTTGTATAGGTTTTATAATGTTTTCATACATTTACAAAAATTAAAACCTCCTGTACAAAAATTATTTTTTTGATTTTGCCAACTTCTGGCGCTAATAACTTTTTTATACTTTGGTGTACGGAGCTGTGGGTGGTGTCATTTTTTGAAAAATTTGATAATATTTTCAATGATATCATTTTTAGGACTGTTCGACCTTTTGATCACTTTTTATAGATTTTTTTAGATTTTTCAAAATGGCAAAAAAAGTGCCATTTTCGACTTTGGGCGCTATTTTCCGTTACGGGGTTAAACGCATTGAAAAACCGTTATCATATTTTGATAGATCGGGCATTTTCGGACGCGTCGATACCTGATGTGTTTATGATTTTTACTGTTTATTTATATTTATGTCAGTTCTAGGGAAAGGGGGGTGATTTAAAATTTTAGGTTTTTTTATTATAATTTTTTTTTTTAAACTTTTTTTTATTTTTATTTATACTATTTTTCAGACTCCCTAGGGTACTTTAACCCTAGGTTGTCTGATCGATCCTATCATATACTGCCATACTACAGTATGGCAGTATATGGGGATTTTCTAACTCATTCATTACAATGTGCTATCAGCACATTGTAATGAAGGGGTTAAAACGAAATAGCCTCGGGTCTTCGGAAGACCTGAGGCTACCATGGAGACGGATCGCCGCCCCCCGATGACGTCACGGGGAGCGGCGATCCCAGGTAAGATGGCGGCTTTGCCGGCAGCCCACGCTGTAAAAACACCCGCGATCGGTGCTAGCACCGATCGCGGATGTTACCGGTAAGCCTTTGCTGCAATGCGGTAAGCCTACATGCGGCACCGTACCGCTCCGCACCCAGGAAAAAGATGGGACCTGTCCTATCTTTACCCGTAATACGGCGCCGTGCGCCATGTATCCCTATGGAGAGGGGCGGGGGTGAGCTGCACTCACCTCCTCCTCCTCTCCCCGTGCACTGCCGTTGCCGGCTACGGTACGGTAAGGTGGGCAACAGCAGTGTGAATGCAGCCTTAATGTTTCATACTTGTTCAGTTTGTTTCTTTTCTTATGTTCTTATTTATTGTATGTTTTCTTAGTTCCTTATTGTATTTCCTTTCTGCGTATTTGTCTAGTGTTCTGTCTTGTTTTACCAATCAGGGCTCCAGAAATGAATCTGCCCTTCTCCTCCCGGTGACTCAGAGGAGTTGTCCTTAATTGAAGGACCTCCAGGTTTCCTTACTCTTGTTCTCGACCCACGAGCCTATTCATATGAGGGATTTTCTCATTAAGTTCTCATTAAGTCTCACACATTAGTAGCCTAATTTTGACTTTGGTGCTATAGACTCCATGTTTAATTCCTGCTATTGTTGCCCTCGGGCTTGTTTGGAATCTCACATAGTGGTCCTGTAAGTCATATACGTATGTTATATGTAATTGCTCTAATTATATTTTTTATTTATTTATTTATTTTCTTTTTTACATATTCTCATTTTTTGTATTTGCTTTTTTGAAAAATGTTTAATAAAATAAGATACACTATACATTTGCACTTGGTGCAGGGGATGGGCTATGTCACTGCTTATATATGTGAGAAGTGCAGATTAAGAAGAGAAGCAGAGCAAGAAACAGGACACTTGACCAACAGAATCCAATTGCTAAATCTACACCCGAGCCCCCACCTACAATGTGCCACTTCTTGTGTTTTCTTGTATGGCCAAAGAGATTTGGAAGATTTGTACATTTTTCCTCCTCCAGTTGTTTTCAGCTTCTGTGTCCTACTTTTTTGCTTCTTTCTTATAATACAGTAAATCCTTCTCATGCTTAACCCCTTAAGGACGCAGGGTTTTTCGGCTGATTTCTCGCTCTCCAACTTCAAAAATCCATAACTTTTTCATTTTTACATGTACAGACCTGTGTGAGGGCTTATTTTGTGCGTAACAAATTTTACTTTCCTGTGATGTTATTTATTTTAACATGCCGTGTACTGCGAAGCTGAAAAAAAATTCCAAATGTGGAAAAATTGAAAAAAAACGGCATGTGCGTCACGTTCTTGTGGGCTCAGTTTTTACGACTTTCACTCTTCGCTCCAAATAACATGCCTACTTTATTCTTTGGTTCGGTGCGATCGCGGTGATACCAAATTTATATAGGTTTTATTGTGTTTTAATACATTTTCAAAAATTAAACGAATGTGTACAAAAAAGAAAAAAAATGTTTTGCCATATTCTGACGCTAATAACTTTTTCATACTTTGGCGCACGGAGATGTGTGAGGGGTCATTTTTTGCGAAATGAGGCGATGTTTTCATTGCTACCATTTTGAGGTCTGTGCGACATTTTGATAATTTTTTATTTCATTTTTTATGTTATGTAAAAAGGTGTAAAAGTCGCATTTCGGACATTTGGGCGCCATTTCCCGCCTCGGAGGTCAACGCCGGCCGTAACCGTTTTTATATTTTGATAGATCGGGCATTTTGGGACGCGGCGATACCTAATATGTCTGTGATTTTTACTGTTTGTTATGTTTTATATCCGTTCTAGGGAAAGGGGGGTGATTTGAACTTTTAATATTTTTTTTTTTTTTCTTTTTTAAACTTTTTTTTTTCTTTTTTTTTCACTATTTTTTAGACCATCTAGGGTACATTAACCCTAGATGGTCAGATCGCTCCTACCATATACTGCTATACTACAGTATTGCAATATATGGCATTTTTGCAGGTCATACATTACAATGAGCCACTGACTCATTGTAACGAACCTGCATAAACCATGTAGCCTCGTGTCAAAAGAAGACCCGAGGCTACCATGGTAACCGATCGCCGCCCCCCGATGACGTTCGGGGGTGTGGCGATCGAAAAAAAGATGGCGGCGCCCGCGCGCCGCCGTCTTTTGAACGCCGCCGGCGACTTTGCCGCCGGCGTTTAGAGGGTTAATAGCCGCGATCGGTGCAAGCACCGACCGCGGTTATTAGCGGTGGGGGTTTTGTGCAAAATGCAAAAACCTCCACCTCTGTATGAAGAGGACTCAGCCCGTGAGCCCTCTTCATACATCCCTTATACCTCTGCGCCGTAGAGCTACGGCGCAGAGCGTTAAGGGGTTAAAGGAATTATTATTATCATTATTATTATGTTTATGTGCAGCAGAACATAAGGCAAGGAAGCTAAAGACTAACTATTTACATATCTCACTTGATAATTCCGCACTGAGATAAGACTATACAATGTCTGTGTTACGTCTTTGCCTGTATCGTCTTCTGTCCGCGGTATGCGGCTTAGAAGGCGTTGAGGTTGTTCAGGGTTCCTGTGTGTGAACTGGGACTGGGATTGCTGCAGGGTTGATTGTTGCACCACACCCGCTTCCCTGCAGTCTAGCAACAGTTAACCTGCTGTGAATGGCAGATCTCTCCTCCAGTCACCTTGAGGGGAGGTTCCCCAGTCACCTATATTACTTCCAAGCACAGGTTCCCCAGCGCTGGTAATACTCGTATTTTCAGCTCCCCAGTCCTTTCAGCGTTTTGTTTATATATTGACTTCTCTGGCATTCTGACTTTGGCTTTCGTTACTTACCTCGGCTTTCGCTTTCTGATTCTGCTTATATATTGCTCTCTCCGTTGTGACCCGGTTTACCTGACTTCGCTACCTGTGTGTATTGTTTGTTTGTCGTGTTCTTTGTCTGCACTTTGGCCTAGGAAGGGATCGCCTTCGTGGTTGTCCCGTATCATTAGGATACCGGAGGCAAGTAGGCAGGTGACAGCATTGGGGGGCTCAGACTTAGGGCTCACTGTCTGGTTTGTTGCCCCTGAATCCCCGAGCCTTCATTACATTATTACCATCCCTTTAAAAATCCTTAGTTTGCTACGTCTTCCGGACCCGCCAGGATGAGCTCCGTCCCGGATCTTGTGCATCGCATGGAAGGCCTAGCAGACATTGTGGCTGATCTGGCTAACCAGGTACATGTTCTAACTCAGTTTAGAGCAGAGACCCCTGCCATGTCTCCTGCTGCTCCGCAACCTCCACTACCCAGTATTAACAAAGTAAAAATGTTGCTCCCAGATCGATTCTCAGGTGATAGAGAGAAATTTGAGACTTTCAGGGATTCCTGTTTGCTTTATTTTTGGGTTAACCCGTTATACTCCCAGACTCAAATGGTAGGGGTGGTTATTTCCTTACTCCAGGGGGATCCCCAGGCATGGGCCCTGAAACTACCTCCAGCCGCAGAGGAGTGGTCCTCTTTGGAACGCTTTTTTCAATCCTTGGGGGCCATATACTCAGAACCCGATCATGTTGGGCTTGCGGAGTCCTGTTTGCTGTCTCTCTCGCAGGGTACCCGCTCTGCGGAGGAATACTGCATGGAATTCCGCAAACACTGCGTAGCCTTGAACTGGTGTGAACCGTCCTTGAAAGCCCTCTTCAGAAAAGGCCTGTCAGAACCTGTAAAGGATGCCTGGATTGGTCATCCTGATCCAAACTCACTGGAGCAAACCATGGCCTTAGCAGTCCGCATTGATCGTCGCCTACGGGACAGACGAAAAGATAGAGTAGGTGCAAGTCACTCCTCCGGGTCACCTTTACTTTCTCCTAAAAACTCTGTCTCTCCTATATCTGAACAAGAACCTATGCAATTGGGCACGGCGAGAGCCAAAACCCGGAAAGAGCATCGCCAGAAGAACCGTCTTTGCTTCTACTGCGGTGAATCTGGACACTTCCTGAGAGGCTGCCCTACCAGGACCAGGCCACAGGCGGAAAACTTCAGCGCCTGAGTGATAATCGGGAGTGTCACTCAGGTGCACAGGTATCTTCCGACTCTGTATCTAAAATTTTGTTGCCAGTGTCTCTGTTTGCTAATGATAAGTCTATATCTGGACAAGCTATGGTTGATTCTGGATCCGTTGCTAATTTTATTGACTCTGCTTTTGTTTCAGCCCTAGGGCTGGAGTTGGTTAACCAGAATCCTCCTGTCCTGGTTGTGGGGGCAGATTCTACCCCTTTAAGGGGGGGTAGAGTTTGTTTCAGAACTCCACAGATAACCATGCAGGTTGGTGCTATCCACACCAAACGGGTAGTGTTTTTGTTTTAAAAAACTTGATGTCATTTTGGGGTTTCCATGGTTATCTGTACACAATCCTGTATTTAATTGGACCACTGGAGAACTGGTTAAATGGGGTCCGCTGTGTTCCTCCCATTGTAATACGCTGTTCCTCTCTGAATGTCAGTCAGAGGAAGAAACTCTGCCTGAATTTATCTCTGATTTCTCTGATGTTTTTGATAAAAAGACTGCCGAGTCCCTACCTCCACATAGACCTTATGACTGTGGGATCGAGCTCATTCCCGGGTCTAAATATCCCAAGGGAAAGATTTTTAATTTGTCTTCCCCAGAACGAGAGGCT
Source organism: Engystomops pustulosus (assembly GCF_040894005.1). Taxonomy (NCBI): domain Eukaryota; kingdom Metazoa; phylum Chordata; class Amphibia; order Anura; family Leptodactylidae; genus Engystomops; species Engystomops pustulosus. The sequence goes on from NC_092418.1 coordinate 29,246,423, forward strand.
ATGCGAGAGTATATACAAGAGAGCCTTCAAAAGGGTCATATACGATCCTCGAATTCCCCTATGGGGGCTGGCTTTTTCTTTGTTGGGAAAAAAGATGGTGGACTTAGACCCTGTATTGATTACCGTGAACTGAATAACATCACTGTCAAAAACCAGTACCCACTTCCTCTTATCCCTGATTTGCTTAACCAGGTGGTGGTGCCCGCTGGTTCTCCAAAATTGACCTCCGTGGGGCCTACAACCTGATTCGCATCAAAAGGGGGGACGAGTGGAAAACTGCTTTTAATACCCCAGAAGGACACTTTGAATATTGTGTGATGCCCTTCGGGTTGTGTAAAGCACCAGCAGTATTTCAAGAATTTGTGAATGATATTTTTCGTGATATCCTGGGCCAATATGTGGTAGTCTATCTGGATGATATTCTGATTTTTTCCCCTGACTGGTCAACCCATATCCGACAGATCAGGGATGTTCTCTCTAGATTACGTAAGAATTCCTTATGTGCTAAGTTGTCTAAATGTCTGTTTGGGGTCCAAAAGATTACCTTTTTGGCTTATATCATCACCCCTAAATCTTTTTGTATGGATCCACTCAAGGTCACGGCTATCGAGAAATGGGAACATCCCAACACTCTTAAAGCTCTTCAGCGGTTTTTAGGGTTTGCCAACTATTACCGCAAATTTATTAAGAATTTTTCTGTTGTGGCCAAGCCGTTGACGGATCTCACTAAAAAGGGTGCTGATCTGACCAATTGGACTCCAGAGGCGGAGCAAGCATTTGCACAGCTCAAAAGATGTTTTATAACCGCGCCAGTTTTGACTCAACCTGATTTGAATCACCCTTTTGTAGTTGAAGTTGATGCATCCGAAGTAGGGGTGGGAGCAGTGTTATCTCAGGGATCAAAGTCTCTCCCTGTTATACTTAGATAATGCTAAACGACTGTCCCCCAGACAAGCTCGCTGGGCACTCTTCTTTACTCGTTTTAATTTTGTTGTTACTTACCGTCCAGGCACTAAGACTGTCAAAGCAGATGCTCTATCACGTAGTTTTGGTAACGACAATACCCCTGAGGTTGTCCCAGATAAGATCCTATCGCCTGGTATTGTGTTATCTGCTATTGACCATGACCTCGCCACCGCTATCTCGAACTCTCAAGATCTTGCGCCTAGTAATCTTCCTATGGGTAAATTGTTTGTGCCACATAATCTTCGTCTCCGGGTCTTGGAGGAGATCCATTGCTCTGTGCTCGCCGGACATCCTGGTATTGCCAGCACTAAGTATCTCTTAGAAAGGTTGTACTAGTGGCCCTCGTGGTCACGTGACGTTCAGGAGTTCGTAGCAGCATGTGATATATGTGCCAGGTCTAAGGTGCCCAGAAGAGTACCAGAGGGACTTCTCCAACCTCTCCCTCTGCCTAAAAAACCCTGGACTCATATCTCCATGGACTTCATAACCGACCTGTTTCTCAAGGGAAAACTGTCATTTGGGTGGTTTGTGACCGATTCTCGAAAATGTGTCATTTAGTACCCCTCAGAAAATTACCCAGTGCTAAATTATTGGTCTCATTGTTCATAAACAATATTTTGCGTCTTCATGGTATACCAGAAAATATTGTCTCTGATCGGGGGGTACAATTTGTCTCTAAATTCTAGAGAGAATTTTGTGGTCGATTGGGAATCTCTCTTTCGTTTTCTTCCGCGTTCCATCCTGAGACTAATGGGCAGACAGAGAGACTCAACCAATCGCTTGAACAGTTTTTAAGATGCTTTATTTCCGATAACCAGGAGAAATGGAGATCCTTCCTCCCGCTCGCCGAATTTGCCTTAAATAACAGGGTTAGTACCTCATCTAAAATGTCGCCGTTCTTTTGTAATTACGGGTTCAACCCAAAGTTTTCGTCCTGCCGAGACATTGAGTCTGTTAACCCTTCCGCCGAAGCAACGTTCCAAAGGCTGAGCTCAGTCTGGGCACGGGTTCTGTCGAACCTGGTGAAAGCCCAAGATACTCAACGGCGTCAGGCTAATAAAAGACGATCTCCCGGTCCCGAATATAATGTGGGGGAACGAGTGTGGCTATCTACAAGAAATTTGCGTCTCAGAGTGCCATCTAAGAAATTTGCTCCTCGATTTATTGGGCCATACACGATTAATGAAATTATTAATCCCGTCTCTTTTAGGTTACAATTACCTAGCTCTCTTCGCATTCATAATGTTTTTCACAAATCTCTTCTGAAAAAATATATCCCTCCCGTGTTACCCGTGACTAAACCACCAGCTCCTGTGGTGGTCCAAGGTGAACTAGAGTTTGAGGTAGAAAAGATTTTGGATTCCCGCAGGGTACAAAACTCTGTCCAATATCTGGTCCATTGGAAAGGTTATGGCCCGGAACATCGTACCTGGGTCTCTGGTAAAGATCTCCATGCTCCACGTCTCCTCAACATATACCACTGCCAAAATCCTTCTAAACCAGGTGGGAATTGTGAGGGTCCAGTGGCCCCTCGTAAAAGGGGGGGTACTGTTACGTCTTTGCCTGTATCGTCTTCTGTCCGCGGTATGCGGCTTAGAAGGCGTTGAGGTTGTTCAGGGTTCCTGTGTGTGAACTGGGACTGAGATTGCTGCAGGGTTGATTGTTGCACCACACCCGCTTCCCTGCAGTCTAGCAACAGTTAACCTGCTGTGAATGGCAGATCTCTCCTCCCAGTCACCTTGAGGGGAGGTTCCCCAGTCACCTATATTACTTCCAAGCACAGGTTCCCCAGCGCTGGTAATACTCGTATTTTCAGCTCCCCAGTCCTTTCAGCGTTTTGTTTATATATTGACTTCTCTGGCATTCTGACTTTGGCTTTCGTTACTTACCTCGGCTTTCGCTTTCTGATTCTGCTTATATATTGCTCTCTCCGTTGTGACCCGGTTTACCTGACTTCGCTACCTGTGTGTATTGTTTGTTTGTCGTGTTCTTTGTCTGCACTTTGGCCTAGGAAGGGATCGTCTTCGTGGTTGTCCCGTATCATTAGGATACCGGAGGCAAGTAGGCAGGTGACAGCATTGGGGGGCTCAGACTTAGGGCTCACTGTCTGGTTTGTTGCCCCTGAATCCCCGAGCCTTCATTACAGTCTGTCTGTAAGGAGTTATACTACCTATATAACTTACTGTACATATAGATAGCTTAGAGATAAGAAAAGGAGGAAGAAACTCTTTCTATCCTTAGAGAATATTTCCCTTGAAGGTGAAAATCTGCCTGTAAAGAGTAAAGTCATTAAAGGGGACCTCATTTTCACTAAAGACGGGTTGCAGAAGCCCATTACAGCTGGGTTGTTAATCTGCCTTTCTGCTTTCTGGGCTTTGGTTTGGATGCATTTCAAAAAAGAACATGGAACTTGTCTGTGCTGCAGACTGCTCAGCCCCCACCTTTGTGCTCCTGTACAGCTCCTCCCTCCTGCTGCTTCACAGAGGTCACAACCTAGTGAGCTGACATCAATGGAAGAGGGAGGCGCTGTACAGGAGCACAACGCTGGGGGCTGAGAGCTGATGAGTGAGCAGCACAGACAAGTCACATGTTTTTGTTTGTGCTGCTCACTCCTCCACTGATGTCAGCTCACTAGGTTGTGACCTCTGAAGGAGCAGGAGGGAGGAGCTGTACAGGAGCACAAAGGTGGGGGCTGAGCAGTCTGCAGCACAGACAAGTCCCATGTTTTTTTTAAATGCATCCAAACCAAAGCCCAACCCCTGGGACTACACAGAGGATTCTGTCAGGATGAAAGGTAAGTTATGTAAATTATTATATTGTAATGCAAATGCTTAGAGAAAGTAGAATGGCAAATTTGCAATGCAAATGAAATGGGCTGCTGAAACCTGTTTTTAGTGAAAATGAGGTCCCTAGTGAGAGGTTCCCTTTAAACACTTTTTCAGGTTCCTTTATCTCTCAGCTGTAAGTGGATACAGGACAGAAAGCTGATTTACACAAACTACTTAAATACAGTAGAAAGGAAGGGGAAAAAGAAGGACACAGGAACAGTTTTCAATTTTAAAGTATATTGCAAACTTTACTATTGTCTCCTGAACTATTGATTTGTGAAATTTTGTTACAAGTTATGCTTTAAGGAGAGTACAGGCGAGAAAGCTGATTTCTACACATTGCTCATAGCAAAAAGAAAGGGAGGGAAAAAACAAGACAAAGAAACATTTTTCTTAAGTGAAATATATTAAAACATTACTCTCTGTTGATTTATGGGATTTGATGTTGCGTTAGTTTAGTATCCCAACAACTGCCTCGTGTGAAGTTACTTACTCAATGGGGCTCATTTAGTAGGGGTCCGAATCGTGCACTTTTGTCGGGTTTCCCGACGATTTCTGATGTGCCCTAAATTGCCCCGGGATTTTGGCGCACGCGATCGGATTTTGGCGCATCGGCGCCGGCTTTCACACAAAAGAAATAGGGGGGCATGGCCGTTGGACAACCCAATGGATTCGGAAAAAACGTGGAATTTAAAAAAAAATTTGTCGCAAGATCAGCACTTACATACACCAAGGATAAGCAGGTGAACGACACCTGTAAGTAAGTAAATGAGCCCCAATGTATTGGGTGAATTCTGCGGCACAATCCTCACATCACACGTTCTTCTATCACGTATTTTGTGTGGTATTCCTGTGGATTTGGTGAACATTTGTGATTCAATGGGGCTTATTTACTAAGGGTCACACAGCCGCATTTTCGTCGGTTTTCCAACTTTTTGGGGATGGTGTCGGGGATTATGTCACACGCGATCGGATTTTGGTGCATCGGTGCCGGCTTTCATGTGACAGAAATTGGGGGGTGGGCCGTCGGACGATCTGATGGATTCGGACAGACTGTGGGAATTAACTTTGAATTTGTGTCGCAAGCCAAGTACTTACATGCACCGAGAGGAAGAAGAAGGTGAACTCCGGTGGACCTGAGCAGGGAAGCGGGACATGCAGGATATCGGGTGCACAATCTACGTGAATCGCGGCACAGTTCATAATCGTCGGACAGTCCGGATCGGAGATTGTGCAGGGACCGGGTAAGTAAATGTGCCCCATATTGTTCTGTGCATCATCCAATTTGTCACTCTCTAATCATGTAGGACGGATGCGGAAATATCCGTGAATAATCTGAGACGCGGGATAAATATTTATCACAATGGTTACGCAGTAATATCTGTAGGCCATAATATCTCTTTGTTTTTCAGTTTCCCAGATACACGCTGCCATTAATATTTTACTTGCTTTTTACTAATGCGTGGAAGCGTTTATTGCTGCCCCAGCTGTAAAATAACCAACGGCTACAATGTATTAATTGCTTTCATATGTAAAGCTGCAGGATCTCATCTCTGCTACTTTCCTTAGGTATTTATGGAAAACTCGGAACATGATCATTGTAATAGATGTATAATCATACATTTTTATATGAAATACATATATAATGGATGTTTGTCATGTGACTGAAATTACTCTTAACCCTTTCCTTATTGGCAGTGGCGTAACTAGAAGCTGATGGGCCCCAGTGCAAAGTCTGTGCCAGGCCCCCGACTATATTGTATGGCTTATAGTAATAGTCTTCTCATATGGTAAAGTGACACTATAAGGCCCCCTAAACCTCTTGGGCCCAGGTGCGACCGCAACCTCTGCACCCCCTCAAGTTACCCCCTTGCTTACTGGACCCTATTCCATTTTTGCATTTTCATTTTTTTACTTTCCCCTCTGCACCCCATATATTTTTTTTTATTTTTCCTTTTACATAGATATATGACGCCTTATAATCTGTGTGACAAATTGTAATTTGAGTTGCGCCATACAGGCAGCCCCCGGGTTACATACAAGATAGGTTCCATAGGTTTGTTCTTAAGTTGAGTTTGTATGTAAGTCGAAACTGTATATTTTATAATTGTAGTCCCAGACAAAAAAAATTTTTTCCCCGGTGACAATTGGAGTTTCAATTTTTTTTTGCTGTAATGGGACCAAGGATCAATAAAGCTTCATTACAGACACCTTACAGCTGATCATTGCAGCCTGGGACTATAGTACCATCCAGAGACTTCACCAGAGGTCACAGGGGGCAGAGGGGACTGCCTTAAGTAGGGGACTGCCTATATTTCTACATGCTTTGTTGTTACATATACTCCTGTCTGGTGCAAATAACACCTTCCCTTTATTCATTGGATTAGTGTGATTACTGAGATACCAAATATAAATCGTTTTTATTATGTTTTAATTCTGGAAAATGATTTTTATTTTTTTTTTTTCCATGTAATTTTTATTAATATTCTGACAAATGAAACAACATATAATAGAATCTTTTGCGTAACAATAAGAATTACAATATCAGTGTCCTTAATTTCTTGGTAGCTGTTTACATAAAGATCGTGCATGTTACTAGAACCCTTCCCCCACCCCCCCAAAAATTCTTAGTTTCGCCATATTCTTACAGCGATAACATTTTCATAGTTCAGTGTACAGAGGTGTGTATGGAGTAAATTTTTGTGGGACAAGCTCACATTTTTATTTATACCATTTTGGGGACTGTGCAACCTTTTATTAACTTTTTATTTAAATTTTTATGTGTTGCAAAAAGGCAACAGAGTGTCGGACATTTGTGTGCTATTTTCCATTTCAGGGTTTTTTTTTTCCTATTATTTCAGTCCCCCAGAGTACAGTAACCCTAGGGGGTCTGATCATTCATACAATATGCCACAATACAACTGTATTGCAGTATATTGTAGATCTACTGCTTCTATATTACAGTCTGTCTCAGACGTACTGTAATAGACATATGCTAATGACAGCTATGGAAGCCTTTTAGCAGGCTCCCAGCTATCCTTTCTCTGATTGGCTACCTCCAATGATATCACAGGTGATGCCAAAGGTATTAAAAGATGGTGGCACCCAGGTAAAGGGATGTTAGGTGTGACAACCGGGTTTCAATACCTCTTTAAATAAGGGGTAAGATGAAACTACATGCCATGGTTTTGGACAAAGTGGGGCCCTGGACAAAACTAAAAGTGGGGCCCCAAGCTAAAACTATTTAGCCCTTTAGTTCTGCACAATGATAACACTGTAGGGGTCATTTACTAAGGGCCCGATTCACGTTTTCCCGACTTGTTACCCGAATATTTCCAATTTGCTACCATTTCTCCTAAATTGCCCCGGAATTTTGGCGCACCCGTTCGGATTGTGACGCACCGACATCGGCATGCACGTGACGGAAATCATGGGTCGTGGCCGAACGAAAACCCGACGGATTCGGAGAAACCGCTGCATTTAAAAAATAAAGTGTTGCGGGACTCGCGCTTACCTTCACCAGGTATAGGCCGGTGAACTTCAGTGCATTCCGGCGGGCCTCGGGGGAACTTCAGCACAGCAGCGCCACTGCCTTAGTGAATCCCGGCCGGACCCGAATCCACCGCAGAGAACGCGCCGCTGGATCGCGAATGGACCGGGTAAGTAAATCTGCCCCTTTGTCTTACCATACGACTGTTTGTAAACTACAATCTGTAATATGGGACTGTAGGAGAATTTACAGGAGATAGAAAGATGATACGTAGATTGATGATAGAAGATAAATATGAATGATGATATAAATTTATAGATAGATGATAGATAGATAGAGCAGAAGAGAGATGTTTGATTTATAGATAGACAAAAAGCTAGATGTGTGTGTATATATATATATATCGTATATTCCGGCGTATAAGACGACCTGGTGTATAAGACGACCCCCCTACTTTCCTGTTTAAAAAGAGTTTAAGATATATTCGCCATATAATACTACCCCTTTTCCAACGCATACAAAACACCGGTAAAATTTAAAAAAAAAACAGATTTGAATTTAACATGGTCCTTTTTTTTAATTTAAATTCTTATGACATGCAGGTATATAGCAGGAAAACTGTCGCTCATAAACATAAGGCATACAACAACAACATTACCATTACAGCACTGCCCCCAGTAGTATACAGCACAGCATTAAAAAATAAATAAACTTATATACTCACCCTCCGGTGGCCCCGATGTTCGCGCGGCTCGTCTTCAGTGTTCCGCGCCGCCATTGATCTTCCCCGGCAGGCGCCTAGTATGACGCGACGCTGCTGACGTCATACTAGGCGCCGCCCCGGGGAAAAACATGGCGGCGCCTAGCAGAAGAAAGAAGACGGCGCGGTGAGTATGTCCCATGCGCATCTTTTTGAGGCTGCCGGCAGCTTTGCCGGCAGCCATCGCTGTGAAAACACCCGCGATCGGTGCTAGCACAGATCGCGGGTGTTACGGGTAAGCCTTTGCTGCAATATGCAGCAAAGACTTACCGGCTATAGAGAGGGCTCAGCCCGTGAGCCCTCTCCATGCAGCGCGATCCGACCGCGATCGTCTTATACGCCGTCATTACCGGCGTATAAGACGATTACCGGCGTATAAGACGACCCCAGAGAAGACAGAAGATTTGTTTGTCTTCAAAAGTCGTCTTATACGCCGGTATATACGGTGTATATATATAATATTAGACAAATTATAGGAGATGGATAACTAGACAGGCAGATGATAGATATATAAACAGGAGATACATGATAAGCATCTTTACCTGGGAGTTGAGCCAAGAGGTATTAAAGGAGCAACACAGCCTCTGCCCACAAAAGTCCACATGCTGGGGGCCCCTTTAGGACAGTGGGCCCTGGGCAAATGCCCAGTTTGCAGCCCACTAACACCGGCCGTGATGGCAACAAAAAGGTCAGCATAGAATTACTAGGCACAAAATGCTAGGTAAGAGCAGCATAGTATGGGGAAAGATCTACATTTCTATAAACCAAGGCAGTCCAAAAATATTTTTATAATATTTGACCAATAAGAGGGATCAGAGGATACAGAAGATACAAATTTTATCGGTGCGTTGTGTTTGTCAGAAAAGGACACATCCCTACCACCTCGAGCCTGTGATTGATAGGATTATCTATATACATATACGCATCAGTCAGCCATCAATCACTCCTGATAGGGATAATGCAGAATGAAGTGGGAGGAGCTCTCTCCTTATCAACCCATTGGACTCTCAGACTATGGGTCCCTTGTTTCCTCTATCAGCTGAACAGCAAAAAATAATAATAATAATTCTTTATTTATATAGTGCACACAGATTACGCAGCGCTGCACAAAGCATGGCAAATTGGTCCCTGTCCCCATGGGGCTCACAATCTAAACAACCAACAGTATGTTTTGGAGTATGGGAGGAAACCAGAGGACCTGGAGGAAACCCCCACAAACACAGAGAGAACATACAAACTCTTTGCAGATGTTGACCTGGGTGGGATTCAAACCCAGGACCCCAGCTCTGCAAGGCAGAAGTGCTACCCACTCAGCCACCCTAAAATCTTGATCTGATTTTGCTGTTTAGTGGGTTTTATAAGGTTTTCCTATTTTCCTGGATAGTCTGCTTATCTGCATTATTTAAGGTTATTCCCATGTAAATATTTTGTATCAAGAAGTTGGAGAGTGACTTTATTATACAAGCTTGATCCATTCATATAACATTCCTGGCCACACTATATACATCTATCCCGATGGAATACTATTAGGGCCACAATAAATACTTACATTACAGGTTATATTCCCCCTCCTAGGGCTCAGATCAATAATAATCAATGCAAAAGTTATACTCCCAGTGGTCTCGGCAGTAAAATTCAATATTTGCGTCTATGAGGCTTACCAATCAATGACAATGGAGGTCTGCAATGTCTCGTTTATCACCCTATAAAGTACTTCTACTCCCAGCTCGTGCTCCAAGGAATACACAAGACCTTCTCATTACAGGTCAAACCTCTCTCACTTATGTTATATAAAAGGTTCTCTTAAAGGGACACCACAGATTACACAGAACACAAGACTTTTACTCGTTTCCTGGTTTAACCTATTCCTTTACAGGGTCTTTTGGTTATGGCCAGATGATAAATATGGATAACTTTCTACTTAAAGGAAACACAGTTTGTTTGTTTTTTTTTTTTTTACTCATTGGGTGGCATTTATTGATGGGGATTTTTTCACCTATTTTGCCCCGGGATTTTGGCGGACGCGTTTGGATTTTGGCGCATCGGCACTGGGGTTTGGGGCAGCGTGCCGTCGGATTCAGACAATCCGACGGATTCAGAAAAAACGCGGAATTTAAAAAAGAATTTATTAACGTTCTTGCGACAATACTACTTATCATCTTTTGGCACTTTACTGATTTGTCTAAGTGGGCATGAACTTTGGAAAATGGGTGTGGTCTCACTGAAAAGAGGTGTGGCCAAATAAAACTAGCTCGTGCTTCACATTGTTGAATTTCCCCCATTATGTCCTCTGGCTATCGGACTTCACCTTTTTCGTCGTCCTTTGGAGAGAAGATGCCATCCATTGGTTGAAGCAGGTCCCGTAAGAACCAGGAAATTCCAGTGGGGTGAAAACCAGGGGTCGCATTAATCACAGGCTGGCACCAGTGTATGTGTCCCCTAAATCCCCGGCATGAGCTCGATCTATCAGGAGGCTTCAGCTGGGGCTCTTCTAGCTCAGCAATGCCCAGCACCAGCCCACTACACAGCCCGGTACCACCCCCTCCACCCTCAAATGGTGTAAAGGAGGAAGAAACTGCAATTCTTGGCATCTGTGCCAAATCACAGCTTATACGCCAGTTTTCAAATGTACAATCTGTGATAAATGTGGCCCGAGAAGTCTCTGAACAACACGGGAACTGGGAGAAGGGAAGGTACGTCCCACCTTTAATTTCTCTATGGTATAGATTTATATAGAAATAATATATAGATATACATTACACATATATTTTAGTCTTGATGAAAATGATGAAATATTGGTAATGAATGAACAGTAATAAGTTGTATTACACATATAGGATCCAATTTGTGTAATATAATGTATACGGTGTATTTAGTGCTCTCTGCCCTATATTCCTCCCCCTCTTCTCTATACATCACACGCATAGAAGCCTATTTTCCTCTTACAATTCTTCGTCACTTTCACAGCTTCATTCCCCGCGACGTGCTGAGTGCATGTTATATTACAGCATGTTAAGTATTCCAGGATATGTTTCTCCCCAGCTTTCACCGTAGGTGGTGAGACAAGTGAGGACATTGCTCTGGGCCAAATCACATTTTCCAGTTTTAAGCCATGAACCAACAACCCCGGTGAACCTGCGCGTTCTGTGTTTACTCTCACTAATGGAAAATAAACTGGAAAAACGAAAAGAGAGAGCGACATTACAGCCACTTCTATTTACATACACAAATTCTCCTTCCAAAACCACGTGATGATAAAGGATAAAAATGTGCGAGCCAAAATCAACCCACAAAGTAAACAGCACAAGTGGAGCGACTCCGTGAACTCATATGACCACTTCATCAGAAATAGCTGCTGTGGACCTCAAAGGTTTAGAGTTTGTTTAAGTCTAAGGGACCTGGCGAGCCGCGGTGCAACCTCTATGGAAAACACATCATAGACGTCTTTGAGATCATCACAAAAAGTTGGCCCTGGTTAGAACTTTTGCAATGTTTGAAAGGATGGTCACGTCTAATGGCCAGAAAGTAGACAAGTGCCATATTGTGAAATGGTAGTAATATTGGTAATAAATGCTGACCTCAATTTTGCAAAATGTGGCCCAGTAAATTTTGCATTCCAAGGTGGCCTATTTTATCAATAATTTTTTCCCCACCCCATCCGGTGCCCACTAGTGGAGGCACATGTCCAAGTGTATGGAGGTTGGAAATGTCAACAAGACATTTTTTTCACAGCTTTCTCATGGCTCCAAGTCTTTCAATGGGCTCATACACATGGTTGGGGGTTGATCAGAGTAGGTCCTACAATCACGTGACTCTCCAGGAGTGTTGGGACAAGCTAGTGACATAATTTGCTAGCCTTTTTAACTGTTCTGTGCATCTGCAAAAACTGTTCACATGTCGGCCCTTTTTTTGCGGCTATACAGCTTAGACTCAAGAAAAATACTGTTGACTGACAAAAATAGCTGTATATGGTGGCCATGAGCTAACAGTGGGCAGCCAGCTCACAACCACATTGGGGTCTTTTGCGCATCTCCCAACATTTCTGGATAAAAAATAGGGACAATTACACCCCCCCTCCCCCAAGCCACACTGCACTTACCCAACATCATGGTGCAGCGGATGTTGTATGAAGAGGGCTTATCGGCTGAGCTCTCTTCATAAACATTGGGTGTTTGCTGCATAATGCAGCAAACACCCACTATGGATGCTGGCACCAATAGTGCGTGATGTCATAGGGGAGCATCGATAAGTTGCCGTGACAGCATGGGGTCTTTGTAAGCTGTTGTCTCAATACTTATTCGCAGGGCGGCGCCAGCACTGGGCAAACTTGGGCAAGTGCCAGAGCTGCTGCGGCACCCACAAGGTTGTACGTGAGGAATCCATGGGGTGAGTTGGGCTGTATCTAATGAATCCATAGGGTGTAAGTGGGGCTTATATAAAATAACCATGAGGGGGCCGTTAGGGATGATAAACTAGGGAATATTTAAGGGAACATGAGACTGTCTTAGTTTCTGAATTTTTAATGCCGTCATGTGAGTTCACTGCAAAGGGGCCCACTGAGTCTCTGTCGACCAGGGGCCTACTGAAACCTGGAGCTGGCCCTACTTATTCAGTTTACATGTGCCACTCAACACCTCCATTATTGTCTAAGTACAATCGTCATCTTGTGCCGGTTTATCTACCCTGACGTACCTGCCCTTCCTTCTGTCCCCCGATACTCAGGAGACCCACATAGCCATTGAGATAGTCAGCTAGGCCCATCATAATCAGTAGCTTCCTTCAACTTTCTATATGTAGGACTACAGTGTTTTTACATCAGCAGAGTACATTTTGTTTTAGGACAAACATTATGTAGAATCCGAAATAACAAAGTGATCAAATGGCGTGTACTTAAAAATGCCACAGCTGGACGCGAAATTGGATATTGTCTGCTCCCCAATTATAGGGGATTTAGGATTAGAAATGGTTGGTGATTAAAGCATTGGATTAAACAGTGGACTGCATAATTCAGCAGATGACAAAAGCATCAGACACTCCAGATCCATTAATGATATTATAGTCCTGAAAGCTTTGCCTTATTTCTGTCTAATCCAGAATGTGAGTTTTTAGTAGGACTGCTCGGTGCTTACGTATCATCTGAGTGTATGATATTATAGACAAAGGCCACTGAGGATTACAAAAGATCTAAGCAATGCTCTTATATAAGAAAGTAGTGATTTTATATGTAGGTTATCTATACAGAAAAATATCCCAAAGGACTATTCAAAGGGGTATTATGAGATTAAATATCCAAAAAAAAAATCTTAAAGGAGTAAATCCAGCATTGTGTAGGGCACATTATAACATTTCCACACATATTTTTCCCTTTTCCCATTAAACAATCACATTAGAGAAAATTCAGGTTCTATCTTCATGTAAACAAATTTCTCAATAGACTTGGGGCGGGGCTGTGACCGTTGGTGCAGTGTTTTTTTTTTTTTTTTTATCTATGTCTTCCAAAGAATATTTTACTTTATCTCAGTACTGCGGGAGCTGCTTCCTCTGGCTGTGCTGAGACGTTCTGGAGTCCGTCATATACACAAACTGTATGGACTACTGGGAGGAAAGGGCCTGCTGCTCCCTGCTCACAGAGGAGGAGGTCATGTGACAGCTCTCTCTCTGTGTATGTAGCAGAGCTGGATGTGTTCTGGACTATTCTCCTACACAGAATAGTGAGGTACAAGGTCTCCCCTGTTCCCTATCAGTTCATCCATCCCAGTCTGTGATTCTATAGAACTTTCTCTGTCTCTCTCTGCACCTCATGCAGCAGCCCTTCCCCTAAGCTACTAACCCTTATTGCTCACACAGCAGAGGCTATACACTGCATGTAACTGGTTTACCTAGGATTTCTACAACTTGTTCCCTGCTCCTCTATGTGATGGAAAATGCCAGGCTGTAACCATATGCATCCTGTATGTACTGTACATGTCCCCTGCTCCTACATGTGATGGAAGCCGCCAGGCTGGTCACCATATACATCCTGTATGTGCTCTGTACATGTCCCCTGCTCCTCCATGTGATGGGAGATGCCAGGCTGTCACCATATACATCCTGTATATTCCCTGTGCAGTGATCAGTGGATTTATTTATGGAAAACTAAATGGATTTAATGCTAAATTACTTTGAGAGAGAAGACAAGGCATCATGGGATCTGTGGGCAAGCTAACTGGCCTCAGCCTGAGGGCATAGACTGACAGACGTTAGTCTCCACCTACTTTACCTCTGTGGGAAAGATTTTTGTCAAACACTTTCAAAACATGAAATAACCAGGACTTTGGCAAGAAAGGGACGAGCAGCACAATATGGGCAACTTTCTGTTTGTTTTTAAAGGGGTTAATCACACATGACGATAAATATTACTTTACAGTTACGGTTTAAGGGATGTTCCAAGATTTCTGCTAAGAGTGCTTCCGGTACTTTGAGTTGGATTTAACATTTATTGCGCATTTGACCAAGGGGCTTATAAATGGTCTCATTGCTCACCACTGAATGAATAGAGCACAGCTGCTGAGGCCAGTTATTAGCTTAGCCATCACAATGAACACAATGCAAAAATTTCCATCACTGACGGTCTGACTGAACTGTAAGTATCATAAACAGAAATCACTGGAACCATGGCGGCTTTATATTTTGAGATCAATTAGCCTGAGCTACAACCTTTAGACTGGGGTGGAACTGTTTTAAAAAAAAAAAAAACAACCATTTTTTTCCAATTCTGTACATATTAAGGATTATTTTCTAATTTTGAGATGGTATGAGCAGGGATTCTTTCCAAATGTTCCAATAGGGTCTTAAAGGAAATCTACCATTTGTTTTTATGCATTGTGAACCAAGCATTCCTTGAGAATGCTGTAGCTATACTGAAACATATCTTTTTTAATCCCTGATCCGATTGGTTTTGCTCAAAAGAACAATTAAAAAATTCAGGGCCTTGGGAAAGCCAGGTGCAGACTGGCTGACGTACCTAAACACATTACATGGAGCTTCCTGAACTGTCCAGACAGGACTAATCAACCTGATCTGGAGGACTCATACACAGCATCTGGGGGATGGTGCAGCAATTGATTACTTCTGCCTGTCAGAGACAACACAGTGATGACGTATTCTCGGCTTATGCAGGGCAGGACAAGGCTGGAGCATAATTGTGCATAATTAGGGAAAGAGGAGAAGTACCGTAGCAGCCACAGGAGCGACAGAGCCTCATTATCATCATTTTATAATGCATCTTCATCAGTGTAACTACAGCCTTCTTAAGGTATGTTTGGTATGGTTTGGCCCCTTTACTGACCTTAAACCCAAAAGTAAAAAATCCCCTCCACTTATGGACATGTCACCAATTGATGTCTTTCTTCGACTTGTGCCTGATGACATTAAAACTATGTGTACCCCCCATGTACCATTTAATTGTACTAAGGAAGAAATGACTGCTTTAGGCAATCTAGAGAAGGACAAAAATCTGACAATTAAACCGTCGGACAAGGGGGGGAACTTAGTAATAATGGACAGCCCGGACTATTGTGAGTTATGTTTGGACTTGTTGAAGGATAAATCAGCTTACGAGATTTTACCTACTGACCCCACCATTACATACTATAAAGAACTAGATCAGATCCTATCACAAGCTAAAAATGATGGGGTAATAGATGATAATGAATACAAGTTTTTGCTACCATCCAACCCGGTAATGGCAACCTTTTACGCACTCCCAAAGGTTCATAAGGGGTATAGTCCCCTTAAGGGACGCCCAATTGTGTCGGGAGTTGACGGCCTAACACAGAATCTAGGGATTTACCTAGATAGGGTCCTTCGTCCCTTTGTTACAGCTCTCCCCTCCTATACCAGGGATACACCCGACCTTCTCCGAAGGTTGGAGGGTATCTACTTACCAGAGGATGCCACCCTAGCGAGTATAGACGTGGAGGCGCTGTACTCATCCATACCACATACGGCAGGTCTCACCGCAATTGCCCACTATCTACGGTCAAGAGGAACAGAGTGCCAACGGCATAATGAATTTATTTTAAAAACACTGGAATTCTGTCTTAAGAGAAACGTCTTCCTCTTTAACGGTCGCTATTACCACCAGCTCAGGGGCACGGCAATGGGTTGGCGGTGCGTGCCAACCTATGCCAACTTGCTCCTGGGCTGGTGGGAGGAGACCATCGTCTTCTCCGACTCCTCAAACCCCTCAAGCGCAGCCATAAACATCTGGCTGCGTTATATCGACGATATATTCATCATCTGGAGTGGGGCTGAGGAGGATTTTCTTCATTTTGTGCAGGGTCTTAACCAGAACCCAGTCGGACTCACATTTACTTTTGAGACCCAGTCCGAAAGTCTTGCTTTCCTGGATGTAATGATCTCCAGACACCCAGCGGGATCATTAGAAACAGAGGTTTACCGTAAGAAAACGGCAACTAATTCGCTACTGAGATGGGAAAGCAGCCACCCGTTCCCCCTCAAACGCGGGATCCCACGTGGCCAATATCTGCGTCTAAGACATAACTGCTCAAATGACCGAGTATTTAAGCAACAGGCCGATGATCTGCGACTTAGATTTAAACATCAGGGATATCCGGACTGGGTTCTCAAAAAAGCTTATAAGTTTGCATTGACACAAAACCGTAGTGAGCTACTTGACACGAAAAAAAGACCGGAGAATGATGCACATATTAGACTTATTACCACCTTTGACAATGGTGCACAAGCGGCGCGAGAAATCATTTCCAAACATTGGGGCATCCTCTACATGGACCCTGACATTAGGGATGCTATTGGACCGGCCCCCTCTATCACTTATAGAAAAGGTCAAACTCTTAGGGACCGTCTTGTCCACAGCCACTTTGTCCCAAATCGGCAAAGTACTTGGCTTGAACAACAGACTATCAATGGGACATATTGATGCAGCGGATGCATTGCTTGTCCCTTTATCAAAACTTGTAAAATGTTTACCTCCAACGTCACGAGTGAAAGTATAGATATTTTGACATTTATCAACTGTAGAACAGAGGGGGTCATTTATAGAGCTGTCTGTGACTGTGGTATGGAATATGTGGGCAAGACAATCATGGAATTCCGACGTAGGATAGGTGCCCACCTCTCAGACATTCGGAATCATCATGATACGCCCATTGCCAGACATATCAATGGCCAACATGGAGGGGAGACGAAGGTGCTAAAATTTAATGGCATCACTAGGGTCCATAGACCTACACGCGGGGGCAATTGGGATAAGATACTCCTACAATGTGAAACCAGGTGGATATTCCGCCTAGACACTGTGGCCCCCAAAGGTCTGAATGAGACCATCAGTTATGCATGCTTTTTATAATCTTGCACCCTCCTCTAAACAACTATATATACCCATTTTTTGCTCTGTTGGTACCTTTTCTGCATATATTTTTGTCTTTTACTCCCCTTGTACACTGTCCCCCCCCCCCAATAAACTCCGTCTTGTACTTTTTCTATTCTACGGGATCGATACCTGCGAATGCGGGCAGCAGCGGCTTAACAATGTTTTGTCGCCTGCTGCATAGGGAAACCCTCACATGCCCGCCCCGTAGCTGAACATACCTACCCACCCCTCTGATGAGAGACACGGCCGCAGCGTCATAGCGCGTCATAGAGGGGCGGGGTCTTACCCAGGAAGTCCACTATTTGAATGGCGCATGCGCGGTGGTTAATTGCGCACGCCAGCATCGAAACCCGCACGCCTAATCCGGCCGGGTCACTAGTAGGAACGGCCACTGCCACTCCTCTACAGCTCCCCCCAGGACCAAGAGGGAGCACCCTTTGCAACACAGGCATTGGAAAACTTCATTCCTTGCCTGCCTACTCTCCCTGCATCCCCTGATGAACCCCTAAAGAAGTGGGGGGAAACGCGTTGGGATGGGATTTATTTTTCTGGACCCTTTGGAAATCTAGGGACAGTGTTACCAATAGGGCAAGTGTGGGACCGCCCTTGTTAGGGCGGGAGTCAACTTTTGGGCGATAGGTGAGAGAGTTCAGGGATAAGCTGCTACATCCGGACTGTAAGCTCCCTGTCATCCCATCGCACCATCTGAACCTGAACCAAGTGCACTTCTGGACTGGGTGAGATTGTTTCAAACTTTTCTTCCTTCGGTGTACTATAGCCAGTTTCACTATTGATTATTAGATGTTACATGATTATGCCATCGGCTAATGATCTGTGTAGGAATATACATGCACCAATCACGTATAGATAACAAGACGTGTCTCCTATAAGTGATACATACACTTGTCCTTAATAATCAGTATATGCTGTGCGGCGTCATTCAGATTTTAGGATTCTATGTGTTTTGTTTTTTACTTGTATTATTAAAAGTTATGTCTTAATGTTTACCACAATTGCTTTTCCTTATGTTTGGTTCATAATGCATAAAAGCAAATGGTAGATTTTCTTTAAGGTTATACATACTATTGATTTATTCACATAATGACTTATGGCAGGTTGTATATTCTTATATTAGATGTTTTCAATGTCAATAAAGATTCTGAATTCCTGCTGTTCTCAGATTAACTTTCTAGTTTCTAAAAGTAAACGTAACTGTATGTGTATATATATCTATCTAATATTTATAACCATAGCCATATATACATGGCACTTCACATACTACATATACACAAACACAATGGGGCTCATTTACTAAGGGTCCGAACGCCGCACTTTCGTCGGGTTTCCCGAAAATTTCCAAATTGCCATCGGATTGTGTTGCATCGGTGCCGGCTTTCAGAAATCAGAAAATCAGGGGGCGTGGACAACCCGACGAATTCGGAAAAACCGAGAAATTTAAAAAATTATTTGTGTCGCAAGATCAGCACTTACATGCACCAGGACAAAGAAGGTGAACTCCGCCGGACCTCGGCGCAGCAGCAACACCTGCTGGATATCGGGCGCGCGGACCTTAGTGAATCCCGGCAGACCCGGACGTGAAGCTCCAACCACAAAGTGTGGTGTATCTGGTGCTCTATAAATGAAGTGGGGGGGGGGGTTAACCCTGTGTGCAGTGGTTGCTCATGTAATAAGAACAAACCCACTGCACTTTATTACATTGAGAGCCTGGAATAACTTCTCTGAGATGTGGGCTGCATTTTCTGTATTTTGTATTATTATTTGATGGGTAAATGTTCAGATTTTCCTGGAAAAATGTATGGAAGAATATTAACTCTCATGTTATAGGAAGGAAAAGTAACATCATGTCTCATGCCTCATAAATCATGGATTGTGAGAGATCAATGGTAATCTTCTATCATATTGGTTTTGTTGTATATACCTGTTACCTTTTGTATATGTATATGCTTCCAGCATCATGGATATTGTCACGCTGTGTGTATAGAACTGGTATTGAGGCCCATGGGGTGCGTTTTGTACTTTAGTATGAATCAGTCTCTATCCACCATATGCCACCATATGGTTCCTCCATAGAGCACCATCTTGCAGAAGGATTATTTCCCAGAAACAATATGAGACCAATCAGCTTTATATGGAATCCAGTGGAGAAACTTCTGCATGACTTCATAGAAGATGTGGTAGGATCTATAGCAGTGGTTCTTAACCGGGGTTCTATCGGATCCTAGGGGTGCAGTGAGTCGGTCTCAGGGGTTCGGCGGAGCCTCCGCCACGGAGGTCGAGACACACACATATTTGATTTATCACTAAAGAAGGGATCGGTGAATGTGCATATGAAACTGGTGAGTTCGGTACCTTAAACAAGGTCTATAGGATATGTGACCCCAAATTTTTCATATTGCACAGATTCGCCATAATTTTATAAAAGGTCCAGTGTGACCTTTGAGACCCAATACCATACAAAAAATGAAAGGCCACAGTGCGGCATAGCCCCACTCTTGACGCTGGATATATAGATACAGATATACATATTGGTTCTGGTTTTTATGGTTGCACCCGTGTTTATCGTAACCCTTATAACAGAAAGGAATCTTTAATTTTCAGAGATATGATGATTCCTTATCCATTATCAAATTGCTATGCTATGTAAATTGCCATGTTGCAGGTAAAGAATCAACCTGTAGAGCTCCAAGCCGTTGTTACTATCAATGTACCAGGCACATGTCGCCAGGTGCCATGATAACAGTGATGGTAATTTGTGGAACATTGCCAAATTCTGTATGGCAGATACTACAGGTGTAATCTACTAAAATTCTATAAGACATAGGGGCACGATTATCATAGGATGGTCCCCCACCCCCGACATTTCTGATAAATCCCATTGGGCAGCAGGTCAGGAGCACTTGTATGCCAGATCTGAACAGGCGCATGTTATAGGCAGTGCACGGACAAGGTGGAGGAATGCCCTTTACCGACCCACTGCATGGCCCTGCACTACCCCCTCTCTGGACATGTGATGTGGACATGTGACCAGCGGCCATCTTCTGTCCTGTGTCTCCTTCTGCCACAGGTCTGATTAAAGGGCCAGAAGCAATATGATTCTTCATTACAGTCTATGTCCACAACATTTTCATGCTAACGGGAGCAAAATGTTAAATAACAACTAATTACATATTAGCTTATATTTTAATGACCCATTTGAATATGAATTATGCTTATTTCTGGAATACCCCTTTAAGAATCATTGACTGACCCATCTGTTGCCTCCATGCATCTAAAGACTATAGGCTGCAAAATACCCGACTGGGTAATACTGGTAAAATTATAAGATCATGATTAGAGATGAGCGAGCACTAAAATGCATTTTTCAAGGGGACCAAGGCTCTGCAATAAATTGTGTCATTTTATTGAGAAATAAGGAAGTCAGTCCTGTTTCTTTGTTTTTTTTTATTCAACTGAATATTCGTGGAACTTCAAAAAGGAGAATGACCCGTGTTAAACATCTGCAATGTGTTCTTCACACATATTGTTCTTCACATACTATTGTTACGAACACCTTTCTGTACTCATCTCTTCTGAAAAGTTAGCAGATGTATGGAAACATCTGCAATGTGTTCTTCACTGAATCAATCCGATCGCGTGTGCCAAAATCCCGGGGCAATTTGGCCCAAAACGTAAATTGTCGGGAAACCTGACGAAAATGCGTCCCACGGATCCTTAGTACATGAGCCCCATTGACTTATAACAATAACACATTGACGTAACCTAACTAAAATAAGACCCTTCCTTGTTTTCGTAGAAAAACATTTTTTTGGTGTGACTATTATTTCTCTTCGAAAGAGCATCAATTTCTTTAGTTACTGTTGCAGTCAGATTTTGGAGATACCCAGCAAGATGGTTGTCCAAAAATCTTCTGTGGATATCGGCTGCCTGAAAACCTTCCGATTTCCAAGTCTTCTTTGGCTTGGTTCAGCTATTTTTTTTCTACCCTGCCTAAAAGATTTTCACAGTACTATGTATATGTCATTTCTGAAAATGTTGAGGCATGGGTTAAGTTTTTGTGGGTTATCTACTTCTTAGTGTCACCAGAAACCCAGGAAACTTGTAAACCCTACAACGTCTATAATAAAAATAGCTTATGTTTTATAGGGGAACCTGTTTTTATTATTTATCTAATCATTAGCGCCTTGGATGTTCACAAATGAAGTCTCCGTTGCGGAGTTATAGAGGGCGGTTTATGGGCAGACTACAGGAGGCCTTTCCCCTGTGGCTTATGAACACTGAAGATTGAGTGCGCTCACTCCAGGTCATTAACCCAAGACCATTTCTACTTAATGATTTGTTTACTGTTTTTTATCATCTTTTCCCGTTGCCCCTCGGGCACAGACACAGACGAGGGCAAAATGCAGGCAAATAGACAAAAGTTGAGTCTTTAGTAGTGAATTATACAAAATAATTCCTCCTGTCCAGACTATTACACAGTCACTTTCATTTCAAAGATTACATTTTGTGTATATGAGATGTTCTTGAAGAAGCCCCCAAGCTCTGCAAACTCTTACATATCCAACTTCAACCTAGTCTTCTCTTCGGATGTAGCAAGACTAAGGTCTATGTATAAGTATAACTTGAATCTGCTGGACCCCAATACAAAATCTGGACCAGACTCCCAACTATAATGTATATAATTGTAATGGCCCGTTTAGGATCCTTAGTCTGGGTTCAATTGTACCTATTGGAGCTTTCCAAGTCGCACCCCTGATTTGGTAGATTTTGAAGCTGGATACATAACCAGAAGGAAATATGATAGCAAAAGGTGGGACAATTACATGTTTATTTGGATAACTATGGGTAACTATTTGGATCACCTTGGGGTCACCAGAGGGGTGAACCAAAACTCTCTGGGGCTCATTTACTAAGGGGCCGAATTGCCGGGTTTCCAGTAAATTACCGTTTTGTGCCATTTTTCCCTGAATTGCCCCAGACTTTTAATACACACGATCGGATTGTGTCACAGCGGCGCCGGCTTGCATGCAATGGAAATCGGGGGGTGTGGCCACCGGAAAACCTGACGGATTCGGAAAAACCGTGGTATTTAAAAACTATTTTTTGTTACTTGTCATGCACTTACATGCACCAGAAAGAAGCAGGTGAACTCCGGCGGACCTCGGCGCAGCAGCGGCACTTGGTGGATATTGGGCGCACGTACCTTAGTGAATCCCGGCAGATCCGAATCCACGTCAGACAACGCCCCGCTGGATAGCGAATGGATCGGGTAAGTAAATGTGCCCCTCTGTGTGGCTCTTTCTGCCGAAAAGTTACATCCACTTTGAATGCAGAGAAAAGAGTCTAATTCTTCTGGTTCTGCCATAGTTTTAAATTGTATGGATGACCCAAGCATGTGGGTAGCTATGTAGGCTGGCATCGCGTTTCTCCTTGACTATCCAAACCAGTTATTTATTTTACTACTAATCTAGGGGAACCTGCAGAATCCCACTACTTGGGGCCCTATGCATGAGTTGTGTTATGGGTAACACCGCCAGGGCAAAGGAAAGCTCTGGGGTAACGGTAGAGAAGGTATTAAAAGGACAGGATTAGAGTTTCCTTCTATGTTAATGTAGAAGGTCCTTCAACACATTTGGCTTTCATTGGGTGATCACAAGGACAAGCTTCAGTGGCCCACATATTAGCATCATGTTTTTGTCACAATGAAGGGATTGGACTCATTCCATCACGTAATATACTTGTATGTTATAATGTAGGAAAAAGTTTTGTACCTGACTGATAACTTTATAGAAGAATATAGGACCGAGCTGTCCAGTATTCGCTCCATTTTAAACTGACCATTAAAATGAGTTGGCTAGACCAGTTGACCATCTACTGTGTATGAGTTGAGCTGACTTCCCCAGAAACATCATGCTGGACTTCCACCTGCCCTATCCATTGTTCTCCTCAAATTATGCCATGGCTGGTCTAGTCACCTGCTGGGGACGACATCCAGGAACTCCTTAATATATCTGCCTAGTTCCTTTTCAAGGTGTAAAGGAACGAGGCAGATATATTAAGGAGTTCCTGGATGTCGTCCCTGGATAAGCTACCTCCAGAGGTCTTACTCCCCTTACCCTATTTAGAATGAGACAATAATGGGGTAGTAATGATATTGGCATCAAGTACTTGAAGTTATATGAACATCTTAACATGGAAAAATTCCATTTCATACATTGTAAAATATCTGATAGGGAAAAAAACACAGGCAAAAATAAACCAGCGGAAAAAAAGCAAATTGCTTACCTTGGTGTTGTATGTGTCACGGAGCTGATGTAGAAAGTTTACAAAAAGTAGTTCAATAAACTAAGTCCCTTGAAGTGATACTTGGCATTACCTGCAGTACAGCGAGATCAATTTCAAGAATGTAGAAATTGTTCTTCTGGTACATGAAATCCTGTTTTAATATGATAAAAATTACACTGGGCTTCATGCCATCTAGTAGAAGTCCTAGCCAACGGAGAAGAGATTGTTCTTCAGGATACTATGGCAGCTGTCCATAACATCTGGATGTGAGAGCATTGTTATTAACTGCTCACCGGTTTTCTTTGGAGTCAATAAATTACCTGTTTCTGAGGAAAAAAATGGCCAAATGCTCATTTTTAATAAAAATGTAAAAACTCAGTCAAAAAAATTCAATAAAAGGCATATATATATATATATATATATATATATTCTTTTTATGATCCAAGGAAACAGCAAAGGAAAGTCGGGGCAGGTAAAATCCAGAAATTCTTTATTAAACGTTCATTAAAAACGACACACGATGTGTGTGTAAAGTCGGTGTAGGTACAACACACCTACTCGTATACCATGAGTAAGGCTTAGCATTAAAGGGAACCTGTAATCAGGGCCCTCATTTTCACTAAAGACAGGTTGTAGAAGCCCAATACACCTGCAGTGCAAAAATGCCTCTCTGCCTTGTAAAGCATTTGCATTACAGTATACTGTAATTGTGTGTTATAATGTATTCTTGCACCCTGACAAAATCCTGGGGTAGTCACAGGGGCTGGGCTCTGGTTTGGATGCATTTCAAAAAACAACATGTGACTTGTCTGTGTTTCTCACTCCTCAGATCTTGGCCCCCACCTTGGAGCTTCTGTACAGCTCCTCCCACCCCCAATGAAGTCATCTCACCAGGCTGTGAGCGCTGTGAAGAAGCAGGAGGAGGAGCTGTACAGGAGCAAAAAGGCGGAGGCTAAGATCTGAGGAGTGAGTAACACAGACAAGTCACATGTTGTTTTTTGAAATGCATCCAAACCAAAGGCCAGCCCCTTTGACTACCCCAGAATTTTGTCAGGGTGCAAGGTTACAATTATATTGTAATGCAAATGCTTAGAAAAGGCAGAGAGGCATTTTTGCACTTCAAGTGTCATGGGTATCTGCAACCTGTCTTTAGTGAAAAAAGGCATAGGTGTGAGCATTTTAATAAAGAATTTCTGGATTTTATCTGGTTGTGCAGAGAAGCCAGGGTATGTGAGATTCATTTTTCTACTTTTTATATCTATATTTTTTTACTTGTTATTCAATGGCATCTTCACACCATGAGACATCCCTTTTTCCTATATCAAGTGACATCATGTGGTATGAGGAGGCCACAGAAATCAAAAGTGGGTCCTATGACCCTGGACATCCCCGACCAAGTGAATGTGCTGAAGATAGGAAGTACTGGATAGAAGGTTTAGAATTATTTCCTGTGCAAAGAGGAAATAGTCAGAAGAGCAAGTAGATTAAGATGTATTAAATAGAGGGAAACCTGGGAATTAATGGAATGACCAGGACATGGGTGAAGAGGATTGCCCTGGTGAACCAGTAATGGGAAATCAAATCTTCTCAAATGAGGTGGTCTACTGGAGATGTGTCAATATGGAAAACCTAATGCAACCAGTAACTTACCTGAGCATATTACCTTTGGTCTTGATAAAGATCTGAGTAGGATGAATGAAATAAAAATAAAATTCTGGTTTTCATTTATTTAAGATTTCAAAGCTTTTATGGTGCTTGGGAGAAAATGTAGAGTAACAACTAGAGATGAGCGAGCATTAAAATGCTCGAGTGCTTGTTAAACTTTTCCCGATGCTCGAGTGCTCGTATCAAATAACGAACCCCATTGAAGTCAATGGGAAACTCGAGCATTTTTCACTGAAAGAACACATTGAAAGAACACTAAAAAAGAACACATTGCAGATGTTTGCAGATGTTTTCACTGAAAGAACACATTGAAAGTACACAGTGAAGAACACATTGCAGATGTTTCCCTATATCTGCTAACTTATCCGAAGACACACGTGCCGAACCGTGTTCTTCACAATAGTATGTGAAGAACAATATGTGTGATGTTTCCATACATCTGCAATGTGTTCTTCACACATATTGTTCTTCACGCAGGTCTTCGGTTAAGTTAGCAGATGTGCAGAAACATCTGCAATGTGTTCTTCACTCTGTTTTTCACTTAAACGATCCTGTGTTCACTATGTTCACTATGCTCACTGTTTTCATTGTATTCTTCACAGTTCTTCACTGTGTTTTCTTAATTAAATGTTCGATCTCGAGCAGGGGAAATACTCGTCCGAGCAACGAGCCGTTTAGAGTACGCTAATACTCGCACGAGCATCAAGCATCAAGCAATCAACATATTGTCATTGAAGATTAAACATAGAAAAAAAGTTTGGCTTCTCTGACACCTAGTAGCTCCCGGTAAGACACTGACCAGTCAGTAGATTCCGGTTTGTCAGTGATCGAACCGAAAAAATCTCTGTGCTATTAGGACTTGAGTAACGGGAACCCGTTGACTGTGTCTGCATTGTACAGCTCCATCAACTTCAGCTCCGATCCTTGAGGGGTGGACAGAATTTCTCTTGCAAAACAATTCCTTTCTTTTGTTCCTCCTCCATTGAAGATTCAGTGATTCACTATTTGCATTGTCATTATCAGAAAAGCAATGACTGTTGAATACTAATATTTTATTTATAGCTTCCTTTAATGGAGTCTAGTCAGAGGATATTAGACACATGAAGAAATCCACTGTGGTAGCATTGAAATCATACTTAATGAAATGTCTAATTCACCGAGCTCGGGAGAAGGAGACAAAGCTGCGTTCAGACAGAAGAAGCCTTTTGTCACGGTGTCATTATGAGCAGTACTTTAAGGAATGTTCCAGGTAATGGACAATGTACTGTATATACATATTGTATGTATAGAACCTTTTATCCATTCCGTAGATATAATACAATGTATTCATTTTCTTGGAGTATTGTTCGTCTTCTTCCACTCTTTCCTTCTCCTTCAGACTTAGATTAAGATCATATGGACTTTGTTATATACAGGCGATCCCCTACTTAAGAACACCCGACTTAAAGACGACTCCTAGTTACAAACGGACCTCTGGATGTTGGTAATTTACTGTACTTTAGCGTTAGGCTACAATAAACAGTTATAACAGTTATCACAGGTGTCTGTAATGAACTTTATTGTTTAATCCTGGTTCTTATGGCAACCCAACATTTTTAAAATCCAATTGTCAAAGAGGCAAAAAAAAAATTTGTTACAATTATAAAATATACATTTCCGACTTACATAAAAATTCAACTTAAGTACAAACCCAAAGAACATATATTGTACGTAACCCGGGGACTGCCTATATGTCTTATTAGGAGCAAAAAGTTTAAAATTATGAAGAACAAGAACATCCTGGAGATGATGGACAATGACAGCACTTCATGGACTTGTTGACTTGAAGATCAGTCCAGTTTGGTGATTAAAAATAGCCCATTACATATGGTGGGATCTTGGATGGAGGATCTGGTCAGATCCAATGCAGATGATAACGAGCCAAAGCATAAAACGGATTTAATCTTTTACTTTTATATATTAAGCTATAACCAGAAGTTAAACTGTAACATCTGCTTATTTGCAATGACTAATCACACAGAGTATTCTGGATAACCTTCTATTGACCAGTGATGATTCATGTCAATGACTTCAGAATGAGAACATTACAACAATGTGTCATGCAATCAAAAACAGCAAGAATATATTAAAATCCTTCCACGATACTGAGCCATTGTGAATGTAACTGGTCCTTAGCTACAGTATACAGGATACCTGTGAGACATAAAAGCTTAAAGACCAACTTAGACTGTACAATTTATTTGATGGATACATAACAATTGCAACTGTAAAGTTATAATAATAATTATTATTAGTTTTAGTGATTTTACCAAATTATATGTTATTCCCCCTTTAAAAACAAACAGAACAATGCCTACTATGCATTGCATACTCTTTTCTTTCCAAAGTAATGGGATTTTCTTTCTCACCAAAGGTGAAGTGGGCAGAGACTAATATCTGTCAGTCTATGCCCTCAAACTGAGGCCAGTTAGCTTGCCCACAGATCCCATGATGACTTGTGTTCTCTCTCAAAGAAGTTTAGCATTAAATTCATTCAATTTCCCACAAGTGAATCCACTGAACACTGCGCAGTGCACATACAGGATGTATATGGTGACAGCCTGGCAGCTTCCATCAGGCGCACCCCTGACATAAATGATATAAACATATTGAGATACTGATATAGAAGATATAATGGGGGTCATTTACTAAGGGTCCGATTTGCTCATTTTCGTCTGTTTTTCTGTATTTTTCCGATTTACAGCGGTTTTCCCT
Organism: Engystomops pustulosus; assembly: GCF_040894005.1. Taxonomy (NCBI): domain Eukaryota; kingdom Metazoa; phylum Chordata; class Amphibia; order Anura; family Leptodactylidae; genus Engystomops; species Engystomops pustulosus. The sequence goes on from NC_092418.1 coordinate 29,274,583, forward strand.
AAATTGCTCCGGCATTTTGGCGCACGGCATCGGATTGTGGCGTATCGGCGCCATATTTCACGTGACGGAAATCGGGGGCGTGACCGTCGGAAAACCCGACGGATTCGACAAAACTGCAGAATTTTTTTTAAAAAAAGTGTTGCTTGACACGCGCTTACCTGCACCCAGCAACGGATCGTGAACTCCTGCCAACTCTGGCGGACTTCAGCGAAGCAGTGACACCTGGTGGACATCGGGCGCACTACCTTAGTGAATCGCCGGAAGACCCAAATCCTAGACTGAGAACGCGCCGCTGGATCGCGATGGGACCGGGGAAGTAAATCTGCCCCAATGTCTTACCATGTGAACCACTGGACAACTCAATACATGCAAACCAATATGGAACCAATAATCCAACACATCTAACAAAACCTATGTTTAATTCAGAATACAACCATTCTTCTGCCACTGATACAGCCTGTCCCTCCATGATATAACATAAAAGACAACATGGTCTTGAGAAGCCAATTATCTAATGAGCCACATATCCTGACATGTGCTGCTAAGAGGAAATGGTAGAAAGGACATGACGCATGAGATGCACAGAACATTGTGGCAACTATCAAAGATGGAGAGGGAATCAAATAGCCACCTGATAAAACACAGAACATCTTGCCACCTCAATGGCTAACCCACAAAATGGAGATAACTTCTTTCCCTGGACAAGAATATGCAACTCTTACTAACCAGAAAAGGTCCTGACATGGAAAAGTGGGTCACCCATGAGATGTAGACTGCACATGGCCATGCAAAAAAAAACAAAACAAAAGGAGGAAGAATCACAAATAATCCAAAAGTTCTCCATATAGAATCCCAGGAGATACGTCTTCTCCTCCTTGTACATCCATGTAGGTCTATTCTGTACTTGAGACTACAAATTCTACATCACATTTGTTGAGAGTCTATATTTTCGAACCATCATCCTATTTCTTATAAGTGCTACTCCTAATTTCGATGTCTTCCAGAGCTCCGATCCATTCCTCAGCCCTGTCCGTCATACATACATCTAGGTACTTAGGGAGGGAATATTGCCGGGGATTCCCAGTGGGGACACGCTGTCTGTTTATGTATGCAGCCACTGTCACCTCTTAAAAGCTCTAGTTTTGTGATGCTCTGATTGGATGCATTTTACAAGTCATTACAACTAAAGCTGGGTAGATTTACTTCTTTCTCTCAGCTACGCAGAAAAAAATATTAAGTGTGGCCGGTGTGCAAGAAAACTAGGAGACCGAGGAAAGTATTCTTATATCATAGGGTTTTATATGGAATATTCATGGATTCATCTATGTGGATATAAAACTTATCCAAATTGTGAATGCTGGAGACATTAAAATTCTATGAATGTGTTAAAAGTAGAAATTGTGCATGTTTTTAGTAGTTTTTATTAAAAATATAATCTTGACTTGACTTTATATCTCCATAGCAACAGACTACAAACAAAATCTATGTAGTCTGATCTTGTAATTATTTTATCTTCCTCCTACTTTCTCCTAACATACATTTAGTAAATTAGAGATATACAGGACTTCATGCTGTATACAAAATGAACTAATTCCAATAAGACTACTCAAAAGAAAGTAGAATAAGTTTCCAAGAAGACCAGAGATAGCCACGGGTTCCAAGTGTTCCTTATGACCAAGCTTTTTGATCTGCAGGGGTTTAGGGATCAGAATATCTGAAACCAACTGCTGCCAGTCACCGGAATCAGAAGAAAATTAAGCTAAAACGGGCACTGGGTTTGATCAAATAAGTTCCAGCCCTTCAGTGCATGTGCAATCCAGCTGGAAAAGTCTGAGTTCTGTACAACTTCATGGCACCTATGTACCCAAAACAGCAAATGCAGTGAAGCAAGGTCTCCTAATCTCAACTGTACCAAGAGCGCACGCAACAGTAGGCGTACTTGTTTTAATTTTCTGATTCTGGCAACTGGCTGCAGTACTCTAGGTTTGTTACTGTAATAGTGGAATGGCTTGATAACTGTTTATCTGACGAGTTACCCTTAAAGGGAACCTACCACCTCATATCTACCTAAAAAGGTAAATCGGGTGGTAGGTGGACCTATAGGACATGATTTTAAGGGCTAATCCTCACGACCCTGCAATAGTTTGATAACTTTTATTCTGCAAATATGAAAATTTGTGAACACGGATACTAGGGTGTGGAGTAGCCGGAGCTGAGGCCACACGTCACGGCTACTCCACGCTATGGTAGCCTCTTTGTTCTGCCTGCCAAAAATCTTCGGCGCGCAGCTCCTCATAGCTGTGTGCCCTAGTACGATAATCCTGCCGTCTGCACATGCGCAGTGCTATGGCTTCGGGCCTGCTGTTCTGCGCATGCGCAGACGGCAGGATTATCGTACGGGGACTCCTCGTAGCTGCACGCCAAAGATTTTTGGTAGGCGGAACAAAGAGGCTAGTAGGGCGTCGAGTAGCCGCGACGTGTGGCCTCAGCTCCGGCTACTCCACGCCCCAGTACCCGCGCTCACAAATTGACATATTTGAAGAATAAAAGTTATCAAACTATTGCGGGACGTGAGGATTAGCCCTTCAAAGGGCTATCCTCATGTCCTATAGGACCACCTACCACCCGATCTACCTTTATAGGTAGATATGAGCTGGTAGGTTCCCTTTAAAGGGAACCTGTCATTAGGCACCTCATTTTCACTACAGACAGGTTACAGAAGCCCATTACAGCTGCATTGCAAATATGTCCTTTTGCCTTTTCTAAGCATTTTCATTACAATATAAGTGTGTGTTTTACCTTACCTTGCACCCTGACAGAATCCTCTGTATAGTCCCAGGGGTTGGGCTTTGGTTTGGATGCATTTCAAAAAACAACATGTGACTTGTCTGTGCTGCAAATTCCTCAACCCCTTTGTGCTACTTCACAGAAACAGAGCTCAGAGCGTGGTCAGCTGACATCAGTGAGGAAGGAGCTGTACAGGAGCACAAAGGTGGGGGCTGAGAGCTGAGGAGTGGGCAGCACAGACAAGTCACATGTTGTTTTTTTATATGCATCTGAACCAAAGCCCAACCCCTGGGACTATACAGAGGATTCTGTCAGGGTGCAAGGTAAGTTATAACAAACAATTATATTGTAATGCAAATGTTTAGAGAAGGCAGAAAGGCAGATTTGCACTGCAGCTGTAATGGGCTTCTGCAACCTGTCTTTAGTGAAAATAAGGTCTCCTGTGACAAGTTCGCTTTAAAAATGGCCAACTTCGTCATAAATCCATGATCCACAAAATTAAATTATTTGCCAATTTTGAGCCATTGAAAATTTGATGTTTATTCTATCAACTCTCTATCGATTTGCCCTCTATGTCTTCCCACCATTCGGCCATGTTTCCTTGTGGAGCCCTCTTATAGCATGACTCAGCTTCTATGATGAAACCATTTTTTATTTTTCTTCCCCCAGTTTCTTATGGCTGACATAAAAGTAAGTTTCTCACAAACCCGATCCAATCTGATGATGAAGTCGAATGCTATGTGAGTCTGGCAGTATAAATGTATCAACACTTTATGACTTTTAAATTTTCTTTGCCAAATGAAGAACTATAAGATTTTATGGCATTTGCAGCGATAATGACAGAAAAGCTTTAACACAGTCCATAAACTCTGAGAAATTGGTTCCTCCATAGTTTCGGAGCCGGGTGGAGTGCGATCCGCAGCCTGCTCACATTATTGCGCATTTATAATGAATGATTTAGCTTCTGGGCGGTGGGAAGTGTATGAATATGGAGTGTGCATGGCAGGTCCTTGTCTCACATCACACGCTCCTCTCTCTAGTCTGATGTGAACTATCCAGATTCTAGTGTAAATGACAATTTTAAGTACCCTTTTTTTGTATATTTGATGTGGTGACCTCAGTTAAGAGCTGAAGAAATCTGCAATGCTCTGATTCATGCTTAATTCTGAACATTTTCATTACATTGTTTAAATCTATTGGTTGTTAGGCGTCAGGGGTAGTGGACCCTCTGGACCATCGCAGATGATGACACAAGCTGACACCATGGACCGGAATCTAAGTAGCACCTGGTTTTCACCAGACCCCACCGCAAAGCGGGTTGGACTTGCTGTGGCGTGGTACCACTAGATCCTTCCACAGGTGCGACTTTGTGTGCAGTGGCAGCCAAGGCGAGGTACAGAGTCGGCGGGCAAGTTCGTGGTCGGGGACGGGCAGGAGGTCAAGACAGGCGACAGAGGTTCAGGGTCAAAGGCTAAGTAGAAGGTCAGGGCAGGCAGCGGAGGAGCGTAAACGGGAACAGATCCGGGGTCTTAACTGTGAATCCAATCACAGGCACAAGGCACAACACAAAGCTTTCTCCACGGCATAGCAGATCCATCGCTGAATGCTGGAAAGAGCCAGCTGGCCCTTTAAATTTGCGAGCGCCTGCGAGTCCTAGGAGCCGCACACTGGAAGACGGGACAGGAGCGTGGAGAGGTGAATGATGCCAGGAGGAGCGGGAGCCGTAGAGAAGGGCAATGGTGCGCCTGCGACCAGGGATGTCGGTCGCAGGAGCACCTGTGACATTGGTTGTGTCAGGTCCATTATTAGGCCTATCTGACGGTTGGAATCATGGTTAAATAATCTAGTGTGAATTGCCCTAACACTTAAAGGGGCTCTCCAGCGACATACACGTTAGGGCCTATCCACAGGATAGGGGCTAACTTGCTGATCGTTGGCAGCAGGACAGTGAAAAAATGCATTTAGCTTCACCAAGTGCACTGACACTGCAGTACTCTGTGCGGTCCTCTACATTGAATAATTTAACAGTGATTCCCTCTGCTCTAACTGACTGATGTGTTATCCAATCACAAACACACAAAATCATACACACAATTGAATGAATACACAGATCTCCAGGGACAATCCCTAACCCTGTATGATGAACTACTGGTGGACTCCCTTTAAAAAAGTGAAGGTGGACCCCTTGGGACCCCTTACTATAGCCTCTCCCACTCTGATGTAATAGTCCAAAGATCAACTCCAGTGGTGATGAAAAAAGGCTTATGATTTCTATCCCTAGCCTTTAAAGTAATATTGAACACATCATATCCACATTGTTCTGGTTCCTAGTGCAATTTCCTTATTGCTATCTATAATATATAACAGGAAAATAAACAGTCTCACGTATGTGTCATAACGTATCCAAAATGTGAGAATTCGAAATGTAATGTTCTTGAGCCTCCTCCGTACATGGATGTGATATGAATTATATTAGCAACCTACATTCTAGTGATATCATAACCGCTCCCATATGATGCTGTGTAACATATGTTCCTAAAATAGTTCATATATAAGAGACTGCACTGTAGACCTCTAGTGCAGAAACACATGGGCATCCATGCAGTGTACAGTGTGAGCCCCTAGTGTGAAGGACAACCGGCCATTTGGACTCTTGACCCCCTATATTAAAACAGAGCACCCCACCAACATGTGTCATTTGTATAACTAGTCCCTGGAAAAGTATATTATGCAAATTCTGTATATTTTTAACCCCCCTAAGGCTAGGTCTTTGGTCCCCTGCTTACTAGCCAAAACATCCCAGCATGCCGATTGCAGCCTTAGTTGAGTAAGCAGCTCCTAGTGCCCGATTTGTGGGTGACAGGTCCTCTTTAAAGCAGAATGGCAATCACTCACGACCACAGTTAGATTATGACATTGGTAGGAGGTCCCTATTAAAACCTATTCACGTCCGGGTCTGGGTACCGAACCCATAGCTCAAACAGCAACACCTGCGATCATTACCGGTAGCAGTGTTCAGTCAGATTTGGACACAAACAAACTGAAATTTGTGTCCGGACTTGAGGCCAGAACATGCAAAGTTCAGTATGAACTAAAATTTTAACGTTCAGACCAGTGAACACTACCCATCTGGTTCCTTATGTGGGGAGAGTAGGTTTTTGGCCCTTTTCCCATCAAAGTTTCAGTTCATCCACCCTGCACCCCTATACTATTATGTAGATATGAGCGGATCTGTATGTTGCTTTATAGATTTGGTACAAATTTGTCATTTTTCAGCTAGTGTATCGAATTTGAATCTTTCATGTGAGGATGAGCGAGGAAAAATGTAAAAATTTGTAAAGTAAAAAATAGTAAGACCTGATAGGGGCTTTTCATGAAAACGAATCACATCTTACCAAACATTCGGTGCAGCATCAAGTCTTGGATGATCTATTCATCTTCTACTACAACCACATTGGGGCTCATTTACTAAGGGCTCCGCGGCCACACTTTCATCGGCTTTCCCGAAAATTTCCGACTTGCACCGAATTGCCCCGGGATTTTGGCGCATGTGATTGGATTGTGTCGCATCGGCGCCGGCTTTCACGTGACAGAAATGGAGGGGGCGTGGCCATCGGACAACCTGACGGATTCGGAAAAACCATGGAATTTAAAAAACTAAAAGTGTCGCAAGATCAAGCACTTACATGCTCCGAGACGAAGCAGGTGAACTCCAGCGGACTTTGGTGCAGCAGCGACACCTGGTGGACATCGGGTTCACGGACCTTAGTGAATCCCGGCAGAACCCGAATCCTCGTCGGAGAATGCGCCGTGGGATCGCGACTGGACCGGGTAAGTAAATGAGCCCCATTATGATGGCTTTGGATAGGAGGAGATCTCAGGAATCGACCCACTGAGATTGACCCATCTGTCGACCTTCCCTGGCCAATAGTAGCCTTTGCTCTCAAGGTCAGAGTCAAGGTTAGAGGTCATCTGTAAACACCACAAATCACTGATTATTTATTTCCCATTTTTTATGATGAAACTTAAGTAAAAGAAGTTTAGTTGTGCACGCACCACGTCGGTATCTCACTTTTTCTACTCCTGACAGATCACAGCAGACATTAATGATTACACCACATGTGGAGGGCTGGAAATGTAATGACCTCTTAAGACTCTGTGCCCGCAGAGCAGAAATACTAAAAAATATTTAAGAATCACAGTTAGGTCCAGGACGTAGGTAGAGAATCGCTGGGATGTAACTTATAGGCTGCAGCACACAACGTGATATCACATTTAATATTTAATGAATCCTGAGAAATATGTTTCCCAATTAAATAAGACACAGCTACAAATTATGCCACGGAGAAATGTATTGTCTCCTCTACAGCCTGCACTGGATGTCTCCTACTGAAGGAAATAGTCAATATTAATACAATAAAATATTAATGTAGAGATGAACCTCTGGCTCTCGAGTTCAAAACCTCAAAATATCTGCAAAAATTTCCCCTATGTCGTCCTGTGGTGTAATAAAACAGCTTAGTGTTTATGATTGGCGGTATATACTGTATACACGGCGGTGTATACTGTAGCTCACCGGCCGCCCCAAACAATACTTTGTGAGATAAAAAGTTCTACAATGTTCCAAAATAATTTCTGTATCAAATCCTCACAATTGTCTGGATCTCTGCTTGCTGTCATTCAACAGGAAACCTTATTGCTTACTGGATATAAACTGGTTAGTGGTCATATGACGTCACACAGGTGCACAGCTCATTATATCTCTGATCATGTAATGTCACACAGGTCCAGGGCTCCCTATATCCCTGGTCATGTGATGTCATACAGGTGCACAGCTTGTTATATCCCTGGTTATACGATGTCACACAGGTGCACAGCTCCTTATATAACGGGTTATGTGATGTCACACAGGTGCACGGCTCGTTATATCCCTGGTCATCCGATGTCACACCGGTGAAAGCCTTGTATGAACACAGAGCTCTGATTACTCTCTGTGATATATATGACAAGCTGTGCACCTGTGTGACATCACATGACTCTAGGGATATAACTAGCCATGCACCTGTGTGACATCACATGACCAGGGATATACACTTTGTGCACCTGTGTGACATGACACGACCAGGGATATAATAATCTGTGCAAGAATTGAAGAAGAATTGATACAGAAGGTAACGGTATATTCTTTCTGAAATTGGACAACCCCTTTAATTCACAAGATGCCCCAGAATGTCAATGTAGTATGAACTAAAATGGGTTTACAATGCTTTATAGGCTGTTACTTTAGTTTTGTCCCAAATATACATCTTTTTCTTTTTTTCATCTAAAATGCTTTGAGACGCATGTATAAAGTGTTCTAGACAGGTCTAAGGCCCGTTCCCCACTTGCGAGTGTGATGCGATGAACTCGCATCACACTCGCAACGCAAGCTGCCGGGAACGCACGGCCTGAACGCTGCACCGCGGGAGTGAACTCAGCATGTCAGTTCACTCCCGCGGTGCAGCGTTCGGGCCGTGCGTTCCCGACAGCTTGCGTTGCGAGTGTGATGCGAGTTCATCGCATCACACTCGCAAGTGGGGAACGGGCCTAAGGCTCTTTTACTACTCATAGGCACTTCTACATACTCAAAGTAAGGCTGACAAGGCCATAAGGTTGGCACAAAAATTTTGGCTGGTTGTTCTTGCGTAAATAAGCCGAGAAATAGAAGTCACCTTTGGATGAATGTGGCTCAGAATAAGACCGTCCTTATGCCCACGAACATATAAAAACGATCGTATATACGGCCGGATTACTGCCCCAAGCATTCCAATGAGCAATAAGACCATCCATGTACATGGCCATATTGTCCACTGTACTGTAAGAGCCGTATAAAAATATAGAGCATGTCCTATTTTCCATTGTATTTTCGTTCCGTACGACCTATAGAAGTCAATGGGAACATATAAAATATGGGCTACAGGCTACATTCACACGATGAGTGCACGCCATACCGTAGCACGCGGCGGCGCTGGGTAGAGCAGCGATCGCCCCCGCCCATAGTGAAATATGGCACCGTTTGCCGGGGAAAGATAGGACATGTCCTATCTTTCTCCCAGCTACAGAATGGTACAGCGCCACACGTGCGCAGTGAGCCCATTGCCGTCTATGGGGTATGTATATAGAGCGTTTATACGTCGCTCATATGTACGTCCCCAATATGGCTGTGTGAATGTAGCCTAAGTATGTGCTGCATACGGCTGTGCACCGTATGCTGCCCTTTATACGTGCAATATCCACAACCAGTGGGAGGTGCCTTCTGTCAGCCTGCCAATAGTCAGTCAGCCATCATCTGCCAGTCCACTGTATTTTATACATATACGGTACGGATACTTATTCAATACATTAGCATACTGTGGCAATACGTCCTGTATTTACGGCTGGAATACAGCCGTATACATACAGAACAGAAAAGACCATACGGTCGTGTGCATGAGGCCAAACTGTGCTCCAGGGTCTGTTGCAAATGGACAACCCCTTTAACTTGCATAGAAAGTGACAACATGTTGAAGCTTCCAGTTCTACCCTGTCCTGTTCTCTTGGATAATGGTTTTCCCCTAGTCCCCCACCGATTAAGGCTAATTACATGTCAATCAATAATCACTAATTCATAGAACCCCCTTATATTAACACTAGGATAACATTTTGAGGGGAAAAGTCTTTTATGACGTTTTTAGCTATTTTTTCTTCAATCAAGAGCTGAAAATGATTTTCTGTCGCGCGGGGCTGATTGAGATTTAAAGGCCTTTATTGCTTGTAAGGTCACTGCATTAGGACAGAGAAGTAATTCTCTCAACCAGTTAATCCCCCAGGAATGTGATATTGTAGTTCTGTAATCCCACAAGGTTTTTTCCCCTCACATTTACTGAGCGGCTCAGCCATCAGTATTTTGACAGACAATGTAATATCCATGGTATTGAAATGGAAAACAATGATTTTCTTGCTACTATTCTGGAGAAAAATGCACATTATTTAATAAAGCTTTGGAGCGGTTTATAAATTGCTCTCTTATTGAAGGTTACGAGTATTTGGCTTCACATCAATCAAACCTTGGCTTGAGCTGAGCGCAGGCCTCAGACCTGCCTGTAGTAAGAAGAACCTAACCATATGTATCGTCTTCAATCAGGTCAAGGCATATAAATATCTCGGCTCCCTCGGAGAGTTAAACAGCGGTAATAAGCTCCGAAATAATCTTTCGGCTCATTCAGCTGTGAGGTATTTAACCATAAAGGGGCATATGTATTAAACTGATTAGAGGGACTACATTTGCATGTAAAATATTAGGACAGACAATGTATGTAGAAGCGCCTGTAGGCTAGTAAACGTCTCGGATATAATGATATTCTTCTCCATCGGGTTATCGCTCTGATGGATAAATCTGAAGATTTATTGTATGATTTACACTTAAATGTAAGAGCAGCTCTGGTGGTGTGTCCTCAATAGAAAGAACAGGCCGCTATGAGGTCCGGGGTGTCTGCTACAGATTCTGCTACAGATGTCCCAAATTCTCATGTAGTATCCAAATCTTTAATAGGACATCTTTGGATGGACATCTTTCCCCTTTTCCCCATGTGCAGAGTGGTCCGGTGCCACACGTGTGCGGCACGATATCACTCCATTTGCCTATTGCCATCTATGAGCACGTAGTAAGCTTGCGGCTGTGGATATGACCCCCGCACGGTCGTGTGAATGTAGCCTTATTCACAGATCCAGGCACTATGACTGTGGTAATCTTCTTATAATTGTTATCCATGTCCTCCTTCCTTCTAAAATCAACTTTTAAAATCATGCTAATGAGCCACAAGGGCTCTGGACGGTATTATCGGAGGCCCTACATGCTGCAGCTTTTCAGACTGATACAATAGGGCACATTTACTTACAGTGTCACAGGAGTTCAATGAAAGTGCATTGTCCGACTATAATGCACCGTGCAGCGATTCACTAATATCGTGTACCCGATATCCTGCATGTGTCGCTTCCCCACTCAGGTCCAACAGAGTTCACCATCTTTTTAGTGGGGCATCTTTATGCTTGGGCTTGCAGAACATTTTAAAATTTACATAACGCGCTCAGTCCGACGGCTAATTTGTGTCGCATGGAACCCAGAGCAGCTGCGCCACAAAAGGGTTGCTTGTGCCACAATCTCAGCGTACACACTTCTTAAATATCTGTGCAAGCCGTTTTAGCCTTGAAAAAGGTGCACAGAAAGTGCAGCTTGCAACCCTTAGTAAATGAGCCCCAATGTCTCCACCTCCCCCCTAAAATTAAATATTGCTTGAAAACCAGATAAATATGGCTGGGTACCTTATAAAATGCTCTATACAATGCTCCATCTTTGTAAATTGAGACCACTACCTGCAGCCAGAAAAATGAAGTTGTATCCACGCTCTGCTTCCAGTCAGGGGGGTAGGGTTCTGGGCACAGCAGTCAAGCAGGCACCCCTCCCCTCGGCCGCATTGTCACATAACACAGCCTCCTTATCTCCCTGTAGCGGCAGCAGGACCTGCCTCCTGGCTCCTTTTCAACATCTTGACCTGCCAGGGTTTTTTCTGAATTCTTGCGTTTGCGCAGTGTTGCGCTCATATACGAGGATGGAAAAAGACGCACTGTGCATCTGTGAAAATTCAGACAAGACCACGGCACGGTGGGTAAGCGACAAAGAGCCAAGAGGTAGGGCCTGCTGCGGCTACAGGGAAATAAGGAGGCGGGGTTATGTGATGATGCAGTCATGAGGAGGGGTGTCTACTTGACTGCTGCCCCTGGATCCCTTCCTCCTTGACTGCAAGCAGAACGTAGATACAACTTCATTTTTCTGGCTGTGCAGTGTTGGCCCTTTACATAGATATGTCCAGGAAACAGGCAAACGACTATGTAAGGTATATTTGCGGTTTAAAAACAATTCAGCTGGTGACAAGTTCCCTTTAAGCAATAGACTTCCTGTAGCTGGTATCAACCGGATCATTACCACCAGACCTATAAACTAAGAAATAAAACACCTTCCATTCAACCTAGATACAATTATGTAGCTTTCAGCTCCGGCTTCTTGCATATTACTTGTAAGTTTAAGAAGAACATCAATGTTCTGAAGACGTCTGGAGGTCCTGTGTGATTTAAAGCTCATCCTTTGGAGCTGAATGGAAACGTTCTCGTTGTTAAATATTTATGTTAAATATTGTCAGGTCTCGTAATAAAGCACCTCTCTGTTCCTTTATAAAGTGAGGAGCGGAAAGTAGGTCAGGATAATATTCCCCAGTAAAGTAATATACCATTATCTCCAGCGCTGGAGACAATTCTGATGGATTAGAATTTCCCGGTGAATGTATTGCTGCAGTCAAGGGTGTCAGAAGCAATGGTGAAGTTCACTTTTTTATACAGGGTTATAGATAAATAACCTGATTTTAACTAACCTTTCTCACCATGAGCCTGTAATAGCCTACAATATCCATAAAATATGATCTGTGTGCCAGCGCCTGAGTATTTTTCAAAGAGGGTAAAAAAGGAGTCAAACTATTTGGAAGAGACAAGCGTCTTTGTGGCAGGAGGATAAAAGGGTTTGCGGGAAGAGGGATATTTTAGCCCGGTGTGTGCCTTGTCCATAGATCTGTGTCATCGGCCGGGTGGGGGGGAGTAAAGAAGAGATGGAAGCTCCGAAAAAAGCCTCAAAAATATGAAATTTAAAGTTGCCTTCCATTATAGTAAAAGTTGAGATATCGTTAGGATGTTTAGGGTCTGTCTACCTTGGCATCGGGAAGCCGAACATTAAAAGGACCCTCTAATGCGTTTGTAAAGGTTTTGACCCATGATTGACGCTTAGACCCTAAGTGTATGACTGACCCCTGGAACTAATTGTGATAACAACATGGAGTGGACACAAGACCACACGTGAACAGAGCTGGACAATCCAGCTGTTAAACATGGACAACATTATTCCATTCACTAATGGACCCCCGTTTCTTGATATTGCTGGGGTTTATAATAGATATCCTCTCACTCTATAACTTGGCTTTGCCTTATAAGACTGCTCCTCTGTTTGCCTCATAAGAACTCAATATGCAAAATGCAGTGTATGAAGGACCCATTAGTCTTATCTCCTAAAGTGCTATGTATGTTTCTGTAGAAGGATAGTTATGGTCCTCAGAATAGTCATGAAGTCTTCAGCAATGAAGACAATTAGGTACTGTCCTCCCAGAAGATAATGGAGCAGTGTAGTCAAGAAGGGAGCCAATGAGACAGAGATAGGACAAAAATACACAATACACACCTTTTCAGAAGAAGAGAAACCATCTACTTGTCAAGAAACAAATTGAGGTGAGTAACATAGTGGTTCAGATTGATTAGTGTTGTTAGGAATGGCACCAGGAATACAACCAAAATATGCCACGGTAGAAGATGAGACATGAAACATAGTAAATGGTAAGAGTCAAAGAAAGGACACAGGACAAATAGGAGCCCAAACATAACAAGATTAGTATACCACTTCTTTTGGCAATGGTTACAACCAGTAAGACATGTTGGCCACCAATTGTCCATCCTATGAGACTCTATCAGCTCTCATTGACTTTATTGATAGGGGGTCTTTGGCCTCTCTTCAAAGGGGTGGGATCATCTTTAGTAAGATTGAACCACTTTTTTCATTTTTACACAAGAAAAAGGACGTGGTATTGGGTACTTATTTAATCCATATTTCAGACTAGGTACGAAGTAAGTTAAAGGTATCACATGTCTAAACTGATAAGTATTGATTGGCCAACTCTAGCTGTGACATATATATGACAGATCGTGAATTCTTTAATGAATAACCAACCACACAGTTTTCAACCATTACAAGCTGAAGTGGGTTGAAAAGATTGGAAGCAGCAGAAAAACGGTCTTTAAGCAACCGGTGGCTACATACACCTTAGCTTGTAACCTGTGGCTACATACACCTTAGCTTGTAACCTGTGGCTACATACACCTTAGCTTGTAACCTGTGGCTACATACACCTTAGCTTGTAACCTGTGGCTACATACCTCTTAGGTTCCTTGCACATGGCTGTTTGCTCACCTGGGCCTGACCTTGGCATTGCATATGGCCGGGTGTAGGAGGTATCATGGTATATAAGGTTGAAAAAACAGTTCCATGAAGTAAACCTATAACAATTAAACAAACATATTTTCCCATAACCCATGATATCATTGCTCTTCAGAAGTGTATCCAAGCCTCTCTTGAACATTTACAAAGTACAGGCAGTCCCCGGGTTACATACAAGATAGGGACTGTAGGTTTGTTCTTAAGTTGAATTTGTATGTAAGTCGAAACTGTATATTTTATCATTGTAGTTCCGGACAATTTTTTTTTTTTGCCCCAGTGACAATTGGAGTTTCAAATTTTTTTGCTGTAATAGGACCAAGAATTATCAATAAAGCTTCATTGCAGACAATTTTAAGCTGATTATTGCAGTCTGGGACTATTTTAAAGCATCCAGAGAGCTTCACCAGAGGTCACAGTGGGCAGAGGGGTCTGTCTGTAACTATGGGTTGTCTGTAAGTCGGGTGTCCTTAAGTAGGGGACCGCCTGTATCCGCCTTAAAAACCTCCTGCTGCAGAGAGGTCCATAGTGATGCAACATGTTCCTTCCCCATAGGAAGCCGGGCGGACATGTCCTATCTCTGCCATATGAATTGAATCATTTATTTATTGATATATTTGTTTATTTATTGATTTATTCATGTACAATTGATACATTAATTCATTCAATCATGTATTCAATTATGTATTGATATATGAATTCACGTGCTTCTAACTAGTTTTATCCATTTTATAACACGGATGTATTTATCGAATCCCCATTACTGAATTATGTTTTTATTCTTTTATGTATGTATAGATTGTCTTTAAAACGTGTCCTACAAAGGTCACGAACATTTGTTTCTGTTATATGTCTACCAACTTTTTTCCTGTTATCACATGATGTTTTTATTGCACCATGACCAACGTAACTATACCCTCTCCTGTATATATCTATATATATGTTTCTCCTTCCCCAAAAACTTTTTTCTTTATGTTCCCCCAGTATCTACCCACTTGATAAACTAGTCATAATAGACTCCGAAACGCGTTGTGTTCCAGAGATACCGAATAAAAATACCCCCTTTTTTGGATTCATCTTGTGTATGTGACCTATCCGTGTGTGCCAATTTGTGACAAGTACCCTACCCTTCTACCGACTAAGGTTCTAGACCGGTTTGGCAACCGTGTCTCGACGACCCTTGTCCACAGGCAGCACCAGGAGACACTAACCTTCTATACCTTCATTAGAGTTGTGCCTAAAACAGCACAACCAAATCCAGTGAGCCTCTCTCCACTCTTCCTAATCAGCACCACAGGCTATTACCATACTACTCTATGAGCGCTTTTTGGTCTTTTCTTGTCCGCCTTTCTATACTATCTCTGCCATGACGTGGACGCCTGGCTCTAACACAGTGCAAGGGGCTATGCAGCAATTCAAGCAGCCATGTGGCCAAATAAAAAACCTATATGTGCAAGGGACCTCTAAGCTTGTAACCTGTAGCTAATAATCTCTTAGCTTGTGACCCATGGCCACATACCTCTTAGATTGTAACTTGTGGCCACATATCTCTTAGGCTATATTGACACGAGCGTATGTGGGACGTATATATGGTCGAAGTATATACGGTGTATATATGTTCCCCATACATCGCAATGGCCCCAGGGCGCCGTACGGGAGTGTTACGGTGCCACACAAGTGCGGCGCCCTGGGGCCATTGCGATGTATGGGGAACATATATACACCGTATATACTTCGACCATATATACGTCCCACATACGCTCGTGTCAATATAGCCTAAGAGATAGGCTCTATGTTAAGTTATGGTGAGAGGAGGGGGTGAGCGCCACCCACTCCCTCCTCCTCTCCCCAGTGCCATACACCTCATAGCTTGTAACCTGTGGTCACATACCTCTTGGCTTGTAACCTGTGGCCACATACCTCTTAGCTCGCAACCTGTGGCTACATACCTCTTAGCTCCTAACCTGTGGTTACATACCTCTTAGCTCGTAACCTGTGGCTACATACCTCTCAGCTCCTAACCTGTGGCTACATACCTCTTAGCTCGCAACCTGTGGCTACATACCTCTTAGCCTGTAACCTGTGGCTACATACCTCTTAGCTCCTAACCTGTGGATACATACCTCTGAGGTTGTAACCTGTGGCCACATACCTCTTAGCTCGTAACCTGTGGCTACATAGCACTTAGCCTGTTACATGTGGCTACATACCTCTTAGCCTGTAACCTGTGGCTACATACCTCTTAGCCTGTTACCTGTGGCTACATACCTCTTAGCCTGTAACCTGTGGCTACATACCTCTTAGCTCGCAACCTGTGGCTACATACCTCTTAGTCTGTAACCTGTGGCTACATACCTCTTAGCTCCTAACCTGTGGCTACATACCTCTTAGCTCGCAACCTGTGGCTACATACCTCTTAGCCTGTAACCTGTGGCTACATACCTCTTAGCCTGTAACCTGTGGCTACATACCTCTTAGCTCGCAACCTGTGGCTACATACCTCTTAGCTCCTAACCTGTGGTTACATACCTCTTAGCTCGTAACCTGTGGCTACATACCTCTTAGCTCCTAACCTGTGGCTACATACCTCTTAGCTCGCAACCTGTGGCTACATACCTCTTAGCCTGTAACCTGTGGCTACATACCTCTTAGCTCCTAACCTGTGGATACATACCTCTGAGGTTGTAACCTGTGGCCACATACCTCTTAGCTCGTAACCTGTGGCTACATAGCACTTAGCCTGTTACCTGTGGCTACATACCTCTTAGCCTGTAACCTGTGGCTACATACCTCTTAGCCTGTTACCTGTGGCTACATACCTCTTAGCCTGTAACCTGTGGCTACATACCTCTTAGCCTGTAACCTGTGGCTACATACCTCTTAGCCTGTAACCTGTGGCTACATACCTCTTAGTCTGTAACCTGTGGCTACATACCTCTTAGCTCCTAACCTGTGGCTACATACCTCTTAGCTCGCAACCTGTGGCTACATACCTCTTAGCCTGTAACCTGTGGCTACATACCTCTTAGCCTGTAACCTGTGGCTACATACCTCTTAGCTCGCAACCTGTGGCTACATACCTCTTAGCTCCTAACCTGTGGTTACATACCTCTTAGCTCGTAACCTGTGGCTACATACCTCTTAGCTCCTAACCTGTGGCTACATACCTCTTAGCTCGCAACCTGTGGCTACATACCTCTTAGCCTGTAACCTGTGGCTACATACCTCTTAGCTCCTAACCTGTGGATACATACCTCTGAGGTTGTAACCTGTGGCCACATACCTCTTAGCTCGTAACCTGTGGCTACATAGCACTTAGCCTGTTACCTGTGGCTACATACCTCTTAGCCTGTAACCTGTGGCTACATACCTCTTAGCCTGTTACCTGTGGCTACATACCTCTTAGCCTGTAACCTGTGGCTACATACCTCTTAGCTCGCAACCTGTGGCTACATACCTCTTAGCCTGTAACCTGTGGCTACATACCTCTTAGTCTGTAACCTGTGGCTACATACCTCTTAGCTCCTAACCTGTGGCTACATACCTCTTAGCTCGCAACCTGTGGCTACATACCTCTTAGCCTGTAACCTGTGGCTACATACCTCTTAGCCTGTAACCTGTGGCTACATACCTCTTAGCTCGCAACCTGTGGCTACATACCTCTTAGCTCCTAACCTGTGGCTACATACTTCTTAGCCTGTAACCTGTGGTTACATACCTCTTAGCTTGTAACCTGTGGCTACATACCTCTTAGCCTGTAACCTGTGGCTACATACCTCTTAGCTCGTAACTTGCGGCTACATACCTGTTAGCTTGTAACCTGTGGCTACATACCTCTTACCTCGTAACCTGTGGCTACATACCTCTTAGCCTGTAACCTGTGGCTACATACCTCTTACCTCGTAACCTGTGGCTACATACCTCTTAGCCTGTAACCTGTGGCTACATACCTCTTAGCTCGTAACTTGTGGCTACATACCTGTTAGCTTGTAACCTGTGGCTACATACCTCTTACCTCGTAACCTGTGGCTACATACCTCTTAGCCTGTAACCTGTGGCTACATACCTCGTAGCTCAGCATTTGACATAATATCACATTCCTCCTTGAAATAATCCTAAAATGAAATTCCACCCAATAAAAAGGTCTAATCGACATATGTTCCCTCTCCGATTAGTAATATAAAAATGACGGAAACCTTATCTAACTCTGTTAGCGCAATGAAGACTGTAATTCAAGGTGATAAAATGCGATCTCTTCTAATTATATCTGTCTTTTATGGCCGCAATATACATAACATGCCTGGTATTATTTTCATTTGCGAGACATTAGAGCAAAGAATATACATTACCAGCATTAAACGCGCGCTAAATGGAGCTCATTTACAAGTGACATATCCAAATGATCCGGCTGCCGCGCTCCTAATAGGGCTGTGCGGCAGGAAAATTCGGTTGTGTTCGCAGCCCCATAACACAGATGGGTAGAGACATCCATCATCCTTATGCACTGTATACTTATGTAATGCGCCTTAGAAATAGATAGAGACATTTCTCGCCTCTGAAAATACAAGGTATCAGGCGAGAGAGACGAAGGCTTGGAACCATTACAAAAGCATATTAAAATCTTTGTGAGCGAGGGTTAATGTTCCACCAAATTACATTCTCATTAAAATCTTGATTAAGAGGATGAGTTATTATACAATTAAAAAAAAAACCCACATATCCTTTGGCTTATCCCTGTACATTCTCGCTGTGAAAACAAATCTTAACTAGGAAACTAGTTCTGTTCTGTAGCATCGGAGGGGATTATATTTTATCCGTCGAGCTGTAAATCTAGTGCAATAATCCAAACTTGCAATTATTTATCGGATGGAGGATGTTCCTATGGATTCCCATATTTTGTATCCTGTAGGGTTTGATAGATGAGACCCATTTAGTTTCATTTTGATAGTGATATCATGCTGCAGATACATTAGGATAGCCGAACTTGTAGAAACTTTTACTTGGATTGAATAAAGTGCCTTAAAGGGGAGCTGTCATCAGGAGCCTTTATCGGGCTCCCCCTTAGAGAATAGTGAGCACATTGCCAAAGTGTTTTTATAATAAAACTGGCTTTTTTTTCGATAAAAGAGAAAAGTTAGATGAAATCTTAACTTTCTCTCTGCAGAGCAGTGACCCGTGTCCCATGGGAGTGGCCAGTCAGGAGCAGTCCCACCCCAGCCACGGGAAACCGCTCTGTCATGTGTCTATTTTAAATAGAAAGTTTATGGGTGTTCTTTATTTATACAATATAGGTTCTGTAGGTTTGTTCTTAAGTTGAGTTTTATGTAAGTTTTTATGTAAGTCGGAACTGTATATTTTATAATTGTAACTTCAGACAATTTTTTTTTGTCTCTGTGACAATTGGATTTTAAAAATGTTGTATTGTCATAAGAACCAGGATTAACAATAAAGCTTCATTACAGACACCATTAATAACTGTTATAGCTGTTTATTGTAATCTAGGGCCAAAGTACAGTAAATTACCAACATAATAATAATAATAATAATAATAATAATAATAATCTTTATTTATATAGCGCTTTACAAATCATAGGGGACATATACAACTATATTACATTACAAAGAACAAACAGTCATATGGAACAATAGGAGTGATGGCCCTGCTCACAAGAGCTTACAGACTATGAGGATGAGGGGGTGACACAAGAGCTTACAGTCTATGAGGATGAGGGGGGACACAAGAGCTTACAGTCTATGAGGATGAGGTGGTGACACAAGAGCTTACAGTCTATGAGGATGAGGGGGTGACACAAGAGGTTGTATAATGGTCCAGCCATTCTTTATAAGGGAACAATATAAAATAATTTAATAAATAATTTACTAAACAACGATGTTGCTGCTTGCACCAGCCATCAGCCGCCATCTTATTTACAGGGTCCTAGGTGAAAAAGACTGCAGAGAAGCCTGGAGCTTGGTATATATCAGCTGTTTGCCAGATAACAGATAGGAGATAGGACACAGCATGGATTAGTAAAGGGAGAGTTGACATTTCATGCGGTTAGCGAGTGTGATAAGCTTGCCTAAAGAGATGGGTTTTAAGAGCACGTTTGAAGCTTTGGAGAGTGGGTATTAGTCTGAGAGTCTGGGGAAGGGCATTCCAGAGAATTGGTGCAACTCGGGAGAAGTCCTGGAGACGTGCATGAGAGATTCGAATTAAGGTCCAGAGGGCTGTTTGTAACTAGGGGTCGTCTGTAAGTCAGGTGTTCTTAAGAAGGGGACCTTGTGTATTTGAAAGAGACGCATTATGGAGCGGTTTCCAGGGAGGAGGGGAACCGCTCCACACTGGCCCCTCCCATGGAACACTGCTGTGCAGAGAGAAAAGTAAGCTTTCATCTAA
This sequence comes from Engystomops pustulosus, assembly GCF_040894005.1. Lineage (NCBI taxonomy): Eukaryota > Metazoa > Chordata > Amphibia > Anura > Leptodactylidae > Engystomops > Engystomops pustulosus. The sequence goes on from NC_092418.1 coordinate 29,294,871, forward strand.
CTTTTCGGGAAAGTTTTATTATAAAAACACTTTGGCAATGTGCACACTTTTTTTATATGGGAACGCAGGCAAGCCAGAAAAAAGGCTCCTGATGATAGGTTCCCTTTAATAAACCATAGTAATTCAGAGTCTACCCAGCAAATAGGTAGATTATGAGCTTCTTAGGGCCCATGCTTATATTGAAATTTACCTTCTGCTACCTCTGTAATTTGCTCTTAAAGGAGCAGCATCCCCTAATTGCTCAAGCACCTTGCCCAATAGATAGGTGCCTTAGCAATAAGATACCAAGCTCAAAGTCTGTTGAGCTATAGCAAGAAAGCTGCTTGTCCTGTTCGTCTCCTCTGCACATCTCTTAAGTCCCACTTAAGTCATTTGCTCCTGGGATGAGACTACTGCAAAAGAGTCCCAAAGGGAAAAACAGGGGAACATTGAAACACCACCCTCCAGAGTAGCCTTAAAGGGAACCTGTCAGCAGAAATTTACCTAATAAACCACTACCAGTATGTTGTCAAGGAGCTGCACACCTTCCTGATCATGTTTCTTACATGACGCAGTGTGGTGGCATCATCCAGAAAATCAACTTTGAAGTGAGAAGCATGTTGGTGGTATAAAGTCAAGGAGGTGGAGATTTTAACATTTACGTCAAGCTCTCTCTTTCTCAGAAAGTCCCTTTCACTGTAATTAATGGTGCTGCACCACCTTGACTTCACTGTAAAACTCTCCTCCTCCTTGACTTTATACAACCAATTTACATCTCACTTCAAAGTTGATTTTCAGGATGATGCCACCACACTGGACCATGAAAGAAACATAAACTAGAAGGTGTTACACTGCTTGACAATATTCTGGTAGGTTTATTAGGCCAATTGCTGATGACAGGTTCCCTTTAAAGGTAGTCTACCATCTATCCAAAGTGCTATTATCTCTTGGCAGTAGGTTGTAGAAGAATCCTCTGTGATTTCTAAAACACCTTTATTATTTGTGTTCACTAATCCATTCCTGAGAAATTCCCATTTCAATACATATATTAATGAGGCAGTGGGCACACACAGGGTGTGTCCTTAGCACTCCAAACACTCTTATTCCTGCCTACACCACTCTTCTCTCGGGATTAGCACACGTGATCTAGGTGGGAATAGCAGTGCACCAGGCGCTGAAGGCATGTTTGGGTGCACCAACTGTCTCATTAACATATGGATTAAAGTGTACAAACATAACAAAGTAATGTTGGAAATCACAGAGTTATCCTACACCATGCAACCAACAGATTATAACGCTTGGTGAAGGGTCTCCTGTTAAGTTGCAGTGAGTCTACATAGGCTAAATTACAGAGAGGCCCTAGCCCAGATGACTCCATCCTAGTGGTAAGATGTTTGTCAGACTCTCCACTCCAGAACAAAAAGTATTGTTAAAAGTAGCAAACTCCTGTTTACATAGTCCAATTCTAATGTAATAATTAACTCATGTAAGACTCCTGACAAATGATTACAACTTTTTGATGGTGTAACTAGCAGGGTAGCAGCCATAGCGGCTGCTACAGGGCCCGGAGTCCCATGGGGCTACCTCATCCGACCTGACAGACACTAAAGTATCCAGCATCTTTGTTGTACAAGACTTTATTCTGTGCAGAAATAAATTTTGGGGGAGGGGACAGCAGGACCAGGAGTCTTTAACGTCCTGCTGTCTATTTCCTGTGTGTGGTTCTAGGTCTATAAGTATATGTGTATGTCTCCCTAAATTTGAGTCTATCAAAATAAATAACTGTAACCCCATGTATTCCATTATCCACCAACGACAGAGCGCCATCAGTAATCGCTAGCTACAGTTGTGCTGTTGGACGAAGAGGCTACATGACCAAATTGGTCATGGAATGGACGTAGATAAAATAAAGATTGTCTGTTTGTAGAACCATAAGCTCCAGCAGTATGAGGATAAGATGGTCTCCAAACTCTAAACCTACCCTTAGGTTCCTTTTTAGATTATTAAGGGAACATCTCAATTATTTCCCCACCTGACCCCATAATGACATCATAAATATTAAAAATGTCCCTTTTGCTAAGAGCTTTAGTACTTCCCATGTGGCACCTGGATGTGACTTTTGAAGCTGCTAATTATGAAGCAATAATTTTGTCAATTTACGAGATGGATGGCGTCAGGACGCATGATTCGAAGTAATTACTGCTCGTATAACACCCCATGTATTTTTATTTAAAGCAGGATTTTGTCTTTGTTCTCCATAAAGTTCTCTGGATACTGGAAATATTTCCGTCCTTAAAACACAAAGTGCATACAGAATTATCCGTGACCTTTAGCGTTTCATCTAGTAACATTTTCCGCTTTTATGTACACTCTGTTCTCTCGTTACAAAGATTTTGACTTGTAGATCCTACCTTGTCTCTGCCAGCGTATCTCCAGCCTTTGTACTAATCTCCTATGACCACTCACTTTAGATTGAGTTTCTTTGTTCTGCCTCGCTCTCTGATGCTTGTGCCTCTGCCAACTGTTTGTTTTCCCACTTTGCTTTTGGCTTTCTTCCCTCTGTAGAGACAGCAGCTTAACTTCTTCTTTTGGATCATACTTTTACCCATATACACATTCTCCGAAGCAAGAAATAAAATGTACAATGTGCTGTCAATACAAAATGTGTTACCATCCCGGCATCACAAGTGGTAGAAAATCACCCATCGGCAAACTGCAATTTTGTGTTCACGAGCTCCACCATCTTTACAGAAAAAAGGTAGAAAAGGGTGGAAGACCAAAAAAAACTAATGTAGGCAGATAATCCATGAATCAATGAGGTCTGCTACAATCCCCGGGGAGTGAATAAGTGAATCTCTAGGGTTCAAGGAAGATTGGTTTTAGAAAGATCGAGGAGAATTGGTGCACGGTCTAGACAGTAGTCACTCTTTGGTTGAGGAAATGTGTTTACTTAAGATTGGTAAAATTTGGATACAGACAAAGGGGCTCATCCGACGTATTCGGAAAAAACTTGGAATTTAAATAACGTTTTGTGTCACTAGATCGAGCACTTACATGCACCGTGAAGAAGAAGGTGAACTCCGGCGGACCTCAGCGCAGCAGCGACACCTGCTGGAATCCCAGCAGACCCGAATCCTCGTGCCTTGGGATCGCGACTGGACCGGGTAAGTAAATGAGCCCCAACATGTTTTCAAGAACAGATTGGTCCACAAGACTGCATGCATATTAGCAAAACGTTCACCCACAAACCATTACCCCCTTAAAGAATAACCACAGACACAAATATACTCTTTAAAACATGTGGAGTGACAACAGGGAGTCGGCCACAGCTTTATTAATAACATTAACCATTTAAACTCCTACTCATAGAGTAGTCACTTATTTAACTCTTGACAATAAGAACTTCATTAACGGGGCACCTGAAATGCCAGCCTCGTTAGAGGGCATGTAGGTCCTCACCCCCTTCTATACAACCGCCAGCTGTGACTTATAAAACATTCAAATAAAATATAAAGAAATTCTGTCTACATATATATATATATATATTTTTTTATAATATAACATAATATACAATACAATACATAACAACAAGGGAGGGAGGGAGGGGAAAGATTCCCGAAAGAGGGTGAGTGACATCACCATCCCTCTTTTAAGCCCTAGGTTCTGCCCCCCAGGTGTGGCTACTAATCGCCCTGCCCCCCCGTCACGAAGCCCACGAACGCCAATGATACTTATCTTCTTAAAGGGGAAGAACCTTAACCCTTAGCTGACCCCGCACTGCCTGCAGTCCCTAGCCCAACGGCTATATGCCTACGGGCTGACAATAAGTGGACTTGGTGAACTGATTGTGGACCATAAATATGTAGAGTGTACTTCTTGTGGACATGAGAAAGGGAACCGTCCAGTGGCGAAACGTGTTGTCTGTATTAGAATCTTAATAATAAACGTGTTTCCACAGAGCGACTACTGTTTAGGTCGCAAACCAACGTGGGTTTTTCCAAAACCAATCTTCATTGCGGACCATGTTGGCTAGTATGGAGCTGTCTTGGCAGGGGAGTAACTAGGAGAGGTAGGGCCCCATATCAAACTTCTGAATGGACCCCTTTTCTCGCTTAAAAAATATACATAATCACATAATCCATAACATACATCACATTTACACACACATATATAGGGACTTGTGTAAACACCTGGGAATGAAAGTTTGCAGGTTTTTAAAAAGTATAAAGTCCCGGGGAAGGAACTCCCTGTGTCAGCCCATTCCATTGGTGGCCACGCCCCTCTATGCCCCCTCCACACCCACATGGCATGGAGTTGACAAAGTCGCTATTATAATCACAAATTCTTGCAGTGCTTCTGTGCCAAAAACTGCCTTAGAACTGTTGACAAATCTCCCCCTTTAAGCAGGGCTTTGTTAGGGCCGTCCAAAATATTGAGGGGACACAATTTTACCAGCTTCAGCCTTCATCTTCACAAGGTCTTTTGCTTTTGCCCTGGGGTTGATATGCACATTTCAGGCCAAAATCACATTCACCACTGGTGCACAGAACCCATCTCATTCCGGAGCAGTATGATGGCTGGAGATTCCCATCTTTTCTACTTTTGTGTATATTTGTTTGTAAAGTTGAACAAAGCACCTTCGGTATCTGGAAATTGCACCCAAAGGTGAACCAAACTTGTGCACTTGCACAATTCTCTTCCTGATATCTTGAATAATTTCTTAAGACTTTCCCATGATATATCTCAAAAAAGCAGTGTGTTTCAGGTGTGCCTTCAAATACTTTCACAAGTGTTTCTCTAATTAAATCACTTTCTGCCAATAAACCTTTCTGAAGCTTTCAAAGACATGACATGATCATATTGGCCCCAAATAGCTTACAGATATAGTAATCTTATTGTATGTAAACTTTCTGAGAAAAGTGCCGGGGCGGCACTGTGGCTGAGTAGGTAGCACTTCTGCCTTGCAGCACTGGCATCCTGGGCTCTATTCCCACTCAGGTCAACATCTGCAAAGAGTTTGTATGTTCTCTCTGTGTTTGCGTGGGTTTCCTCTGGGTCCTCCAGTTTCCTCCCACATTCCAAAACATACTGTTAGGTTGTTTAGATTATGAGCCCCATGGGGACAGGGACCAATTTGCCAAGCCCCGTGCAGTGCTGCGTAATATGTAGGCGCTATATAAATAAAGAACTATTATTATTAAAAATGTCACTCACAATTTTAGTAATTCCAGTAAAAAGGGAATTTTAATAATTCCCTAAAAAGGGAAAGGTTTATTCTGATTTCATGTCAGATTGTGAAAAGAATCTGGATATAAATTTTCTGATATTGTTTATGTAAACTTCTGTTTTTAACCCTAATTACTGTTTATGACAATATCCCTTTAAACTTTATTATATGTTCCCTAACTTTACCTTTCAATTAGTTAAGGTGCCTTAAGAACAAATAATAATTTTTCAGCTATAATGAGTATTATTGGCCATCCTAAACCCCTGTATTTGCTCTCCAATCCCTTTTAAGCTTGTTTAAATGGCAAGTCAGCTCTAATGAGTCATTAAAAGTCCCATCTATCATCTGGATGTAGGGATTTGTGGACACATTTGCGTGACCATGAAATATCTGCAAAATCTGCCGTCTCACCCATATCCAAGGACAACACGGCGTATTTACTGTCAGCGAGGAGACGTTTTAACCTCACTTCCCCCCCCACCTGACTCCACCCGGCATCACAGACACACAGTCATGGCTCCACTAAATCCCGGCTATTAGATTGACCGGCTTTAGGGATGTCTTCCAAAAGGTCACCATTTACAGGATTAGGCACAATTAGTAATAGCGATATTTTAATAAGATTAATTGCTTTAATGCCCAATCTTGCCGTCCAATATCAGCTTTTAACTGAACGCTTCTTCTATTACGGGTTTTAAATGACTATAATTTAATAGATGTCAAATATTAACCCATCAGGTGTCCGCTCCGCAGCTGCAGGTGTGAGATTAGGTTATGAGATGGATTTAGGAAATTCAAGGGGTTTTTTTTTTTCACAAATGGACATGATATCATTTAGGTGTTGAGTTCTGGTCTACGGAAAAGTTATTATTATCAGAAATACAGTAGATTGCTGCAACAGGAGTAAAAAGAGTTAACCCAGGGAGGGGCAGGGATTCGCACCCGTCTGTTATTGTATTTCATTTATTGAGCTTTGATTAAAAAAGAAGCAAATTAAGCCGTTGGTTTTACGTGATCCGGTATGAATCCTCCGAGTTTTTGGTACCTAATTGATTTTGCTCCAATTGCCCTGGAAATTTGCATGTAACACTATAGGGTGGTTTCACATTGGCGCATGCGCTACATTGTTGAGTTTTGTCTCCATTGTGTCTCCGTTTTGCTTCCGTTTTGGAAGGTTTAATATTGCTTTAAAAACAGAACATCTGGTTTGAAAAAGAAACGACGTTTCATCAGTTTTTTTTGCAGACCCATAAACTTCTATTGCATTCAGTGATACGCTTCCGAAAAAAGCATAAAAATAATTAAACATGTTTCAAAATTTTTGCCACGGACAATCAATTAGTGGAAAAGTGTGAAAACAATCATTTAAAACAATGGCTTTGTGAGGCATTTGTGGAAATCACTGAACCACAGATGTGAAAAACAACAATGTGAAAGAGCCCTTAAAAGACATCTACCACCAGGATGAAGGACTGTAAACCAAGCATACTGACATACTGGTGGGTGCCCCTTCTGGCAGGATCTGTTCTTTTTCTAGATGTTATTGCTCTTCTTTTTACAAAAAAAGCATTACAAATTATGCAAAGGAAACTGAGGAGCTCCAGACTCTATTAACACCTATGGAGCCTGGAACTCCTCGGGCTCATTTGCATCATTTTTAAAGCCTTTTTTCCTTAAAAACAAGGGCATAAGGAAGCTTAAAAAGAGCAGATCCTGCCAGAGGGGTCACATACCAGTATGTCAGTGTGCTTGGTTTACAATCCTTCATCCTGGTGGTAGATTTCCTTTTTGTATTATAAAAACACCCGATCTTTTTTAATGAATTTTATATAGAATGTTTCATTAGGGTTATAGATAGCGTTAGCTTTCCTGAAAGAAATCTTAGGAAGTAAACAAATGTGATGTATAAAAGGACAAGTGTAGGTTATATACCAATTTCCGTCAGTTCGGACCACTTCCAACTTAATATTTTGAAAAATTTAGAAAAATTTGCTAATCTCTAGCTTTCACATATTCTTCAGAATTGTGCGGGACAAATAGATTCCTTTAAAATGGTTCCAGTTCAACCCGCAAATTTCCTGTTCTCCAGGCTAAAAATTTGAACAATATAATCAAGATAAAGTAAATCAGATTAGTAAAATAGCAAAAGAAGCAGCTCTGTAATTGTGTAGTGGTCAGGCCGGGTTACTAGTAGTGATGAGACCTGTTGAAATTCGGGTCTGTACTTGGTCTGGAATTTTAGAAACCTGTTCAATACCACCGATTGTGGGTGTTAAATCTTTAAATACCAGCGACATTTGAATTACTGTGGCTTCACTTCTGTGGTTAGAAATGTGTTGAGGATAACCTGATTTTCTTAGTTTCTACTGGGTTCTATGTCCTCCTTGTACAATATAACCTCCCAGAAAAAAACCATAAGAGCATGTTGCCTAAATCACATAGACGTCCAATTACAAATGGTATCAAATAAATAGGGAGCCCAATATTACAATCCCATTGTTATCCTGGAGAAATGATGGAGCTATCCATGGTTCTACTTCATTGCCTTGTAGTTAGTTGCACAAACTGTAGGTCCACCCAGGCCCGGCGCCAGCACCCGGCTAACCCGGGCAAGTGCCGGGGCCCCGGGGTACTGGAGGGGCCCACCCGGACCCCCGGATCTCCCCGGGTCAGCAGGACATCTGCCCCGCTGCCCGGGAGATTCCTTTCCTCTCTCATCGCGATCTGTGTCCTCCGGACACAGATCGCGATGAGAGCATTTGCACTCACTGCTTTCTCCGGAGGCTGAAGGATCTTTGATGATGTCATGGTCACATGACCTGCTGGGGAAAGCAGTGACCACACGGAGAGAGAGCGGCATCAGGTGAGGGGGAGACATGACAGGGTCCAGGGAGGGGGGCAGTGTGTATACAGGAGGGGGCAGTGTGTATACAGGGGGCAGTGTGTATACAGGAGGAGGGGGGCAGTGTGTATACAGGAGGAGGGCAGTGTGTATACAGGGGGCAGTGCCTATACAGGGGGAGGGGGGCAGTGTGTATACAGGAGTGGGGCAGTGTGTATACAGGAGGGGGGCAGTGTGTATACAGGAAGGGGGCAGTGTGTATACAGGAGGAGGGGGGCAGTGTGTATACAGGAGAGGGGGGCAGTGTGTATACAGGAGGAGGAGGGGCAGTGTGTATACAGGAGGAGGAGGGGCAGTGTGTATACAGGGGGAGGGGAGGAATGTGTACACGGGGATGGGGGGGGCAGTGTGACTACTGGAGGGCAGCCCATAAAGGGGCCCACTAGGGCTCTGTTGCCCAGGGGCCCACTAAAACCTGGAGCCGGCCCTGGGTCCACCCCTTATCTTAGCTGGAATTTCATTAAAGGAAACCTACCTGGTCGGTGTAAGCAGTAAATACCGAGCACCAGCTCAGGGTGAGCTGGTGCCGGAGCTTACTTTCGTTAGTGTTATAAACCGCTGTATCACGGTTTTAACACTTTTTAAACTTTATAGCAGAAGCTGCTTCGGCGCTGCGTGCCCACGATCATGCGCGTGCCTAAATAGGAAATGCCGGAGACGTTGCACGCGCATGGTCACGCGCAGCGCCGAAGCAGCTTCTCCTATAAACTTTAAAAAGTGTTAAAACTGCGATACAGCGGTTTATAACACTCACAAAAGTAAGCTCCGGCACCAGCTCACCCTGAGCTGGTGCTTGGTATTTACTGCTTACCCCTACCATTCTAACTGGTAGGTTTCCTTTAAGCTGGAAATGTAATATGTGTTCAGCTCCTCCTGCTCTATAACATGTATATGTAGGACTAATGTGAGCCTGTATCCCAGGGCCCGCTGGTAACTGAATGATTTATTGTGATAAGGTAGACACATCCTGTAATAAATGAGGACCCGTCTATCCGGAGACTTCCGTGGCCGCTTCTGAGATCACCTATTAGTTTTGGCTGATTCATACAGTATTTACAGTATTTCTGATACAAGTTCCGGGATTGACCTTCAAACATGCAAAACTGACGAAAAACTAGGACAGCCTGTCACTTTACTGCCTGACAAGTCATCAGAGATGATGTGCGGAGCGGCGACCATATGGTGGAGGCCGCGCAAATCTGTAAACTCGGTAAAATATCAATAAACACAAAACTACTTGATCTGCATTATTTCATCTGCCGCATCTACTAAGGGTTTCTCTTTTTTTCTTTTTTTTTGCCTGTTTTTTGGCATTTATAGGACCAATTTTCCACATTCTGTAAGATTATTTCCCTGTCTTATGTTCTGTAGATTCTACAAAGAGATTTCAGGCTTCAGGTGCTATGAAATATACCGTATTTTTCTAACTAGTAGGCGCACCGGGGTATAAGGCGCGCCATCAATAAATGCCTTCTAAAACGTCTAGGTTCATAAAGAAGGCGCACTGGACTATAAGGCGCACCTTTGATTTCTTTGAGAAAATCAAAGGATTTTTTGTGCGCCTTATAGTCAAAAAATACAGTAATATACAAATGGATATTAATAATTTGTATATTATTTTTATTCAGAGCACTCCGCTTAATGGGGTTGTCCCATATTAGCAGATTAATGTTATTGTTGGTATGATGAACAGTTATACAATTTTCCAATATACTTTCTGTATCAATTCCTCACGAATTCTAGATCTCTGCTTTCTGTCATTCCATAGGAAGCTACAAAGTTTACTTCAAGTTTATAAAAATTTGTCCATGGTCACACGGGTGCGCAGCATATCCCGGGTCATGTGATGTCACACAGGTGCAAGGGTCATTATATCCCTGGTCATGTGATGTCACACAGGTGCACAGCTTGTCACATTCCTGGTCATGTGATGTCACACAGGGACACAGCTCGTTATATCCCTGGTAATGTGATGTCACACAAGTGCAAGGGTCATTATATCCCTGGTCATGTGATGTCACACAGGTGCACTTCTCATCATATCCCTAGTCATGTGATGTCACACAGGAGCACGGCTCGTTATATCCCTGGTCATGTGGTGGGCCCAAGAAGCTCCAGTCTTTCTATCTATCTCTAAAATCTTTATCAGATCCATCATTTATAGATTTCCAGGAGTACAAGCTGTGATTTAGTTTCAATCCCTAATGCAGAGACGGGAATTGGACCTACTTTGCCCACTATGCTGCCTGGGCGGGGAGGTGGTGCTGCCAGTCCATGCATTTGCTGCAGCTCAGGGTTGGGACACCCACATCTGCACAATAGTTATAGCCTGAGTCAGGCGCAGGTTAAAGAGCAATTCCGCACAAGGCTGGACCTGTCACGGAACTTGGTACATGATGTGACCTGCCCCCAGGAGGGTTTGGATCATATGCTGGATATGTACATATGATAAAACCCTGAGTATGCAGCCTTAGAATAAAAAGCCTCTTTAATATTATTTATTATTGGAACCAAAAAGCAATGTTTCTTACAGTTATCACGTTGATATTGTTAAAGTTACAGTTTCCCCTATGGCTATCAACTATGGATCCCCTACCAGATCTATAGAAAAACTAGGGGTCTACAATCAGTCCTTCAAAGTATCAGGTTTTCCTGTTTTGTACAAAAAAAACCTTATACCTGTCTGTGATTTGTTGTTGTGGTGATCCGTTTCTGCCACTAGTTGTTGGGCCGGCACTTCCTGTGGAAACAGGAAGTAGAGTCCAACATAGTCCAGGGAAGTTCCTGACACGGTCAATGAGTAAGCAGTGAAGTGACTACTGATTATTTTATATTTTAACCACTTTAATAAAACATTTTTCCCCTTCCGGCAAAGCTTTACTGCCTCATTCACCCCCAATTTTTGTTTTCTATTCCACGTTACAGCTCGTTGTCTTATTCTCCGGCTTCCCACAATGGCAGCAATCACTCAGATGCAGCACATAAGAACATAAACCATCTACAACATGAATAGTAGACGAGGGGAAAGTCGTGAGGCGGACGAATAGCGCTGCCTAATATCTTCCACAATCGGTTTGTTTCCTGGGGGTACGGCACCAGGACTTTTATGTAGTATCTTTATTTTTCATTTACAGAATAACCCTTCAAATCTGACAAGCCATTCTGATTCAATGATTTCGGGCCCTTGTAGAATACTGATGATGCAAACATGATTATCTCTGCTGGAGAGCTAAATTATAGTGCGGTAATGTTTTATCCACTGAGTTATTATGCGGCAGTTTGTGTGATGCAGGGAGAATTAGGGTTTTTTTTCCCATTTTTTAACTCTTTCCGGGTAATAGTTTTCCATATGAAGCTTATACATAAGGATAACAGTATTGGTCTATAATCTGTCAACCACAATTTAAGAATAGCATTTTAAAGGGAATTGTCCAATTTATTTTTTTCCTAGTTGCAGGGGTATAACATTAAAACTTTATATACAGGCATTCCCCGAGTTACATACAAGATAGGTTCTGTAGGTTTGTTCTTAAGTTGAATTTGTATGTAAGTCGTAACTGTATACTTTATAATTGTAACCCCAGACAAAATTTTTTTGGCCTCTGACAATTGGATTTTAAAAATGTTGGGTTGTCATAAGGATTAACAATAAAGCTTCATTGCAGACGCCTGTGATAACTGTTATAGCTGTTTATTGTAGCCCAAGTCTAAAGTACAGTAGATTACCAAAATCCAGGGGGCCGTTTGTAACTAGGGGTTGTCTGTAAGTCGGGTGTACTTAAGTAGGGGACCGCCTGTATATATATATATATACATATATATATATATATATACCAACTCATCTCTCTGTAATGATGACCTTTACCACCTCCGCCATCTCTAACTCCTTCAAAAGGTGCCACAACACTATGCATTTTCTCTACACTGCTCATAGTTCCTGAATAATGATGAGTGGATCTGTTAAAATTTTAAAAACCAACCAGCAACACCCATGATTGGTGTGATTGGTGACATCATAAGTGACAATCCTCTCCAAAATGGCACCGGCACTGCGATTTAAATGCCGATGGAAACCTGTGGCTGATAGGTGGTTGTAATGACTGTCCATATACAATGAGTGTCATTGCACAGCTTCTGATTGGCTAAAAGTCTCATTTGTCAGCAGAAGAGTTGAAAATTTTTAATATTCTGTCCACAAACTTATTATTGATCTATCCCCTGGATAGGCAACCGATAGGTGATCAGTGCAGTTGCTGATCCACTGTTTCACACTACAGATGGAGCAGTATATCATACTATTAATATAATATAGTATCTATAAATACAAAGTGCCCCACAAACTGATATTTAGATTAGTTTTTTTGTTTTTTAACCCCAGTGGCTTACAGTCCAAAGTAATTTTATATTTCCAATATCGGTCATCCAGTGGCTAAATGGCGTCTTCTGAAATTTCTAGGAGACAACCAAAAAGTTGGAGGCAGTTAGGACGGGGAAGTCGGCACTGGAGCAATGGGGGAGCGAGGATCCAAAAGTAATTATTAGTTCTCTACTTTTCCATTTAGGTGTAGTTTATTCTGAAAAAAAAAAACCCTTTATGTTCCCATTTCATGTTTCATTTCATTTAAGTCAACCGTAAATGTCACCTATAGGTCACCTAAATGTGCAGAGTTGGCTCATGCGAATTAATCCTCGTAGTCTTTGTCTCGGGTCACAAATTTTAAAGTCGGCCAAACTTTAGGACACAGTGAGACTTCTGTAAAACATAAGAATACATAAGGATTTCTTGGCATATTCTCAGTTCTATTTTTTCCATAAATACATCTTAAGAAATGGCCTCTTTTGTGTGTGCGCCAAAATATTTCCCCGTGGAATTTTTCAGGTAGCTGGGGCTGGGTGCTACCGGTAGATTAATGTCCTGTCATGTACATTGCCGCTTACCAGGTTTTAGTCATTGGAATATTTTTACCTTGTGGATCAGTCAGATATGAGGCCTGTTTCTGTCGTTCTTACTATGGATTTACAGATGAAGAGGCAGAATATGTACAAGGCTAAACCTCAAATGTCACTGCACCTTAATGGCTGATGGTACTAAAGAAAAAAATAAAAACAAATTTCCTGGGTAAGTGTTTCGTTTATCAAAAAAGTACAAGGTTCTTGGGAACTTTGCTCAAAGCATTTTGCGAAAATCAAATAAAAAAAGAATATTTACACTCATTTGTGTTGGTTTGTTTTATATAAATCTGGATGTAGAGGGGTTTTGCCCAATTTTCAAAGGGCTTAATTTATTAATTCTTCAGATTATTGTACTCTTAATAAGTCCTGATCCAATTCCTCATGAGAAAAAAAACACGAACAATGTTTGCGCAGGTACCTCATAAAATGGCGCATGGAGGTCATAGATTATACCATCCGTACCTTCTTCATGCCTACAGAGAAATTAAATAAGTGTAAAGTGTAGACTTTAAAAAATTACAGAAGTTGAAGTGCAGAAGTACATATAGCTACTTACAGTATGAACAGATAATAAAAACACCCAACCACATCCACAATCAAATATAAACAAAGAGTAAACCCCGCCCCCCCCCCCAAGATCCGGCATCATTGGCAATGAGTCCGGTTAATTTTCAAAGTTTATTTTCTTCTCTATGTGGCTAGAGAAAGTTTGGAGTAAAATGCATTTGTTGTGTGATGGTTATAAGCTGCAGGAAGCTCTCTTTAAAGGAAATCTATTGGGTGTGGAGTAGACTCTGTGAACTCCGGATGCTAAGGTTACTTCACTCCCTGAGTAGCCTCTGCAATCTTTCCCTAAGTGTCCAGACACAGTGGCACGGACCATGCAAACGCAGTGGGGCACATTTATTTACCTGGTCCTGTTGTGATCCAGCGGCGCGTTCTCCGACGAGGATTTGGGTGTTCCGGCGATTCACTAAGGTCATGCGCTCGATGTCCACCAGGTGTCGCTGCTCCGCCGGAGTTCACCAACCTATTCCTGGTGCATGTGAGTGATTGATTTTGCGACACAATTAGTTTTTTAAATTCCGCGGGTTTTCCGAATCCGTCGGGTTTTCCGATGGCCACGGAATTCGGTGCAAAAATTCAGAAAACCCGGCGGAAAAACACGATTCGGACCCTTAGTAAATGTGCCCCAGTGTCTTCAGCAAGGGACCCTAAGCATGCGCAGAAGCTCCCTCAGGCCTGCAACCCTAGCCGAAGCCACTGCACATGGACGTGCAGGGAGCGGAGGCTACTCGGGGCGTGAAGTAACGTTAGCACCCGTTCAGAGTCTACTCCACTCCAGTAGCCTCTAAAGGTAATTTACATAAAGACACAACAAAGTTTATTACACTTTGATAACCAATTATAAAATATGTCCGCGGATGATCCACATTTCCTTCAAGTTCATATGATAAATTGTCCTCCAAAATTGTGTTGCCCAAGCTTGATAATAACAATAATTTTTATTTATATAGCGCCATCATATTCTGTAGTGCTTTACAAATCAAGGATGACATTTGTTGGTTGGAGTCAGGGGCGTCGCTAGGTCAAAAGATCCGGGGCTCGTGCCCCGGATCTTTTGGCCTGTGCCCTGGATCTCCCCGGGCATCCTCCCCTCTCTCAACACGATCCGTGTCCTGCACGGATCGTGATAAGAACGTTTGCTGTCACTGCTTTCCCCAGCAGCTCAGCCTCCGGTGAATAATAGTCACAGAGGCTGAAGGACCGGTGATGATGTCATGGTCACATGACCTGCCGGGGAAAGCAGTGCACAGAGAGAGAGAGAGAGAGAGAGCTGCATCTGTGAGGTAAGGGGGGAGACATGATAAGGAAGGGGGAGAATAAGGAGGGTTAGTGTGAGCACATTACTTACTGAGGGCTGTGTGAGGACATTACTTACTGGGGGGCTGTGTGGGCACATTATTACTGGGGGCTGTGAGGGCACATTACTTACTGGGGGTCTGTGTGGGCACATTACGTACTGGGGGTCTGTGTGTGAGGCACATTACTTACTGGGGGGCTGTGTGTGAGGCACATTACTTACTGTGGGGGCTGTGTGGGCACATTACTTACTGGGGGGCTGTGTGGACACATTACTTACTGGGGGGCTGTGTGTGAGGCAAATTACTTACTGGGGGGCTGTGTGTGAGGCACATTACTTACTGGGGGGCTGTGTGAGGCACATTACTTACTGGGGTTAGTGTGAACACATTACTTACTGGGGGGCTGTGTGGGCACATTATTTACTGGGGGGCTGTGTGGACACATTACTTACTGGGGGGCTGTGTGGGGCACATTACTTAATGGGGGGTTGTGTGGGGAACATTACTTACTGGGGGGCTGTGTGGGCACATTACTTACTGGGGGGCTGTGTGGGCACATTACTTACTGGGGGGCTGTGTGAGGACATTACTTACTGGGGGGCTGTGTGTGAGGCACATTACTTACTGGGGGGTTAGTGTGAGGCACATTACTAACTGGGGGGGTTGTGTGTGGGCACATTACTTACTGGGGGGGGCTGTGTGAGACACATTACTTACTGGGGGGCTGTGTGAGGCACATTACTTACTGGGGGGCTGTGAGAGGCACATTACTTAGTGGAGGGCTGTGTGAGGCACATTACTTACTGGCGGGCTGTGTGTGAGGCACATTACTTATTGGGGGGGCTGTGTGAGGGACATTACTTACTGGGGGGCTGTGTGAGGCACATTACTTACTGGGGGGCTGTGTGAGGCACATTACTTACTGGGGGGCTGTGTGGGCACATTACTTACTGGGGGGATGTGTGGGCACATTACTTACTGGGGGGCTGTGTGAGGCACATTACTTACTGGGGGGCTGTGTGGGCACATTACTTACTGGGGGGATGTGTGGGCACATTACTTACTGGGGGGCTGTGTGGTGGCACATTATTAACTGGGGGGCTGTGTGGGGCACATTACTTACTGGGGGGCTGTGTGGGGCAATTTTACTGGGTGGGGCACATTACTTACTGGGGGGCTGTGTGGGGGCACATTACTTACTGGGGGGCTGTGTGGGCACATTACTTACTGGGGGGCTGTGTGGGGCACTCTTCTTACTGGGGGGCTGTGTGGGGCACTTTTACTGGGGGGGGCACATTACTTACTGGGGGGGGCACTTTTCTTACTGGGGGGCTGTGTGGGGCACTTTTCTTTCTGGGGGGCTGTGTGGGGCACTTTTCTTACTTGGGGGCTGTGTGGGGCACATTACTTACTGGGGGGCTGTGTGGGGACATTACTGGGGGGCTGTGTGGGGACATTACTTACTGGGGGGGGCTGTGTGGGGACATTACTGGGGGGATGTGTGGGGACATTACTTACTGTGGGGGCTGTGTGGGCACATCTTACTGGGGGGCTGTGTGAGCACATTACTTACTGGGGAGGCTGTGTGTGAGGACATCACTTACTGGGGGGCTGTGTGGGCACATTACTTACTGGGGGGCTGTGTGGGCACATTACTTACTGGGGGGCTGTGTGGGCACATTACTTACTGGGGGCTGTGTGGGCACATTACTTACTGGGGGGGCTGTGTGTGAGGACATTACTTACTGGGGGGCTGTGTGAGGCACATTACTTACTGGGGGGGCTGTGTGGGCACATTACTTACTGGGGGGCTGTGTGGGCACATTACTTACTGGGGGGCTGTGTGGGCACATTACTTACTGGGGGCTGTGTGGGCACATTACTTACTGGGGGGGCTGTGTGTGAGGACATTACTTACTGGGGGGGCTGTGTGAGGACATTACAAACTGGGGGGCTGTGTGTGAAGCACATTACTTACTGGGGGGTTAGTGTGAGGCACATTACTTACTGGGGGGGTTGTGTGTGGGCACATTACTTACTGGGGAGGCTGTGTGTGAGGACATCACTTACTGGGGGGCTGTGTGGGCACATTACTTACTGGGGGGCTGTGTGGGCACATTACTTACTGGGGGGCTGTGTGGGCACATTACTTACTGGGGGGCTGTGTGGGCACATTACTTACTGGGGGGGGGCTGTGTGTGAGGACATTACTTACTGGGGGGCTGTGTGAGGCACATTACTTACTGGGGGGACTGTGTGGGCACATTACTTACTGGGGGGCTGTGTGGGCACATTACTTACTGGGGGGCTGTGTGGGCACATTACTTACTGGGGGCTGTGTGGGCACATTACTTACTGGGGGGGCTGTGTGTGAGGACATTACTTACTGGGGGGGCTGTGTGAGGACATTACAAACTGGGGGGCTGTGTGTGAAGCACATTACTTACTGGGGGGTTAGTGTGAGGCACATTACTTACTGGGGGGGTTGTGTGTGGGCACATTACTTACTGGGGGGGGGGCTTTGTGAGACACATTACTTACTGGGGGGCTGTGTGAGGCACATTACTTACTGGGGGGCTGTGAGAGGCACATTACTTAGTGGAGGGCTGTGTGAGGCACATTACTTACCGGCGGGCTGTGTGTGAGGCACATTACTTACTGGGGGGCTGTGTAAGGCACATTACTTACTGGGGGGTTGTGTGAGGCACACTACTTACTGGGGGGCTGTGTGGGCACATTACTTACTGGGGGGATGTGTGGGCACATTACTTACTGGGGGCTGTGTGAGGCACATTACTTACTGGGGGGATGTGTGGGCACATTTCTTACTTTGGGGATGTGTGGGCACATTACTTACTGGGGGGCTGTGTGAGGCACATTACTTACTGGGGGTCTGTGTGGGCACATTACTTACTGGGGGGCTGTGTGGGGCACATTACTTACTGGGGGGCTGTGTGGGGCACTTTTCTTTCTGGGGGGCTGTGTGGGGCAGTTTTCTTACTTGGGGGCTGTGTGGGGCACATTACTTACTGGGGGGCTGTGTGGGGACATTACTGGGGGGCTGTGTGGGGACATTACTTACTGGGGGGGCTGTGTGGGGACATTACTGGGGGGATGTGTGGGGACATTACTTACTGGGGGGGGCTGTGTGAGCACATTACTTACTGGGGAGGCTGTGTGTGAGGACATCACTTACTGGGGGGCTGTGTGGGCACATTACTTACTGGGGGGCTGTGTGAGCACATTACTTACTGGGGGGGCTGTGTGTGAGGACATTACTTACTGGGGGGCTGTGTGAGGCACATTACTTACTGGGGAGGCTGTGTGAGCACATTACTTACTGGGGAGGCTGTGTGTGAGGACATCACTTACTGGGGGGCTGTGTGGGCACATTACTTACTGGGGGGCTGTGTGGGCACATTACTTACTGGGGGGCTGTGTGGGCACATTACTTACTGGGGGCTGTGTGGGCACATTACTTACTGGGGGGGCTGTGTGTGAGGACATTACTTACTGGGGGGCTGTGTGAGGCACATTACTTACTGGGGGGGCTGTGTGGGCACATTAATTACTGGGGGGCTGTGTGGGCACATTACTTACTGGGGGGCTGTGTGGGCACATTACTTACTGGGGGGCTGTGTGGGCACATTACTTACTGGGGGCTGTGTGGGCACATTACTTACTGGGGGGGCTGTGTGTGGGGACATTACTTACTGGGGGGCTGTGTGAGCACATTACTTACTGGGGGGGCGTGATGGGTAACACGCACATGGTTTTGTTTAAATGCAAGACAAAGTGTGAGCGCTGCCTTACAGTATTTGGGGGAGATTGTTAGGGGCGGCAGCAGGATAACACTGCCAGGGAACCAAGATGTAGGAACAATGAGGAACATAAGATGTGGTGATGCCTAATGGAGAAGATGGAGGAGACGTCACCTGCAGTCACTGGAGGGAAAAAGTAGGGATTTCTCTGGTATTTCTGTAGCTGTATGCACTGTCAATAAAGTTGTTATGTGAGGGGTTATGTTCAGGAGGGGGCATTACTAAAAGAGCGCTACATATGTATTGGGGCCCGTGCCCCGGATCTTTTACAACCCTAGCAACGCCCCTGGTTGGAGTGTTATCAATTACACAATCCCATCGGATTCTGGAGAAATTTCTTAATCAGTTAACCCCCATAAGTCTGACTCTTTTTGGAAAATTTGACACTTATACATTTTTATACATAGTTGGGTTTGGCACTTACCGTGTGAATACTTTCCTTGGTGGAGGACGTGGCTATTATGGTTTTGGCAGTGCCCTAGTGATGGCAGCCGTGCCTCCTACACCATACAATTATATTCTATATCTAGACCAAAATGCTTTCACATTGTGGTAACAGCTCGGAAGAAACCTTTTCCATGGACAATGTCACTGGGTCTATTAAAACAGCTTGACAAATTTGAAAAAAAAACTGATTTTGAGTAGGTTAAACAATGCTTTGACCCCCTTTCCATTTGTTGACCTTTGGGATAATTTGCCACCCTGACTGTTAATTACTACTTAATAATAGACCATCATTAACTCCATGGTTCTGTATGTTTTAGAAGGGACTTCCATACTTAAGAAGAAAAAAAAAACAGCAGAAGATACCTGCAGGATATCGGGCGCACAACCTTAGTGAATCCCGGCAGACCCGAATCCTCGTCGTACAATGAGCCGCTGGATCGCAACTGGACCGGGTAAGTAAATGTGCCCCACTGTGGTAGAGAGTTCCAGAGTATGGGGAGAAGTCCTGGAGAAGAGCGGGTGGTAATAAGTAAAGCAGAAGGTCCTGTGAAGACCAGAGATTTTGTGTGAGATGATATTTGTGGATTAGGTCAAAGATGGAGAGGTAGAGAAGCGAGGACATGAGGGGCAATAGATAGATAGCTGGGAGACCACAGACAAGAATAGGGCAGTAGTCCAGGAGAGGATGGGGCCATGTACCAGAAATATTGTAAACTCTGGGTTGAGTAAGGATTGGATGCAAGCGATATAATTAGTTCAAGAAAGGGAAAAAAATGCAAGTAATGTTCTTGAGGTGAAGGCGGCAGGTTGTAGGGAGAAAAGAGTTGATGGCATGGTGAAATCTATCCACCCAATATCATCACGAAGATTTACTTTTACTAGTGTATAATTAATAGATACATGTCCAATGATCATTGGGAGCGCCACATCACCTATCATCATTTACAGAGGAAAATGCACCAATTTGTGGTTGTGCAGAGTACTACATTTAACTGTTATGTGGCTCAATCGGACTGAGCAGCAATACCAAGAACAGTCAACTGTCCCACGATAGACCGAGAGGACGTGGGGCTCATTGTGATTTTTGTTTAACAAAGTTGATGCGTCCCATTTACAATAACTGATGCTTGTGCAAACAACCATTTATGTACTGGAAGCAAATATACTCGTATGTATAGGACTACGTGACATTGAGAGGTTTTTTCCATATTTAAATAGGTTACTGTTAGCACCAGGTCAGGTGGAAAATATGGCCTCCTATTAGAAAACTCGAAAATCTGCAAAAGACAATGGAATCTGCTTTGTCACTTTTCTTTTAAGCCCTGTCATCAAATATGCAGAGAGGCCGTCACAGATCATGGTCAGAGAAAAGCTGTCACCATGTTTCTGCTTTAGTAAGACATGGACGGGACTTTTCTCATGTAACAGATTTATAGCAAAAAAAATAAAAAATTAATTCCTTTCAAAGGTTTCTCACAAATTTCATAAAATAAAGGCCATATTATTCCTCCTTCTATTCTCTGCAGAAAAGATTTTTAAGTAACCGGAAAGAGTTAAGGACCTGAGGGGTAAAGCCCAGTGGGTCCTGATCTTTTCAGTTTTTTGGGGGCTTTGGTTCCTTAGACTATGTTAGGAACCGTGATCGTTCCTATAATGGTAGTTCTGGGGTGTCAAAGGATGACCACCGAAAACAACCTTTGCAATGTGACTTGGAAATGTTTGAAGATGATTTACTTGTGGTGTTGGGACCAATTTTTTGTCAATAATTTAGTATTACTGAAAAATCCATTCTGTATCGCACCTTCATCTAATTTCTGAGATAACAACCACATTGGGGCACATTTACTAAGGGTCCGCAGCCGCGAATCCGTCGGGCTTTTCCCGAATATTTCCTCTTTGCGCTGTATTTCACGGAATTGTGGCGCACGCAATCGATTTTTGGCGCAATCGCGCCGCCTTTGGCGCGACAGAAATCGGGGGGCGTGGCCACTGGACAACCCGAAGGATTCGGAAAAACAGCAGAATTTAAAAAGCCATTTGTGTCGCAAGATCAAGCACTCACATACACCAGAAAAAAGCAGGTGAACTTCGGCGGACCTCGGCTCAGCAGCGACACCTGGTGAATATCGGCGCACGGACCTTACTGAATCCCGGCAGAACCCGAATCAGCGCCGGAGAACCCGCCGCTGGATCGCGACTGGACCGGGTAAGTAAATGTGCCCCATTGTGATCTGACATTAATATTAAAATTATGTCAATGATCCAGAAGTGTTCTGGGAGTGTTACCAGAGCCCTTCTCTGCTGTAGATTTAAAGGCTGTTACATTGTCTCACCCTCCCCCTGCTCCCACTGGCTGCTGTAATCTCACACAATGGAAGGGGGAAGTGCTCCTTTACAGCGTAACGTCTGTGAAGCTATAGCACAGAGGGGCTCTGATAATACATCCCCCCTTTAGCCCTTCTGGGTCATTAGCATAATTATAAAAGCTGATTTTAGAAGGAAGGAGGCCATGGATAATAAATATAAGAAGATTATGACAGTCACGGTGCCTGGATCTGTGAGTAAGTGGCCCTGGTTTATCATGATGGATTTTTTTTTTTAATTTAACCAATAATTTTATTTTATTTTTTTTATTTTAAAGAACAAATACAATTAACACAGATTAAGTTCAGATTTCCATCTAGACCAGTCAAGCTTCACTCATTCACTTCAGTCATTGTATAGCTTACAGATACATACACAGCCATTGTAGGCCATCCCAACTGAATAGTTTTTAGGAATCAAATACATGCCGGGGGATGCGGCCACCAACTGCTCCCATCCCCTAATAACTCCTATCATGAGACATGTTCCCTGCTCCTCTATGGGAGACCACCAGGGCACAAACCCAGCTGTGCAGTGGATGAAGATACTGTCAAGGACAGTTTATTTTTGTTTGTTTTTTTAATGATGCACATTCTTTACAGACTTAGTACCCAACCTTCTCCACCTGCCTAAAGCTTGGGAAAGGGAAAAACACACAACTCAATAGATCCTATTCATTCTACCAGGCCAACCATATCTCTATAAGTTCTCTTCTTGGTGATCCAGTCTGCCATCTCTCTGCAGCCACTAGAGAATCCATCATTCCCTCCCACTCCAGAGGCGCTGGTACCCGTCTAGACTTCCAATGAGACAAAATTACTCTTCTGGCCAACATCAAACCCTTCAGGGCCAATAGACAATGATCCCTCTCACCTAGGATCCCAACAAGTAACTCTTAGGGTCAAAGCGAATTAGAAGATTAAAAATATGCTGTGATCTCATACCTGTACAGTTTCTGGCAAAACCAAACCATGTGTATAAGATCTGCACCTATCAACTTACATCTTGGACAACTTTCTTACCTACCACCAAACTGGCTCAACCACTTTGGGGCACATTTACTTACCCGTCCCGTCGGGATCCCCGAGGTGCGTTGTCCAACGAGGATTCGGAGCTGCTGCGATTCACTAAGATCATGCATCCAATTTCCTGCATGTGTCGCTTACCCCGCTCAGGTCCACTGGAGTTCACCTTCTTCTTCCTGGTGCATGTGAGTGCATGGCTTGCGATACAATTTTGAATGTTAAATCCAGCGTTTAGTCCGAAAACTGGGCTTATACTCGAATATATACAGTAATTGAATTCATGCTTTTTTCTAGACCACAATAACTCCCTTATTAGTGATGTCAAGTAACTTAAAAATCTTTACTGGTATAATAACTGCAGCAAAAACAGAACTTCTGGAAGCTTTACCTTTTTTATGAACACGGTCCTAACGGCCATTGAGAGATTCACCTTCACCTAAACCTCAAATTGAGATCTTATCTTCTTGATCAGGGGATATTTACAGAATATTTTTAAGTTAACATAGATCTCTATGATTCCTGAATATTTAATATTCTCTGACATTATCAGCCGCCCCACGTTATATCCATCACCCGCTGGAACATCTAGCATCATACATGAGGACTTAGACCTGTTGATTCTTTCCATGTAACTCAATCAATTGTGTCTCAGTCTCCAATGTATGATCTGACAGGTCCTAAAAGATGCCAGATCATCCGCATATAACATAACAGTATCCAATCTGGGACCCTTTATAAAACCTGTGATCTGTATACCAGCTCCAAGGGCACATTCTAGTGGTTCCAAAACCACAAGGGTTAAAGAGGACATTCCTGCATCTCTGAAAGCCCTCTAGGATGCAGCGGGTCACCACCTCACCCCAAAGGTCAACTCTCGATACTTGAGTCATAATGGATTTTGATGGGAGATTTCCTTTAAGGTAATGTATAATTTATTGTTCAGGATGTTGACCATGGAATATATTAATCCACTCCTAACACAGCAATAAAGGGGGCGGAGCACATATAAGAAGGGCAGAGGTCATGCTCCACCCCTTCAGCCTGAGCACTAGAGATGACACAGTGCATGAGCTTCCTATGGAGTTTCCTTACATTATTAGACAATCCTGTATATACAATACAACAAGCCTTTTCCTGGCAGGTCCCTGTGTATTGTGTGTGTTAGGATTACAGAGATTACGCCGGAGAAGATTAGGTGAAACAGTCAATAAATCAGGTATTTAGCTCCGGTTACCATTTGCTTAGTAATAAGCCACCAGCAGTATATGGGTCATGCAGAAAGAACAGTAAATAGTGAGGTAGAGAATTTCCGCAGACATAGAACGTCTCCGGTCCTACCTCAATTATGAACAGTTACGATGTCTTTTTGGCCTCATTTGCTTATTGTGTCATTACAGACCATGTAATAGGAGGATGTGAGAAGGTGGAGATATGGATTACAATGAGTGATGGCTATTTCAAGCTTAAAAGTAATTTTTGTGACCTACAGCAATCATTTTTACTGTGACTTTTTATTCCCCCCCCCCCCAAAAAAAGTTTTTTTAAGTCCCATCCATTGCAGCATTTCTATTAGTACTGACTATAGTCCCTAATGACTCTAAGGTCTTGTTCACATGGCAAAGTCTATGAAGGGATTCAGAGTCTCAGAGTCCTAGGTTCTCCATGTGCCTAATTATGGCATATAAGAATCCTGAAAGAGAAACTGTCAGCACATTTTCACAAATATAGCTAGTGACAGGTTCCCATAGAGCCCTATTAAAAAATATCACTTGACCAGGGATATAACAAGCTGTGCACCTGTGTGACAGCACATGATCAGGGATATATAACAAGCTGTGCACCTGTGTGACAGCACATGATCAGGGATATATAACAAGCCGTGCACCTGTGTGACATCACATGACTAGGGATACAACGAGCCGTGCATCTGTGTGACATCACATGACCAGGGATATAACGAGCCATGAGCCTGTGTGACATCACATGACCAGGAATATAACGAGCCGTGCACCTGTGTGACATCACATGACCAGGAATATAACGAGCCGTGCACCTGTGTGACATCACATGACCAGGGATATAATGAGCCGTGCACCTGTGTGACATCACATGACCAGGGATATAACGAACCGTGCAGCTGTGTGACATCACATGACCAGGTATATAACGAACCGTGCACCTGTGTGACATCACGTGACCAGGGATGTAACGAGCCATGCGCCTGTGTGACATCACATGACCAGGGATATAACAAGCCGTGCACCTCTGTGAGATCACATGACCAGGTATATAACGAACCGTGCAACTGTGTGACATCACATGATGAGGAATATAATAAGCTGTGCACCTGTGTGACATCACATGACTATGGTTATAACAAGCCGTGCACCTCTGTGACATCACATGACCAAGGAATGTTTTTTATCCACAGGAAGTAAACAAGTATTTATATTGTGTTGATACTCCAGACTGAAGTAGAAGTTTTTTAGATCACTGTGAACTTCCGTATAACTGTGAAACCCCTTTAAAATGAAGAACTTCATACGAAAAAGATCCCGAGGTGTTACCAACATTCCTATTGATAGTAAACCCCAAAACGGTTGAAATGTTCTGTTTTTGGGACAGGGACTGCAGAAACCCTTCCATTTTGGGTGAATTTTATCAAAATAGTCAACAATGCTTCTGAATTTTGACAATTCCATAAAATTCAGGACACAAGTAGCCAAATAATAATTTTGATTTTAGATTTTTTTTAAATGTTCTTGTAAAAAGCCCATAAATGTTAAAAGTTTTCAGCCTATTGAACCTGTTGCAATTTTTTTTAATCCTAATAAAGCCCCCGATGCACCTGTACGACTTAGTAAATCTTTCTTCCACAGTAATTTTTTTTCTTTGCAATATATTTAAGAAAAAGGGAAAAATATAAAAAAAAACAGCAATAACGTAGGTGTCAGAACAATTGAAAAGCTATTCGCTGAAGTGTGAAGTCAACATAAAATACAAGAAATAAAGGCAATTTGTCCCAAACTGCAAATATATCTCTATCCAAGGAAGGAAAAGGCTGGTTTTGTGGAATGGAAAATTACAGTATATTCTGTCATGTAATAATAATTGTGAGTATATTGGAATATATTGATATATAGTATAAAGAGCGGTACAAGAAATTCATTGTACTTGTAATTCAGACCTTGATCTACGGAATTTATTTAGTCTTGGATATGATACTCAACAATGAATCAGGGCCCCAGACCCTTTTGTAATGTCTGTGTAAATTTTGGGGGCAGGATATAAAGTTCAGAAATCTATCACCTGATCAGCTGCAATCCCTGTTCATAAAATGGCCACCGATGTCCATGACCAATCTACTATCTAGGTCCTTATGATAATATTCAGGAATTGGAGCTTAAGGTCCTGGAAGGTAGATTGGTTATGGATAGTTAGGATCACATGACCCTCCATCATGACACACCCATTATAAAAAAAACATGAGGTAACGTAGCCAACGTAGATTAGCCCTCGTAAATACCCGTATCAGTGCTGGAACATAGTTATAGATGAGCAGTATGTACACATTATACTCCAATACAGTAGTAATGCAGTATCTTGGGGCACATTTACTTACCCGGTGCCGCGGATCTCACAAAAGTACATTGTCCGATGATAATGCACTGTGCTGCGATTCACTAAGATTGTGCGCCCGATATCCTACATGTGTTGCTTCCCCGCTCAGGTCCACAGGAGTTCACCTTCTTCTTCCTGGTGCATGTAAGTGCATTGTCTTGCGACACAATTTGAATCTTAAATCCCGCACTCAGTTCGAATCAGTCGTTTCATCCAACGACCCGCCCCCCAATTTCTGTCACATAAAAGCCGGAGCAGCTGTGCCAAAATCCGCGTGCGACACAATCCCAGCAAAAACTACTGTTGAATACCTGTCCCAGTTGCGCAAATCCTAAAAAACAGGAAGATTCAGACAAAAATGCGATTTGCGACCCTTAGTAAATAAGCCCCATTGTGTGAACGATCAGACTCCGTAGGTTTAAAAAACCCTAGAGGGCCTTAAATAATAGCAAAGAAATAAATTAATAACAAAATATGATTTTTTTTTTTTTAATGTAAATCTTAGAATATCGATGTGTTACAATATGTAGGATATGTCAAAATTTTAAGAAACAATTATTCCCAGCAGCGAAAATATAGGCCAAATTGCCACTTTTGCGCAGCTTCACAAAGCTTTTAATAAAAAATGATCAAATGTTCTACAAACCCCCAAAATGGTAGCAAGGAAAACATCAACTCAACAGCACCTTCCACAGCTCCATACACCAAAGTATGAAAAAGTCATTGATGTCAGAATATGGCAAAACAGCAACGTTTATTTATGTCCAAAAGCACCAGAGCACCACCAGGCTCGTCCGTAGTATTATGTATTCACTTCTCGGGATGACTGGCACTGCCCCAAGATCATTCTGAGGCCTGGTGATGTCACACGAAAGTTTGCAGGTTTTTTAAATTACACAGGGTTCAACTAACATACTCCTTGACAACCCTTCCACACCCACATGGCATGGAGGTGGCATAGTTGCTTCCTTAATTGCAAATTCTTGCCCTGTGCAAGAATTTGCAGTTCTTTCACTGCTTCTATGCCCGAACATTGGCGTAAAAAAAAAATTAAAAAAAATATAATCCTCTCCCACTTTTCTGCACAGGATGGTCCATGCAGGTATTCTTCACATTTTCACATTTCATCATCCTATTATAGTCAACCCTTAAAGGAATTGTTTGGGGTCGAAAAACATGTCAGCTCCACCACCGGCCATGGGTAGTATTGGGTATCGGAGCTTAATTTGCTTTAATCACCTGATCTGCAATTCCGGCAACAGCCATGCTCAGGCATGGAGCTGTATTTGGGGAGAAAGCAGCCATGTTTTTGAGTGAAACATTGGAGCTTATTTACTAAGGTCCCGCGGTCGCATTCCCGTCGTTTTGGGGGATTGTGTCGCACGCGATCGTATTGTGTCACAATCACGCTGGCATTCAGGCTTTCACAAATCTGACGGATTCGAACTACGCGCAGGATTTAACAAATCAAATTGTGTCTCAAGACAAGCACTCACATACACCGGGAAGAAGAAGGTGAACTCCGGTGGACCTGAGCGGGGAAGCGACACATGCAGGATCTCAGGCACACAATCTTGTTGAATTGCAGAAGACTTCATCCTCGTCGGACAACTTACCTCGGGGATCTCGTAGGGACCAGGTAAGTAAATGTGCCCCATTGTCAATTGCTCAAAATAGGTATTACCTATAGGTACACCTGGTTATAAAATGTTGAATCAATGAATTATGAATCTCGTTTGGTGTCTGCTCTCCATCTTTACCCTTGTCTCTATCTAAGGGATTGATCATTTCAAGGCACAGAAGATCCATGACCTTTGTGTCAATGTGATGTGCTATGTTTCATCCCAGGTCTATTCTGTAGATCCGTCCTGGTGTATAACACAAGGTGAAGGAATTTGCTGATCTCAGACGTCTTTTTAAATCTCTTGACATTTACAAGGAAGTTGTTGATTAAGGTGAGTAATAAAATATTTCACGTAAATGGAAGTGTCTGTCGGTATCTATTATCATATTAAGGATCATCTGAAGATGGGAGCTCATGCGGAAAATACATTCAGCGAAGAACAAGAGTAGTGTGTATCAGGGCCCGAGACGTGCGCTGACAAGTCCTAGCAAGATGATGAGCTCCTGAGATGGTCTACAGGGATCTGCCGCACATCTGCTCATGTGACTGCTGACATGTCTCCTAACCAGAGCTCCCTCATTATTGCGCATCCCAAATCCATCTTAATTGATGACTAATTAATGGACAATAATGCTCAGAAATACAAGGTTAATGAATGATTCTTCTAGAAACCCTGAACATAGATGGACCAAATCATACAAGTATGTGCCGATACTCAGCTCCCATTATTGTTCTCGTCATTTTCATATTACTAGTAATAATGGTGAAAGATGAAGTGAAGTAATAATAATATTTTTATTACCATTTCCTTTGTCTTATTGATACTAGAGGTGGTGATCAGATGTGACCTCTATCTGGAGATTGGCTTTTGAGTTGTGTGTCGTCCTCTGCTTGATATTCGCAGCACACAGATGGAATCCAGGTGGATTTCTAATATTCCCGTCTTCTCTTTCCATTCAAGTACCACCATGCTTCTCGAGAAAATGGAAATATAGTATATTGCAAATTCTGTATCTGCCAAGATTAATGTGTGGCCGAAAAGTAACAAATCAGAGTTGAGTCTATGAGCTATAAATCTTTCGCCCGGCTTTCAACAATAATTTGGTTTCAAAATAAGCAGCCGCGCCGGCGAGCTGAAGAGAGCAGATAATAGTGATACCGGGCTTACTCGCTTTTGTGGAAAGCAATGTTTATCTGGAGCCGTATAATACGGAATATATTCACAGTTCACCCAAAGTTTTAAAAAGAAAAGGGGCACGGCAAAGACAGTTGGGTAGATTTTAAGGGATTGTCCACTTTCACAAAATAATTGATATTTTAGTATGTCTTACAATTTTTCTATTTACTTTCTGTAGCAACTCCTCACTGTTTCATGGGTTTCTGTTTGCTGTCATTCAACAGAAAACTTAAAGGGGTATTCCAGGAATAAACATAATTCATATACAAATAGGTCAGTAAAATATAAGCTAATATATAAATAGTTGTTATTTAAAAAATGTTGTGACATAGACTGTAATGAAGAATTAAAATGCTACTTTAATCAGTCCTGGGACTTTGTCGCTGTGGAGCAGACACAGGACAGAAGATGTCTGCTGGTCACATGTCCACATCACATGTCCTGCACCTGCCTGTGCAGGTCACGTGAACACCACTACGTTTGGCTGTAGTTGGTTGGTTGTAGTGCATCCAGTATGGCTGTAGTTGTGGTGAGACGTCATCTCAGTGAGGTAATGTGCAGTGATGGCGGTTACACATCATTACTATGGCAACAGAGCAGGAAAGTCTGTTACATCATCACTGGGGGCAGAGCATAAGAGGGAGGAGGAGTTACTGAGAACTAAATGATCATGGGACTTGTAGTTTCTAGTGGGGGCTATCTTGTTGACAATTCCACCTAGTTTTGAAAACCTCTAATATTTTGTGAATCATGAAATGTGAATCAAACAATTTAAGCTCCATTTTGTGACTTATGACATTGAGTTTCGTTATATTCATTTGGGTTTTTGTGTCAGACTTTCATATTCCTGGAATATCCTTTTAATTGTTTACTCAATGTACATAACAATGGTTATGTGATGTCACACAGGTGCACAGCTCGTTATACCCCTGGTCATGTGATATCACACAGCTGCACGGCTCGTTATATCCCTGGTCATGTGATGTCACACAGGTGCACGGCCCATTTTATCCCTGGTCATGTGATGTCACACTGGTGCACATCTCATTGTATATCTGGCCGTGTGATGTCACACAGGTGCACAGCTCATTATATCCCTGTTCATGTGATGTCACACAGGTGCACGGTTTGTTATATCCCTGGACATGTGATGTCACGCAGATGCACGGCTTGTTATACCCCTGGTTATGTGATGTCACACAGGTGCAAGGCTCATTAAATCTCAGGTTATGGATGTCAGACACGTCTCATTACATCTCTGGTCATGTGATTGTACACAGGTGCATGGCTTGTTAGTATCACACAGAGTAATCAGTATAATGTGTGTTATAACATATCGTGCACCTGTGTGACAACACATGATCAGGGATATTAAAAGTTGTGTATCTGTGTGAGATCACATGACTGGGTATATATATATATATATATATATATATATATATATATATATATATATATATATATATGTATATATATATATATATATATATATATTCAGCCATGCATCTGTGTAACATCACATGACCATAGACAGATCTGGAAAACCATGGACAACCCCTTTAATTAGAAAGATGCTCTAGGACAGCGATCATAACATAATTATTTTCCTCTAAGACTGTAAAAAGCAAAAACATGTCAGAAAATCAAAAACACTCAATTTTAAAAAGGCTAATTTCCTGAAATGCTATTCCTATAGGTAACAAGTATAGACGGTCTAGATTTCAACCCGCGTGGCTGAATGTAGACATGATCCATGTTGACAGACTCCATAATTTCTGGTGTGGTGCCAAGTGACTGGCAAAAGGCCAATGTGGTGCCAATGTTTAATAAAGGCTCTAGAACTTCGCCAGGTAATTACAGGCCTGTAAGCCTAACCTGGAATATGCCGTCCAGTTCTGGGCACTGGTCAGATCTTTTGGAATATTGTTGGAATATTGAAGTATTATACTATCAAGGTTTGTGATGAAACAACCCCTTTAAGAATACAATTCTGTTCTACCAGCTTTTCTCCGTTCGCCTGGAGACCTTGCAGAGCTATTACTATTTAATACACACTTATCCTATTATGATAATTAACCATAATGTCTTGGCTCACACAATAGCACAAGGTCAGAGAACATGTACCTGAGCAGAAGCCACATGCGCGGTTTATTTAAGACGAGTTTTATACATTCAAATAGCACAATAAAAGGAGATTGTTTATATTCTGCCATAACAAAAGCAGAGACACAAAGATCTATATTTGAGTGCACCAGGCCCGGCTCATGGCGAGCGGCTCAAGATGATTCATTGATAGCGGGGAACAAGAAAATGACCTTCCTTCAAAAGAAGCATTTGGCTGTTATTTACCTGCAGTAGAAGTTATAAAACAGCAGAGGTAACATCAAAGCCCCGAAATACCACACCAGACTGGAGAAATTAATTGGGGATATGCAATATTAATGGCTTCCTGAGGACTCTGACCTCTGGATTTTCATTTTGTACAAACAGCAATGTGTATAACGCACACAGGAGGCGCATTATACGGTCATTGAGAAGAAAAGGTGTTAGCTTGGAAATCAACTTTCTCTGAAGAATGTAATGATGATGTATGTAAGTTATTACAATATTACAGTGAAAGGAAAAGCCTGCACGCTGCTTACTCCTCCGACATTGGGGGGGACATCACCAGAAAGTGCCACCCCCCAAGGTAGTGCTTCGCTTTAAACAGTGTTTCCCCTCCCAGCACTTCCCCCTCAGACATTAATAACTCAAACAGTGCTAACCCCTAAGGCAGTGCTTCCCCCTTAGACAGTGCTAACCCCCAAGGCAGTGCTTCCCCCTTAGACAGTGCTAACCCCCAAGGCAGTGCTTCCCCCTAAGACAATGCTAACCCCCATGCCAGCGCTTCCCCCTCAGATAGTGCTAACCCCCAAGGCAGCACTTCCCCCTCAGACAGTGCTTACCCCCAGGGCAGCACTTCCCTCTCAGAGAGTGCTAACCCCCTAGGCAGCGCTTCCCTCTCAGACAGTGCTAACCCCAAAGCCAGCGTTTTCCCCTCAGATAGTGCTAATTCCCAAGGCAGCGCTTCCCCCTTAGACAGTGCTAACTCCCAAGGCAGGGCTTCCCCCTCAGATAGTGCTAACCCCCATGCAGCACTTCCCCCTCAGACAAAGCTAACCCCCAAGCCCACGTTTCCCCCTCAGATAGTGCTAACCCCCAATGCAGTGCTTCCCCCTCAGACTGTGCTAACCGCCAAGGCAGCACTCCCATCTCAGACAGTGCTAACCCCAAAGCCAGCATTTCCCCCCTCAGACTGTGCTAACCGCCAAGGCAGCGCTTCCCCCTCAGACTGTGCTAACCCCAAGGCAGCGCTTCCCCCTCAGACTGTGCTAACCCCCTAGGCAGCGCTTCCCCCTCAGACTGTGCTAACCCCAAGGCAGCGCTTCCCCCTCAGAGAGTGCTAACCCCCTAGGCAGCGCTTCCCCCTCAGACAGTGCTAACCCCCTAGGCAGCGCTTCCCTCTCAGACAGTGCTAACCCCTAAGCCAGCACTTTCCCCTCAGATAGTGCTAACCCCCAAGGCAGCGCTTCCCCCTCAGACAGTGCTAACTCCCAAGGCAGGGCTTCCCCCTCAGACAAAGCTAACCCCCAAGCCCACGTTTCCCCCTCAGATAGTGCTAACCCCCAATGCAGCGCTTCCTCCTCAGACAGTGCTAACCCCCAAGGCAGCACTCCCCCCTCAGACTGTGCTAACCGCCAAGACAGCACTCCCATCTCAGAAAGTGCTAACCCCAAAGCCAGCGTTTCCCCCCTCAGACTGTGCTAACCGCCAAGGCAGCGCTTCCCCCTCAGACTGTGCTAACCCCAAGGCAGCGCTTCCCCCTCAGACTGTGCTAACCCCAAGGCAGCGCTTCCCCCTCAGACTGTGCCAACCCTCAAGGCAGCGCTTCCCTCTCTACCCCAGCTAGTGCTTCCTTCTCAGACAGTGCCCCCCTCAGAAAGTGTCCCACTCGGTAGTGCTTTCTTCCCAGACAATGTCCTCTCAGAAAGTGTTCCCCCAGACAGTGTTTCCTCTCAGACAGTGCCCCACCAGAAAGTAAAGTGCCCCCAGGCACCCTGGTCACATGACATTACTGCTGCTGGATTCAAGCATCTTGACTCGCTATAGGTCAAATTATAATCTTCAGAAGATTGATACTTGGAAAATAGGGGTTAGAAGCCAGAGTAGTCACTAACTAGGCACACTCAAGGATGTTAGTGCTCTACTCTGTGAAATATATCATTAAGTAATAGTTGTAAGGAACAATCTCACCAAATCCTTAATAGATTGAAAATTCTATCCGTTTCCTGTACTGAATCCTACTGAAGACCCCGCTCCACTCTCGTGCCGGTCGTAGGTCTATATTGGAAATTTGTGGACAGTGCGGAACACAAAGGGACGGCACTGAAGTATACTTAGGTAAAATTATAAAGTTGAATATATGGGGATCTGAAGGAAAAACTTTTAGATAAAAGAAGGGTGTTATTTAGTTACTAGAGCTCTATGGGAACCTGCCACTAGCTGTATTTGTGAAAAATGTGGGGACAGGTTTCCTTTAAAGTCTGCCAACTGGGCAAATTTCTTGAAGTGCATTGTACAGGCATGTCTAGTAGACAATGATCTATCACCAAGAGGTACACCCCCCAAAAGTTGCCTCAGATAGCCTTTTTGGACTGACGATGTGTGTGGTGCTGGAGATGGTGGACTTTACGTTCACTGGCGACACATAACTACAGGCAGTCCCTGGATTACGTAGAAAATAGGTTCCATAGGTTTGTTCTTAAGTTGAATTTGTATGTAAGTCGAAACTGTATATTTTATAATTAAAACGTTTTTTGCCCCAGTGACAATTGGAGTTTCAAAATTTTTTGCTGTAATGGGACCAAGGATTCTCAATAAAGCTTCATTACAGACGCCTTACAGCTGATCATTGCAGTCTGGGACTATAGTAACATCCAGAGAGGTCACCAGAGGTCACAGTGGGCAGAGGGGTCTGTCTTTAACTAGGGGTTGTCTGTAAGTAAGCTGTCCTTGAGTAGGGGACTTCCTGTACAAGGCAAGTTTTCAGACAATGTTTTATGTGTACGAGGAATGAAGTATTGACACATAGAAAATGAATTGGTTCTACATATATTATATGAACTTATACAATTTATAACATTTTTGCATTTTTCTATTCCATTTTGAAGTGAGCTCGGGGATATATTTTCTATTTCTGGTAACATGCCTCTAGCAGCGCCAAAGCTTTTTGTGATTTTCTCAGGACAGAACATCATTATTTAGTAGACGTATCTGGCTACTTGTTCTTGAAAGAAAACAGTCAATGGACCATGGAGAGGAATCGATAGCGCTCCTTGTTACACAATAACTTAATAACTCCAAATGTTCCAAATAATTGCTATGTGGACATAGAGTAGTTCCCTTGTATATTACAAATATACATTCAGTGCCGTCCCTGGGAACGCGCCATTTAATGATATATATGTTCACATAAAAGCCACCATTACCCTGATGACAGCTCGTAGAACGTGTTTACGTCTTCACACAATGGTATCATTTATACATTATTAAGCCGCGGGGGGCAATCTAGAAAACTTGGTCAAAGGTTGTTATTATAGTTTTTTATTTTTAATTTTTTTAAGAAAAATCCTACTCCTTTGTTTGAACTAAATTAAGCTAGCGAGGTCATAATTTTGGGTTATTTTTTTATGCATTTAATCCATGGTATCATATCTTACTACAACAGTAGAAATGAAGCAATCAATGAAAAAGATCCAAACGATCCAGCACTTTTTTTTAATGAAAAAATTCTTGCTTCTTTATTAAATCATCATATAAAATCGATCAGCACATAGTGGTATCCACAAACAGCTACGCGTTTCGAGTAAAAAGAGCCATGATGAAGAGTTTTTTTACTCGAAACGCGTAGCTATTTGTGGATACCACTATATGCTGATCGATTTTATAGGATGATTTAATAAAGAAGCAAGAATTTTTTCATTAAAAAAAAGTGCTGGATCGTTTGAATCTTTTTCATTGTCTGCAAAAACCTGCAACCAGAGGGTGTATCCTTTTGCACTTTCAAGAAGACGGGGAGGATCACCAAATGCTCACAGGTGTAAGGATTTCCTTCAAAACACACTTGCCGCAAGGACACCCGACTTACAGAAGACCCCTAGTTACAGACAGACCCCTCTGCCCACTGTGACCTCTGGTGAAGCTCTCTGGATGCTTTCCTTTAGTCCCAGGCTGCAGTGATCAGCTGTAAGGAGTCTGTAATGAAGCTTTATTGATAATCCTTGGTCCAAATACAGCAAAAAATTTAGAAAATAAGATTGTCTGGATCTACAATTATAAAATATACTGTTTTGACTTACATACAAATTCAACTTTAGTACAAACCCAACTTTTGTACGTAACCCGGGGACCACCTGTATAGGAATTATACAGATCTGTCTGATTTTGTAAGTCATAACAAAGCAGAAGACTTGAAAGATGGAAGAATGGTTAAGAGGAAGTCAGGGGCAGATTGATGCTACCATGGGCCCTGGGCTTTACAAATACTACTGCCTAGAAAGGTATCAGATCAAATTGTACCAAAGGATCTCTTGAGGACCTTTGAGAGGTCCATGAGGGGTCCTGTATGAATCTGGGTGAGGAAATGGAACCAACATATGGAGAAAGATTTGGTTCCAGTGTGACTTTATAGATCAGTTTGAAAAAAATTAATTTCCATATTCCATATCAAAATAGTTTAAATCTTCATTTCACAGCATTTGGAACGTGTTGTAAAGAAGCTTTCAAGGTCAACACGTTCTTAGACGGGGAAAGACAACCTGAACAGAGGGGATCTAACTACTAGGATCCCCACTGATTTGGATAATGGACTCCCATGGTTCATATAAATGGGGGTCTCATTCTTAGTAATTGTATAAAGCAGCAGCAGGAATACAATGGGAGTAGGTGGAAATTACTCCACCATCTCTGGCGCTCATATTCACGGTGGATGCTCAGCGACTTCTGAAGGCACCACAGTATTGACTGGAGCGCAAGGACACATGCTTGACCTGCTGCTTGATTCAACTGAGGATGGGACCGACATTCTCATTATCGTGGGAGGGTGGTCCTAGCAGACAGACCCCTATTGATCTGTTTGTTATCCCCTATAAACTTAGGGCCAACCCCTCATAACAAAAAACCATCTAGTGGATGAAATGTGACTCATATGTTTTTTGTCTCATTCGGTGTTGGACACGGTTTCTGTGGGTCCACCAGATAACATTATCCTGGGGCCCCATCATCTATGAACATCTAGAAAATTGGATCTACCAGCCTCCAAATTGGGTTGTTAACTGCTGGAATTCTGGGATCCAGTATTGGGTTGGACCCATGGCCTACTGGAGGTTGTTCAGGGTCTATGATAGGCCAGTCTGACATGGGTCTCTTTTGATCTTGTCTTATAAATAATATTTTTAGACCTTATTTATCTTCAATGAGAACTTCATTGTCCTCCATGATTTATTGGTGAGGACAAGTCCACTTCTTTATGGTTTGACCTTTAATATTTCATCATTTATTTGTGGCCTTGGATAAATTTCACATTAGTATTTGCAAAGCTTTTGATATTTGCATTGACCAAGGACAAGGAATAAAACAACAAATATGAGCAAGCGACTGACCGCTTCACTATCTCCAAAGTCATCTGGAATTTGCAGTCATAAAGGGTAATAAAAGGTTCATTCAATAAAACAAATATATTTTATGGGAACTTATAAGGCCACTTCTTCTACTGTAAGTCCTCAGTACCTGCAAAGTGTGGATGACCTTTGATTTATACTATGTGAGATTTTCTTTTCTCTGTTATCCTTTATATTTTCACTAAATTGGTGGATTTTCTATTATAAAGCCATATTTTTGTTAAATGGAAGCTGAAATATAGACCCTTACACTGAATTTTAATGACCACCACCTTCACATCTTCTTCACATCATTTAATTGATGTAGTTCCTCAAATTCTAATACATTTCATTTTTATTTTCTAGTTTCCATCATTCCCAAGTAGATAATTAAAGATATCTACTGTCAAGAGACTGGTCTTGGACCAGAACTGGAGAAGACAGCCTGATACCTCCCATTTGACATTAAAGAATTAGCATATTGAGTGTTGAAGCTTGTGGTAATGTTTGCTCAGGACCGGTGGAAATCAGTGGAGTGGCTCCTAGTAAAGGATGTAAATAGCGGGAGATTGAGGAGCTGCTGATAGTTCCTCTCTATGTCCCCATTGTCTAACATGTGGTTCTCCTTTCTGTGCTAATTTGAGCATCTCTAGTCCTTAATGACAAATAGGAATCAGAGGAACCGTTCAGGTTCGTGTTCCAAATCTTAACACTCACCCCCACCAGTAACACCTTTTGCTCCTATGATGTCATCGGAGAGAGACAATCCTAGAGTAAATTAATGGCAGGGGTGGAGCATAAACGCCAAACTTCTGGCTGAAGACTGAGCTCCTTCTATCTCAGAGGAGGTCCATCACCTGGGATTATCTCTCTTGAGGGTTGTCCATCTGCTCGGAATCCTGATCTGTTGAAGGAAAGAGGCACAAAGTATGTTATTATGTCTGGAGGAGTTTCCATGTCCTGCATTGGCCAAGAAATATTATTGGGTCTGAGCCAGTTTTTTTGTCCAAGTTTGCACTTTGGAGCATGCACATGTATTTATGAAGTGTTTGCACCTTAATTGTGTCAGGGCTTCACTTTGTCTGGCACTTTAGAAAACTCTGCACCTAAAAGGGAGGGGTAGGGCTTATTCGGAGTTTGCAGCACATTTATTACTGCGCTTCACCACAATTGTGTCACAACAGCATGAAGCAAAGTGCCGCAAGAAAAAAAAGGTGCAACTGTGTCACATCCTGACGAACAGACCAGATTTACTAAGAGTGTGCGATGCGAATGGAGTCAAACTGCACTAAGGCTGATAGCACCAGTTTTCATATATTTTGGCCATTGTACTATGGAATATTACAACCTTCCTATACTTTTGCAAACCGGGCCTGCAGCTTATCCGATTAGACTGATCCCTGAGAAGACTGACGCCTTGAAAAGGTTTGTATGTGATCTCAATAAAGTCTATGGGGCACATTTACAAAGAGTCCGCACACCACATTTCCGTTGGGTTTCCCTGTATTTAACAGGGGTTTTTGGTGCACGCGATCGAATTTTGGTGCAATCACGCCAACTTTCATGCAACACAAATCTGGAGCGTGGCCGTCGGACAACCCGACTGATTCGGACTGAGCGCGGCATTTAAAATTCAAATTGTGTCGCAAGACATGCACTTACTTGCACTGGGAAGAAGAAGGTGAACTCTGGCGGACCTCAGCGGGGAAGTGACACATGCAGGATATTGGGTGCACGATCTTAATGAATGATGCCGGACTTCATCCTCGTCGAACAACGCGCCTCGGGGATTGCGACAGGATCAGGTAAGTAAATGTGCCCCTATGAGTCCTCCGGCAGTTTCAGGAAGAATTGGATAGGCAATGGTCTTAAGTGCAAAAATGGGCCATACTGTGTGTGGAAGTACTAGGATCGGAGACATAGGGGGCATCACAAGAACTTACTTGGAGAGAGTGAGACAGAGAGACTGAGAATATATGAATATAGTGACTCTAAATCTTCAGAACAGCTGCAGTGTCTTTAAAGGGGTTTTCCATGATAGAAAATTCTCAAATGTTAATCCCCAAGCGTTGTTTACACAATAAAGTTCTTTTTAACCCCATTACTTTACAATTTAATTAGTTTTATTACTGTTTTAGCTCCTATCACTCATGATGGTCAGTGTAAGATTACATAGTGTGGGCAAGGACTCTCTTTATGATTCCTTTACTGCTGTGAGATGCTCACCGTGTGCTTAGATTATCAGGGTAAAGGGTTTGTCTAGACTTTTATTTAGCTTCTGAATGTTGTACTAGTATCTGACACATAAAAAGAGAGATGAGACAGATCAAAGAAGAGAGATGATGAGATGGATATGACACACAATGACATACTGTCAGCATTGCTACATCCCAGCTAGACACACAGTCAGCTCTGCTACAACTGCTTCCCCTGCTATAAAGATGTTTCTGCCTGTAACTTGTAGATTTAGTCTTCTCACACTGCTGCTTGCCGCAGAAGGTGTCTGTGAGCATCTGTGTGTGAGCAGGGGTGATGTAGAGAGAGACTGCAGTGAGTAGACAGGAGAAGATATTTATGAGAAGAATCTGTCATGCCCGACTCTAAATCAAGAAATTTACAGTCGGATCCTAGGGCAACCAAAATTGTATCCACCAGGACTGATAGAGAGAGGTTGGAAATATATCTGTGAAATGCTGTATTTTTGTTAATGTGAATTAAAGAATTTGTTGTTCTGCTATTCTGAGTATAATTAAGAATCTTGTCTTCATGGGAATACCCCTTTAAGAGTGTCTTACACCAATATTGTGTGCAAAAAATAGGAAGCATATTTAATATATGAAGCACACTACTAGACCTAGCCAAACACATAGGGGCACATTTACTAAGGGTCCGAACACCCCATTTTCGCCGGGTTTCCCGACTTTTTACCATTTTGCCCTGAATTGCCCCAGGTTTTTGGCACACACGATCAGATTGTGGCGCATCGGGGCCGGCTTGAATGCAACACAAATCGGGGGACGTGGCCGTTGGACAACCCGACTGATTTCGGACAAACTGTGGAATTTAAAAACCAAATTGTGTCGCAAGATCAGCACTTACATGCACCGGGAAGAAGAAGGTGAACTCCGGTGGACCTCAGCGGCAGACCCGAATCCTCGTCGTACATTCCGGATTGGCGGCCTCAACGGGACGGGTAAGTAAATGTGCCCCATATTATATAACTATTGAAACATTCATAAAACAACATAAAATGCATAATATTTTGCCTCTTTTTACATGTTTTGGCGCAGTACAGGAATTGAATCACAAGTATGTACAATTTTTACTCTTTTACATACAAACACCGGGACATCGTGTGATACAGTAGGAAAAAAAGAGAAATCCTGGCTAGAAAGTAAATGGAAATCTAATCCATTTTCGCTGTGATGCTCGTTTCAATTTGCTTGAGACTGTAAGTGAGAAAAACAGTATGAAAATCGAGGCTCACAAGGTAAATGGTTTTCACGCGTTTAACATCTACTTGTGTCTGACATACGAAATTACTTTTGTGATGTGTGTATTAAGTAATGCAGTTACCACAGGAGGAATGCCGACAAATGCCTTCTGTGGATGAAATGGCTCTGAATAGATTTTATTTCGTATTGAAATATTCAGACAAGGCCTATAGTAAGTCACCGTGTACAGGTTTTACCATAGGCCTGTATTTTGTACATCTGCCATAAAATCTGGGTTTATTTCATATAAAATCGTTGAATTAAAGACATTTTTTAAAGAAAAAAATTGTATTTTTTTCTATAAAGTAAGAATTTTCCTTAAAATTAATGTAAAGAGTTTTAAAAAAATGCCAACCTACATTTACAACACTTCTAATTTCACTGTATGGGTTAGGTCAGCATTGCAGATTTCCCCATTTGTTATAGATGATTAAAAAATAAAATTACCAAATGAATGGTAGGTTATATGCAGTAACCAGACCTGACCATTACATTAAGTATGGAGCTGTCCGCTTTCCATTATCTGGGTGGGCCAACAGGTGTAAGACACTAATGAGCAGATCCAAACTCAAATGTCCGAGTTAATGCTAAACTTTGCTGGTTCGTGTCCCTAAACCTGGTCTTCAGCCAGAAGTTAAGTTCGGAATTTGGCTTACCTCCCAACCAGCACCAATGATGGTGTTAAGGTTTGGATAGTGTTCGGTTCAGGTTTTTTACCCAAACCAAACATTTTTTCAAGGTTTGGACAATCCCACCAAACCCAACTGGGTCCACTCATCCTGATTAAAAAATAGTCAGGGAATAGCCAAAGGGATCAATGAAACCTTTTTACTGTCAACTCTGATTGGCCAACCTCATACTATGAAAGGACACCTTCCCAAATGATAACACTCACTTCTGATGCGTGAATGTAGCTTGCTCCACCTTCTCCCAAACCCTCCCTATGGTGCCCCCTAAGTAGCAATTATGGGGTCATTTACTTACCTGGTCCTGTCGCGATCCAGCGGCGCGTTCTCCAATGAGGATTCGGGTCTTCCGGCGATTCACTAAGGTCGTGCGCCCGATATCCACCAGGTGTCGCTGCTGCGGCGAGGTCCGCTGGAGTTCAACATCTTCATCCTGGTGCATATAAGTGCGTGTTAAGCACGGCCACGCCCCCGATTTTTGTCACATGCAAGCCGGCGCTGATGCGACACAATACGATTGCATGCGCCAAAACCTGGGGCAATTCAGCGCAAAACGGCGCAAATCTGAAAAAATCTGGAAAACCCGACAGAATTGTGATCACGGAGCCCTTAGTAAATGAACCCCATTGTGTCACACTGTAATCCTAAATAAAATATACTCAGTAAGTTGAGGAAAAACTGACTGAACCTGAAGTATTCTCTTCTTCTACATTGTAAACTATGTTTCATTGGCTGACTGTTAATTGTGTTCACCACACCCATCTCTCTTCAGCCAGGCTATGGACCGGCAAGAGTTAACATCATTTAACTGTCAGTGTGTGCTCTAAATACCTGGGGCAGAGTTCCTACTCAATATAAATATCCTATATTCTGCTGTTATTCACTACTTCAGTTTTCTTAGTATTTGATTCTTGGCTATTTTCAGTGACTATTCTTCTGTATTTTAGACTTCTGTTCTTTGTCTGCTCTCTCAGTTGTGACCAAGACTGTTAACTACCCCTTATTGGAAATGTTATTTGGGGGGAGGAGTTTAGGGCTCACTGTCCTGTATAGAGTGCCTAGAGTGCTCATTACAGAGAGACTATGAATCTAACCCTACAAGAGTCCTGTCACCAAAACCCTTAGGACCTTTGAGTCCATCTAGCTTAGAGGCTCAGTTACAATTGCAACTTCTCCTTTCCCTACAGCTATAACACTGGTAATATCAGAGGAAGATAGCATTATAAAAACTGCTGTGAAATTGTTCTTTTATGATTGCTATCAGTATATACTAAAACCTATATGTCAGCAGTATTAATGGGATTCTCGATAATCTAGGTGGTCCTGAATGTACTAGATTCTAGAAATTTTATTTTGTTAATATACTTTATACTGTGTGCAAAACTATATTATCTGCTCTCCACTACAGTATCACTGACCTAAGAACAAGGACATGATCCCCCAACCTACAAACAGCCCTGAGGTAGGGGCACTGTCCTCCCTCTGGACTCGCTCCTCATTCTCCATTTATAGCAGAGATTTTACCCTTTTGTGTTGTCTTTTACTCTCCGGCTGCACATTTTGTCATTGCTGCGGCTCTAAACTGCTCCATTTCTTCTTCTCATTACACGTTGCCTCTGGGTTTTTAAGGTGATAAATGGATATTTTGTTTCTCATTACCACATTCAGATTGTCACAGGGAAGGAAGAGATAATATTTTACTGT
Source organism: Engystomops pustulosus (assembly GCF_040894005.1). Classification (NCBI taxonomy): domain Eukaryota; kingdom Metazoa; phylum Chordata; class Amphibia; order Anura; family Leptodactylidae; genus Engystomops; species Engystomops pustulosus. Next base: position 29,337,457 of record NC_092418.1, read on the forward strand.
TACTTCTCCTTTATTGTGTCACAATGAATTATCGACGTATTTTTTAATTATGAAACTCGTCTTCTCTCCATTCTACATTTACATTGTTCTGGACTTAGAAAGGATCACAAAGAGAACAGACATGGCACATAATAATTCCACTCATCATGCGGACAGTAGCAAAAAGGACACAATGACTAGAGAGAATATATCACCTCTCCATGTCTAAGCAGTGAAGGTTATTCAGCCTCCTCTACACATGTATCATCCAGGTATCACTTCCTCCGACGTCCACCAGATGTCGCTGCTGCGCTGAAGTTCGCCGAGGCCCGCCGGAGTGCACAATCCTATACTTGGTGAAGGTAAGTGCGTGTCCCGCGACACTTTTTTTAAAAAAATGCAGCGGTTTCTCCGAATCCGTCGGGTTTTCCTACGGACACGCCCCCCAATTTCCGGAGCGTGCATGCCGGCGCCGATGCGCCACAATCCGATCGCGTGCGCCAAAAACCCGGGGCAATACAGGGAAAATTGGCGCAAATCTGAAATAATTAGGTAACACGTCCGGAAAACGCGAATCTGGCCCTTTCTAAATGACCCCCACAGCGTGCATAACTGGTCCTCTACTTGGTCCCTTAGGTGCCTACAGAATCTACAGATCTTGACTTCAAAGAAGTCCGCTATGGACCTAAAAGTTGTATATAATGATCTATGAACACTTACGTAGTTTATGATACGTGAAAAGTATACCGAGGTGTTTGTGGCTTAATATGTGTTATAATAATAACACATATGGAAAATAAAGAAGCACATCATGGGTATAAAGCATCCACAATAGAATGTTGTGGACCTACAGTGACCCGTCCAACTTTATTTACTACTAGCTGTAGCTCCCAGCGTTGCCCAGGATAGAAAAAAACTGCTCTTAGCTATAGCAAAATAGAATGACAAAAAATATTTGATCTGTCACTGACTGTCTCTCTCACTGTCTCTGTCAGTCTCTTTCACTGTCAGTCTGTCACTGACTGTCTCTGTCAGTCTCTGTCACTGACTGACTGTCTCTCTCTCTCTGTTTCCCTGCCTTTATCCATCTCACCTCACACATGCTGTCTTATACTCATTGCCTGTAGTAACCAGTCAAAGCTCAGAGCTCATATTAATGACCTGTGGAAAAACAGGCTCAGCGTCTTACTGCCACATCAGCAGACAATGGTTCCTGTATATGGTGGTTAATAATTGTATTTTGGAAAGCATTTGGTTAAAATTTTGGCTCAAAACCTAGTCTTTGATGTTCCCTGAGTCACAAAGAGCGCTTTTGCAAAATTCGGTGATTGTAAATAGAATGGTGCAGATTCCTATAGTGGACATACATACATACATACATACATACATACATATACACACACACACACACACACACACACATACATACATACATACATACATACACACATATACATACATACATACGTTTAGCTTTATATATTACCTAATATTTACTCTGGGTCAAATTCTGCAATTGTTCTAAAAACTGTGGAAAATATTGGTTATAGGTCCCTAGATCAAAATGGCCTCCCTTGGTTTTGAACCCAAAATAGAAAGGTTTGATGTTTGTCTCATAAGCATATGAATTGATCAAACTTTCCTTTTTAGGCTACAAGTAGGGATGAGTGGAACCAAACCGACAATGATCGGTCCCAGGTCATTTTTGCTCAACCCTCCACCACTAACACCTACATCTTGTGCTGTGTTAACTGTTCAAATTCCTGTAGATGCATGCACCCGCCATTTTTCCCAGCATCGTGGCTCCCCAATGATGTCATGGGAGCGATGGTCCTAAGGAAAATGGTGGCGCAAATGGTATTTCAATGCTGTTGGCAACTTTGCTGGCAGCATTCAAAGATTAATATCAGCACCAATTGTGGGTGTTACCGGTGGGAATGAGCATTCGGATACTCAAATTCACACCCAAACTGAACTTTTGGGATAAGGGACTAGAGATTAGGCAAACCTGTACCTGAAAGGGTCCACTCATCCCTAGTTAACACTATTTACTTTCTTCTCTATTCTTCTTGCACCTAGCAGTAAGCACACCACCGCCTTGGTAGTCCCCCGGACATATGTTATTGACTCCCGACATGGGATCACTGTAGCTAACCATTATGGCCCCATGGCAGATCCTCTGGTTCTCTGGTGGGCATTCAAGACACCTGGTGGAATGAAAAGGTAAAAACTATTTTTCTTTTTCTAACATAGCTGTTACATCTGTGCCTATGTAATCCTATTTCCGTAAGGTGTGACCGAGGATACACAGATATGTCAGTCTGGTCATGATGGTTTTTGATTTGTGTGAACACTGCTGTATTCCTTTCCCTGAGAGCCTTGATCTCTCCAGCAGCTATGCTCTGGTTCATCAATAGTTAACCCACTGTTACTAACAATATCTACCTCCACTCACATTACTTCCTTGCTGCTATGTCTTGTAAGGATTTTAGAGTTCTGGTCATATAACCTTCTGAACCAGGACTGTGACTTCACATAAGAGACATGCCTGCTCTGGTCTCTGAATGCTGTAGTATTAGCACTTAGTAAGCTTGCTGTGTTATCCTGTTCTTTTGTATTCTGATATCTTGATCCTTTGTATTCAGACTATCCTTTGCTGTGTGATTTTGTACTGTGTCTACAGGGTTGGACTGGCCAACCTGTGAGCCGGTGAAAGCATCAGTCGCCCCCGTTGTCTTTTGGCTCCACCTCCGCCTGGTGCTGGACCTGCCCCACACTGCCGCTGACTCCGCCCTTGATGTCTGTGTCAGGACTTCAGCTCTAACTGTGTCCAGAGAGCAGACAGATAGAGCTGAATAAACAGATGGTGCAGGGTACTATTAGCTCTCTGCATATTCTGCCGGCAACACAGCCACAGAGGAAGATGAGAAGAGGACAGCTGCTGGGGAATGGAGGCAGGTGAGTATGTGTTTTTTATACATTTTTTATTCATTTGAAACAAGGAAAAGAGGACAAGTGGAATAGGGCATGAGAAGGAACCACTATTTTGGGGGGAATGATAGGGGGCCTATACATAGGGGGGTATGAGAGAGCACCCACAAAAAGGGGGTTATAAGAGAGGGCCCACAATATGGGGGATATGAGAGGGGGCCTACAATATGGGGGATATGAGAGTGGGCCCACAATTGGGGGGGGTTGAGAGGAGGTGCACAATATGGGGGGATATGAGAAGGGACCTACAATATAGGGGGATATGAGAGGGGATGTGCATGGGGGCCACAATATAAGGGGGAGATGAGAGACCACAGTATGAGAGGGAGATGAGAGTGCATAATATGAGGGCTAGATGAGGGAGGCCACGATATGAGGGGGAAATGAGAGGGCCCACAATATGATAGGGGAAATAAGCGCGTCCAGAATATGTGAGGGAGATGAGAGGGGCTACAATATGTGGAGATGAGAGGGGCCACAATATGAGAAGGATATGAGAAAGGACACAATACTAAGGTGAAATGAGAGGCCCTAATATGAGGGTGGTGAAGAAAGGGTCCACAATATGGGGAGGAGATAAGTGGCCACAATATAAGAAGATGAGAGTGCATAATATGAAAGGTAGATGAGAGGCCCCAATATGAGGAGGATACGAGAGGGTCTACAATGTGACAGTGGGATGAGATGGTCACCTATTGCTAAGCTAGTAAGGCACTAAGGCAGGGACAGCTGGAAGTGGGTTTAGTTTCAGCACCCTAAGCTTTATTTGTTTTTGGAAACAAGGTGAACCCTTTAAGTCACGGAATACCCCCTTTAAATAATGATGGGTCAGTAATTATTTTTTTAATAAAAAATATAAAAAATATCCCTGCTTACAGTGACTTTCGTTCTTTATGGGAACTTCCACAAAAAAAAGCTGGTCTCGAGTGGAACTGCGACAACCCTCCTCCAGCGCAGTGGCGATTAATACAGCGTTTAGTCAATTTATTAAAATGAGTTTATCCATTGTGAAATAATTCACTGTTCACATTCCCTTATTTTAATTTTGACGTCCCACCTCAATTTGTCAGCGTGTCACAAAATAATGCTTTTTACTTTAATAAGCGGAGCAAACGCATACAGTAATTTTTTTTTTCTCGCCCGGATTAAATTTGACTAAAATGAGACAGGTCATGGAAGCAAAATTACAGCAAGAAAAGTGTAGCCTATGAAGATAATTGAAATTACCTTTCAGTCCTTCCTGCTAATAATTCATCAAGTGTTTTTCAATGCGGAATGGCTTTCATAATACCGACATAATACCCGCAAAAGTAATTGACTGTACATTTTGTTGAAAATGCCAACGTGCCTTCCTGGCGCCGTCTCTGAAGATAAGTGGCGTCTCCTCATTATAACTAATGAATTATTTTCAATATATTATGTCCAAAACTGTTTTTGAAGGTGAAAAAGTGGAAGAAAAAGTTGTAATGGGGGGAAGTTAATGGTAACCAGGGTCGAATCAAGGTTGGTAGAGGAGGCGGGGTTAAAAAATTTGGAAGAAGCTCCCGCCTCAATATTTTTTTACTAATACTGAGGGTAGACAATAGAACTTTTCACTAAAGGGGTTGTCCACATTCAGGAAATATTTGATATTGTTTGTGTAAATAAAATGTATACAATTTTCCAATACATTTTTTATATCTAAATCTCTGTTTTCTGACAGCTTCCACAGTTTGGAAACAGTTCCATCCCAGCCTACAAGGCTGGTGCTCTATTTCTGAGGACCACTCTCCATGACCACTCCAGTACCAGAATCCAGATCTGCTGTTTGACCGTTTTGGCCCGTTGCCTGCTACCTGTTGCTCAATAAAGAACCGTGAGTTGATTTGCACAACATTGCCTCTGTCTGATCCCTAGATATGGCTGTTTACCACCATGGGCTCCCCATCCATTACCCAGGGATCTATCTTACAGACACTAAGGAGTTGCCCCAGGAAGAACCAGTACCACAGCCTCTCCCTCCATATTTCTTGCACACACCACCTGC